>NC_090926.1:72729259-73347976 GCF_040938575.1 Ambystoma mexicanum | reverse complement strand
CTAAAGCGAGCATGATAAGTAGTATAACTATGTTATGTACAACAAATGGACCGAGAGACTGAGGATGGCAAGAACATTTTCAGATTACTTCACAAAAATATCTATGAGTTTATTTTCATATATCAGAATTATTTAGTGGCACAACACAAAAATAGGCTTTAGAAAATGACGTTGTATATATACATAACAATTCATACTCCACTCACTCTACAACATCAAACATACTCATACGTACATACATTGTACTACTCTGCAGTACATCTGTAATCGGTCTTGTAACATGCATGACCATATAACAAAAATTCAAAAAAGATTGTGGACATGTGTTTTAGTCAGGCTAATCGGGCTTCAGACTCTGGCCCTCAATTCTCTCCAACCTTCTTCAGGACAGATGTTGATGGCTAGCTGTGCCTCACTTCTATGTGTATGGAGTTTGGAAGCATCATCTAAGAAATACAAATTTAAAAACTAGTTACCACCCATGGTTTTGCCATCTTCATTTCTTTTAAATCAAGGCACAGACACTTGTGCATGTAACTGCTCCGTTGTTACACGAATTGTACTCACCTCCAATGAAATTTTTGGAGGAGGTTCAAAACTAGGGAACACATCCTCGATGTATTCGCGACCCGATCACTTCTTGGCAGAGCCTGTCAACATGAGGGAGAAGGAAATGGGAATCGCAATCCTAACATACCCCTTCAAGTCTTAAGTCAATTCCCACAGTGCTCTGTGACCAGTTGCCATAAGAAGGAGATAGCAATTTTTACTTTCTTTTGGCATGCACTCCAATTACAGGAAAGGACCCCCCTGGTTTCCTTGGTAAGTTCCCTAGAAACAAGGATCCACAGTTATAAATGTCCCACATAGCTCAACATTTGGTTATGGGTCACACTTTTTTGTGCTCACCCTCCCATGCCTTACCACGGATATTGTCACTCATCAGCCGCAGGAGGGGTGTTGGGGTCAGAATAATTGGAAGTTGCTATGTTGTGAGCCTCTCACTTATGTTTCACAAGACATTTTATATCTCTGTCGTGCAGTCTCTCACCTGCAAGTACACATAGGGGAGGTCTGGTAAATGTCCAGCCATTGTAAATCTTGAAATTATACAAATGTGGTGCCCTTATACTTGGCTGTACCTCTCCCCCAGTATGTTTGCTAATTAGCATGAGAGCTACCTTAATCTTTGACCCTGCGGTTCATTGGGGGCTAGAATTCGATTACTCCTCCATTATTCAGATCTCCCATGCCAATATAAACAGGGGCATAGTTCAGAATCAACCTGGGAGCAGTGACATTTTGGAATACCTCTGTGTTTAATGGATGACTAGCCCTCCTTTGGGAGCTGTAATGCAATTCTCCATTCCTCACCTATCCCATGCTGCTGTATACGAGAACTATAACTGCAGTGTATCCTACACTTCCCATACCTGATATGCAT
Organism: Ambystoma mexicanum; assembly: GCF_040938575.1. NCBI lineage: Eukaryota > Metazoa > Chordata > Amphibia > Caudata > Ambystomatidae > Ambystoma > Ambystoma mexicanum. The sequence goes on along the minus strand of NC_090926.1, from coordinate 73,346,532 downwards.
ACCAGGGTCATAACACCCTGTGTATTAGCAGCATAACTTTAAAAGATTTTCGGAAACTGGAAATAAACTGATATATTTTTTGTTTTGTTCACCTGGAGGACCGTGAGCATACCAGGTACCCTTTCATTGTTGAGTATTTACTATGCTAGACTGATATTTAGGTTTAGCAACGGCAATGAAGCAAGCATGATAATTGTTATGGTCTAGACAATTTGGACATGCTTTCTTATTGTCACATGTTACTTTTAACAGCCAAACCAATGGGAGTATGCTCTTACATAGGAATATTGGCATATATTGGCAGAGCCAGTAATTATATTATAGAAAACATCTCAAAGTGAACCGCAGTATGTTCTTATATGGGATTACTAGCATATGTTGGTGGAGCCAGCATTGAAATGTATAGGCACAGCCAGCATGACATTTTTTTATTTTTGTACTGTCATATATTGCATGGACCGGCTTGACAATGCATTGGGAAATACGCCTGTGCACATTTGGTGACTTGCATTTATTGTACTTTTTTCATGAGTTACCCTACAAAACCGATTGCAAACTGTCTGGCCTTGTACCCATATTTTCATAGAAAGTGTGCTGTGTAATGCCCCATTTTTAACCCATTATTCAAAACATGTTCTCAGGGGTGGGGGTATAATCCCCCCTGAATCCCTCCAAACGCTATGCTCGGTCGCAATTGCATATTTGAGGCAAATATTTGCACCCTCCAATAAAACACTTCACGGCTGGTATATTTGAGGATCACGCGCCACCCCCATCTTTCGACGCCAAGTAAAACATTTAAGCTTTAATTAAAAAACATATTTACAACTTTCACTTGCAAAAGTGTATTCCACTGCAGCGGCATGATCATCATGGACGTTGCGCACACATGGTGGTCCGGGCTGGCCTAGAGTGTGTCGTGCCATTTGCTTTAAGGAGCTTGGGGGTACCCGCTCAGAATGGCTCGCAGTGAGGCCCACAAATATTGTGCTACGCTACTGGAGCAGAGTGTTAAAAAGAGAACAACTCATCCCAGTTGGCTCAATGATTTATGGTAGTCCTGCCTAGAATAACCTGTGAAAGGGATAGCCAGGAGAAGGGAAACTTGTCCTTTTCACAAGATTTAGTTGTGTAAAGAGGCCTTTTATGCACCTTATCTGGAGGGCTGGTTGCCCGGTTTCTTAGCTCATTGATGATGTTGAACATCTTTGTGCTGCTCATTTGCTTTTAGGTTTTCTGCTTTATACAGTCCGATCTGTTTTTGCTAAGTGTTTTCTGTCATGCCTGTTGTGACATTTCTACTGCGCTTGTTCCAGTTTCATATTTGTTTTCTTTAAGGCTCTGAGGTGAGGTGTAAAAATCAGACAGCCGTTTTCTTTTGGGGGTGAAGGGTTTCTTTGGTGCCACTGCATCTAGTGCCTCTGTGATACATTTTTGGAGTGTCTCAAGTCTTTCTCCTTTTGGAAGTTTGCACAGAAGACTGTTTGGTGGTTATGTGGTTTCCGGTCTTTTTTTGAGGTAAATTGTGTTGAGGGAGTACAGGTTTTGTTTCTTGATTGGAGTTGGATGTGTGTGGATGGCCAGACCTCGTATTGGAGCATGGATCACAAAAGGTATCCTAAATTGGTTGCTCCAGAGAATAGTATTGGCAGTGGGATTATAGCTAGGTCTTTTTTTCAGAAGGTTGCATCCAAAGTCTATCCAGATCTGTGGTTTCACCCTCAAACATGTGTTGTAGGTGCATGGTGGATAGTTTTGAGGTCAGTCATTTGGCAGAGTTGGTGTTCTTCCCTTCACACCAAATGTTGAAGTCTCCTAGCAGGATCCAGATGGTCTTGTTTTATAGTTTTATTTTTACAAGGGCCTTAGGTTTAGTCACCCAAAGTGTCCTACGGTCATCCAGACTTGAACCCCTTGCTCACTGTGTTCGGAGAGGCAGACCTCCAGCTCACTGATGATGCCCAACAAGGCTGAAACACATGTATGGGATTGCTGTTGGTACTCTAGTTCAGAAGGGAATTGCCATATCATTTCAGTGCTGGGCTGCCCATGTGGGTGGGACAAAGACTAATATGCAAATGGATATTTCCCATCTGTGAACAGTACAGTGAGCTAAAATGTGGCTGCGGACTCTAGAGTGGGTACCATCCCTTAGAACAGGCCATTTTTGCCATGTTCGTTCTCAGAGGGGCATCCATAACTGATTTTTTCTTTATTATTATTTTTTTATTTTTGTTTTATAGCAATGCTGGGTTACGAATCTACAAATGTGTCTGTGAAGGTGCTGTGTAGATGAGAAAGAAAGAAATATTGGATTCATGGTCCAGAGTTAGAGGAAGTGTGATTCACAATCTGGGATATTTAATGATGGTGCCCTTGTGATTTTTAGGTGATCCTTGAATGCTGCGGCTGGGCCGCCTTTTTTTCCCTTCTCGGTTGGCCTGCCTGAAGTTATTTGAGAGGGATTCATGTGCAACTGCCTTTAAGGCCCTCCATTAGCTAGGTTTCTGTAATGAAAATGATATCGGTTCCACCTGTGTTGTACTTTGACATTGATCTGGCATTGACCAGATTGCAGTGAATCTTTTTGTTTGCAGTATTTGTTTGTCCTTTGGAGTAGTGTGGACAAGTGTTAGATCCTGGAGATCCAGACTTGATGTAGATACCTCCTGTGAGAGTCAGACGTATTGCCCTCCACTTCCCAAGAAAGAGAGACACACTGTAGCGAGTAAAAATAGAAAGGTTTGGCCTCTCGTCCCCAGGCAGAGGCGGCTTATGTGTTTCGCCTCCTTTGTGGTATTCCTGGTACACAAGTCAGGAGCTGCATAGAGGCGGGAAACACAAAATGACTAAGGTTAATATGGAGACTATGTGATGCTATCCAGTATCCCTTATCCCCATTCACATACCTTTATGCAACCCTTCTTTGCTCAAACCCCTAGGGAGTAACAAGTAACCAGCCTCTGTTATATCTCTCAGAGGAGTTGTGATCAGCAAAAGACTTCGAGAGTTGGACTAGGCTGAAGTTATATGTGCCTTTTAAGCCTAGTGTTGCATACATTTGGCTATCCTTGCCTTGATCAAGGAGAGGTTGTACCAGCAGTAAAGTATACCCATGTTTTGACTGCAATGGTATTTAATCGACTATAGTCACTCCACACAATTCGGTATCCTCCTTTTTTTGGAATAAAGATAGGAGCACCTGTAGGGGTGGAAGAGTGACGTGTAAAACCGTTTTCAAGGTTTTCGTACACATATGTTTTAAGAATCTTATTTTCCTTTTCCGAAAAGTCATCGGTCCATCCATATGGTATGCTGGCTCTGGTATGAATTCAATCCACAATCATGGGGCCGGTGTGGCAGAAGTTTGTGGGCTTCAACAGGATCAAACACCTTGTGGAAGTCCTGGTACTGTAGGTGTATGTCTATTTTCTGGGTGGCACCTGAGAGGGGACACTAGACAGTAGTACATATGGTTTTGGTCTCTAGAGGAAATTGGATTCTTTTGGTTGAATGCAATTATCAAGAGAAAAGAAGAACTTAATTCTACTTTCTTTCTTTACAACCTATACTAGAATTATGATATTTCAACCAAGGAATCCCTAATATGGTTTGAAAGTTAGGTGCAGAAATAGCATCGAAACATGTAATCTCCTGGTGGGCATGGTTACAAATCTTGGTAAGATGTAAGGTCTTATGCGATATAGACTCTGATGTGAGTTTGGACCCATCTACAGTTATAATGGGCTTGGGGATATTCAACTGTTGGTGTTGTGCAAAGGCCAACTCTATGAAATTACCTGTGGCTAGAGTATCCACAAGATGGAGATGCCCTTCGACCGAATATATTGGAAATACAAAATCAATGGTGATAAAGAAATTAGGTGCATGAGAAGGTAACAAGGTACAACACGTTGCAGGGAACATTTAGGATGGTGCTTGTTAACTTATTCCCCTTCTCTAACAAGCAGTACCAATTGCTGCCTTCCCAGTAGGTCGTCTTTTGTAGTGCAACACTGTGTTTTGGGTCACTGCAATAAAAACATAAATTCTTTCTGCGTCTGTGTTCTCTTAGCTTAATACGATGGGCCCTCTAACGGTACCCAATTGCATGCGTTCTACATCCAAACTCAAGGAGAATGGTGTTTCACCTACGATAGTCTGTAAGCTTTCTTTCTCCGTTTCTCTCTTCATACGTTGATCCAGACGCATTTCTGTAACGCTTACCTGAACTCCGCAGGGGCGTCTGGCTCTGGTGCGGGATTCCTCAAGGTAGGGGGTTTCTTTCTTAGAAGAGCATTGATTGGTAAACTCTGCAAAAATGGATAAGACAACTTTATTTACTACAGGAGTTTAATCCTGTCCACAGAAGTCTCAGGAGAGGATAATCCAAAAGATGATTTCACTGTAGAGAGATGTACTACTGCTCACCCTTGTCTTGATTTTGTTGAGCTCTCCATCCTGCTCTGGTGCAGGGGCGCAAGTCCTGAAGAATGATGAGTCTTGTAGGAGAAGATAAATAACTGGACCCAATAGAAAAGGAGGTTCTGGGAAGTGTAAGAAAAATGGAAGAAAGGAGTGCTAATGGCCTGCTAAATAAAGAAATATAAATATATATATATTAGCCTGTGCGTGATGAGGTGAATACATGGACTCTACACTGAGGTGATTATATTGGATACATAATGTGTAGGGGCAGTTAGAGCTAAAAGGAGTACACGCTGCGTGAATTTCCCTGAAACTACTGAATTAAATAATAACTATGGAATCTTGGAAGCAGCGTGACGTACTCGAAATATATTATAGGAAGCATCCATGCACAACGGGCCGTTAGTGTAACAGTGTATCACACACTGAAGGAATATTATAACAAGTGCTCGCAATGGCAACAGCCTCTAACTGTGTTCCAAACTCAGAACTCGTAATTATTCGAAAAATATAACCGCAAACGTAACTTGAGACAAGTTCACATGAGCGAACGACGAAGGCAGCAAGAACGAATAAATTAAACAAACAGAAATTCGATACTTGCGGTATGTAGATTTACAGTGAAACCTTGCTACACTGAGCGTAGCAGACGCCTGAACGGGAAGCTGAAGTAGAAGCTAGCGTCTGACACAAAACGCCTCAGGATACAGACAGGTAACAGGAGATGGACAGTGAGACAAACTGAAGCGGCCAGGAAAGGAAGTGGCAAGGTGAAAACGGAGGTAACTAATACTGAGAGAAAATTATTATGAATGGACCAAACAACTATTAACTACAGAGGCTGAAGAGCTGACTGTGACAGGAATCGCGGTAAGCGTTGCGCTGCAACAGCAGTAACAACGTGAAGCGCGGACCTCCCGCAGGCCAGGGCTTATAAAGGGCGATGTGATAATAGGCATAGACAAACACTGCTAAACCAGGTGCAACCAGCAGAGTGGCCATATTGGGTGTCCAGGAAGTGGGTTACTCATGCACTACAGATCCCATTTTATGTGTAGCCCAAGTGTGCCAAGCTAATGACCAATTCATCTGGGGAACTAAAGTGGGTACCTTGCCCGCGATCATGACAATTACTAATGAAATGTACTCTGACAGACATGTGCGACTACAACTTGACTCATGGTATCTTTGAGATTGTCTTTTAGTCCCTTATAGAAAAGCATGAGCTGAACGTCCTCCGCCCATAAGGTTTGTGCGGGTACCTTCTGGGAAACTAAGCGATATAGGTCAAATGATCTTTGTTACTGTGTCTTATCTCAACTAAGTCATTGCAAAGGGTTTGTGTTGGATGTTGTCTATCAAACATATCTTGAAATGCTTGGTGGATAGCACCATAGTTCAAGAGCATGGGAACGTTAGTGTCTGCATAAGGCGTATCCCACGGTAGTGCCATCTTGTTGCGATACAGTAGAATAAAGGTGACCTTTGCTTGATCAGTGGCATAGAGTGCAGCTCGGTTCAAGAAGTGAAAGCAACATTGTGTTAAGAATTACTTGAATTCTCGTGGGTCCCTGCTATATTTGGGAGGCATAGGTGGTGGTTTTGAATGTATTTCTTAATATACAAACACCTTTCTCACACATACACTATCATTCTCGCTAACATATAGCACCTTCAAAATGGCGCCCAAGAATGCCCAACACCAAATAGTATGATCATGAACTAATCCATGGTTCATTTCCACACGCTTGTTTGCGCCATAGAAAGGATAAAAACACGCAGAATGGCACCCGCAGCGCAACACGGCCACAAGGACAGCGGTCTTGATCAGGAACCACGATCTCCTTTAGCAAGGTGAGACAGGGCAACCCATAGGGGTACATGGAACCTTATTGTATGCACCAAGGAGGGATTATTAGTTTGAAGTCAACTAATGTGACTTTAAGGATTATTTGCATCTTTCTTATATTTACTAGGAGACTTACAGTGCTCGCGTTAACATGCATGTCTTTATATAAACTGAGAGCGCCTCATCACACTTAGTTTAATATAAGTCGCACTAATGTCCAGGCCTTTACACATGCCATGTCGTCCAAAGTATAAAGTCAGTCTATGTAATATTAATATCCCTCTTGAATTTTTCACTTGTAATGTACAGTGCACACACATATTGAACGGCACTCATCACTGACCACCTTCTGTTTCAGAGCTTCATAAAACACTTGCTCAAGGACTGAAAACAAGCTACCTTATAGGTACATTTCTGCATGCATTATCACGTGGACCACGTTCTTTGCTGCGCACATGTAACAGTGTCCATAGTACACAAAGTATTTCATCACCCAAGAATAATTGCCAGAGGGCTGTTTGGGATTACTTAAATTAAGAAGCAATGGAACATGCAGCCTGTACACACAATAGTTATGAGCACAGAGTGATGCTTTTAGACCTATGTAGTCGCAATGTTGTCTTTATGACTAAACGGAAAGTGCAACAATGTAATTAACAATAATCAATAATGGAATCTAGCCACCAACATAATTATGGGTGCCTACGTACTAGGAGCAGATTAATATTAGGTGATTGATTTACTAACATTTGTGTGGGGGTTTTCTCTGTCTAATAATACATTTCTTTTAATTTCTTCAGATTTTTCGTTATTTTTATATCTTATTGTCCTTTTGATAATGGGTTAAATGTTTTTAACATTTTACTTTATGTATGATTCTGTTTGCAAATTTAAAGTTTTTCATTGGATGCAATCAATAATCAAGTTAGCATTGGATAATGTATATGAGCCCTGAAGAGGAGCAAAGCTCGAAATGCGTGTAGACTCACTGGCTACAATGGCCTCACGGCCAGAGTTGTGATTCACAATAAATTATGGATTAAGACTTGAGTATCTTGTTTGTATCTTAATATTCTTGAACAAAAATGCCATCATGCGCTAGTCAAGAGACCGATGTGAATCATTATAACACCCTGCAATTTCAGATGTATCATTGGAATTAAATATCACTCTGCTGGTTACGAAGCTCATAGTTTTGTGTATCTTTGTGTTGCATGTTGTGTATGAAACATATCTTGAAATGCTTGGTGGAATGCACCGTAGCTCAAGAGTATTGGATTGTTAGTGTCTACGTAAGGGGTGGCCCACGGTAGTACTGTCGATATTCAGTAGAATTAAGGCACCCTTTGCTTGATCAGTGGAATATAGCACAGGCCGGTTCAAGAAGTGAAACCAACTTTGTTAGAAATTACCTGAATTCTCATGGGTCCCTGCTGTATTTGATCGGCTAGCAGGGTTATCTGAATGCATGGTTGAATGACTGGAAGGCATGGCACTAGCGCCTCCCTTTGTTTCCCATGGATTTCCTCACCGAGGTTTTAGTGAGAATCCACTTTATCTTGTAAAGAAGTCATGGTCTGAAACAATACTGCATTCATTTGCCTGGATGCCGCTACTTCTGTCTGTAGTTTTTGGAGGGCAGTGGCTAAGTATTTAACAATATCCTCCATGGCTCAGAGGAGCGATTGTTAACAGGCCTTGCAGCCTGTCAAATGCTGGAGATCCAGACATGATGCACATGCCGCCTGGGAGTCGCCGAAGTATTGCTATCCACGTCCCAAGAAAGAGAGGGTTGGTCTCTCGTCCACAGGTAGAGGCGGCTTATGTCATGTGCCTCCTTGTGGTACTCCACATACACAGCAGTTCAGGAGCTGCAGTGGGGCGAGGACACAGAAGGACTAACGTTAATAAGGAGAAGCTATGATGCTATTCGCTATCCCTTATCCCCACTCACAAACGTTTATGCAGCCCTTCCATACCTCAAACCACCATAGTAACATGTAACTAGCCTCTCTTCTATCTATCAGAGGAGTTGCGAACAGCAAAATGGTTTGAGGGTTGGATTAGGATTGTGTTATCCTGCTTGATGCAGGATTGAAAGGATTTGAGGAGGGTGATCAAGATCACAGTAAGAACATGAGCTATGAAATATTAAAAACTTGGCGAGGACCTGATGTGGCATGAATTTGTTTGAAAGAGCGGCTGTATTCACCTCTCCTTTCAATTATGATATGATCTGATCGTTTATTTATATAGCGCCTGTACACAATGTGTTTCAAAGCGCTTCAAGGCAAGGGAGGGAACAAGGGAAAATACGACATTCTTACAGGCCATGAACAGTAAGGATGTGAAATTAACTATCGTACTCAGCCTGACGACATTTCAGATAGTGCAAGAGCTAAGACATAGATAAGGAAGGGAGGGGGAGAGTGGGAAGGAAATGGAAACAGACAGGCGACTACTGTACTAGGCCTGATGACATTTCTGGTAGAGCCGGAGAAAAACAAAAGGTGAGAGGGGTGCAGAAAGGGAGGGGATGAACAACACAAGTGGCTATCGTACTAGGCCTGAACGTTTCAGATAGTGCTGGAGGGAGGGGGGGGGCGGGAACAGTAAGGGGATGGTGGAGCGACAGGCGAGGTTGCTATCATTCTAGGTCCAGAGACAATTCTAATAGAGTAAGTGCATAGAAGAAAGTAAGGGGAGGAAGGGAGGAGGTAGGACAAAGGAAGAGGGGAGCGGAGGAGAGAACATAGAGTAAGCAGTCAAAAAGAGTGGAGAAGCAAGAGGGGAGAGCGAATACAATTGCAGAAGTCAGTAGTAACACATAATGTTGCAATCCAGGATACAAGATGAAGATGGGAACAGCATGATTCAGGGCCACCATGAGTACAAGATGCAAAGGAAGTCCAGCATGAATTGAGATAGGGTGACGCACCGTGAATCAATGAAGTCCATAAAAAGAAAAATCCAGAATTTGCCACAAGACGGTGATGGTGAAACCAGAATGTATCAGGACAGACTCCTGTGTGCAGGAAGGGGGGGCACAAGGTAACAACACGGGGGGACCAGAGAGGGTGGGGATGACCTGTGGGGACAGAGGTTGTAAACACATTTTGGTGCATGCTTACCTGATGTCTTAGCAGGGGGTTGGACCGTGGATCCTCCTGTTGCAAACAGGAATTGCCCTTTTCTTTGACTGCCCTTCACTATGCACGCCCAGGCGAAAGACACCCTTGATCTCAGAGCTAAGGGCAGGAAGGAAGAGGCAGGGCTATGAAGGTGGTTGGTGCTTATGCCAAGTGACCTAGATCCACTTATACCTGCTCCCCAGCTGCAAAGGAAAAGAGGCTGGAGGGCTCCTTAAGTGGTGAAAAAGAGCAACAACCAGGAAGGCACCAGGTGGGTGGGGCTTGCTAAGTGGTGAAAAAGAGCGGCAAGCAGGAAGGCACCAGGTAGCCGGGGCTTGCTAAGTGGTGAAAAAGAGCAACAACCAGGAAGGCACCAGGTGGGTGGGGCTTAGGTCAGGTGACCTAGATCCACTTACAGCTGCTCCCCAGCTGAAAAGGAAAAGAGGCCGGAGGGCTCCTTAAGTAGGAAAAAGAGCGGCAAGCAGGAAGGCACCAGGTGGGCGGGGCTTAGGCCAGGTGACCTAGAGCCACTTACACCTGCTCCCCAGCTGTCATTGACATGCTGCATCAGCTTCTAGAAACGTGAGCCGGTGTGATCATGTCCTACAGACTTGGTGGCCATCTTGGAATGGGTGGATGTGACCCCACTCGGCGGCCATCTTGGAATGGAACCGGGGCATCAGTCTTTAGCCGAGGGCGGGTGATAATTCATTGGACAGCTGCCATATATCCGCAAGTCTCAAGTTATTGCCAAAAGCAACCCGGAAAGAGGGGTGCATGTCCCTGAGAGGTGAGTTCCTAGAAAAAAGGCGGTCTGGCGTTGGCATTTGTCTTTTGATCATGTGGTTGGCCTTGGTGTGTGGCTTGTGGTGTGAACCTTGAATTTTTCCAGTTCTTCATTTTGCAGCTCATGTAGGTTGCGTGTCGGGTCGGTGTCATTTTTGTGGGTGATAGTGGGTTTATAAAGGCGGGGTTCTGTTGTCTTGCAGGTTCCTAGTGCCAAACAGTGTGCTAAGGTGGGTTTGTTCTATTATTAGTTCTTTGATGCTTTCTATCTTTGATGTTTGCTCCTTCTCTCCCTGTGTGGTTGAAGTTTCTTTGTATTGCTGGTTGAGAGGGTTTGTAGGTGGATAGGTATCGAGACATAGAGCAGTTTTGGTTGAGCCTTCTCAAACTGGCTTTTTTTACTTGATGAGGCAATGTGCAGGGTTTCACAGTGTATTTATTTTTCCACAAAGTATTTGGTTGCATTGTTTGGTTTTCTTTGCTGTTGCTTTCGCTCTTATTGTTAGTGCTTGTCCTGCGGTCTTTTCTTGAACACAGAATTTCAGTGAGGTTTTGGACAGCTGGTTTCCAGGTGGGGAGGGATCTGTTGATGGTAGGTTGTTTATCTGTTCTTTGAATTGTGGGTAAGGTTATTTTTATTATTCGACTATTTAGGTTGAAGATTATCCAAGTGGGAGAAAAACCTCATGGCAACGTGCACTAGAGGCAGAATCTATGAGTGGTAAGGTATCACAATATCAGTTTAGTCGGATGAGGGTGTGTCCCAGTGAGCAGGACCAATAGAGCAGGAGTTTAATCAAGATGGCAGATATTGTTGTTGCTAGTTGTTAAAACGTGGCAATGCTACAATGGCAAAATATTTCAGTGAGTCCAGTTGTCCCGTGCTGCGTTATCCCTTTGGCAAAGTATTCCAGTGGCTGAAGAAGAGTCATTGTCCACCAATTCCAGTGGCAGAGAGTCGCTTTGGTAGCGAAACACGATGGCACAATCACCTAATGACAATGTTTCCCAGTGGCCTGGTCTCTGAGTGGCCTGGGTATCCAATGGTTCAGTTCTCCCAGTGGCAGAATATCCCAGTTGCAAGTTATCCCAGCAGCAAGTTGTACCATTGGTAAAGAGTCAGTAGTCCGATGTTGCCCAGTAAATTGTCCAAGTGGCAAAGGAGCAGAGTTGGAGGATGTCAAAGCTGCAAATATCTTATGATAGATTATCAAGGGATCAGTATATCAAAGTGGGCAAATGTTCCAGTGGCAAGCTGTTACAGTGGCAAATGTCGCTGTGGTGAGTAGACAGACTACCCAAAGGAGAAAATATCACACTGGCAATGTATAACAACTGGCAACGGATAAGAGTGGCAGATTATCCCAATAGTACATTTTTAAAATGGTACTTGATCACATTGTAAAAGTATCTCTGTGGCAAACTGTCAGAATTTCAATATTTAAAAATTGCCCAGTTCAGATATCACTGTATGAAAATGTCAGAGTGGCAAATATGACAGTATCAGGCTTTCAAAGTATCAGAAAATCAATGTGAATTGAACAGAGTGACAATATTCAAATATAGCTAACTATCTGAGTGAGAAGGTATCGCAGTAGCTAAATGTATAAATGGCAAATGATCTAAGTGGCGGAGTATCCGAGTTGGATGTGTTAGAGCTCTGCAAAAACAAAAGTACAGTTGTATGACATTGTTAAGGTGGCATATGATTAAAGGGACAGCATATCACAGTAGCACATTCTTAAAGTGGTAAATTCCTACACTAACCAATATCACAGTAGCCCCCTGTCAATGTGGCAAATGATCAAAGTGATAGATAATCAAAGTAGCAGAGTATAACATCCATAAACAGGCAGAGCATTACAGTAGAAGGCTGTCCAAGTGACAAATGATCAGAGTGGCATATGATTGAAATTGTAAAGTATCACAGTAGCAGATTGATCATATTAATATTCCACATTTGCAAAGTGGCAGAAAATCACAGCAGCAAATGGTCGATGTGGCGTATGAGCAAGGTAGCAGAATATCACAGTAGCAGATTGTAAATGTAGAATATGAATATGATAAAATCTGCAGGATATCCTATTGGCAAATTGTTAATGTGGCATATGAGAAAGGTGCCAAAGTATAACATTGGACAAGACAAAAGAGGCGTGGTTGGAAGGTTAAGGTCTAACCTCTGACATTGCTCTGGGCAACCCTCCAGACCATCGTTCTTTGCCTGCCAGGCCATTACAAAAGGGGAAAGACCATATTCAAATCAGGCTTGATCCCACCCATTCTAAACCTTCCAGCCATCAACTACATTTTCAATGGCAGAGTATCACAGAAGGTGGTAATCAAAGTGGTAAATGAATCCTACCACTGTCTCTTACCTTGAAGCTGTGTGGTGTAATGGCTCAGGGTAGAGTGTGCTGCAGAGCAAGGATAGAGCGCTAGGTGAGCAGGCAAACAGAGAGCCCTTAGCCGGCTGCCCTGGATTTGTTGCTTTTATGGCTAGCCTTGTGTTGCTAGGCCCGTGACCTTCGAGGAACACCAGTAGCAGGACACAGTGGGAAGAGTGTGGAGGTGTGCCCTTTAGGTACTGGTTGGGAATGGGGACGGTGAACAGGGGAATTGGTGGGCAAAGGAATGGCTTTGTCCGGTTTGACCTCGATGGTGTAGACACTGATTTATAGTTTGGGCCTCATTACAAGTTGGAGCTGTGCGGGTAATATGCAGCAGTAATACCGTATACCGCCGCATTACTGAACTGCCCAACTATGAGTTTGGTGTTAAATTGGTAGATTCACCTCCAGCTCTAATCTGGAGGTAAATCTGCCCGCTTTCTGCCAAATTCTGGCAGAATTACTACCAGTGAAATTACTGCTGTGGTAATTCCACCGAAAGTCCCCATGCAGTCCTATGGACTCTAATTAAATGGGGACTAACACCGCCACCACCACTTGTAACCCGGCGGTGATACTGCTGGACCAAGTAGCCGTAACGATAATTCCATTTGGTGGTATCTCTGCGAATTTACCACTGAGTACACCAAACTTATAATGAGGCCTCATGACTGACCTGTTTCTACGCAGAGGGTCGACAACCTGGGGGCTCTGCAGTGAGGCTGGGGTCTGCCTTTAGGAGAGTGGCTTTCCTTGTGTTCCAGGTCTTGTGACCATAGAGGAACACCAAACATAGGCCACAGGGGTAGGATGTGGGTTCTGGTCAGGAATGGGGACGGCAAACAGTGCCATTGGTGGGCAAAGGAAAGGCCTTGTATGGGTAGACCCTGATGGTGTGGGCAGTGGGTTAGAGTCAGACTCACCTGCTTTTCTGAAGTGACATTGAGAATTAGCATGCCCTGAGTAGCATCTGGGGGTCCTTCCTCAAAGCCAAAGCTTCCTGGGCCTGCAACACCAAGGGCTCTGTCACCATGCTGTGAGGAAGCCATCTTGAAACTTCTGATGGTCTCCCAGAGCATCATTTAACTACACCATGTGACTGTAATATAATTTAAAAGTTATATTTTTGCCAAATCATACCATTCCAAATGACCCTGATCAGCAACTCGGGGTCCTACCTCAAAAGTGAAGCACCCTGGGCCTGCAGCACTGAGGTCTCTGCCAGCATCCTTCCAGAAAGCCATCTTGAGCATGTGATTGGCTCTTAAAGGGTCATGTGACAAACTACCTCCCATGTTATTGGGTCTTTCCATAGCATCGAGCTGGGTGTCCGCAGCTGTGAGCCAAAGTTAGCAAAGGGCAACTCTGTTTGTGCTGTTAGGGCCAGAAAGGGCACAGGGCCAGAGACCCTGCTAAAGCTAGGAGTTCTCAGAGCTTTTCCTTCACCCAAGTCCCTGTCTCCACACATAGGGATCCTTTGACCCAGTGATACTCCATTAATTACAAAGCTGTTCTTAGATTGAAGACCCAAGGGCATCTCTGTTTTCAACTAAGGGTCTTTTTTCACCTAACGCAGCACCCCATTCTAGCCCATCTCAGAACATATACCCACTAGTTCCCAGCCATCATTTCTCCCTTTCCCTTGCCGCACGGCCACCTCCTCCTTCCTCTCCCACTTGGGCTTCACCATTTCTCCACTGTCTTCACTTTACTATTATTTTTACTCTGTCAGGCACTTTGTACTTCGCTCTTTTCCTCCTTATTCTCATTCTTCTCCTTCCCTTCTCTCAAAGCCTTCAGCCACAACTCTGCCTTACTTTTACCTCTCTTTCTCCCGCCCAATCTCTCTCCTCTCCTGCTGCACCCGCACACATCAGAGCTGGCGTTTGTTCTCCCAGCATCACCAACATCTATCCCCTCCCCCACAGCATAAGACATGCTCTTCTCTCTGGACCTCCTATCACTCTTTCAAATGGCCTCTGTAATGCAGAGTCCTTTGACTGTCATCACCATCGACTTCCATTCTTGCTATTACTGAAATCTGAATCCCTCTGCTACCTTCCCCCAGTCTTTCTGACTTTTTGGGAAGGATGGTGGAGTGGGGTTCCTTTTCAATAAGGCCCAAACCACTGCCACTTTAGCACTCTTTGACATTACCTCCCCTTTTGTATGACACTATTCGGTTCCTCCCTCCTAAACCTCTCACTGTTCTGGCTTCCTGTCGAACCTGTGACCCTTGCCATGTTGGGGGCCTTCACCATTCCCAAGCCCTCCGCAGCCACCTGCATTGTACTGAACTCTCTTCTTTCTGACCACTGCCTCCATGACCAGACTACCCCACTGTTGGGAACTCTTTCGACCTTATGTTTCTCTCTAGTTTGCTCTCCTCCTCTGACATCCTCATTGACCCTTCTCCCTCTGATCAGTCTTTATTGCCTCTTTCCTCTCTGCTAATTACTTTTTTCACTACTTTTTCTCTTAAACTCATGACACTCTCATAGCCCTCCTCTAACCATCGTCACCCTTACCCTGTACCCCTTCAATACTTGACTACTTCTCCCCTACCTCTCCTAATAAATGATCACCCATCCTTCTCAGTGCCAAACCATTGGCACTCCTATAGACCTGTTTGCTCCTCAAACAATCAAACACTCATTCCTAATCACATGCACCTGCCCTGCTCTCTCTATGAGCTTTGTAACCTCTCTACGCTGGACTCTTCCATGCCTCTTTCAAATCTACAACATACTTGCCCTTTTGAAATATACCTCTGACCCAGATGTCCCGCTAACTATTTGGTTTCCCTCCTACCTCATTATTCAAAGGTCCTTAAGCGGATGGTCTTCAGCGAGATCACTAAGAACTTGGAAGATACTGGCCCTGGAGATCTGCACTTCAAACCGGCTTCCATTGCAACACTCCACTGAGAGTGCACTCATGCATGTCTCCAACTTTCTCTGATAACATGCTCCTCCAAACTCCCATCTTTACTCATCCTTTTCAACTGCACTGCTGCTTTCAATACTGTTGGCTACTGCTCTCTCCTCATTACTCTTCAAGACCTTTTACATGACTGCTCTAGCCAGGATTGCCTCCTAAATGGAAGATTGTGCCTTCAAAATATCCTGTAACTTGCAAACCTCTAACCCCTCCTGTCCCCCAAAGAGCAGTCCTTGGCCCTCTTCTATTCACTTTCTATACCTAGCCTTAGATAGACTTTACTGACAACACTCAAATCTTTTTCTCCTTTCCTTAGAATGAATAACCAACATTCTCACTGCGTTCCTTTGGATGGCTTTCCGCAGGCTCATTTTGAACTCTTTTAAAATGGAAGGCTGCTATCTCCCGTATTCCAATATCTTCCCTCCCATCTTCTATCTCCTTCCTGCCTCATCTTCTTGCTGCCTCTTCCAATGATTGCGACCTCGGCATTCTCTTTGATAGCTTTCTCCAACTGCATTACCTCATTAATACCACCACCGCTATTGCTTTTATTAACCTTCTCAACATTCCCCACTACAAAAACTGTAATCTCCACCTGGATGCTCAGCAAGTTCATCTACTTTTCGTGCCTACCCCTAACCTACTCTCTACTGTTTCCTCCCTTGAGACAAGTCCTCAACTTTGCGACCCACTGTGATGAATCCAATGGTGTCATCACTCCTTTCCTGGCAGTGACGAGGGGACAGCAGCTGCTACCTGACCCTGTCCCTGGGGGGCAGCTATATGGGGGAGACCGCCTCCGGGAGAGTATCATGGCATCTTTGGACAAGACATATCATCTCCCTTTTTCTTTTGAGGATACCCCACCCATTCCCAATGCCTTAGCGTCATATTATCTGCTCATTCATCTAGGAAGAGGTACTGAAAACCTTTTCACAAGATATGTATGCAAGCCATCAAAATCTGACAGGCTTTTTAAGACTCATGAAAGCACCTTCTCAGACTCTACCTACAAGTCATCCAGAGCTGACTTTGTCTCGGGAGGATAGCACAGCGGCAGCGTGCGCGTCTTGGAAGCAAGACGACACGGAGCAACAACAGGTTCGATCCCCGGGTCCGCGCTTAAAAAAACCTCTGAGTGTTTAAGCGCGTTATAAATACGTAACTAAGACAAAAAAAAAACACAATTACGCAACTAAGAAAAATAAACAATTCCTGTAACAGCGCCTCGATGCCTGCGGGCTGTGTGAGCGCTTTATAAATGTAAAATTAAATTAAATTAAAGATCACTTACCCAGGGGGTCATTACGAGGTTGGAGGTAATGGAAAAATGAAGCCGGTAAGGGATTAGCGGCACTGCATACAGCTATGGGCTATTCTGACTCAACAAGCCGGTATTAGTGCCAACGCTGATAGCGTGCTCCCCGTACCGGCATGCACGCGGGCACCCGGCCCTTGGGCCCGGCAATAGCAGGATGGCGCTAACAGGAGGATATCACAACTCAGGCGGACATGCAAATACCGGCATCGTGAAGGTGGTATTGAGGCGTACCGGGATGCCAGCAATACCTGCATCGCGAACAACCCGCAAACGGCAATGTCCAGTGTTCCCAACTGCCACAGGTGCACACAATCAGCACAGGTGGTGGCAATGGAGTCTGGGCCAGCACAAAAGGAGCACACCCACACACCACACCCCTCACCACACCAAAATGATTCCACTTGTAGTAGCAATACTGGGGTTGGAGGGCATGAATTCATTGCTTCACCAGTAACAACAACAGGCACCACAGAGGAGATGCAGGAGAAGAAGGAGGGTGAGACAGACCCAGCAAGCCCCACCAGTGCAGCCTGTGGTACCACGCAGGCAGCCCCCAATCCCTCGCATCAGAGCCAGTCCATTCAACCTAACCCCTGAGCAGATCCACACCTTGTACCGTCTGGACCGGGACACCATCACCATCATTGTGACATGATAAACAACGACATTGTCAGCCTCATTGAAATACGCACCGCCATCCCACCTCTACTGAAAGTAGTGTGTGTGCTCCACTTCCTGGCCACAGGCACCTACCAGCACACAGTGGGGCACATGCATGGCATATCACAACCCTTATTTTCTCGCATGCTGAACCAAGTGCTGGATGCCCTCCTGAAGCACACAAGGGACTACATATCCCTACCACGGACTGCACAGAAGATCTTTGAAACTAAAGTTGGCTTCCATGCACTGGCAGGCATGTCAAATTGTATTGGTGCACTTGACTGCACCCATGTGGAATTGGTGGTCATGCATGCAACAGAAGTGGTGTAGCGCAATCAAAAGCTATATCACTCAATCAATGTACAGATGGTCTGCGACTCCAGCAAGATCATCACACATTGCTGTGCCCGATTTCCCGTATCGACTCATGACTCAATGGTCCTGCGCAACTCCACGCTACCACGAGCGACATGCAGGACGACGTGCCTGGCTGCTTGTTAAGTTGCATGACGGGCACATGGCAGTGAAATGGGCGGAGAGATGCCCACACCACCATGGTGTCATTGTTGTGGTGACAGCACAATGTGCAGATCCCAAAACACTGTGCCCCAAGGCATCCCAAACTGAACATGACAACCATTTCCCATAGCAATGAAGTAAGCTGCACAACTATCACAACATGCCAAACATAAAACCACCCCACATCCCACAACATGTGCACCACCCATCATTGGACCTCACCCTCTGTAACACAATCCAGCAACATACTGTGAGTATTCACAATGTAAATGTCTGCAGCAAATCACTACACATGACAAGCATCCATGAGAGTACACAAACCAAAACCACCAAGGGAATCCCCTGCTTGTCACAGGGCTTCCACCACAGTAGTGAAGCATGTCACCATGGGATTAATCAGCGCTGAATGCCAAACAATGCAGAGACTGCTGCCAACGCTACCAGTTAGAAAATCATACAGAACACTACACATCACATATATATCACAAGCACGGCAGTATGCGTCCACAATGCATGAGCAACATCAAGGCAGTGTACACTGTGTATCATCTTGAAGACGCAATGCATACCATAAGACCATGGCACAGCACACATTGAGGGAAGGAAAAATGTGTGCATACAACCAGGGACATGTGCATGTTACCAAAAAATATCTTCAGGCATGTGTAATAAGTGTGGTTGTCCATCATGAATCGACTAACACATACCTTATTTTGCTCCCATGCAGGTGATAGTGGCTATCCCTTGAAGCCGTGGCTCCTCCCGCCTGTCCGAAACCCACAGAACAGGCACGAGGAGGACTACAATTGTTCCCATACCCATACCCGTGTGGTCATTGAGCAGACCTTTGGCCTGTTGAAGGCACGTTTTCGCTGCCTTAACCGGTCGGGTGGGGCACTCCTCTACAGGCATGAGAAGGTGGCCAAGATCATCATGGCATGTGTCATGCTGCACAACATGTGTATTAGACAGAACGTGCCCCTGCCCCCTGACATTGAACTGCACCCACCAGGTGGTGATGAAGATGTGGGCGCACATCATTGCGGTGCCGATGCACAGGAGGGACATGCTGTGCGCCAGTCTGTGATTGGACAATATTTCTAAGAGGCGTGGGTGCAGAGGGTGACATGAAAGTGGGACAGAGGGCACTGGGTGTGGGAGTACATGTACAGTATGCACTGTATAGCAATAAATGACACATATGCAATAAGGAATGTCTCCCAAGTATTTTTTCTGCTACACAACGGGTGTATTAAACTGTTAAATAGTACAAAGTGCTGAACCCCTCCCCCTCACACACCCACCACCCCTCCCCCTCCCCCAAAAACTCCCTCATACACCCTCTCCCCCTCCCCCTCCCCTCAAAACTCCCCCACACACCCTCTCTCCCAAACTCCCCCACACATGGTGTCCAAGCAAATGCTGCAGGTTTCTGCTTCTACAGCCTCAATCAGGCTGCCCCATCTACATTTGTCCACTTCCCGCACCTGGTGGCGGCATGTCCGATTGGCTCAAGGTATGCGCTGACCTGCGAAGGGGGCTGGTTTGAGTAGAGCTGGATGATGATGCAGTGCCCGCTTGCTCAAGTCTGGGGGCCGGACGCTCGGCCTCCAAGGAATCTGCTATGCGGGCAAGGACCTGCCTCAGAGCAGACACCTCCTCGCATATACGAGTCGTGCTGGCCTCAATGGCCTGTCTCAGGGAGGCAGTATTGTCCCGCCCCTCCTGCCTTGCCTAGGCACCATCCGAAACAAACTGCCTGACTAGGGCTGTCAGCTCCTTCTGGTGCTGCATGGTATGGTCGATGTGCTGCTCCTCATCCCGGACACCAGTAGAGGTGGTGGTGCATGTGTCAAATTCCCAGATTGTTGTGGCTCCTCTGTGGGGCTTATGCTCCCTTGACCTGGCTCCCCTCCAGACTGCTCCGGTGTGGTGTCAATGGTGGAGTACAATGAGGTGATCTAGGGTGATGGTGTGGGACTGGGTGTGGCAGGTAAGTCCGAAGAGTCATCCTCCACAGGGACACACACCTGGCCCTGACTCTGCGCATCCTTGTCCGTCTGGGGTGCCGTGACTGCTGCCTCCCCAACAGAGCTATTCACAGCTGAAAGGGCCCCATCAGCCACTGTCTCCTGTGAAGGGGACACAGTTGTTGTGGGGACTGTAGCAGTGGCCCTTAGCGGCACCAGTGCCATGGCATCCTGTGATGTCTGCCCCTTCTGTGCCTGTCGTGGCTTGGCTGGCCCTTTCGATGTTGAAGGCCTGTTGCCTTCTTCCCTGCCCCTGATCCTCTTTCGGGGAGTTGTTGCCTGTGCGGCTCAGTCCCGGGCCTCGCTGTTAGGATGATAGCCTGTGGGGGACGGCATCAGTGATGGTTCTACAAGCATCATGCATACATTGATACTATTGCTGTTCTACACATTAGAGGAGATTAGGTATTGGAGTTTTGACAATCACATTGCTTGCTATATGGGTGGAGCATGCAGGCATCCGTCAGGGTCACACATGTTGGAGCTGGCGTATGCTGTGTGACATGCATTTCTCTGGTGGACTGCGTGCAGTGTGACTAATGCCGTTTTCAAATTTGTGTGATGTGCCTCAGGTATGGCATTGCCATGCTGCATGCATGTGGATGTGTCAGTGCTGAGGACGGCATCTAGGCAGGGATGTGTCATGTGTATGTAATGGGCCATTCATTGCCTCTTGGGACGGACATGTTGTGGGACTATCATCATACTTTAATTACAGTGTTTTCTTGGGACACTCGCCTCCATCCGCCGATAAGGTCGCGCCATGTTTCATCTCGCCCACACCTTCTATTTTGCCTCGATGCCAATAGTGCTGGCGCAGATTTCCTCCCACCGGTTTAGCTTGATAGGGGATCTAGGACCACTGCCAATGGCAGGCCCTGGCTCCGGTTGGCCGACATTATGTTCCTGACTCTCAGCCGCAGGTCGTCCCATCTTTTGCGCACGTCCGTGACTGTGCGGGGGGTGTTCCCTACTGCACTGACTTTTTGGGCAACAAGTTGCCAGATCTCCTTTTTCCTAATCTGTGCCTCGCTCTTGAGGTTGTTGGCAAACACAACCTCAGCATTATCTGCCAGTGTATCGGCGAGCATTGTCAGCTCGTCCTCTGTAAAGCGTACTTTGCGCTGCCTGGATGCACCTTTTTTGATGCTGTTGGTGATGGGTTTTTTCTGCAGTTGGAAATAGGCTCCAGGTCCTGTGTAGTAAGTATGGCAATGTATTGTTTTTCAAGATGGCCGCCGTGCTCTTTCCCGTTCCGGCGCAATGACGCTACTTCCGGTTCCCCGCTAATAGTGGTGCCCAATAGTGGTGCCCGCTAATGCCGTATCCATTGATGCCGGTCACGTTATTTAAGGGAGGATGGCGGTGGTAGTGCTGTCTGCGCTTTCCATGATGCCGCTAAGGGGTATTTTTGGGACTATATCGGCATGCCGGTACTGTCAATACCGGCATGCCACTACACTCGTGCATGCGAGCTCGTAATAGCCCACTGTTAGCGGGCTCTTTCCTACACGGACACAGTATTTGCTCCATGCCAGTAAAAACTAATTTTTACCTCCTACCTCGTAATGACCCCCCCAGACTTTACTTGCAAGTCGTCATGAATGGACTACCAAGCCCATAAACACAGGAATACTGTGATGAAGAAGATGAGTTGAGTAATGCAGATCATTGGAGGCCAAGAGCACAAGCTGCACTCTAGTTGTTGCGAGTGCCTGCCTGCGGCCAGGAAATGTAAACGGGAAAAGCAGCTGACTGAGGTGCGCTGCTGGCGGGAGAACACTGCTCGTCGGTACAGACAGAGAGACGGTGGGGCTGGAAAGTGTTCCAGGAAGCCAACTCGCTTGAGGACAAGAAAAAGGAAAGCTGACCGTGAGCGAGAACATAGTACGGGAACGCCAGAAGCCAACGGAAGGCTTCTGGCCATATGAAGGTGTTAGAGGGCAGCCTCCGCCTTACCAAAGCCCGAAACGAGACAGAATAGCCCAGCAGGAACTGCGAGAGGCAGAGAAACAGAGAAAGGAAAGACTGAACGACCTCAACTGGCTTGCCGTGGGACAATCGGAATACTCCAGCAAGAGCCGGTGAATCCACCCAAGGGAAGCAGGGACACGGTGGCGTAGTGGCAGCCATGCCAAACCCGAATAATTGTTAATGAAGCGCATGAATGAAAAAGAGCAAGTGAGCATTGCTTTAAAAGGGAGAACAGAACTTGTATACAAAGCTTTTACGTTTGTGACTGTATGCAATACACAAAAGGGCAGCCCTGGCAGGATTGTATACGAGACAGAAACAATACAAGATGAATCAAATAAAAGAGACTATCAAGTTTGGAAGTGTGGGCAGAGCCCACATGAGAAAAGCCTTGGCAGGAGAGTATACCAGGCAAATTGAAGGTGCAAGAAAATACCTATGTGAAAGCGCTCTGGCAGGAGAGTATACCAGGCAGACACAAGTTATGAACATGTTCAAATGAGAAAGTTCTGGCAGTAAAGCATACGGTCAAGTTGAACAGTGTCTAAAAGACATTACACCAAGAAGAGCTGATAGGAGCACAGCAGGACTTGGAAAAGGCTGTGGAAATATATTAAAGAAGAGGGAAAACATGGCAGGAAAGTACACCAGCTATCCTAACAAGATAAAGACTAAGACACGTTTTCTTTTGTGTACCAGCTGTGTTGTTGATCAAGAGAAACTCAAGGAACTGACATTCTTGAATATAAAACAGAGTGAAAAGAAATCCAAGGGAAGGGAATTACCCTCTGGAACAAGGAACTCTTATCCTTCAGGAACATTTTGGTTGGAGTTACGCCTTTTCCTTTTTGAACATGTATACACTACTAAAGGACAAAGACATTTTCCCTTTTCAGAGTTGATTTTTAGAATGTCAGGGCCAGAATAGTACTCTGGACACAGGATGTTTTGCTTTGGACATTCTGACCATTGGTTTTAGGTAGGTAAACACCTCTTAGAGCAGGGACAGAGAGGCATTTTGCAACCCCCTTTTATTTTAATAAGTCTTTGACCAAAACCATGAATACCGTGTGTCAGCATCTCATTTTTGGCTCCTCACACCACACTTTCTACAGCCTACCTAGATCCTTCCTCACTTCAACCTTTCAACACCATGCTTGTTGGTTCTACACGCACAAACACTCTTCAGGTTTATTCTTCTAGTCTACAAAGTTATCGATGTTCCTGCTCTTCAGTACCTTTCCAACTGTATCTTTTTATTTACTATATTTGTTCCCTCTGTTCCCAACCTCTCTGTCCATTGACCCCATGCCTCATCTCGCCACTCTTTCTCCCTACTCCCCAGCACCACTGAACACAGCTGCCCATCACAATCAAATCCAGCTTGACTGTTGTTCTGTTCAAAGTGTGGCTTAAACTTCACCTGCTGTTCAAAGAGGGAGCTCCCTGCATCCCTCCCCATCACTACCAGACCCCATCACTCCCTCCGGTGCCACGTGATAATGTAATTGTGTATATTTTTATACTACTCCTCTATAGTTTGTAACCCTTTCCCCCATAGGTTAATGATTTTTGTATTTTCTCCTTGATCTATGACCCACCCTCTTAAACTGGCTCACTACCTATTGTCATATTTGTGCCATTGTAGAGGCAATCTTCCAGGGAATGCCTCCACCATACGTAAATGTGTAATAGTAAGTCAGTTTCGATCAAAATAGACACCCTTGTTTCTCAAATAATTGTAAATACAAAAAACTACAAATATACATGGAGCAGTGGCATGGGTGAACTCTTTTGATCTATATTGTACTGCTGAGGGAGAAACCCAGCAAGACAAACATCTGACTCCTACTATGGCGTTTAATGCCTTCAAACCTGTCACCATCAAATATCATTGCCACCGTTCTTTAAACTGTCTTATCTGCCACACATTCAACCATTATTCCAGTCCCCCACCATCCCATTCACACATAAATGTGGTACCCCTTATGACACTACCCCCCCAGAATCTATCGTTCGCCCCCTTGATCCCTTCCACCACAGAACTTCTAAAATGTGTATTGGAAAAGGGCGCCACAGTAACTCTGATACCTACTTTATTACACATCTTGTATGCTCTCCCTTGTAGCACAGATTCCTCACCTAGCCCCAGGGTTTCAAGGAAGAAGGGCGCAGGTGGCAAATTACGCAACTACATGTGAGAATTATTTTTTTTTGTGGAGAACAAGCTGTTCCTTGTTAGCATTTGTAACTACAGTTCATCAGTTTTAGACCAGTTTTAGGAAAGATTAACTACAATTGATCGGACAACCAAGTATTATGAACTCCCTAATCTGAGAACCATAATTAGGACCTTTGTCCAGTCAAGGTTCATGAGGGATTGCACTCTGCACTGCAATGCTACACCCTCACTCACATCACCATTGTTTGTCCCTTAGTCAGGCAAGGACTTGTATCATTCACCTCGAGCAAATACACGTCATGAAACCTTGCAATTCCTCTTTCCGTCATTCCAACTACACCTCAAAATCATTTCTTCGACTGCAACCCCCACTGATGTCTACTAATTATATTGTTGTGCTATTTATTTTCCTACTAAGCAATTCTTGTTGTGTAAATATATGTGAAATAGTACACAAAACATACAGTAAACCTCTGTTTTTGTTGTATCACTGTCTGTCGTTGGGGCTCAAGAATGGGCATGTCACTTGACATTCTTAAACATCATGACTCGGGACTCGAAATTCAGATTAGATAAGCAGGATCTAAAACAAGCTCCTGGGTATCTAGCATTAACCAGGGTCCAGGAGCTACCACTAGGGAAGAAGGAGCTATTACATAGCGTTCCACAAATCTAATTTTGCACATAAGATTGAAACTTGTATTCATGATTTATGACCTTTTTGTGCTTTAAATGTCATGTAGGTGTGTCCAAAGTTTTATTTATAGTGTCCCAAATGCAGAGTTAAATAGGTATGTGTGTTCGGCATCAGTGGCCTTGGGAGCCAAAAGTAGCTCTTGGTAGCTGTTACTGTCAAGCTAACCAGGTTCTTCTAGGATACAAACATGAGCTAAATAGCTCCCAGCTCCCCTCAATTTAGAACCCTGAATGGGCTAGTCAACCAGTAGCTCCCAAGTGACTTGGGTCGGCAATGCCCACTGGTCGATTAAAACATTGCATGGCCAAAGCTCCATCCGCTGCCCTACTGTAGTTACAGCTCCCCAGAAGCTCCAACAAACAGCTACCATTAGCCCCAGCCAGTATAGTAAATGGTGAGAGAAATGTTCCACCACTGTGGGTACTCTTCCCTGAACCACTGTTGAGCTCATTTTGCTCCAAGCCATAATTTGGCAGAGGGGGCTATTACATGTAGACATACGTCTAGAGGGCCTCATGGCCCCCCTGACTTGACACAGCTGCTTACTGCCTTTTGATGGTGACGGAAGTGGCTTCTGCGTGCCCCGCATGCTTGAATGTCAGGGCTTGCACACGAAGCGGTGCAGCTTGTCGACAGTCTGTCGGCTTGTTACCGGATTACCCTGTGGGGCTTTTGCCATCCAGGGCTGAGGCTGGGGGCACGCTGTTTCGGGGGTGCTCATGCCCCCTGGTGACTGTTGGAGCTGCCTTCAGTGTCTGTGTGTGCTGTGCCTATCCTCCTCTGATCTTCCTTGTGGTGTGATGGCGTGCAGGGCAGATCACTGGATATGTAGCGTTTGAGGTACTGCCACTGAAGATGAGGGGTATGCTGAGGGGACTGCTTTTCCTCATCTGATATTTTTTTAAGCTACCCCCTTGCCACATTGTCTTAGACCTTTACATTTTAGGTGTGGTTGCATTCTCATACAAAGGCATTACGGCTTTAAAGGCTTTTAAACCAGTGTTGGTATTCTGCTGGGACAGACCCACAGTATGCCTATTACTAGGTCTAAGAGGGCCTATTTGGGTAATACTGAGGCGAAACACATAGTTGTATTCCTGTACCAGCTCAAGATGGCCTATGCGGAGGCTTCTAATGAGCCCCCTCAGGAGATGATGAAATTCTCATTAATAGGGCAGGCTTCCCAGGAGTCTGATTTCCCCCCTGCATAGACCGCTTTAAGTAATGGCCGTATTACCGAGGTATCAGCGTGCAGTGTACGCAGGAGATTGTGGCTGCAAGCTGAGAGGAGGGTACATGCCGATGAGTTTGACGATTCTATGGTGTCCATTCCCATGATAAGTTTGGAGCTGGACAGAGAGCCCAAAGCTCCCCTTGAAAATTACTCTGGAAATCCCAATCGGCTATCCACAGCAGTGGCGATTGCATTTCAGTCCCAGATGATACCCACGGATTATGTTATTGTGGAGGTTCTGGCACAGGTCCAGAGGGGTGTTTAAGGGCCGGGTGAGGATCACTCTTGTGCAGTGAGCTGGCAAGTTGTTAAAGAAAAGATTATTTTTGATCTTAACCTTTGCAAAAACAGCAGGGATTTCTGCCGTTGGACAGAATCCATTGATGTTACACTACAGCTACCACCGAAAAGGACTGACAAAGAGTGCCAAACTGATGCGAATGTCATGGAGGTTCACTCCAAGCTGTTTGATATAGATTGTCAAACGGAGTTGACTGAATTCAGGAGTGCGGTAGTGTATGGTAACAAAAACCATGAATGTCAGTCTGTATCAATTTGTCCATCCTCAGATGTCACGTTAGTGCTGGATTCCACAGACCCCCATGGTGATGCTACATTAATTCCTCAAGTGACTGGGCATTCTGCAGTTCCTAGAGACAACTGAGTTATTTCCCTGCGAGGGACTTGCGCATATAATAAATCTAGAATGCCTGAAATTTCAGATCCTCTTTTAAGAACACTCATTATGGACTACAGAAATAAATTATTACCAATGGAAGCCGGAGAGGACTGAAACTAGACAAGCACAACGGAATAAGGTTCTGTGCTGGTTCCAAGCAAGAGTAGGCCAAGTATACATTGGAACGCAAAATTTAAGACTCCTCTGGAGGACTCCAATACCTAAATCGTTTATGGAAAACAATACTGATTTATCATTATTGGTTGTGGCCTGAGTAATCTCCCAGGGTTCTTGAACTCGCATAGGAAGTTGAATACCTTGTTATCTGTACCATCCTACTGCTTATTGCTGTTAATGATCTTCTTTTTTTGTTGTATTGTCTTATTTCTTTTAAGCCTTGTTTTGTTTGTTTTTATTATAATTCCTGTTCTTTTTTTGCCTCTTTATTGCCTTGTAGACTGTTAAGATGTGCTTTTTTGTTTTTGTGCTAGCGCCCTTATGCCTACAAGCCTGTGTGCCGGCTCTTTAAAAATAAATATATTCAAATTCAATATTCAAATACACGTAGCCAGCTCCCAACCACCACAAATTTGTCATTTGCACTGTGTGTACAACGCCTTTTGCCCAGCACATTTGCACTCTACCGTGCAAATGAGTAAACGCTACCTGCCATGCGAGAATAGCATGCAGCGTTTTCAATGGATCCTTATGGAGTCCCTATGTTTTTTGTGGTGTTGGGTCATTTTTACTGGACCCAGTTAGTATTCCAGTTTTCTTGTTCTGTGCAGAGGCATTTAGTGACAGACTGACAAAACTCAACACAATGTTTTATTCAGTATCTATTTTTTAATTAGCGAAACATTTGATAATAATAACATTTTCAGTGTTCCAATACATTCATGGGTTAAAGGCTTTGTTGTCTCCATTCCGTACATGACAATTGAAGCAATGTTTTTCACATGGCTACTTGTCCCGCAGCAAATGTCCATGGGAAGTACTTTTGAACAAATGTTTGTGATGCCTTCCAACAGCTCAGCCTTGTAGATGGGCTTATAACCACTCCTCAAATAACCCCTGAACTGCATCTATACCATTTCAGTCCGATATAGGTTTTGGGACTCAGAAAATGCCATGCCTCTCCATGTGTGCTGCAGCTGACTGTTTGGATTGTGATCCAAAATTATCCTCCGTTTTTGGGTGACCTGATCATAAAGCCTTTGCACGTGGAGTAACTGCGTCTTACAGACAATATCATCCTTGAAATCTGTGCTCATAATGCCTTCACAAAGGACTCTTAGTCTTGGACCATACTTGGAGATGCCTCTTATTTTTGCCAAGCATTATGAAATGACTCTGAACTCGGGAAATAAGTTTCAACCAAGATTATTAGATAGCTCAAATATTCCAGAGTTACTGTGGTTGGAATAATTGAGTAAAGATTCTTCAAAGAGAAAACGAATAGTAAGTAGTCAGCATGCTTGAGGATCCTAGTCAGTATTTGTGTCCCCCAGTTCCTTCTCCTGCCTGTCAATCAATGTCACTCAGTGAATGCAATGTTACAAATAAAGAATGGGCATGTCAGTTGACATTCTTAAATGGGGCTAGACAACGAGAAGCTCCCCATTGTCTTTGGCCATGCAATGTTTAACCAGTTGGAGCTGTCAGTCCAAGCGCCACCCCCTGTATCATTCTCAGCCCATGCCCTACTGTAATTAGGGCTCTCACAAGCTCTGACAAAAAACGCTTCCATTAGCCTGGACCAGTATAGTAATGGTGAGAGAAATGAGTTCCACCAGTGTGGGCACACTTTCCTGAATCACTTTGTGAACCACCAAGTGTCCCCTTCACTTCTTTCATGATCTGATTATGCTTTTCCTTGCTGTTGTTAGTGAAGTCATATATCACCTTTTTGTCTCTAGAGTCAGGATTGTTAGCCTTCTTCAGGTGGCCTTTCCCACTTGAAGTACTTGTGGGGGTCTGGACTTGTTTTACGGTCTTGGCACACTTGGTTCACGCCTTACCAGAATGCTCTGGAGGCCAGGGACTTGGAGTGCTGGGATGCAGCTCTACCACAGCAGTCACAAGCACAGATGGAACAAATGCCTTTTCTCAAGCTCCTCTTTGCTTCCTTACTTTTTCCCCTCCTATTTCTCCTGTCTTTTTAAAAATCCTAAACACACACAATGATTTGCACCGCTTCACCTCCTTTCCTAACACTTCTTTTCTTCACTAGGTGCTTCTGGCTTCGTATCGATCTGGAACCTTTCCTTCTCTGTAAGGTTTTCAGATGTTCTTTCTCCCTCTTAATGGTATCTTCTGTAGAGCCCATCTCCAGGTTTCTCTCCTCTTTCTCTCTTTTTTATGTTCTTTTCCCTCTATTCTGTTTTATTCTGCCTCCATCATTTTCCTGTCTCCTCTCCAGTCTAGCACGTCCATGCTCAGTTTCCTCTGTCTGTCCCTTTTTAGGGTTCTCACAGTCTACCCTTTTCCTTCTGTTTGTGCCATTTCTCTCTGGCTTTCTTTACTGGCTCACCCTCCACTCCTTTGTTGATCTATCTGGCCTATACCACTTCCTCTCTCTCCATTGTTATCTGTTTGTTGTTATCCCTTTCTTGTCTGGCCTCCCCTGTCCTACAGCCTGCTCCACTCACCTGTTAAATCTCTGGCTCTTCTTTGCTATCATGTCCACTCTGCTCGCTTCCTCACTCTGTGGTCCTCCCTGTTTGTTTGCTTATTTTCTCAGCTTCCACTATCCACTACCATCTCCTTAGCTTGCCTGTTCTCCCTACATCACCTGTTCTCTCTACCTCTACTGTCTTTTTCTGTCATCTCCACTCCAGTTCTCTCTCTGACTCCATCATCCTAAACTGCCTACTCTGCTTGCCTTTACCTTCCACCACTAACTGATTGAGTAACTCTTCAACACTTTCATCACCCTATTTTGGTTAACATGGCACGTCTTTCATAGGGACGTGGATCATCCTCTTGTATCTGTGAAATATCTGCTTCTTTCATCTGCTGTGCACTATAGTTTATGCACCAGATTTCACTGGGCAATTTCAAAATCCAGTTTCCTTCTGGAGCTTGATGGGCTGTTCAGGGCAACTCCGCTCCATGAGGGTGTTTGGCATCTTGCCCTCCATGCTGCACTGTTCTGTCTCTGCTGACAGTCCTCCATGATCTTGATCATGTACTGACCAAGAAGAGAAGCCACATCCAAGCCTGCATCTCTGCGGCCTCTCACAACACGGCTGAACTATTTAAAATCTGCAAGATCTGGCCAATCCTTCTGCTTTCTCCACCTCTCCTGTTCCCTCCCAGGCCCTATGTATGGCCCTGGCTTCTCACTTCACTACTTAAACTCAGGACATCCTGTCCTCGCTCTCATCTTCCTCTCCTTCTACTGCTCTCGCTCCCACACCCAACTGGCCACCTCTCCCTTGCCTCATCCTTTCTCGTCTTTCTCTCTGATAACACCTGACAATGTTTCTAGGCAAGTCCGATCTATGAACATGTCGTCCAAACAGGTGCTCTCCTGCTCCTCCAGAATCAAGGACCACATTGACACCCTTGCTCCAGCCTTGGCCAATTTCTGCAATCGCTTTTTCGCCACTAGTACTTTCCCCTCTCTCCTCAGGCACTCCCTTTTGCACCACCTGCTTAAAAAAATCTTCTGGTGATCCTTCCTGTCCGGCTACCTATTGCCCAATCTCTATCACTCCTTTCCTGGGCAAACTTCTGGAAAAGCTGCCCATCCCCCAGACTACTCTCCACACTGAAACTGTTGGCTGTCTGCATGACCACCAGTCTGGCTTCAGTGCAGCCAGAGGCACGAAAACTGCTTTCCTGAACACCCATGGAGATCTGCTTTCCAATCCTGACACCTGCACCCCTTCTGTCCTCATCCTCCTTGACCTTTCTTCTGCTGTCGACACAATCCTGATCAATCAACTTCTTGAGAACCTGGGCATCACAGACCAGACCCTAGAGTGGCTGACCTCTTTCCTCCTAGACCAACCCTCCCAGGTCCAACTTGGGTCCTTTCTCTCCGCCACCTCGATCTGTACATGTGGTATTCCCCAGGTCTCTAACCTCTCACCCTGGCTCTTCAATCTCTACCTGGCCCCTTTGGCCCACCTAATCTCTACCTTCTGCTCTAACTTTGTGTTATGTGGATGTCACACAACTCTCTTTCAGGTGCCCTACAGCCTCCTCTCCCACACATGACTGTCTGTCCACGATTCAGGGTTGGTGCGCCTCCAACGATCTCTGCCTTAATGCCAGTAAGACAGAAATCCTTCCTATTGAGAACCCCTGCTCCCGCTTTCCCTCTCTCACACTGGCTGCCCTCCATGGGCCCTCTTACTTGGCCTTCCTGCGAGGCAAAAAAACCTTGGTGTCATATTCGACTCCACTATCTCCTTCTCTCCTCACATCACTGACCTTTCTAAGAAGGCCCATTACCAGCTGCACCTTCTCAGAGATGCTCTTCATTTTCTCACTTTCCCCCAGAAGCTCATTGTCTCCACAGCCCTGGTTCTCTCTAGGTTGGACTACTGTAACAGCCTCTTTCTCAATCTGCCTTCCTCTACTCTCCGACCTCTGCCATTAATCCAGAACAGGACCGCAAGACTTATCTTTGGCTTCAAGCCCAGGGACCGTATCTCTCCAGCCCTGAAATCCCTCCACTGGCTCCCAGTGGCTGCAAGGATCAAGTTCAAGACCCTCTGCATCATTCACAAGGCTTTCTTTGGCCGGGACCTGCAATACATCCAAAACTCTCTTCCTAAATACCTTCCTTCTCGAGCACTTTGCTCTGTTGTCTCCAACTCTCTGAGGGTCAGACACTTCTCCAGGCAGTGAGTAGGGGGTAGATCACTTTCCTCTGCAGGCACCTCCCTCTGGAATGGCCTCCCTGCACCTCTCAAACTTGAGCCGGACCACCTGAAGTTCTGGAAATAGCTCAATACCTTCCTTTTCTCCTCTGCTTTCTCTTTACCTCCCCTGCTAATCTACCTGTCTGTTGCGCCAATTGGTTGCTTGGTTACCCTCTGAGTCTTACTGGCTACCAAGCTCCTCTTTGACCAGTCTCTCCCGCACTGCCTTCGGGCCTGTCGCACACTAGAGGCTGTAACTGTAACCTCTACAGTCCCCCGCCTCCTTGCACTTACTCAGAGCTGCGCTGCCCTGGTTGCACTTACTGAGAGGAATGCTGCCCTGATTGCACCTTTCCCTTCCCTCCCCCTTGCACTTTCCCTGCACTCTTCCCCAGTACTTAATGTTCTGCACTTGCATGATCTAAATGACACAAGGCCTAGTAAGATCGTTTGACTTGTCCTCCCTTGTCTTGTCGCGCCTAGAAACACATGTGTAAAGGCACGTTATAAATGACTCATATATCATTGATCCACCGGTACAGGTAAATTGACTCATATTGGTATGCTTCCAAATCGTTTCACAATACCCAGCTGTTTCACAGGCCATGCTGCGTGTCCATTGGTGCCCCGTCCTAATGCGGGACCCTGCTGATGCCTATAAACGGGCCACTGATTTGGTGGGCCGCAACTCTCCAGGGGTGGAGGATTCAGCAGGGTGAAAAATATAGATGAGAAAAGAGCACATAGTAGTAGCACCCAACCCCCATGGATTCCAGCACCTTATCTCACGCCTAACCTACAACATGGAACATCATCACATTCCCCAGGTGTCTTTTCACCAGATATTTTTGCTGTTTTGTTCTAGCCCGGTCTTCTGAACACCATTCTGTGGAACTATTGTGATGAATGGTTCATTGGTGAACAGTATGTTTGTGAAGTCCTTGCCTGTCTTATGCCAGTATTTGCGTACTGCACCCATTTATCCTTCTTCCTATCATAATTCATAGGTGACAGACTAGTGTTATAATATGTCCGTATTACTCTTCATAAACAATGTACCAATACCTGCGCAAAAGGTAGGGTGGCTTATGTACACTCTTAGGTTATAGCCCCACACCATATGTGCACAACATCCCTGAAACACAACATTTTCTATGACACAATACATTGATCATCTTTATAAAGCAGGCAGTCATTGATCTCACACAGGTACCTACAATTACAGTAATGACAAGAGAAAGGGAATGTTAGTGTTCAGAAACCAGGCAAGAAATGGAACTATCCATATACATGTACAGTACAGCACCCCAACATTCTACACTATATGATCCAACACCTAGAGCACCCTACAACACTTACTTATTTGTTTTGATGCTGAATTATTCTCTTCTCTGGGTGAGCATCGCCCCAACCCCCAAGTGTGATCTTGAATGTTTGTCTATGTGAGGGGAAATTTCTGAAAATATTTAGCGTATAGTTTGCGGCACACATTTCCTTCAGATTGGTACTCATTGCTAGGCCTGATTATTTTAGGCTGTGTGTGGTATCGAAAATGTGGTGAGCAAGATAGGGTGATGTAGCTGACAAGTTGCACTGGACAAGGAAGGAAAGTGGTCTTTAACATGTGTCCTTAATAGGTCTCGTGAGGTAGGAGAGGTTCAGTAGGCACTCATGTCTTGGGTTTAATTCCTTTATTGAGTATTGGTCTGAGTAATCACGGCTTAGCGCCTTGATTAGTCTATGGTAATTGAACTTTACATCCCCGGTAAACCAGAGCTTCCATCTGAAAGGTGTAAATCCATACCTTGCAAGAGGTCACAGGCTAGAGAGCACCAACCTCCATGCAATCTGGGGAGCTTTGCATGAACTTGATGAACGACTCTATATCATTGTGGCATCCCAATCCATATACGAATAGCATGCGAGACAGATCTCACAGAAAGAACGCCTAGCTCTGAGATAACACCTGACACTGACCCGTCATGTACAGCATGGACTCAGGACTTATTAAGAATAAAAGCATACAATACATTGGGTTGAGCCCAGCTCCCATTGTTTTTCCTTTTTTGGGCTTCCCTGTAACAGACTCCTTATTTTATATCTTTTGTTTTCATTTCAGATCATACCAGTTTATATTAAAGCAATAACAAACATTGCCACTGAGTTTTGTACAACTCATAATATTAATGTCATTTAGTTTAAATGCCACATTAAATCAAGTGATCTGTTTTAATTGTAAACCATTGCAGATCGGCAGTACAGAAGTACAGTAAATACTCAAGCGTCCTTGTTTTAAGGTGTAAAACAATACTTTGTGCAACTGATCATATTATTATATTTCTATTGTATGGTAGGGCATGGTAGGCTACTTTGCGCCATAAATGTTTACAGTTGAAAAAGAAATGCATTGAAGGAGAGGTTTGTATCCTGTTGCCATGTGCTCCCTGTTTAGCCAAGGTTCCAAAGTTCTACAGTACCAAAGTCGTGCTCATATCTCTCTCTCTCTCTCATATGTATATATATAGTGCAAAAACTTTGTTAACGGGATGTTATAGTTACTTTGCACTAATAACAACCTATCCATATTATGGTTACAAGTAAAACTGAAAAATCCCAGTAATTCACCAGTTATGGTAAGCTAAGCAACCATAACTCGTGCCACCGCTGTGCACTGCTAAGACTAACGAAGAAAACCAAACTAACAGTGTGCAAAATGAACAGGTGAGCCTAATGAACAGTTTTGGTAACTTAAAAGAATTTGTACAGAGACATAATGGACAATATTAAATACCACTTCCCCGTCTGCACCTGTAACCTTTCCCCCTGTCCCAGCCAACCATCCCCGCAAATTCCCTGTAGGCAAAGGCATTATGATGAGACCTCAATCCCATGCTCCCCTGATGACCAACCTTTGGAAAACACCAATTCCCCTGTATATGTTTCCATTTTTGCTACACCTTCCCTTTCCTAATTGTGTGAATTTATATGTGTAAATAAAGTTCTACATGTAGAGCATGAAACTGTCTGGGATGTCCGCAATTAATCAAAATGGAGGTGCCTATGGACACCGCACCTATCCGGGAAGTCCGCATTTAAAATGGAGGTGTCCCTAGGACTTTGCGCCTGTCCGCGTGTGCCGCAAAGCTTTGACGTACCTTTAATTAGTTCAGGGACCCCACCCCTGCCCTGCAGACACCTGTGTGCATGTGCATCACATTCCCTGTGTCCTACGGACAACGTGCCTTTCTGGCATGTCCGCAAAGTTGTGGCGTACTTTATTTTGGGGACCTCAGCCCTGTCCGTAGGACATCTATGCGCATGCACACAACGGATCCCACGCAATATGTGTCCTACAGACAGCCGTCCCATTTGCAACGTCACCATGTGACTGCACCCACGCTGAGCGTCGGTCCTTATTCGTGAACAGGGTCCAGGCGCCCAAACAGCAAATAAGTGCTGTTTGGGCCAATTCAAGGTGTATTATTTTGGAACTTAGCCTTTGCAGAGTTCCCAGACCATCCCCCTGGCAATCTGGACACTTTTTGGAACTTTATGAGCCCAGCTTGGGGTTCGAAAGTGTCCGTAAAGTGCTCCCCAGCACCCCTATAAAAGCCACCCCCCAGTGCTGCTCCTCATTCTGCTTCTGGATTTCCTGAACAGAGCACTGTGCCAGATTGCCAAATAGCTGTTTCACCAGATTGCTGCTTGCACCAGATTGCTGCTTGCTCCTGCATTCCTGCATTACCTGCATAATGGCATTCACTGCTGTAGCATCTGCTGCCTCTGCCTCAGCACCTCCCCAGCCCCCACTAACACCACCACCTTCACAGAGCCTGGAGAGGGGCACAGGTGTGACGATGCAGAGGAGGAAGAAAATGAAGAAGAGAATGAGGTAGTGGAAGTCACCACTACCAGCTGGCGACGTGAGTCTTGGGTGTGGAGGCTTTTTACCACCATTGATGATAAATCCAAGGCTAGTGCGGCCAAGGTTTGCTGCAATGGTACTCAGTCGCGGCAAACCTGGGCTGTACAGTTATGGGACTACTTCCATGCAGCGACACCTGAGATCGAGCCACAAAGCAGAGCAGTCGTAGATTGAGTTCCACTGCGGCATCCTCGACATCTGCTCCTGTCACCACAAGGGACACACCAGTGGGGCAGCAGATTCCTCAAACAGCCTCGCAGGCCATACACACTGCAATAGATCCTTACCTTTCAAAGGTCACTGTTTTGTGTGTGTATTGCGATGCCGTACTCTGCAGGGGTGAGCAGTTCCGGAGTGGTTTTGAGGCTGCGGTCCGGGACCACGAAGGAAAGTGCCCCCTACTTCAATGAGGAGCACCCAACATGTTCCTCTCTCCATCTGCCCTTTCTTATCCCCGTGGTTGGTGCCCCTTCCCTTCCTTACCCTTTCTACCCTTCCCTCCCTTGTGTGTCGTGTTAAAAAAATCCCCAAAAATTCAGAAAACACAAGACTAAAAAAGGCTCTTTTCAGAGCCACCTTTCACAGTTTAAAAATAGAAGTGGCAATTAAATGTTGCAGGCCCCTGCGAAGTCAGTGAAGTCTGTGGACAACGTGGTAGTCCGCGGACTCCCAAAACATGCTGGGTGTGGCAGCATGTAATCCATTGCATTCTTTTCTGCGAGAAAAGTGGTGGCTCTGAAATGAGCAGTTTTGAGTTTTTTGTATTCTTGGAAGTTTTGAATTGGCAAACACCTACTGCACACATGCTTGCTATGCTTGTAGGAACGGCTGCAAAGTATTTTGGATATTGCGCAAAAAAGGTGATTGCCAGCATCAGTAAGATGGACGCCATCTCTGCGAAAAATGTTGGTGCTACGAAATGTAATGTTTTCATTGTGGAAGGAAGACGTACCAACATCTTGCAAAAATGTGCAAACAGCCTTGTTGACATTGTGCCTGGCTTTCTCCATTTGCGGACCAAATGATGAAGAGCGCAGCCACATCTGTCTCTGGGCAATGCGCGAAAGAATTACTCGAGAGTTTATAAACATGTCCATGACTTTCCCAAGTGCCTCCTTCATCGCAAACTGCAGAGAGATTCCAGTAACCTGCCCTAAACTGTTCCCTCTACAATGAACAATAACAGTGGCTTCATGCCACTCACTCAATACCAGTACACATCCACATGAGGGAATCCAAGATGTGCAGCCACTCCACAGTGCTATGCATACACCTGCAACCAATGTATCCAAGAGTCCCCCAAAATCTAGACACTCTGCCTCCTGAAACACACAGCCATAGTCATATCTATCTGCACTCCTCTCAGCAAAAAGAGCCTCTCCCACACAGTCTCTCCTTGCACACCACACCCAGGGAACCTTATTGACCAATCCCCGGGCCTCCACAGACCCATTTCCATGCCTGCCATCCTTAAACATCCAGGATGTGGCATGTGCAATCCACGAACTACTGCAGAATTCGCAGATAAATCGGCCAATTCAAGGGGATGGGGAGAGACATTTAACCCAGTGTGGAGATTTCCACTATTGTAGTGGCTTTTTTTTCTTTTTCTTTTTAGGTGCTTCTGAGCAAACCCTTTTTTTGTTTTCTTTTTTTGGGGGGGGATTTTTTTCTCTTCTTTTCCTTCTTACTGCCTTACATCAACCTCTGCAAAGCATCCCTTAGATTCAGAAAAAAAACAAGCCTTTCCAAGAATGGACAACGAAATGCCATCTGCAGTAATATAGTGCACACTAAGGAAGTCAATGTTGTTGTTGGCGAAAACAGATATCTCAGCACGTCGCAAAACTATACTCATGCCTCTATTAACAAGGCACCTTCCAACATTTTACTGAGGATTGAAGACATTGGGGTTGTTCCATTGTGCTCTTGGTAGTATTTCAGAAAAACCAACCTTTGCAGTAGGGAAAAGCAGCATTAGTTCTTCCACCAACAAATTCAATACATGAACCAAAAGTGGGGCACTTATGTAGCCCAAATGCTCTCCTCCAGAGTGCACCACCAAAACATCAGGACCACCAAAAGTAGCCATGTTTCTGCAAAGAGCAAGAAGTGCCTGCAAATTGCGGCCAGGTACACTGCACCATAAAGCCTCAAGGCCTGGAAAACCAAGATCTGCAGAAACACCTCTATCCGTTGCATACCTCTTCAGATCACATACAAAGGAATCTCATACTATCCATACAATAACTCCAGCCATCTTCACTACACAACCAACACAGCAATGAAAAAAGTATTACCCTCCCTTCCTGCAAAGCATGCCCTTAACACCTGATTGGCTAATCCCCACAGTCCCATTTCCATGCCTGGCATGCTAAGAAGCCCCGGATGTAGCACGTGTGATCCGTGAACTTCAACGGTGTTCGCAGATCTCGTAACACAGGGATGGCCCTTCTTCCCTTTCCACTTCACACTTTGCAGCACTCTCTCATTGGCGACTGGTAAGCAGTCCCAGAACCATCCATCAATCACATCCAATATCTCTACATCTAACTCAACTCAGTACAACCGTGCAGATGTACTGTTCAACACTCAGAGCACAGGTCTCCTATGATTCCCAAGCACCTGCATCCAAAAGTACTGTAAAACTCTCCAAGATTTCTACTTCCAGATTCATCCACATCTACATCCATCAACACAAACTACAGGGATGCATATGTTTTGTAATGCACACAGAAAATGGAAACTGCATGTATGTTACCAAATCATAGCAAGTACATAGATTGCATGCATGTGCACAGGGTGCCTGTCACTTGCCCTGCAAAACCTACTCAATAATCATACTGTCATTTGTAACATCACCTCACATCAACTGACATTTACTTACAATGCTGTTTGCTTTCACAGTTTTCTTGTACTGCCCACTAGCATAACAGCTGCAAACCACATATTTCAATTTCAGCACCACTGCCTGTGATTTTTTTTAAATAAAAAAAACACATTGGGAACCTTTGCGCAGCACATTCACATGCCAGATCCTATGTGAAATGCCCAGAATGCACACAAAAAAGGAAAACTGCATGTATATTAGGAAAGCATGGAAAGTACACACATTGCACAATTGACAAAATGCACCATTTGCACGAAAGCAAAGAAATGCATGTGTACATTGGAAACAGTGCTATCTGTAAACTTGGATAAATAAATGAAACAGAAAAGAATGGCTG
Source organism: Ambystoma mexicanum (assembly GCF_040938575.1). Lineage (NCBI taxonomy): Eukaryota > Metazoa > Chordata > Amphibia > Caudata > Ambystomatidae > Ambystoma > Ambystoma mexicanum. The sequence goes on along the minus strand of NC_090926.1, from coordinate 73,307,680 downwards.
CTCTCACGTAGCAAGCATCTATGTGTGAAAAAGTTTAAAAGAATTCCACACACGGTAACATTCTCCTTTCCAATCTCTACATCTTTCTGCCCTTTTTCTCACTCTACTATAACTCGCACTAATCCATTTCCAAAACAAGTAGTGCAAAAACATCTCACACACCTCAGAAGTGCAGCCCCATAGGGCACAGTTATCACTGCAGCACTGGTCCCCATACCAACAATGCTAATACTCCCAAGTCCCCACTCATATGCAGTGCTGTACAATTGCACACACACAATAACTCTTCCTGCCAACAAATCCTCCTACAATCTAAAATAATGTGTTCTCCCACTTCTATTACTATACTATTAACACACATACCCACTAACTTCCTTCTTTTGCAATTGCAGTGAACAACCGCTTCCTAAAAGCCAGTAAAATCTCTGCTGGAAGATAAAAACCAGAAGAAACCTACTCTTCACATCCAACAAATTGTGTGCAGTACTGTTGTAGTGTTCGAATGGATTGTGCCCTCCCAAGTTTTCCTCATCTTAGATATCTTGTCTCCCAGCTTTGCTGCTTCATAAAAAATATTTCACTAGAGGGCGCTGTTTGAGGCTGCAGAGTCGTAGTACCTTGAGGGAGGCCATCGAGTGTCGACGTCAGCCCCTGTATGAAGGGCTTGAGCCGCGCCCGTTAACTCAGTTCAGTTTTTCTGCATGCTTCATGTCTCGAAACGGCGCATCAGGTTTTTTCTCGACGATATCCTCGTCATCTACTCCCACCACACCCAAGACAGGGTTCAACAAGTGTCAGAAGTGTGGTAGGAAAATGTCAATAACCGACCCCCATCGGAATTGCCTCTGGTGTCTTAGCCAAGACTATCAGGTTGACGAATGCGGTGCCTGTCAGGCCAGGCTCTTAGGGAACGGAGAGGTAAGCTGGCGGTGGGGTTGGAAACTTACAAGTCTTCTAAAAGACAAAAAGATTCGGGAGAATTGAGTCAAAAATATCAACATGGGTCGAGGAGGTCGAGATCAAGGAGTCGCTTGAGGAAATCCTCCTCGTCTTTGTCTAAGAAGCCAAAAGAGCGATGTCACAGGTCTTCTTCCTCCTCTTCGTCCTTTGAGAGGAGAGTAACTTATCCATTCAAGCATGATTCCCCTGGAAAATGGGAGGCCTTTAGGGCTTCCATGCTTAAAATATTCGAGAAAGCGTCCCAGACCCCTCGAAGATGCCGCATGGAGGTCATGCCCCTGCCCACTCTAAAAGTGACAGAGGGAGATCAAAGATTAAACACTCGAGAGCCAAAAAAGAGTTGAGAGTGTCATCAGGGGAAAGTTCTCTGACACCTCGTACTAAGGCAAAACCTCTGGTGCATAAATCGGTGGTAGCGGAATCGACGTCGAAGTCGAAACTCGACTTGACACAGTCGATGACTACAGCGTCGAAACTGCTGGCAAAAGTGGCGTTGACACCCTTGACTGTATCAAAGCATTCTTCTTTATCGATGCCTTCAACGCCTTTATCAAGGCATTTTTAATCCGATACCTAAGTCGACACCATTGCCCATGTCTAAGTCGATACCACCCCCTTTACCTGAAAAAGTTTTCCATCCTCAACCTAGACAGGAATTCTTCAGATCCATGTCATCCATCTTTGAAGAACAATCCTCTGAAGAGGATGTTACTTCAGCTGGAGTTAGATTTGGAGCCAGAGAGGTCCCTGAAGAGCTAGTGGACCCGAATGCCACGATAACAGAGCTCTATGACTGTCTCCAAAATGCCAGTGGCCTAGACACTTCCCCTGAAGTGGAATTTGAGAGACCAGACCCTACAGATCATGCAGATCCTAGGTATAGAAATCTCACGGGAATGGTAATTGATTTCATGGGTTGGAAGGCAGTTTCCCCAAATTTTGACCAGGATGATATGACTGACATCCTGAGTGAGGATCCTCTTAAAGATCCTATCCTTCCTTTCCATAAGGCACTACAAAAAAGGGTGATGGTAAATGGGAATACTCCTGATTCTGTTTCAGCAGTAAATAAAACATTTGTAGCAAAATACAGGCCATCTTTATCAGATCCGGAATACCTATGTAAACATCCCTCCCCTGAAAGTCTAGTCGTACAAGCTGCAACCACCACTAAGCAATCAGCTTACCCCTCAATACCACCAGACAGGGATGACAAAAAAGTTGATGCTTGGGCCCGGAAGGTTTTTTCTTCAGGCAGCATGGCCCTTAAATCGTCTAATGTAACTTTCACGGACTGTATGACATCAGCGGCTGGACACATCCCGGAAGGTGAGGAACGTGATGGTTTCCTGGCGATAATAAAAGATGGGAAAGAGGCTATGGAGGAATGCCTTCAGCCAGGACTGGACACTGCTGATAGTGTAAGCAGGTCCATGGCATCTAGCACGACACTACGCAGATTTGCATGGCTGAGGAAATCAGGCTTTGCACCTGATGTGCAGTCTAGATTACTCAATATTCCCTTAGACGGCTTGAGGCTATTTGGCAGCAAGGCAGACGAGAGCTTGGAGAAGCTGCAGACCTCGAAAGCAGTAGCGAATCGCTAAGCGCCGCTATAAGACAGCCTCAACAACACTTCTATGCAGGCTCATCTTCCTGGAGGAGTCGCCCCTTTCGTTTCTACTCCTCTTTTGGAAGAGGGAGGGGGCAGGCCAGTCAAAGTGGCCAACAGAGAAAACCCTTTCGTGGTGGAAAAGGGAGAGGTGCTAGATCAGCCCCAGCAGCGGCTACTACCTCCTCAGCCACTGCTGCAGCCGCAGCAAAGCCACTTTAAGGTCTTCACCCACAAGACCCCGGTGGGAGGCAGAGTCACTCGGTATCTGAACGAATGGCGGGGCATTACATCAGATGCCTGGGCGCTAGAGATAGTGACCCATGGTTACTGCCTTCCTTTTCATCAGAGACCTCAAAATCATCCACCAGGTGCCAACTCTGTAAACATTCCAGACCCGCTCCTTGTGCAGGAGATTTCAACACTACTGGAGAAAGGTGCAATAGAACATGTACCTGTAGCGGAAAGGAACAAGGGTTGGTACTCCCCTTATTTTCTCATCCCCAAAAAGGACAGAGGGTTGAGACCCATCTTGGGTTTAAGAAATTTGAACAAATTCCTGAGGAAGGACAAGTTCAAGATGGTGACCCTTTCTCAGATCCTTCAGGCTCTTCAACTTCAGGACTTCATTGGACTTTCAGGGTACTTACTTTCATGTGCCAGTCCATCTCAAGCACAGAAAGTACCTGAGGTTCGCAGTTGGTGGTTGTCATCATCAGTTTCGGGTTCTACCATTTGGGCTGACCTCCGCCCCAAGGGTTTTCACCAAGCTGATGGCAGTAGTGGCAGCGAGTATCAGGAGAAGGGGATTCACGTCTACCCTTACCTGGACGATTGGCTAATCAGGGCAAGTTCACCCGAACGAGCCCAGGAACATCTGGGCATGACCTGCCACCTCTTAGACATACTGGGATTCTCCCTCAATTACAAGAAGTCACAAATGATTCCAAGCCAAAGACTCCAATTCATCAGAGCAGTCCTGGCTACTTCCTCAGGGAAAGCCTCGCCTCCCGAGGAGAGAGCTCACCACATTCTGCAGATGGGAACAAAGTTTCAAAATTCCCAACATCTGCCGGCCCTCGATTTTCTAAGGTTGCTAGGCCTCATGGCATCCTGCATTTTTCTGGTGTCAGAGGCCATATTGAGGATGAGATCCCTTCAATGGGCCCTACGGACTCAATGGTCCCAATTTTCGGGGGAGATGTCAGATCTTCTGCAAGTCCCGGCCAGAGTGGCTCAAGACTTCTATGGTGGACTTGCAAGGAAAATATCCTCAAGGGAGAACATTTATGGCAACCATGGCCGGAGATAACGGTAGTGACGGGTGCCTCACTCACGGGGTGCGGAGCCCACACCAACGATCTGACAATCAGCGGTCGTTGGTCTCCATCAGAGTCCAAACTACACATCAACCTTTTGGAGCTGAGGGCAATCAGATTAATGCTGAAGGCTTTTCTGCCCTCTGTACATGGAAAGAATGTCCTGATAATGACGGACAACACAGTGGCCATGTACTACTTCAACAAAAGAGGAGGCGTAGGATCACTCCCACTGTGTAGAGCGGCAATGCAGCTCTGGTTCTGGTCAGTGCAAGAAGGAATCTCTCTATCGGCAGTTCACTTAGCCGGAGAGCTGAACACGGCGGCGGATGCTCTAAGCAGGCAGAGCACAGTCTCCCACGAGTAGGAGCTAGCTCAGGAAACCCTTCAAGAGATCTTTGGCCTTTGGGGACCCCCTCAAGTGGATCTGTTTGTGACCGGTGCCAACCGGAAGTGCAAACTGTACTGCTCAAGGTAATTTCCCCCAAGAGGAGCTCTAGCGGATGCGTTTGTGGTGGACTGGGTATTTCCACTCCTATACACGTTTCCTCCAGTCCCCATGATTCCTCATGTAATCAGGTGGTTGAGAAAGTTCAGGAAAACCATGAGCCTAATTGCCCCGGATTGGGCCAGGAGGATGTGGTAGCCGGACCTTCTCGACATGTCCACCTGCCCTCCAATACTTCTTCCACAAAGAGAGGATCTTCTCCCGCAAGAGGTAGGTCAGGTTCTCCATCCAGAGGTCTAGACACTCAGTCTTCACGCATGGTTCCTTGAGGCTGAGATATAGGGATTGGGACCTCCCGGATGACGTAATGGAGATCTTGCTTTCGGCCAAGCGGCCAGCAACAAAATCCTTGTATCGGTGTCGTTGGAACAAGTTTAATAACTGGTGCAGGGATAAGAATGTGGATCCATTTTTATGTAAGACTCCTACAGTACTTTCTTTCCTCTTATACTTGTCCAATTTGGGGCTCCAAGTTGGCACTATAAAAGGATATTTGACAGTGCTATCTATCTTTAAGCGTTCCTCGAAAGAGGTGTCCTATTTTAAAATGCCCGTAGTTAAACTTACCAAACGCAGCCTGATTAATCATATGAAGCTATCATTAATAACTCCTCAACATAGAGAACTTTACTACATGTCCCTACTGCAACTTTTTAAACCATGGAGGAAAGAAGATTTTATTGGACACCCATGCCTCCTATGAATATTCTTTCAATACAAGTGAAAGCACTATAACAGATATAAACTTTAAACAGTACAAAAACATGTTGCACAATGAACACCAAGAAGAAGAACTTCAAGCACAACTAAATGTAGACACGCCTAAGAGCAGTCAACCTGCTCTTACTGGAAGCCTAGAACCACTCGGAGAGCCACTTATAGTAAATGATGCAGAATTAGCAATGACTGAAGTAGAAAACACCATGTGTCAGAATGCGCAATCTGACAAAAACTTTGCTCTACTGAATTCACAACTGAATGATGAGCAGCATAGCATTTTTCTAGAAGTAACTAAAGAAATTGAACATGGTGTGCAGCACAACATTTAAACTTGTACCTTTCAATGCTATAAACCTGTACTCCTGTATGTAAGTGGTCAAGCTGATTCAGTCAAAATATTGTTAATAAAAATCATCAGCAAGTTCCTCCAACAATTGACAAACAACAAGCTTTCAGCTGTTGTGACTGCCCCCACACGTTTAGCTACCTACAACATAGGTGGTGTTACTTTACACCTATTGCTACTCCTTCCTGTAGAACACCAAAACAAACTGGACTACTACAAACTTTCAAGCAGATTCTGCTATGGAGCTACGCAGAGTTTTGAAACAAATGAAAATGTCCTAATAGATGAGGTGAGCATGGTCTCCAATCTGATGTCTTTAATTCACCTCATATTGCAAGAGGTCCTTAAAACAGACTTTGAATAACTCTTTGGAGGAAAACAGGTTATTGTTTTTGGAGATCTTTTTCAATTAACACCAGTGAATGGTGAACCTATTTTTAAAACCTTAGGACACAAACTGTGCATTAACACACTTGCCAGCATAGGAAATGTAAATCTCTAGCAACATTTCCGATACAGAGAACTAACTTAAAACATGCGTCAATCTGCAGACCTCCCCTATGTTAACATTTTAAAAAGCATTTGGATTGGTGTGCTGTCTAAGGAAGCACAGTCTATCTTAAACAGCAGACACATCCATGAGCTATACAGGCATAACACATCTTCTACTGATGTCATGGAACAATTAGCACACAACAATGTATGTCCTTAATGCCAGCCCTAGCAGGCTGTGCACAATTCAATGAAACAATTTTGAAAAAAGAAATGCAACCAATAGTGCAAATTTAGTTCACAAACAAACTGGACGTGCAAGATATGACAGTACCTAGGTGTCAACAAGCCACAGCATGACTAAATAGCTTAGAAAACTATATCTCCAACACAGCTGGTTTGGAGAAAATGTTAACATTGTGTTTAAACTGGGGAGTAATGCTAAAGCATAAGCTTGACGTGGAGCAAGGTTTAGTTAATGGAGCACTTGGTACAGTTGTTGGCTTCCAGACATACCCACGTGACAACAGCTTTCAGTTTTTCAACATCCACTTTGACAAACTTTCAGAGTTTAAAAGGATAGGACGCTCAACAGGCCGATTCCTTCTTTTCAAAGACATGTATGTACTCAGAGAACAGTTTTCTCTATCTTTTGCATACGCGGACACTACTCATAAATCGCAAGGTCTAACTCTAGATCAAGCATTGATTGACATTGGCAGCACAGTCTTTAAAGAAGGCATGAGTTACGTAGCACTGTCACACCTACGTACGCTTGAAGGACTATTCCTCGTAAATTTGGATGCAAGCAAAGTCAAAGCTGACATTCCTTGCATCATAGAGTACAACAAACTACCTGCACTCTACACACCCCATCTCAAAGTGTACACTGTTCCTCAAAAGGGAAAACTTTGTAAGAGAAAACTAGTGCAAACATAACTTATATGTGATCTCCCAACAGTACCACCAAAGAAATCCATTGCCTTTGCATATAATGTCCCCAAGGACGTAATCGAAGAGGGCCTGGCCAGACTGGGAATCCCAATAGCTCCAAAGACACTGAAATACCTAGGCATCAATATTAGAAAAGAAGTAAAGGACCTCTATGAGGCCAACTTACCCCCGCTTATGCTAGAGTTAAGCACAGAATTGAACAGGTGGGCAAAAACGAACAATCTCCTGGATGGGGCGTCTCAATGCAATCAAGATGGCTATCCTGCCAAGGGTTCTCTACTATTACCAAATGCTCCCGATAGAAATCCCCAAGACTCACTTTACCGAACTCAGAATCAAACATACACAAGTTTTTATGGCAGGGGAAAAAACAGAGAATTGCATACAGCACTCTGACCCGGACCAAGGAAGAGGGGGGAGTGGGTCTTCCAGAATGCTATACTTATTACCGAGCAGCCCAATTTAGAGCCCTGATCCCATACATCAGGGGAGACAAAAATAAACAGTGGGTGGACTCGGAGAACCACATATTGAGGCCGGTGACACTATGCGACTGGCCATGGGCCCCAAAAGCAGCATTCCCAAACAAGGCCCCCTACTGAAATTGTGGTGGAACAGAAGGAACATGGAGGGACACATAACATGGCCGTCCCCAATGAGCCACATTTGGGCCTTGCCAATCAGAACCAGAATCCTCGAACCCCAACGCTTCCAACATTGGTTTGAGGCAGGATTAGAAAGAGTGGGTCAGTTCACGAAAGGAGAAGTATGCCTCTCCCCCAACAGCTCGAGGAAGGTCTAAAGCTTCATGCCATTGCAATTTTGCAGTTTTTGCAGCTAAAGGGGTTACTGATGTCCTTGGACTGGAAAGAGAGCCTGCAGAGAGACCTCCTACCACTGGAAAAAAGTACTCAGTGAGGCTACATCAACTAGGGGGCTTATCTCGCAGTTATATCCAATGCTTCTGGCCAAGGCTCCCGACGTTAATACACCACTCAAAGAGAGATTGGAAAGGGACTTGCGTGGTCCCATCCACAAAGATCTTTGGACTAAGCTCTGCAGGAACACCCACAACACCTCCATCTCATGCCAATATAAGCTGCATGGACTGAAACTACTTTACAGATGGCAGTACGACCCCATGCGTCTGTCCAAAATGTTCAGAGAAGAAAGTCCTCTATGCTGGAGAACAGGCAGACTTTTGGCATATGTGGTGGGCATGCCCAAAAGCTAAAGCATATTGGAAGGAGGTCCTGTGATGGATCAAGGAGGTAGAAGGGGTGACGCGGAATCTCGATCCCTGACTGATCTTGTTAGCACTAGAAAAGATAGAGGACAGATGGCTGTGGCTCCCATGCATGCCCCATTCACTGTTACTAGCTGCACGAGTATGCCTCACAATAATATGGAAAGCAGAGGAGACCCGCCAAAAAGAATGTGGTCTCAGAAGGCCAACAAGATCTTTGAAATGGAAAACAACAGGGATCCTCCATGACCTAACTCCGACTAGAGAATTGGAATGGCTGCTCTTCCTGAACATGTATAAAGAAACTATTTCAAAAGAGGTCCACAAATCCCTCCAATGATATGTCTTGCTCCCGCGGAGACTGAGCTGGCTCAAAACCCATCTGGTCCCGGGGGGTGGGGAGAGGGATAAGGGTTAAGGAGGTATCCTTATGCAAAGGGAATAACCCAGACCCAAAGAGATAAATTATGGACAGTGTCAAAGTTTACATGTACCACGATGGGTAAGGGTTGTTGTAGAACTGCTTGTATGTTTAGGCTTCTTGTTTACTTTAAAAATGCTCAATAAAAGCAATTTTGAAATGAAACATTTGACAATATGAAACTTGATATTTTCACTCTGAAAAGATGTAATTCCAACATCCTGCAAAAAAGCACATACAGCTTTGTTTACCTTGCGCCTTTTCTTCTCAATTTGTGTACAAAATAAATTTGAACGCTTCCACATTTGTCTTTCAGCTATCTGAGAGAAAACACTCTCCAAATGTGTAAACAGTTCCATGAACTGTGAAAATGGATCCTTCATTGCAAACTGTAATGAAATTCCAATGACATAGCCCCCTTCTCCACAGTGAACTGCAATGACATCCGGATGCTTCAAAGTAACCATACTCTCACAAAACTGGAGCAATTCCGCCCACTTTATTCCCTGAACTCCAAACCTGGAAACTTTAAATTCTTGAAATCCAGGATTCCCAGGTAATCCACACTGCTCACAGTACACCCTAACCCAATGGACCCAAGAATCGCCCACCAACCAGACATCCTGCTTTCTCAAAGCCATAGCCATTGTCACTGCACACAAAAACAACTTTTGCTGCCCAGTCTTTCTGGACCCCCCAACCCCCGAAAACCAGTAGTTCCCTTTTCATGCCTAGCATCCTTAAAATACCCAGATTGAACATAGTGTCTGCGAACTACTCCATTGTCTGGGGACGGCATTACCAATTGAAGGGGGGTGGGGAGGTCTAAACTCAATTTAAAGCATTTATTTCACATCAGTGGCTCTCAAAAAGCCTTTTCGGGTGTGTGGGGGGCAGTTTCAATTTATTTTGTTTTTCTCATTTGTATGTCTTACACCGACTAAGAAATGCTTTAGTATACACTCCACATCTTCTCTATTAACTTGTTCACATTAACATTTTCAATGCATTTGTAACATTCCAAAGAAACATCTGATTGCCAACATCAGTTAAATGCACTCCATTGCTCTGAAAAGTATTTACATCATCCAACTTGACATTTTCATTCAAAAGATACCACTCCTAAACCATATGAAAAAGAACAGACACCTTTATTAACAGGGTGCCTACCTTCTTCCATTTGTGGAGAAAACAAATGTGGACATCTCCATATTTGCTCTGGATTAATTTGACAAAAAATAATTTTGCAGCTGGGAACAGATCCATTAGGCTTCTCAACATATTCTTTATGGCAAGCTGCAAAGATACTGGACTTATATAGCCTGAACTGTTGCCTGTACAATGCACAACAATAATATCTGGACATTTAAATTGAGCCATACTCTTACAGAATAGCAATAAGGTTGCCAAGTTTAACCCACAAACTGCATACTATGACACTTCCACTTCTTCCAATCCAGTAGTAGCCCAGATGCCACAAGATTTAGTGTGAATGAATGCATCTAAGAATCTCCATCCATCCACACACCCTGCTTCTTTATAGCCATAGCTACAGACATCTTCACTGCACCCAACAAAGAAAACACATGGTACCCTCTCTTCCTGTACACCACAACCACAGAACCCTATTGGCTAATCCCCTGATGCCCATGAACATCCACGACTGTCCGCGGTCGCCGCAGTCCCTTTTCCATGCCTGGCACCCTTAAGCAACCGGATGGCATGTGCAGTGTCCGTGGACTACCCCTATAGTCCGCCGACACTGTAGCACAGAGAAGCCCTTCTACCTACACTGGGTCCATCAAGTGAAACAGCAGCAACAGCTTGCACAACGATAAGGTGGCGCCCCTCCAAAGAGATAGTTATGCAGAACTTTGACCGGCATTAGAATCAAGACGGCAGAGAGTGTATTTGAGCATCTGGAAAGGTTGACCGTTATTGAAGAGTCTTCATACAGTTAATTTACACTTTGATTTCTGAACTTTCGATGTGTCTCTGAATAATTTAACCACCACACCAGTCAGCTCTGTATGTTGCCTGGGAACTGTTTAGAAGGCACAGACTGCTGGTAAAACAGTAAATAGGTTTCAGGTCACACTGGCACACTTGAATGGTGCAGGAAACCGGCATAGACTCTAGTTCTTTGGACTTGAATTGCTATTTTCTCACCTGCTGGATGTATTAATATGAATGTAGTTCATGAAATGTATTGTTGCATGTGTGATTGGTAGAGTTGTGTGTCCAGGTAAGGGGCAATTGCTCTTACCACACAGAGAAATGGATGTTATTCTACATTGAAACTTCTATGTCAACAATTCTTTTGTTTGTCATTGGTGTGTCATTTTGGATTATTGTGTTCTTTTCAATTCAACTAATATTTTTTATAAATAGAGGTTGCTACGATTTTTTGTGCTATAAATTGATAGCAATCTGTTTTTTCTTCTACGTACATTGGCCACAACCACCACAATAGAATTTGGCCTGCACCACTTTCTTTCACCTACAAAAAGGGCTCCATCTTAACTTTTTTCCACTCCCCTACTATTACCATGTCCTCTTTCGGCCACAACCCCAAATGTGTTTTTCACACTTCTTTCTCACTGCGCTGTCTGCGGTCAGCGGTGGCACCTGCAAACCTTTTTTCCAACTATGAAAACAGCTCCTTATCAATATCAACTTTATTCCACTTCCCCACCCATTTGAGACCCTCTTTCCGCCACCAAATAACCTCAAATGTGTTTTCCAGACATGTTGCTCACTGTGGTGTTGGCGGTCCGCTACGAATGTCTGCGGAACCAACATGGTGACCGTTTCACAAAATCTGACGCAGCTCATGTTTTCCAACAACCAATCAGCGGGCACGTACCATATTAGCAGATGTCATGGTCCAGAGGCGTCCGCAAACTCCAAATCAGGGAGACCACGGACCGGACTCAAATATCACTAATTTCTTTTTACCTACTTTTTGTCCCTTTTTAATAAAAACTACTGGATGGATTTAAACCAAATTTACAAAAGCACGCTTTCAGGACCAAGCCGCTGCACCTGGCGCAAATTTAGTGAGAAATCAGTCCATCGTTTTGGGCTGTAGGCACAAGCAAAATGTTTTTTCCATTGTGTCCATGAGGATTTCCACACATTTTAGGACCCTCGCTATAACTTTGCCCTCCCTTGATGAAACCGCAGCAAACTTCACAGAGTCTTTCTTAGGGGGCCATATACTTATTTGTGCAAAGGTTGGTGAGGATTCGCACAGTGAGGGCAAAATTATAAGCTGCCCAAAAAGTGTGCTTTCTATGAGTTAAGCAACTTATCCATAACTACAGGGCAGCTGCAGGCCCTGTAAAATATGTGCAACAAAGTTGCCATGGAGTCATTTGGTAACTTTAATATTGTTTAATGCTCGTGACTTATTGTAATGCCTTAATTGTAATTTGAATGTTGTATTTTGTTTTTCAGAGCAGGTCAATGAATTAGTGGCATTAATACCATACAATGACCATCGGCTTCAACCCCAAAGAACGTACGTATTTTACTTTTCCAACTGTTGTAGCAAATGATAATAAAGCCTGTTATCTTGTGGGTTTCATATTTTGGTAATGACCATGATTAATCAATGCATACTTAAGTCTGCTTACTATTATAGTGAGTTGTGTAGCTTTATAAGTAAACAAGATCTGAATGGGTCTGCAGGATCCTATCGACCTAGAGGGAAGGGTTTAGGCAATATAACCGGAGGCGGGGGAGGGAGGGCATTACCAGTAGGGTAATGCCCCTAGTTCCATAATTCGAAGCCCGAGCAAAGCAAGGGCTTTAACGAAGCTCCAGCGGCATTGACCTACCAGTAATACCTACCAGTAATGCCAGTAATGCCCCCCTCCGACGGTTATATTGCCATTAATACCCCGGCATGTCGTACTAAGAGCAATTTTAGAGGGAGAAGGGACTACAGATAGTCCCTTCTCCCTTTTCATGTTAGCCATTAATGTGTACATAAAAAAAAAAAGTAAACAAGATGGCCACCATGGAAAGGATGAAGATACTGTAGTCCCTTCTCCCTTTCCATGGTGGCCATTTGCAGAAAGAACTCCAGGACGCGGCGGTGCTCGGAGCCTTCTCGGGCAGGTAAGGCCCGGGCATGAGCCAATGAGCATGCTTTTTACAAGCTCATTGACCCTTGCCGAGTACTAATGGCAAATATGTTACTGTAATATTCCTATCACTTATTCTTATTAATTGGAAGAACCTGTAGCATGGAAGACACTAATTAAATGCACAAATTTGCATAGATCATGTCCAATACTAATCTATAATATTTAATTTAGGACTGGTTGTAGGTCGAATAAAACAGTTTCTTTTTAAACTGATTGAAGAAATCTTTACCTCTTAGCCACATCTACTGTATTGGAGAAAAAAGTCTGTACGAAAAGAGCGTAGAGTGCCAGAAATTAGTCCCACCAGCAGAAGGTGCACTCGTTTTCTTTGTTGATTCAGTGAGTTTGCATCCATTACTAGTCTATGTAGCAGGATGAGAAGGCTGAAAGAGGCAGTTAGACATTGGCAGGCACTGCCTGCCTTCCATTTGCCGTTCATCTTCTCCACTGCTCTTATTGTCCATAGTGTAAGCCACTCCCCAGACATCAGTCCTAAGGTAACTGGGTTGTTGGGCATAAAGGAAGGGTTGCAGAATTGCCTACACTGTGGCAGTTTAAAGCGCTTCACATTGAGGCAAGTGCAGTATGGGTATTGTAAACTCCACTAAATCAGTAATCTGTGTCAGTTATATAACACATTTATTTCCAGCCACCTGGTGGCTACAGCGTAGTTGTGAAGGCAACAAGCCTGTAAAACAGTATAAAGAAGTTCTCACCCTCTCTGTATGCATAAGAAAGGCAACTGTCTGGCAGACCTCCAAGGCACACACGTAGAAAAAATACGACCCACTAGGGAAAAACACCCAGGACACCGGTTGCAAGGAGAGCAAGGTTTAATCACACCTAAGAAAAAATACCTGCCAGCAATGAACTCTGCTAACACAGAGCGCACTGACTGAAACCGCATAAGCAATGAGTTACAACACAGTGTCAAAAGTGATGTTGGTGCGACTTCCGAGCTGCCAGAAGCATGGAAACTGCTCTCCTGAACATCTGTGAAGACCTGCTCTCCAACCTTGACTCTAACACCCCCTGTGTCCTCATCTTGCTTGATCTCTCTTCTGTTTTGACACTGTCAACCATGCCATCCTGCTTGATTGTCTCTGTGATATCCTAGGCATCAATGGTCAGGCCCTGGCGTGGCTGACTTCCTTCCTCTCCTACCTACCACCCCAGGTCCAACTTGGGTCCTCCTTCTTTCTGCTATCTTTTTCTCTACCTGTGGTGTCCCCCAGGGGTCTAACCTCTCTCCTTGGCTGTTCAACCAACACCTGGCACTCCTTGCCCACCGCATTGCCGCTTTCTGCCCCAACTTTCAGTCCTTAGCGGATGACACTCAGCTCATTTTCAGGCTACCTTCGGCCACCTCATATCCCTCATCTCTGACTGTCTGTCTGCTATCCAGGATTTTGTGCCGCCAATGACCTCTGCCTTAATGCCAGTAAGACTGAGATTCTACTCATCGGCACACCTACTCCCTCCTTTCCTGTAGCTCTCTGGCAGGCCTCTCTTGGCCCTCTTCCTGCTCCCACCTTCAAAGCTAAAAACCTCAGTGCCATCTTCGACTCCACACTCTTTCTCTCCTCACATCTCTGATGTCTCTAAGAAGTCAGACATCCAGCTGCACCTCCTCAGAGGAATTCTTCCCTTCCTCTCCTTCCCCCAGAAGCTCACTGTCTCCAGATCTCTGGTTCTCTCTAGGCTGGACTATTGCAACAGCCTCTTTCTAAATCTTCCTGCTTCTACTCTTCGCCCTCTGCAACTCATCCAGAACAGGACTGCAAGACTTGTCCTTGGCCTCAAGCCCAGGATTCGTATCTCTCCAGGACTGAAATCTCTGCACTGGCTCCCAGTGGCTGCGCGGATTAAGTTCAAAACCCTCTGCATCGTCCACAAGGCCTTCTGGGGCCTGGAGCCCCAATACCTTCAACTCTCTCTTCCTAAATATCTTCCCTCTCAAGCTCTTCGCTCATCCGCCTCCAACTCCCTCAGGGTCAGTCGCTTTTCCAAGCAATGAGTTGGTGGTAGATCTCGCTCTGCGGCTGAGGCCTCCCTCTGGAACAGCCTCCCTGAAACTTGAGGAGAACCATCTTCGGTTCTGGAAGCACCTTAAAACCTCCCTCTTTGCTTCTGCTTTCTCTCCCCCTCTCCTCTGCTGAAGTCCTGGCTGATACTGATACTGCACTGGTTACCTGGCCACCCATCTGTTCTCGGGCCCAAGCCCTGCCAGTTGCTCGCCTGCACTGCCTCCCTGGCAACCCCTGCACCTGGACACTGTTTTCTGTATCCCTACAGTCCCCCCCCCCAGAACTAATGTCTGCACTCACCCTGCACTTGCCACCAGCTGGCCTCTCTTTTATTTATCTTGTTATATCCCATGTACTGCACTTTCCCCTCCCCGCACTTTCCTTTCCCCCTTGCCTTGCACTTGCGCGATCTGAATGACACCTGGCCTAGTAAGATCGTTGTCCGTCTTCCCTCTGTTCCCCCTCCCTTGCCTCGTCGTGCCTTGAAACACTTGTGTGTAGGCGTGTTATAAATGCCATATCATATCATATGTATACCGCCTGCTCCATAAGGGATGCCAAGCCATTGGTCCAAGCTTCTCCTGTCCATCTTCTTCCATGTGAGGGTCTTCATTGTAGGTCACAAGAGCAAAGCTCCTAATTGGCAATTACCAACACAAATCATTGCATTCCCTTTCTGTGGCCTAATAGGCACCTGGTACTGCAGACATTGGCGCAAAGGATACTTTCGAGGTCACGATAACTTGCAAACACCAGCTCGATCCCAGGCATGTCAGTGCCTTCCCAAATCTTCCCACTCTGTTTTTAGGTTTTTTATTTTTTCCCCCCTTGCACCTCGCAGCACAAATCACAGGGATCCTGGATGTGGCGAACCAGCCTTTCTGCTGTGATTTTCCTGATAGATCACTGATTTAGCAGTTTTATGGTCGGTGGTCTGGGGCTGCTCTTACACTGGAATGCTGGGGCCTTGGGACGGGGGCATCTGGGCAATATAACTTAGTTTGGACTGGTGAATGTCAGAGGTTCGTGCCCTCCTTCTCATCGTATAACTTTTCACCGCGAGCCCTCAGCCCCCTCATGGCCTTGCAAGGCACATTCCTTCTGGGATTCAAGTATTAATAGTATGAGACACTGAGAGGTTTATGAATCCCCGCAGGTTTACTCTTACTCACTGATGCCTAGACTGCAACCCGACCCTGCATGCACACACTTATCTCTATGTTCTGGGCTCGGGCCTACTGCCCTGGCTACTGCGCGGCACTAGGCCTCAATTTCAAAATGGCTGCTGTTTTCTAAGATGGAACTTCACTCCTAGCGCAATCTATACCCCAACATATAAAAACCTACCCATAATGCAGCTTCTATCAACACCTTCCTCCCCCCTATAACCTCCCCAAGCACCTACGACACACTCTTATGCCTCCGCCTCATCTGTAACTTCTGGGGGGGCCTGGGATTATCGTCCCGGCACCCAAACATAAACCTTAGTTATGGATAACTGCAAGCGAGATAGATACAATGACATCACCGACAATTTCTAGAAAGGAGATCAAATGTGAAACCAATTGTGAAATGGCTCCTGCTCTGCAGGAGTACAGGGATGAGTTGTGGCTAAATCACCTACTCCACTCAACACTACTACAAAACCATGCATCAACATGAGTTGGGCATGACAACCACTCTCTAACTGCGCCTAGTCCTGTGGTCCAAAGGCTCTCTGTCAGTTAATAAAAGGAAAAAAACTGATTCTGGTTGTAAATTCCGATATCATTCCAAGTAATTTGAAAGCCATACAGTTCCTTTATGTGTGAAAATGCATTTTGTAATAATCTCGGTTAAAAACTAGTCGGATACATGAAAGACAGCCAACACACGTTTCAACCCGCAGGCTCTTTTTCAATGCTCCAATTTCAATCATATGTGGCCCAATATGAATGATGACTAACAACATGAATACATATGTGCATAAATACAAAAACCCCATAGCAACCACTATATTAGAAAAAGCTGCATGTTAGTGAGGGGAAAAGAGAGAGGGGCAAAAGACAAAGAAGAGAGTTAGACAATTAATATCTGTTCCAAACAACATAGCTATGCTGGTTTCAAATAATCAGTCAACACGTCGAAACCATTATTTAAAAACGAGTGGCAAACACGTTAAACTCTGATGCAATGCTTGATCTCCAGTGGTAACGATACAGTATCATTGAACTTGTAAAATCATATTAGGAATCAATAGAAGCCAATAGCCCCTCCAATTGTTACCAATCTCTATTAGCTAGGCAGTATATCCTGCGTTTGACTGTATGATACTTTTCGTCTCGTTCCAATAGTAACCAAATGGTTCCAGAATCAATTCACTATCATAAGGATGAAAAGAAGACCATTATTTCATAATGATCAATAAAGTATAGAAAGCACAGTGGTACCAAAACAAAACTAGTGAAGTCCTTACCAAGCCTGTGTTACACTAAATCCCAATTTGATTATTAGCAACGTGAAGCATGTAGAACATCAATCTGCTGACAATGCAATCCCCATTTTGGGAAACCTCTCTTTTACATGTGGATCTAAAATAAACGGAGTTGGAATATAAATGTCCATGGGCCTCATTACGACCCTGGCGGTAAGGGGTTTACGCCAGCGTTAGCTGCGCCGACCCCTTACCGCCAATTACGAGGTCCCTTAGCGCCATGGCGGATTTAACACCTGCTTTTAGCAGGTGTTAAAATCCATGGCGCTAAGGGACCATGGAGTTAATTACGCCACCGTAATTTACGGTGGCGTAATTAACGCCTTCCCCACTCCCATTATGCCCTATGGGGCAAAAATGGGAATGGGGAAGGGTAAATGGGGATTGGGGACTTACCGCCCCGCCAAGGTCGGAATGGGGCGGTAAGTCCGCCAACCACCATGGCGTAAACGTAGTTTACGCCATGGTGGTAAAGTCACGGCCCAGGCGGTAACTTACCGCCTGGGTCGTAATGAGGCCCCATGTATGTTATGTCAGTCAGATGTCTAAAGGCCACAATTGCGGGCAGTTACTCCATTTCTATTACTTGCCCACACAATCGCAGGCTCTAATGCCCATACTGAAATTCTTCCACGCTCGGCGTTCCGCCTGTTAACTGTGGTCGCCATATTGCTTTTTGTGTATAACAATATGTACCGAACGTCCTATGTTTAACGCAGACAGTCTCCATTTTGATTGTTTATCTTGGTTCCCTGCTCGACAAAAACAAGCAGTGATCCAGATCATAAATGTGAATCAGGCACATCCATAAGATACACCTCCTTCAGCTTGTGTGATAGCACAGGACAAAGGCAGGTTATGTCTTTAGGAAGGCTGAGTTTATAGCATAACAACCCAAACAAACTACATGCAATAGTCCAAAATATGAGAATGTCCAATCACAGTTCAATAAAAATATAGAATTTTAATTAAATAATAAAAATACAAATAACTATCTAAAAACGCAAGCAAAAACCCACATCTGTTAAGAGACCTAGAACATGCAAGATGTTGTAGAATGGCACTTCTGGGTAGATGAGAAGGGTGTTCAGGCACTCAATTGGCACTGTTTCAGTGTTCAAGAAAATGTCTTGTAAGATAAAGGCAGAGACAGGATCTTAAAAGTCACAACAGTCCCAAAAGTGGACCCGGGTTATAGAGTCTCTTCACAGTACCTTAGTCCCTTCTTTGAGGCTCAAAAGCATTGATCCAGGCTTTGCAGCGTCAAAGCAGACGTGTGGGTGCTTTTGGCTCCAGATCCAGGCCATGAGCTACAGAAACAGGTTTCAACAATGTGCTAATGTGTTCGGCAGCTGTGTTGCCTTGCGTGTCGTAGACTCTGGGAATGTCAGGCAGTCTCAGGTCAGTAGTGCTGGGAGAGACTTGCTGACCTCAGAGATGGCAAAGCAGAGACTTTCCTTCAGCGGTGAGCAGGCTTGGCTCGCTGAACACACGGTTGTGGCACTGAAGCGGCAGTGTCTTGGAGCTCAGAGAAGCTGGTGACGAGGTGGTGGTGTTGAGTTGGGCACACTGTAAGACTCAGCGTGTCTCGGATTTGGAGACGACAGAGCTTCGATATCGGGCAAACACAGGGATGTAGTTGAGCGTTGAGGACGGAGATGACCCCGGTGGTTCCCTTCCCTGGAATGTCAAAGCTGTCCAAACTGGCATTGACACTGTTCAGAGATGCAATGAGAGTTCCATTCCAGGGGCTTCAGTACAAGCTAAGTCCTTCAGGTGCACTCCCACTCCCAGGAAGATAGGCTGACACACCCACAAGGGATTCTTCACTTCCATTGCATCCAGTAGTTGATGCCTTGGTCCATGACATTACACACTACTGCTCCCGGGGAATTGATAGGGGGCAGAGCTCCCCGCTGCTTCGAAACCCTTCTGTTTCCTCCTCTATTGTGGAGGGCTCTGGAATCGACTGCACTCCCAACAGAGGTCCAAAAGCATGTTCTTCTTCCTGGTGTCCTAATATGAACTAAAGAATGATGGGGTGATCCTCTCCTTTTATAGGAGAATGCCACAGAGAAATAGGCCAAGAAAACCTACTGTAAGGTGTACAATCCTTGTTGTTGTAACAAGTATCCTTTGCCTTATAATATCACACACAGAGTATCTTGCTTGCAGGAAATGGAGCAGAGGGACAAAAGGGATAAAAGCCATAACAGAAAGCAAGGTGGTTGACCCCTCTCCAGGCCTGCTTTCCCTATCTGGCTACTCCAACTCTGCCCCTTCCCTGTACCTGCTGACTTCAAAGGGATCTGGCGATCAGCACCCTGGTGGGAGGCTGGCTTTGTTATGTCAGTGCTGCCTCTGAAGAACCATTCCCAGGAGACGTCATAAGGAATTTTTCATGCCCTAGTGGAAGGTGTATACCTTCCTACTGGGGAATCCAGAGGCATCATTCTGGCCTTTGTTCCTCAAGGGAACTGTGGAGACACTTAACTTAGACATCAGTGCAGATTAGAACTATTGCATCCGAGTCCTGCTCACAGAGCTGACATCGGTTTGATATTAGATTGGGGCTTCATAACTGTCCCCCCCATATCAGGCACCATGCCACAGCTTGGCATGGCTTATATGTAGAGATTTACCTGCCACCAGACTGATTACGGCAGACATTTATTATAATTTGGATCAGAAGTGCCGAAATTCAATTGCATCCTCTGCCTGCAGGGACTTTATATCACAGAAGCTGTCAGGGATGCACATGTGACCATTGAACCTACACTGTGCCACAGCAGAGCTGGTGCTGTCATGTTAGTACAATGGTTACATTTTGAAGAGCTAGGTCTTTCACCCATGTGTCAGATGGTGTTCTATCACAGTGCTGCACAATTTTTACTGAGCAGTGTTCAGACGAAGCAATTATATGAAACATGTAAGCAGCAGTCTCTTCACAATATATATTGAAATATAGGATGAAATTTCTATCTTCCTGGCCATTGAACTCTTGAACAGAGATGTTTGTTAAAGCAATCCTTCAAGTAACCATGTCCCTTCTGGAGCCTAAACAGTTTGTTTGTGTTTGAAAAGGATTCCAGCCTTTCCCAATCCTTCCAGGAAACAGTAGACCGCAGTCAATGCTGCTCATTCAAGATTAAGGCCATCCATCTCAGAGTATCCATATGTTTTTATAGGACACAAGTGAATCCTAAAAATGAACTGGTACACAGTGCACTGTAACTGAGTGAAATGTGTCTGCAGTACACATTCACTTCTTTCTTTTTTTTAAATTATCTGGAAAACTATTAGTTTGTGTTTAAAAATGATTACACTAGTGTTCAAAATAATGTTGCCCCTTTGGAGCTCATTGAAATGCAGGGGACAGGTGCTGAATCGAATATTCATACTTAAAGAAGCAGTCAGTTGACTGACCTGTTATCAATCATGCTGTACACCTATGATGTACCCAGTGCTTGTTGCGGTCAATAGACGTTGATGCAAATAGCACCAAGATCATACTACTGTGAGCTTATTGTGATGGGTCAGCAATGAAAGACGGACACACAGAGGTAACTTTTTCAACATTAGTCATTTTATTAATAGAAAAGGGTCTGGTACAAGGCCTAACTTTCCCTATACTAACGTGAATTTCTCTTCCTAGGAAACTAAAACTAAAATCGGATGACCTTGTGTCCAAACTCAGTCTGAGCCTCACACTAACAAATGCAATTAAACGTGCAAGGTAAATGTTCAAAGTTCAACTCAAGTAAGTGCAACAAATCAAACATATAACTTGCATCAAAACAATTCTTAAATCCAGGATTTGGTTCCCTTCCCCTCGATTGGTTCAGGAAAACTATTCACAATGTTTTGTGTCAAGACCAGTCTCTTGAAGGCAACATCGATGTCTTTTACCTAATACTTTCTTCAGGATGGCATAACAAATGTTCCTTTCGCAACATTGGTTGAACTATAGCAAAGAGGAAATCTCTCCTAGTCGTTTCAGGTTTGCAAAACAAAATGTCTTTTCTAAAACACTGGTTGGAGTATGATAAAGGAAAGCCTTTCCTACTTTTCAGGATGGCTAAACAAATCCCTTTTCTCCAATGGTGATTCAAGTATGGCAAAAGGCAAATCTTTTCAAAGGTTTTTGGTTGACATAATGTTTATTTGAAACCACAACTTAATATGACCAAGTCTCTTTTTATTACACTATTTCAAAATGGGTTTCCCTGTACAATCTCCTGCCAGGAAACTTCTCAACTGAAAACTCTTGATATCCTGGTTTACTCTCCTGCCAGGAATATCTCTCCTTTTGGCTCACACAGATCCCCTGGTGTACTCTCCTGCCAGGTATCTCTTCTCAAAAAGGTTTCACTACCTGATGCTCTTATCAGGTCTCTTTACAACATTCACATTCTTCAAACTGAAAACTATTGACATCCTGGTTTATTCTCCTGCCAGAAATATCTTCTTTCAAAAAGGTTCACTAACTGATACTCTTATCGGCCCCTCTGCAACATTCACATTCTCATTAGGTTTCACACAACTGTACTCCTTCAATGACGCAACACTGTTGACTTCAGTTGTTACTTGTGTCCATTTCCCCCATAATGACATCCCGTATATGAGGGGTTGCTTAAGCTCTGTCTGTCAACCCTTCTTTCATTCTCTTTTGGCTCTTGGCTATGCTTGTTCCGTGCTTCCCCCAACTGACATCTCATGTCAGAAGAATTGTACAAATGTTGCCTCTTAATTTCTCTCCCAATCTCTATTGGCTCTTGGCAATGTTAGTTACAGGTTTCTCGCAACTGACATCTCATGTCAGGAGAGCTGCACCATATTCGCCTTTTCCTTTCAGTTCTATTTGGTCAGTAAATTACTTTCACATTTTTTTCTAGCGTATTGACACGTCCTGGGTCCCCCTTCACTGCTAGGCTGACTCTCCGGTTCACTGTGCGGCTGCCGAAATGTTCTTGCAATGAGCCAGCTTCCCCTTCTGGGCAGAGTCTCATCTTGTCTCTGACACCGGCTATCCTGTCCTTTGCCATCAAGACCCGCGCAGCTCTGTAAGAATGTGTCTCCTCACGTAGCCCCGCTATGCACCATCTGCTTTCTCTCCTCTTGAGTTCCTCTCCTCCGGTCTCGAACGCTGCCAACCCGCTTCGGCGAGTGTCTCTTGTTCTCCCCATGACCCTTTGTGGGATTTCCTCTACCACCGGTCACGCTTCCCGCTTGGCGCACTCCACATCCTTTATCTCTCCTTAGTTTCCCTTTGCACAGATGTTCAGGGGATTTATATGGCCTGCGTAGTTGACTAAGTTGGAAACAACTAGACTGCTCATTATTCTTAATGTCACATTTTCTCCATACAGCGTCCTTGCCCCTCTTCCTCGTCTCAGTACTTGAGGCTTTCCAGGACTTTGAGTCCAAGGAAGTTTCAGATGAGTTTACATTACATTGTTGGACAGATTTGTTTAGATAACATTCACTGTAAACATTAGTTCTCCAGCATGGGGTCTGGCATGGATTCACATGCTCATGAATACTCCCTGTCTTCAGGCTGGGAATCCTTGGTAAAGAAAAAATCAGTTTGTTTAATTTCTGATCTGTCTTTCTACTAGTAACCAATCACTGGTCTCTGGGTCATACTGCCCCCAGCCAATGACTGCCCTCTACCTAAGCCCCTCCTCTGGCAGCCATCTTCAGATTTTTACCGCACGTTCAAGTGTTGGGAGTCCTCGTGCTATAGCTCTCGAGCTTTTACTGTGTTTTGTGACTTTTCAAAGAGTTTACTCTCATTTTTTCGGTCAATCGAGCCTCAAGCGCCACCGTTTTCTACTTCCGATCAACGGGGACCCGTTTCGGATTTTCTTACGCCCCTCAAGGGCAAGTTTTCATCTAGTTTCACTTCTTGGAGGATTCCAGAAGATCTTTGAGGCCCACCCCGCGTGGACATGACCCAGGACAAAGGAAACACAACACCCGGATCCAAGCTTGTCAGGAGCTGCCCTGGATGCAGATTACAAAATGTTTTCAAGGCAGATGAGCACTCTCGGTGCCTCTACTGCCTTCACAATGACAAATCGCACATGGAAAAGGACTGTGCGTTTTGTAAGAATATGTCCGAACGGGCAATGAGAGATCGTCGTACTCCACTAACCAACTGGCTGGAGGGGAAGAGCCCAGCAGCAGGTGAGAAGAAGTCCGAGCGGTCTTCTAAGACCTTTGAGGGCGCTCCGGCGATGGGGGCCCAACAGAAGGCAAATCAGCTGATGGGTCGGGCTATTTGGCTGCCAGGCAGGGCGCAATGTCACCGATGCCATCAACCACGAGCCAACGCTCTGGCTCAGGGAAAAGGAAGTCGGAGAACCTGGGTAAACTTCGGGAGAAGTCCCGGGCGATCCCGACGGAAGCAGCCGAGGGTGAGCAAGGCAGCGACCCTCGCCCCAAGGTGAAGGCCTCAGGCGCGCCCACACTCGCGAAGGCCCTGATTCACCCGGCTAAGGCCTTTATCGAGGGAGTTGTGGCTGCCCTGGCAAAGCCTGCGGAGGCTACCACATTGGAGACGACCTCCGGGCCTAGAGTTTCCCTGCCATCACGGCAGGAATCCTCTTTTCAGCCTATCGATAAGACTCCCGTGAAACCCCGGGCGGTGAAAGAGGGGGGGGGGGCAGGGTAGACATTATGGACACAGATACCACCTCTGAAGATGAGCTGGCTGGCGTTGCAAAGATCCTGGACAAGAAGTTTGAGGAGGTCCGGTCCTGCGGGAGGGACCCTGACGAGGCGGACGAAGAAAGTGACGGTGGTGCCGATGAGGAGCCGCGGACCGTGGTGGAGACGAGGATCCTACTCCCCAACCGTCGCTCCCGTCGCACCCGGTGCCTATGCCACAAGACAACTCAGGAGCGATCTTGATGGCTATTCAGGCCTTGTGTACGGAGATAAGGACAAGGTTGCCCTTACCCCCAGCGGTTGACCCAGCGGAGCCTGGACCGCCGGGAAGCCCACCGAGCAAGTGGAGGTGAACCCATCCCCCTCCTCCCTTCCAGCCTTCACAGCCTTCACCTCCTTCCCCTCCACCGAGGGATGAGACAGGAACGGAGATGGCGACGACGGGGATGGACGACGACGGTGGTGACGACGGGATGGACCTCCCTTCACCACCTCTGCGGGTCTCCCCCCGACGAGATTGGCTCTTTCCACGGCATTATCGCCAGGGCATCTGAACTCTTCCAGCTCTGCCCCGAAGAACAGAAGAAGGAAGGTTTCCTCTACCAACGGCGGGAGGCCAAGAAGAAGACTGTCCTCTCAATCCTGTTACTGGATAACATCTGGGACGAGGGTCTGACGCTCCTGAAGAACCCGTCCACGGCTCCTGCTAAGAGAGACCGGTATGAGAAAAAGTACAGAGTCCCCGATTCTGCCCCTATGTACCTTATGGCACAGCCGTCCCCGGATTCAGTGGTCTCCGCGGCGGCCAAGAAGAAAACAGTGGGAGCGACGGCTTCAACTTCAACTTCCCCGTCGGACGGTGAGGGGAAGAAGCTGGATGCCATGGGACGACGGGTCATCTCGTCGGCCGACGACTATTAAAACGGCCAACACCCTCGCGATCGTGGCATGCTACGACAGGGAGCTGTGGTTCAAGATTGCTCCCCTGCTGGACTTCCTCCCAGATGACAAGAGGGCTGAGGCCCTAGTGATTCTACAGGAAGGTGAGATAGCTTCGGATCACACCATTACGGTTGCCACAGACATCGCTGACACCGGCTTTTGTCAGATGGGCAACAGCGTTTGGCTTTTCCGGGGCGGTTGACTTAAGGCCACTGAATTCTGCCAGGACGTGCAGACCAGGGTTCTGGACATGCCCTTCGACGGAAACAACCTGTTCGGGAAGACAGTGGACGAGTCAGTGCAGGCCATCAAGGCGGACACTGAGACGACTCGGGCCTTGGGTGTTCTTCAACAACGACGGCCGTCCTTTCGGAACTCCGGAGGCCGTCAAGGTGCCTCCAAAGGATCCTGCGGCGGTTCCTCGTTGTACCGCCAAGCAGCCTGTTCCTCGTCGCAGGAAGCCTACATAGGACGCGGCAAGACAGGAGGATCACGTTGTCATCACCAAAGAGGCCAAGGCGGCAAGGCCGCGACAAAAGAGGACTGAACCGGCTGTGGCGTCGGGCCCCCACCCGAGCGTCCCGGTGGGAGGCTGGCTGGCGAAATTCGTCAGCGTGTGGGAGTCCATCTCCACCGACCGTTGGGTGCTGGATGCCCTGGCCCGTGGGCACACCCTGGAATTTCAGAGAAGGAGCCCCCACAACGACTTCTGGAGGTTCGAGGGATGCTAAGAAATGGAGCCATAGAACTCCTCCTAAAAAGGCTCCGGGGCTCCGGAGTGTACTCACGGTACTTCCTCTTCCGGAAGAAGACCAGCGGTATGGCGACCCATCCTGGCCCTTCGTCGTCTAAACAAGTACATCAAGTCTCAGAAATTCCAGATGGTCACCCTCCAGCACGTGCTGGGACAGCTGGAGGAAGGCGATTTCCTATCGTCGCTGGACTTAGAGGACGCCTACTTCCACATTTCCATTCTAAAGGGACATCGCAAATTCCAACGATTCGTGATCCAGGGGCGGCACTACCAGTTCAAGGCCCTTCCCTTCGGATTGAAGTCGGCGCCCAGGGTGTTCACCAAGTTCTTGGCACCAGTGGCAGCGCGGCTGCGCCTGCAGAGGATCCACGTCTACCCCTACCTGGACGATTGGCTCATCCGAGCAAAGACTGTCCAACTGCTCATGGATCTGGGATTCTCGATCAACTTCGCGAAATCCCACTTGGTACCGTTGCAAGTCGCCCTGTTCCTGGGAGACAGACTAGACACAGTGGCGCGATTGGCGTCACAGTCGGAGGAAAGGACGAAGGTCATCCTGGGCAAGGTACAACGGCTGTTGACCATGAATGCGACCAGGGTGAGGTCCATCAAGTCCCCACTCGGCATGATGTCATCGTGCATCTACCTCGTGCGCCTTTGCAGACTGTGGATGCGACCACTGCAAGAGTTCCTCGACGTCCGTTGGATGCAAGTGTCGGGCAGTTTCGAAGACAGGATCCCACTCAATGAGACTTTCCGCCAAGAGATCCGGTGGTGGGGCACCCGGGCGCATCTTGCGGCGGGCATGGACTTCCAGAAAGGAAACTGACGACGGACTCCTCACTGGAGGGATGGGGAGCGCACACCGGAGATCTCCACGCAAGAGGACTTTGGCTCCCGGAGGAGAGGTCACTACACATCAATGTCCTGGAGCTCCGAGCCGTGTTCTGGGCCCTCAGGTCGTTCCTTCCATCCCTCAAGGGCAAGTTGGGGAGGGTCTTCACCGACAACACCACCACAATGTTCTACATCCGGAAACAGGGGTGCACCAGATCCCCAGCCCTATCCAAGGAAGTGCAGGATCTGTGGCACTGGGCCATCGCCCAAGGGATGTTTCTGGTACCCTTCCATCTGGCAGGAATAAAGAACACCATCGCCGACTCACTCAGCAGGGAGCTGCGCTAGTGCCATGAGTGGGAGCTGAGGCAGGATCAAGTGGATCTCCTACTGGCGATGGGGCAATCCCCAGATCGACCTATTCGGGACGGCGACAACGCCAAGTGCCGGAGGTTCGCCAGCAGGTTTCCCCAGCCGGGGAGCATGGGCGATGCCTTCTCATTCCCTTGGGACAGCCTATTCCTGTATGCGTTCCCACCGTTGCCGTTGATACTGCGACTCATCAGTCAACTCAGACGGTCCGGATGCAGGATGTTCCTCGTTGCATCGTTGCATCGGCGTGGCCGAGGCAGATTTGGTTCCCGGACCTTCTGGACATGTCAGCGTCCCCCCCCAGTCAAACTGCTGATGGACGCGGATCTTCTCGCCAGAGAAGGAGGCACCATCCTCCACCACGACCCGGGTCGCTGAACCTGCAGGCCTGGCTCCTGCAGCGCTAGAGTTCGGAGGGTACGATATCCTGGTGGACGGCAAAGAGGCACTTGCAAAGGCCAGGGCGTCCTCGACTCTCGAGTGCTATGGACACAAATGGAAGAGGTTCTCTGTCTGGTGCCGCGCACAGAAGATTAACCCTCTGCAGATT
Organism: Ambystoma mexicanum; assembly: GCF_040938575.1. Taxonomy (NCBI): domain Eukaryota; kingdom Metazoa; phylum Chordata; class Amphibia; order Caudata; family Ambystomatidae; genus Ambystoma; species Ambystoma mexicanum. Next base: position 73,280,321 of record NC_090926.1, on the reverse strand, counting down.
ACGGCCCCTCAAGTGCTGCCGTACTTGTTGTCGCTGGCGAAGGCGGGGCTGGCTCATGCCTCCATCAAGATCCATCTGGCGGCTATCTCCCACTACACCAGAACTCTGGGGCGATCATCTCTGTTGTCCCATCGCCTGGTGAAAGAGTTCATGAAAGGACTGTTCAGATCGTTCCCGCCGGTGAAGGCCCCGGCATGGGAACTCAACGTGGTGCTGACCAGGCTCATGGGGCTGCCATTCAAGCCGCTGCATTCGGCACCGTTGAAGTTCTTGACGTGGAAGACGGTGTTTCTTGTGGCCATCACCTCCGCACGACAAGTGGGAGAGATCCAGACCCTCTCGTGTAAACCACCATTCCAACAGATGAGGGTCGGTGCTGAGGACGCACCCCTCCTTCATGCCCAAGGTGCCGTCAGACTTCCATCCCAACGAGCCCTTGGTGCTACCTGTTTTCTTTCCATCACCTTCGTCGCCGGCTGAGAGGACTTTGCACTCGCTGGATGTGGCTAGAGCGCTGAAGTTCTACGTGGACCGCACGAAGGACCTTTGGAAGACATCACAGCTGTTTGTGATTTTTGGACCTGTGAACCAAGGGAAGGCCCTCTCGAAGGCTTCCATTTCCAGATGGCTCTCCGGCTGCATCATGCACTGTCACCAGTTGGCAAACCGACTGTTGCCCGGCCGTCTGAGAGCCCATTCAACCAGAGCGATCGCTGCTACCACAGTGTTCTTGTCTGGTGTGCCCCTGCTGGACATCTGTAGGGCTGCCATGTGGTGGTCGACGCACACCTTCACAAGATTCTACTGTGTCAACCGGGATTCCAGGGAGGAGTCCAGAGTCGGCCAAGCAGTGCTGCGCAACCTGTTCGCCTGAAGGTGGGCCTGGTGAGGAGGTAAGAGATGCTTAATGTTGAGTTGTTGATATGCTTAATGTTGAGCCTTGCCACCTCCCGTGGTTGTGCATGTGTGTACTGCTGTGTATTCTTGTATTCATGAGCTTGTGAATCCATTCCAGACCCCATGCTGGAGAAGGAACAAGTTACTTACTTGTAACTGTTGTTCTCCAGCATGGGTCTGGCATGGATTCACATGCAAACCCTCCCTCCTACCCCTCTGCGGCCCTTCTCTTGGTCCTACTGCCACTTTACGTGCTACCAAATCTGAAGATGGCTGCCAGAGGAAGGGCTTAGGTAGAGGGCAGTCATTGGCTGAGGGCAGTATGACCCAGAGACCAGTGATTGGTTACTCGTCGAAAGACAGTTCAGAAACTAAATTGAAACTGATTTTTTCTTTACTGAAGATTCCCAGCCTGATGACGGGGAATATTCATGAGCATGTGAATTCATGCCAGACCCATGCTGGAGAACAACAGTTACAGGTAAGTAACTTGTTCCATGTGGAATATGGTCTAGGCTTATGCACACATGAAGACTGAATGGGGTTTTGTTTGAACACAATAGTTTTCAGATTTTTATAATAAAATGGTTCTGAATAATGACAACAGGCCATCAAAAATCTGGAATTAAGGGATCTTCCTTGCAAGAAGGAGAATACTGCTTCTCCCCTGTTAGAGTCACCACTCTCCCCTGACAGCCATCTCCTCCCATGAGATCCCCCCTTAGAATACCACACCCAGGGTCAGCATCAGGTAGCGACTGCCTTCCCCTGGCCACATAGGCAGAGACTTTAGGCGGGGGATCAGTGATGACTTGGCAGGATTCATCACACTATATGTTAATTGTTTCTCATCATGGCTGTGAAACTTATGGTAAGATTGCAGAACTTAACTAGGGCTGGTTAGATCATCGATGACTATAAGGATTCACAGTGGGTTTTATGTCAAAAGCAACTAGTGATTGTAACCAATCTTCACTTTCTCCTTTTTCTCTTTCCCATGTCACACTGAAGTACTGTTCTGTAACTCCGGGTGACTTGTCAATCTCTTTGCCAGAGTGATCCTAACACACTAAAATGCAGCACAGTGGTCTGAACACTGTCTGAATCTGTTAACTAGTCCATCAACGAACAGAGCTGTCTTCCCCTCGTAAGAACAGCTCTGGTTCCTAAAATATAAAAACATATAGAGAACTCATGTAACTTATACAGACTCCTTGCCCCCTCTTCCTCGTCTCAGTACTTGAGGCTTTCCAGGACTTCAAGCCCCTGCTTCCACCACCTCCTGGTCAGTCTTCCTTTCTGATGTTACCACCTCATCCTTAATCCTCTTTACAGCCACCACCTCCTTTCCACTCGCCAATCCGGATGTTATCACTTACTTTTGCTCTTTTCTACTGCCACCACATCCTTTTGTGCACTCTCCATTTCTGATGTTACCATCACTTCCTTCTCTCCACTGCTGCCACTTTTCCTCTAACCTCTTCTGTTGCTCCAGCATCCACTTTCTCCACCATGCTCCACTTTTCAACCTTCTCCAAATATGAGTGTCCTGATCCTGCAACCCACCTTCCGCAAGTGAGCAGTGTGCATTTATACTGTGGTTTGGCTTCACCCTGGATGGGTCTTACTCTGCAGCTGTGAGGGTTGATTCAATTACGGCTGAGATTAGCTACTTCCCCTTAGGACACTTGTGGCTGGTCTCAGCAAATGGTTGGTGACAAAGTCTGTGTCTAGCCTGTCTACCATCTTCGATTCCATCTTGCTCTCCATCAACCTCCCTGAGGCTGCTTGCATTGAGCCGATGGCTGTGTTGTCAGCGTTTGAATTATGACTACAACTCCCATCAGCCCTACCCAGCAGAATCACTGGTGAGGGATGATGATGTAGTCTAGAAGATCTGGAGGGACAAAGGCTGCAGACCTTTGCGCTAAGGAAACAAAGTAACATGCTCCCAACTGGCACTATGTTAACAAAGTCGAAAGTATAGAAAGCTTACCCCAGCATGTTTCTAGTCATAACTAATATGCTGACAACACAGCCCTCGGCTCTAGAGTAAGGTTTGTGGTGCCACCAGCTTGAAACATTCTACCTGTGGAACTATTGTTTTGATTGCAGGGTTGTAGGGTAAACCTCCAACAACCGGACCAAGAAATAAATCCTCTAAGGAAGAAGGCTCGGTGCACCCTTATGTGAGAAGAACAAAAGCTTTATTTTTATACAAAAAGGAAATGGTTTCAGGGTATTATAAAGTCCACTACCACAGAGCTCTCCCTCTACTTCAAAGCAAACAACACATTATAACTGCAAAAATCGTCATCTGTGATGCACATAATATATCGTGTTCCTCCCACACCCCCAGAGGCTGCCACCTATATAGATAGTACTGATAATATATGGACCCCCAGTTGATTGGTCACATCCTCTTCAACTCCGAATTTTTCATAGGCGAGTTTCTATCTCACCTTGGGTTGCTGTTAGGTGATAGGCTACGTTACTGAAATAACTGCCCTGTCGTAAAGCCTAATCACGTGATGTGCACCTGTCTGTCAACATGAGCTCAGTGGATAACTTCGAGGTAAGTTTGGTCCTTGCGAATAAAGCACATATTTTCTCATCCCAGACACACAGGTGCCCCCATCATCCCTCCCCATTGCAATCTTATGTGCATTGGCATCACCCTGTTACACTTCAGGCTTCCTCGCGGGCATCCTTGCAGAATACAACTTCTTTACAGGCTCCTCTATGGTCCAGGTACAAGCTACCATGGCGTCTGTACAAACGTCGACGCACTCCAGGTCACCTGACACGTCTTGTACGTGGAAGACGTACAGCAAGCCACGCCCCTCTTACGACTATAAAACCACCGTCTTCCAAGGGGCTCGTTGCTGCTAATTAACGTTACCAGCTACACACGATTTCGTCCGTTTCCTCTTCGTGTCTCCCTACACGAATCCTTATCTGAACTCCTGGTTTTGACATTTTGCCTGACTTTTGGATTGCCTCGTCTCCTCCTTTATTCCTGTCGTGCTCGTCTGGTTGTTGGACTCGGGACGCTACTGGATACGGCTCTCTTCTGTGTCTTGCGGTTCTTTCCCGGTTGCCGCTCTGAACATCAATTTGCTGTCTACTATCCGGATCATCTCAACAGCTACTCAACTATACTCGTGTACATACCTATTGTCTTCCATGGATATTGTCGTCTGTTGGATTCTGGGACATTGAGTGACTTTCCTGTGAGATTGCTCTTAAGTGCATATGAACGCCCTCCTGAACTGCACCAACCCGGCACTAGTGCGTCCGTAGTGCCGTTCGGGGTTACTTACCTATACTAACTTCCCTATTTGTTATTTTCTCCTGTCGTTGTCTGCAGTATCCTGGACTCCTCTTACTCCATTATCTTTATTCAGGTAAGTTGTTATCAATTCTATAGCTATAGTGGGAACCAATACTGATTTAGTTCAATTCCACTCATTTGTGTTTTTCTTTGTAGATCATCCCGGGGAAACTCAACTCCACTCCAATATCTATCTAGGTAGTTGTCCAATCATTTCAACTGTTCTAATCACTTGTATAATATCAACACTGTCTAATATTTTGGTATTCTTTTGCAGCATTGGTATTGGCGGTGTGTGTTCTCCCCGCTCTTTTACTCAATTGACATCTCTGTTCTAACTGAAACAGCAGAGAGGTACATTGTGGAAAAGAGCCCCTCTTTGAGGAAGCCTGAGTCTTGTACTCAGGGGAGCTGGGATGGAAGGCTGAATTCGGAATCTTATACCACCAACATCTCCAAGGTCATTTTCTCTGCATCTTCGGCCTATTCGGAGTGGTGAGTAACACACCCTTTGCTCTTCCTGGTACAAATCACAGGCCTAGTTGTCCTCTACTCCCCCCTTCTCAGCTACTCCTACCGACGGGGCAGGTCCCACTAATCAGTCTACTTTGTGAAGGATTTAGATGGTGTTCTCAGACATCTGGTAGTTCAAATGGGATGGCCATTATCCCGAGGGGTACTAGTGTCATAAATCTCAACTTGTGTGTTTTGGCAACTTAAGAGCTCGACCATGGCTCCCATGGGTCTGTGATTCATGACCGGCTGCAGCCCTACTCGTGTAAGGCCGTTCACATTCTTTCTAATTTCACAATCCTCTAAAAATATACATTTGCGTATGTATGTGTGTATGTGTGTGTGTGTGTGTGTGTGTGTGTGTGTGTGTGTGTGTGTGTGTGTTCCCTACCTTGCCTGGGGTGGGGTGGGATATTCGAGCACAAGGCCTCGTTGTTCTGTTTTCAACACGGCCTGCGAGGACCCAGCTCTAACTTCGTATATGATGACACTTCTTTGTTTCTTGTCATTGGGCGGGGACGTGCACCCTATATGATGTACATATACAGTATTTCTAACTAAAAATCTATAGGGCTATTTCTAATTTTGCCTAGCCCTGTCTAAGCTTCTATTATCAGTGGACCCCGAACTGCACGCCTATGCCCATAGGACTCCTCCAACCCTCGTACCTGCTCATGTTTATTTCGTGTGTTTTAGTATATTTTCCACATTCTAAATCGTGTGGGAGGGGCTGGAATCCCAACAGGGTCCATGGACTTCCAGACATAATTCCATAATTCCTTTGAAGTGGCGGGCGAGCCAGTAACGTTAGCCTTGTACACGCTTCCTTCGCCCATTACAGGTAAAGGCTTCCCCTTAAAGATGGGAAGCCTTCCTTTTCAGCTTTGGAAATTTGTGTCTTGCTAAAGCAAGGTTTAAACTCTTATCTTTTGTGGCAGAGGACCTAGAAGTGGTCTCTATCATGGCTTTGGTGTCTAGGGCAGGCCTGACCTAGTGGATCAGTGTCAAGGGGAAGCACTGCAGTCTTGTAAGTTTTTGTGATGAAAGGTGACTGCACTGCCATGTGGGCGGGCCCAGGGCAAACTGACCCACGTTCCTCTCCATAACTCTCCTGCTCCCAACATCCACAAGGGTGGCAAACCAGCCCACTGAGTTGCTGCCTCCGTCGTTCCCTCAACTTCGGAGGGGACTTCATCACAGATGAATCCCCATTCCCGCTAGCCCTATCATTGTAGTTTTCTGATATCTGTGAAATGCTAACACATTAACAATATAATAATATTATTATATTATTATTAATATAGCGCCTCCCTGCGCTGAACCAGTCCTTTCCCTCTGTTAATGCCCAGATGCTTTTGAATGGAAGGCTGCAAAAGAAAAAACATTTTCAATATTATACTGCTATAAAGCAAAGTTCTCATGGTACATAATTACACTGGTGCACCACCTGATTTGTCCCTTCTACATTAAGCAGACTGTTTGCATTTTATGGAAACCTTTGTACTGGTACTCTGTATTTGTCAATGGGCTCCTAGGAGATTCTGCTTTATTTTTAACATGCCTATAGAAGGAGCACTCATCAAACTAGCATTCCATATCGAGCACTTTATCTGATAGTATAATCTGACCTCAGTTGTGTCCCACATTCCTACACTAGGGGTTAAATAAATGTAACAACTACTTTGTCGCACTTGATTGTAATGGGCCCCTCTCCTTGTTTTAAAAATATCATTGTCCCTGATATACCTGTCTGGTTGCACTGCATTCACAAATACTTAAATCCATCTTCGTGAATTTCACATTGCTATTACAGATGTATGTAACCTTGCATAAGAATGAGTCTCCGGTCACGTGTTGTGTTGAAAGTTTCATATTTAATGCAAGGTAGTGACTGGTACCTATTTGTTTATTGCATTCGTGGCTTCCTCACACTGAACATCAGGTGACCGATCACTGGGATATGAGTTACAATTCAATGCCACTGATTTGGCATCTGATACACTAGTGTCAGCAGTTCATTCTGACACACCCATGTCTAGCACAGAAGTACAGTCTTGAAAAATCTTTTGGTAACATTGATCAAAGAACATGGGTGTAAAACAAGTTTTGCTGCTCTCATCAGAGTTACCACAGCCCTTATCATGCTGATTCTACGTATTCTGCTTTTCACCTCTATTCCTGGCTAAGGGGTTTCTACCAGTCTTTAGTCCCTGACGTTTTGGTCTCAGATTCTTGTTTTTTTTTTTTTTAAATATTTTTATTTTTATTTTAAGTAAACCAAACAACAATACAACAGAACATAAATAAAACACACCAAACAACAACAAAAATGCAATCCCCAACCCTCCCCCCTATGAGCCTGTGTGGTGTCCGCCATCGGTATCCGCTCCGAACGGTGGGGCCTCATCGCCCTCGGATCCAGCCGAGGCCGACCCTGTCCCAAACAGCTCGGCTATCAATGACTTCCATGCCGTGAGGGAGCCCATTTCTTCCTCCTCCCCTGCCATACTGGCATCCCGCCACGCCGCTGTCTCAGCATCTGCCCATTTTTGGAGATCTCGCCACCAGACCTCAACTAGTGGCTTATGACATCCCTTCCATCCCATGGCAATCCTACGTTTGGCAAGCACATAAACCAGATCTTTAAGTTTCTCAACATGTCGGAGCTTACGCGCTCTGGGATACCCCCCCAGCAGACAGGCCCAGGCTGAATCCACTTAGAGTGTAATACCCTTTCCCGCCAGCCTCTGCGCCACTTCACCCCAATAACTTGCGATCACTGGGCATGCCCAGAACATGTGTATCATGTCCGCATTCTCTTCGTTGCACTTGGGGCACGCCTGGCGCCCAGCCTCCCGAAATCTGGATATTCTCAGGGGGGTCATATATGCCCTGTGCGTAATATAGAGCTGTATCTGCTTAAACCTGGCGTTCCTCGACACCATTTTGTGGTACCCCAAGGCGCGCTCCCACAACCCATCCGCCATCGGGGCCCCCATCTCTGCTTCCCATTACAGTCGCAAGTGCCCCAAATCCTTCCCAACCTTTGTCATTAACATCTCATACAACCTGGAGACCTCATGTCCACCCTCCGATGTGTCGTATATTATCTCCAACGTAGCATCCGGTTCATCGGCCAAGGTAGCTTCAGGCCACATACTCCGGATCTCCCGCACCACCCTAAGATATGTTACGTATTGACCCCTGTGCAGCCCCGACACCGCCTCTAGTTCCTCAAATTCCCTTAGGGCCCCGTCCTGCCAGATGTCTCCCATGGTGACCAACCCCACTGATTCCCAGTATGTCCGAAGGATTGCTCTTAGCTGCCCGTCTCCCTTCGCCAGTGCGACCAGTGGTAACTGCGGCACACACGGCGAGGGTTCGCCCATCATCCGGCAGGCTCGCCGCCACATGTTCCTACCCAAGGCCAGCATCTTAGGACGTTCCCTCATACAGGCATTGGCCACCCAGATCACCTCCCGCAAATAAAAGGGGGAACAGTCCTTCCCCAGCAGCCTGTGTTCAGGGGTCTCGTCATCCGAGAGCCACCTGGCCACATATTGCAATTGCGCAGCCACATAATAGGCCTCGAAGTTCGGCAGTTTCACGCCACCCTTCTCGTAAAAATTCTGCAGTTTCCACAATGCAACTCTATTGCGTGTTCCGTGCCATAGGAAATCCCTACATACACTATGTAACCTCACAAAAAACTTCTTAGGTATCATATAAGGGATGTTATTAAAGTAGTGCAAAAGCCTGGGCAGCACCACCATCTTGAGCATAGCTCCCCGGCCCATCATCGCTAAAGGCAATCTTTCCCAGAACCTCATGCACTTCTCAATCTTCCCCACAGCTAATTCGGTATTATGCTTATGTTCCTCCTCGGTCGTATGATACACGTCAATACCCAAGTACCGGAAGGAGCGCGTTGCCCACGGGATCTGCAGCACCGGCAACCTCTCCACGGGTGTCCCCACATAACCGCCCAGCGGAAATAGTATGGATTTCTGGGGGTTTACTGCTATGCCGGACAGCCAGGCGTACCTCTCCATTACCTCCAAGACGTACTGCAAATTCTCTTCCGGGTATTTCAGGTATAGCAGCATATCGTCTGCATACAGGGATATAAGGTGACACTTCCCTCCCACCTCAATACCCACCGGGTCATACTGCTGCCGAAGGTAAATTGCTAAGGGTTCGAGGGCCAATATATACAACATTGGGGACCAAGGACACCCCTGCCTAGTGCCTCTGCCCAACTGTCATCTGTCTGACACCACTGCGCCCGTGCGGACCCTGGCCAGAGGTGCACTATATAACATCTCGGCCCACCTAACGTAGCCTGGTCCCAGTCCAAACCGTCCCAAAGCCGCCAGCAACCACGGCCATCGAACAGAGTTGAACGCTTTAACCGCGTCCAACGCCACTATCGCCATTTCGCTCTCGTCACTACATCCCCCCTCAACCACCCTGTGAAGGCGCCTATGATTGTGAGTGATATTCCTGTTCGGGACATAGCCCGTTTGGTCAGGATGGATCAACTTGCCGATCACCCTCCGCATTCTGGCCGCCAGGACAGCTGTTAGGATCTTACTGTCTTGGTTCAGCATCGACAAGGGCCGATAGGAGCCGCAACCGTGTCCCGGCTTATTGGGTTTGGGGAGCGGTATTATAATCGCCTCCCTGAGCGATTCAGGCAGCCGCCCCACCTCGAACGCTTCATTAAGCATCTCCAGCATGGGCGGGAGCACCTCCTCTCCATACGCTTTATAAAATTCACTGGGGAACCCATCCGCCCCCGGGGCCTTGCAAGTGGGTAACTGCCTCACAATCTCTTTCAACTCTTCCAGAGTGATCGGAGCATCCAACTCCTCTCGCTCTTCATCACTTATCCTGGGCAGACCTATGTCTTCGAGTACTTCATCTATCTCCTCCCAGCTCCCCGCCTCACGATCCTCGTATAATGCCTGATAATATTCCGCGAATGCTCCATTTACACCTTCTTGGGTATCCACCTCTTCACCCTTTTCAGTGATCACCGATCGGATCGGGGACCTCGGGGTCTCGCTCTTATAAAGCCAAGCTAGAAGCCTGCCCGTTTTGTCCCCCCCCGCATGTAGTCTCTCAATATACTTTCTGTAGTTTAGATTACAGAGCCTGTCCCAATGTTCCGCACACCTCTGCTGCAGGGTAGAGACCACCTCTGTATCGATTCCACCCCCTTCCAACTCTCTCTCCAACTCTCTCTCGGCCATATGCAGATCGGCCAGGACTCCCCCCATCAACCCCTTGGACTTCGCAATGGCGACCCCCCGCATCACTACCTTAAAGGCCTCCCATAAAGTACCCGCCGACTTAACACTCCCTGTATTCACCTCAAAGTAAGCAGTTATCTCCTCCCTCATACCCTCTCGGAAGACTGGATCCTTGAGCGCTTCCGCCCTAAGGCGCCATGTTGGAATGCGCGCTCGTGGGGGGTAAAGCTGCCATCGCAAGACCAGGGGCGAGTGGTCCGAGAGGACTCTCGCCCTGAAGTCTATCTGGTCGCACTCCGCGACAACGTCCGGAGTGACGAAGAAGTAATCCAGCCTCGTGTGCAGTTGATGCGGGGCCGAATAATGCGAGTATTGCCTCACGCCAGGGTGACTCGCCCTCCAAACATCTACCAGGCCAAAGTCCGCCAGCAACGTCTGCAATACTCTAGCCGCCGGGCTGGGCTTGGCTATCTTGTCGTCCGACCTATCCTCCCTGGGGTTCAGAACACAATTGAAGTCCCCGCCCCAAATCACCGTACCCCCCATCCCATCGCTAAGTCTTGTGCACAGCGTCCTAAAGTATGTCGCCGTGTCCTGGTTGGGAGCATAAGTGTTTATAATACACACTACTTTGTTCTCCACAAGCCCCCTTACCATGACCAGCCTCCCATCAGACTCCACAACCTCCCCAAGCAGCTTAAACGGGACATGTGGTGCCACCCAAACCAGCACACCTCTAGCATAGGCAGAATATGTAGATCCCACTACTGTCCCCTTCCACTTCCTTCCCACTAGTTCCAATTTTTCCCGTGTCAGATGCCTCTCCTGTAACAAGGCCACATCTATTTTTTGCCTCTTTAGGTACAACATGACCTTGTTTCGCTTTAGGTAGCTGTTAAGCCCTCTAACGTTCCACGTTAGCATCCTAAGGTCCCCCATGGTCTATCAGTAGCTCCCACCTCCCTTCCAGGGATTCTCGCCTCCCCCCCACCTCGCAGACACCCATTCCCAGTTCCACCCCCAGGCTCATATAAAAACTAACACACCCCACACCCCTAACCCAACCAGCTGCCCAGCTCCATCCCTGGATCTCAGGCATCCCTGTGTTCGGTTCTCTCTGGAAACCCAAGCAGAGAACCCGACGGGGTGTCACCCCACTAGCAGCGACTAACCTAAACTCAAACTGGGGTACAAAGAACGGCCCCTGGAGGCTCCACTCCCCCGCATTCGTATCCGTGCACGCGGACCACGTTACCAACACCTAACGCGTACCCGTTCTCACACAAAGTCACAGACTATATTCCAGTCCCAATGTTCATAGCCCAACCTGGCCCGCAGCGTCACTTATCTCGTCCCGTTCCAACAGCCGTCCGAACATCTGGCTCCTGAGGGCAGTTTTGCGCGTCCTGCCACTCCATGGCATCCTCCGGAGTGACAAAAAACAGCATCTTGCCCTTAAAGAGAACCTTCAGTTTGGCCGGGTAGAGTAACATGTATTTATACCCAGCCTCCCGCAATCGCCTCTTAACTGCTCCAAAGTTCATGCGACTGCGCTGTACCTGCAGGGTATAATCGGGGTAAGCAGTTATGGTCGCCTCTCCTCGTCGTATAGTGCCCCCCTTGCGAAAGTATTCAAGGATCCTTTCCCGGTCCCGGTAATTGAGGATCTTGGCGATCACAGGCCTGGGCGGATGTCCCGGCGGTGGCCTCCTAGTCAAGGCCCTGTGCGCTCTCTCCACCGCAAACCCCTGCGACAGGGCGCCCCCCGTGATCTCCTGCAGCAACAAGTTTTCGATAAACTCCGTGGGACTTTGGCCCTCAGCCCCCTCCGGCAGACCCACAATGCGGACGTTGTTTCTCCGGGCGCGTCCTTCCGCCTCCTCAGCCCTACTCTCCAAGTTACCCACACGTTGCACCAAGGCATGGAGCTCACGCTTGTGCGCGGCGCAGTCCGCCGCGTTAGGGCCCATCTCCTTCTCCAAGGTCTCCGAGCGCTCTGCCAGGGCTCGCACGTCGTGCCTTAGGAGGTTCATGTCCTCCTGCACCGCCCCAACCTGTAGTTCCATCGCGGTTTTCAGTTCAGCCACTGCGAGCTGGAGCTTGGTCTCCCACGTTGCTTTCAGGTCCGTGATCGCAGCAAGGACCTCTTGGTTCGCACCCCCGACGGCCATCTCCTTGGCCTGAACCTTCTCCTTGCTCCTGGCTCCGTCTGGGCCAGGCGGCGTCTTGGCGTATTCGTCGAGCGTGGGCTGTTTGTTCTTTGCTCTCAGGAGCTTGTTCGACATGTCTCCCGTCAGATGGGCCACGCTCAGGTCCAAGGCAGGGAGGCACTGTGCCCACTCACCCCAATTCCGTCTTGGGGATCCTTTGTTCTCCGGCTCACCCGACCATCTTCGCGACTGTTGTTGTCCACCGCTGTCCCAGGGTGGGCCGGGTTGCGCTGCACCCTTCGTAACGCCCCGAGGGCGCACGTGCGTTGTGGAAACCGCCACTGGGGTCCCGATCCCCCACTCCTTTGTCCCCTTGTCAAGCGGCGGCGGCCATTTTCTCATCCGTCGAGGTTTCACCTCCAATTCTTCACCCGGCCTCTAATCACACTTCCGCAGTGCGGACCCGGATAAAAATGTATCCACGCGTGCAGCCGAACTTCATGTACGCAGTCAGCACCTTCTCATCCGAATCGCATTGGTCCTTGCACGGTTTTCAGTCGGATAATGTACGGATCTGCGGGAGCCCCCGTACAGACGCGTTTTTTCACATGGCTTCCAAGCCACGCCCCCTCAGATTCTTGTTTTTTTGTTTTTTCTGTCAAATGAATCTGGTTTCAGTGGCATCTTCTGAAACATTGTGTTCTGTTCTCTTCTTTAACTCGATACACAAGAATATTTGTCAGTTGACACTCAACTGTGTGTGGTTCAGATTCCCATTTTGTTTCTGCCATGAAAACTTAAGCTTTGTATTTGCACTGCCTGCAGGCGAAAGCTCTTATGACTGACCTACTTGTCCTGTTTTTGATACCCTACATGCCCGAGTTGAACCTCACTGTGGTCTAAGTACTCGCTTAGGTATGTGGCAGGTTTTGTGGCAGAGAAACTCCCCACCTCTTCCTCGTCACAGTACTGAATTTACTAGTCTCCAAGAAGTCAACAGAGCTCTTCTTTGTCCTAGTATTTTGTAAGGGGACTCTATTTGGGTAGTCCCTACTCTTCCACGACCCAGTAGATGCAATATTGGTAGTAAGGAAAAAACACATAGGAACATTGGGAATAGTAATGGAACGGGGTTGGTGAGGAAGGCGGACTAGGGTAAGGTGGGCTATGGGAATACCATGTAAACGTTTCTGAAGAACAACTGTGCTGCGAGATAGATATCATAGATGAAGAATCCGTGGGAGGAACGGTCCATCAGAAAGAACATTACTGACAAGTAAGCAATTTGTTCTTTCTGCAGATTTACCTCTAAATGTAAAATGCAATAAACTACTGCAACCCCAAACTATTGGCTTTTTCAGTGCTATTTCTATTTCCCTCTTCCCTAGCTTTGTGCTTGTTCCAAAAAACATGTCCCTTTAATTTTGTCTGGGTTATGCATAACTGTTGTTCCCCTTTTTTATATATCAATGGGCCTCATTACAAGTTTGGCGGTAGCCTTGCCGGTAAAACCGGCAGGCTGTCGCGAAACTTGCAATATTTTCTGGCATCCGCGAATGGGCAATTACCAGGGCATTCCGGCCCCGCCGGACCCGATAATTGCCCATTTGCGGGAAAAAAGATGCTCCCCTTTCCCATTCGGCCCATTGGGCTGAACGGAATGGGGAGGTCGGATGCACAGGCACCGTTTATAAGGGTGCCTGTGCATCTTACATGCTGGTCTCGGGGTGCCTTTCTGCCCGCCAGGTCCGACCTGGTGGGCAGAAATGCACCTACGAGCACAACTCGTAGTTTGCCGGTCCGGGAACTACGGTACTGGCAAGCTTACCGGTACCGTAGTTCCCGGACCGGCAAACTTATAATGAGGCCCAATGCCTTACTCCCTCAAAGGGAATTAAAGAGAAACTCCTATGTAAATGAACAGTCAGTCAAGGCACTGACTGTTCAGTGCCTTGATGACATGTTCTGGATGAAGGAGCTACTAGAAGTCATTATGACATCCATACAAAGTTCCAATAACATATTACAGCTGTTAGTGATTTTCTTGTTGCAAAAGAGATTTGACATCACTGCACGTTTGTAATAAGAAAATAAAACGTAGGTGTTTATAGGGAGAAAATAGTCAACCACACATTATGGTATAAGGATTTATAGAGTGCCAAAACCATGCAGATTTTAAAAGACACCCTTAGCACTGATGCATCCCTGTGGATTAAATGGGCAAGCATTAATTTCTACGATGAATACAGGCGTTGGGTCTAGTTTTTGGCTGTTTTGAATAAGTTTTAATGGACTAGTGGATTTGACTAGTGGATTTGCTTTGAATCGGGGTGCAGCCCCTCTTGAATTAACAATGGATACATATATTAATTTTTCAAGGGCCTGCATCCACGCCTTCTGTAATGATTGCACAGCTGTTCGTAAGTCAAAGGATACCTTATGTAAGCTATTTTAAATAGGCAGCAACGCCACAGGATGTGTGATTCACACCCTGTAGAGTTGCTGTCTTAATAACATTCCTCTGTGGCGATGCTGTACCGTGGGGTTGTTACCTTTAAAACGATCCTAGTGTTGGGTCTGTGATCGGAACCCCAAAGCTTGCTTTCTGCTCCAACTTCAGGCTCTCTGCCACGAACAGTGATGGTTGCATGTTTGCGCCTAGGACCATGCCACACGCGTCCCTTTTATCACTTGATCTGCACTCACATTCTCACACCTGTTGCTGGGCAGGTCTACTCCTCTGAGCTTGGCACTCTGCCGCAATTGAACACTCTTACTAGTAGCTTGGTGTAATGTATTTGGCTTTTTCTAGGGTAGAAATAAGCTTTGAAAGAACAACTTTTAGCATTTTGACCAGAAGCAGAGGTGTATATAAGAACAACTGGGTGATTAGAGTTGTGTACAGCATACATGTGACACTTGGTAGGCATAATCTATGTGTAGCTTGGGAGGAGTCCGTTTAGTACAGTACGTTTTATATAGATACAGGTAAGTATATCATTATTATAGCACCAACACAAGGCCTCACGTAGCTGTGCATTTAATACACACATATGCATCTTCCTGAAGTGCTTAGAAAGAGCCTGCTTATTGAGAATATTATTTGAATATGTATAAGGTTTGATTTATTTTGAAAAATCTAGGAAGTCTAAAAAGCCTTCATTTAACTGTCAGTGTCAATGTACTGACGCAGTCCGCAAATACCAGTTTGAAAAAAGACACTTCTCTAATCTCATGGACGAATTAGGCCAAGCAGATTTAACATATGACCAGTATCTAGATGGAAAAGTGTCTGATAATGACCCAATTAATATAGGGACTTTTTAAATCAAATCAGATATTGAACAGCTGACAGGGCACAGGAATAGTGTCAAGTGTCTGTGATGAAATGTAAGCCTCGGCATTTGGCATTTAATTGCCCCTTGATAATATTAGGTAATGTTTGACTCAGCAATTGGCACTCAAGATTACATGTAAGCACCAAAAAAAGTATGAAAGGGGGCATAAGACTGGCTTCAGAAGAGCCTCAGAACAACCCAAGAAAGAGGAAAATTAGGTGATGCCCCACAGGCAGGCAGAACAGAAAGAAGAACCTCAGAAGATCTGAGGAGGTGATGCGCCCAGTAGATATGAACTCTGATAAGGATGCCAGCTGCTGGCAACTGAAGATGGGGGTATGATCAAGCCAAGCCAAAATAGAAACAAGTTATTTTGAATTATCTTTTAAGAAGCACACGTGCTATTGAAATAAATTAATAATTAACATTATTCAAAGTTATGCAAGGAAAGACATTCAGGGAAATCATTTGAAAACCCCCAGTGAGATATAAGGAAAGCATTTTGAGAGTTCCTAGTGAGAAGAGAAAAGCACACAATACACTAAGTATAGAGATAAAAGGAGCATTTTCAAGCATGCTAGTTTGAAGCCGCAAAACCTACATTATAGGCACACCAAGAGAGGCCTACATTTCATTTTTGATTGAGACAAATAAACTAAGCATGATTCAGGTTAGATCTGCCTGTTGAGTGTCGAGACAATACATGACGGCACATGTGTGTGCAGCACCACATTTTTAAGTATTTCAAATACAAACAATCAAAGGTTTTAGAAGAGTAAAATGCAATTGCAACCATTGTACAATATTTTATTGTGAAGAAGGAATTCATGAAGGGTGTATATATTTTGTAAGAATGTGAATTAACCAAAGATGTGTTTTGTTTTATGTTGATTGAGATGGTTAACAGAACCAGGAAGATTGACTGTTTTATAATAAATACCTTTTTTAAAATATACGATATTGGTTTTCTCGCAACTCATTCAAAACAAAAACCAGTGGCTGAGCCGAAATTGATATATTTGCTATGAATAATATGCACATGTAAATATCCTGGGACAGGCCGTGTGCTTGCAGCATTTGAAGGAAAGCCTGAAGAGAAGCATTGTATAAAATGTATGGAATAGGAAGTAGAGACACAATAGACTCTTAAGAATCATGCCAGTCTTTCTATTCTTAGATTGACAGCTCGATGAGCTTTATTTTACACTTGGTACTGTAGCACATAGGTCAAGCATACAAATTGAAAAATAGAAAGTGCTTTTTGTTTTTGATAAAGATGTGTTATCTTCGTCTTGAGGGGGAGTTACTCTCCTTCAGGGCAGGAGATAAAAATCACCAAAAGTGCAATTCACATTGGGCCTGCTCTGTCCCATGTCACCAGCTGCTCTCATCCAAAGAGAAATGTTGGTATAGCATTAAAAAAATGTAATCAGTTTCTTATACTCTGCTTAATGCAATACTTGCTGCTACAGAACGCTCATAGCGTTCCGTGTCCAGAATGTCCAAGTCGCATGTTAGGTGTAGGAAATCGCATGCCACCTCTTTGCTGTTTGGATATCACAAACTATCTGGCCTTCTCCCTCAATGGTCCCAAGTGTTTTCTCATATCTTGGAAATTAGGGATTTAATTTGAATGTACATTTGACCTACTTGATTCCTTTGTGGGTCCATTGACATCGATTGTGTGTACTATCTGTGATATTTAATGTACTGTATCATACTTGAATTATATAGTAACTTCTTGTATTTTTTGTTGCAGGAAGCTCTATGTTCTGCTTTCTATACTGCTCTGTCTTTTGATATCTGGTCTAGTCGTTTTCTTCCTTTTCCCACGTGGTGTTCTTATACAGAATAATGGAATTAAAGTGGTCAGAGTCTGGTTTGACAGGAAAAAACCCATGGTGAACTTGGCAATGACGGTAACACCTCCGTAGCTATTGTTTCCAATTGTATTCTTTGTTCTTTTTTAATAGTTTTCTAACATAAGTTTGTCTTTTTTGATCTTCACACAGAGCACCTTGATGATACGAAATTCTAATTTCTACCCAATGTCTGTGGACAGCCTCACCAGTCAAGTGCAGTACATGAACACTGTCATTGGTACACATCAAATGAACAATGTGACACTCATTCAGCCCCTTAGTGATAAGCAGGTAATTTGAATAGATGTAGTGCCACTAAACATCATTCTGCATTCATTTCATTGCATATTACGGTTTACCGGACCTTGCAAGGCATAAAATAAGCAGTGCTGCATAGCAATTTGCTATGCAGTTGCAGTTGTGTAGGTTTGCTAATTAAATTGACACTTGTGTAGCAAAGCTAGCTATTTAAGTTACTCTGTTCAACGAAAGCACAGCTCACCCTGCATTCCTCTCTTGCCCTGGTCTCTCTCCACCCGTTTTTCTCTGTTCACTGCAAGTTCAAAGGGGTTAATGGGGAGAGAATGCAGTAGTAACCCTCTCCTCAAATCTTACGTGCCAAAGGCCTGTGTGGGAGCGCTAGGCAAGATTTTCTTTTTCAAATGATTAACTTAACATAATTGGGATGAAACATTTATTAAGCTAACTATACACTGTCTGGAAAAGACCAGTATGTGTTTTTTAAAAGACAGTTATGTAATTCCATTCCTAAAAATGTAAGTTGTTAGTGTGAGAAAGCTGAAGTTGTCTCACCCACTCGTCCCCGGGACTCTGTCATCCAGGTGGCCAGGACACAGCCGTTGCTATTGGATCCAGTTCCTGGAAGTGGACCAGTGCGGGAGGATCAACTGGATGGGGAGTCCTCTGGGAGTGGAGGTGGGACACCGAAGGTTGAGACGCGGTATCCCCTTCCTTGCAACACCTTTTCCTCATCCTGCCTAGTAGGATACATAGAAACTCTACCCCACCCTTTCCAACACGAAAACTTTCTCACAGCTTGAATAACAGACTAATACCCAAGCTGTGACATGTTTGTATATCTACTTATATAGCACACCTAACCCAAGGGTATCTGGACGCATTACATATTACACGGTTACTTGGCATTTTACAGAGAACAAAATATATAGTGTAGACATAACTAGTAATACAATTGACAGAATATTGGCATACAGACATACAGTGTAATATACCTTTTTACAGCAGTCAAAGACGTTGGTGCACAATGATGGGTGGCCACATTTGTCAGCAATCCTATGAGAAAGGCCACGTTTTGCTTTCTTTTCTGAATGTGTAGTGTGTAGGAGCGGATCTTAAACTGCAGGCATAGAGTTCCAAAGTTGCGCAGCCAGGACAGGGAAGCTACTTCCCCTGGCTTTCTTTAGTTTGAAGTTGGGTACATTCAGACAGTTTGCGTGAAAGGACCTGATGGGACGTTCAGAGGTATGCTTAGTGAATGTGTCCACCAGGTATTTCGGAGCCAGGTTAGACAGGCATTTGTAGGTCAGGTTGAGGGCTTTGAAATTGATTCTATCTTTGACGGCCAGCCATTCGGTGGAGCGCCTAGCGTTGGTGATGTGCTGCATTCTAGGGAACCTTAATGCAGGCCTGAGGGCGTTATTTTGTAGAATTTGCAGTTTGCTAATGTTATGCTAGAGCTTAAGTACAGTGCATTGCAGTAGTATCGCTTTGACAGAATAGAGGCTCTGGCTAATGTAATGCAACTGTCAGTGGAAAGAAATAGTTTACATGTGTTAATAAGTTTGCATGTTTAGCTAGTGGCAGAGGCTGTGGCCTTAACTTGTTTGTTTAGATTCAGTGCTGAATCTAGGTAGAAGACTAAGGTTTTTACCTCTAAGAAACATTGATGTTTAAGCCGTCCATGTTGAATGTCGTAAATTGGTTGCTGAGTTTGTTGAGTTTAGTTGGTGAGCCAACGAGCAAGAGCTCTGTCTTGTCATTGAGACAAAGCCTTTGTGTAGCCATCCAGGCTTGTATGACAAGGTAGATTGTATTAATCAAAGCCACGTCTGCTTGGTAATCACCTGTCATTGGAATGACAATCTGGGTGTCATCTGCGTAATTAGTGTATGAGACACCCAGATTGTCAAGGTCTTCAAACAGGGGCTTTGTAAAAATGCTATACATGGTAGGTGATACGCAGGAGCCCTGTGGTACTCCAGAGGATGCAGGAGCTGGATCCGCTGAATCAGTGGACGAGAAGACTCTCATGGATCGGTTATCTAAGAAGGATCGGATCCAGGCAGTGTCTGCCTTGGAGAAACGGGCGGCTCATGTCTGATGATTGCAAAGGACCTGGTGATCCACTAAATCAAATGCGGCAGACAGGTCTAAGAGGAGGGGGATGGCTAGTTCCCCCTTGTCCTTCAGCGCATCCATTTGACATGTCCCAACACAAGAGTCAGGCAATTACCGACAACTATACACACCTGACTGCCCTTTCCCTTCCCCATAGGGATAAAAGTCGGGGCACAAGAGTACACTCCGAGCAAGGCCGAACGCACGAGGAAGCAGCCATTCCAGGACGGCAGTTCAAAGGGAAGACAAAGGCGAGACCTGAAAGGATGCCAAGGAGGGAGTTGCCCTTTCCCTTTTTAACCCAGACATGCAAAGCCTCTGATGAAAGAAACATAAGACCGGGAATCGCAGCTGGCAGGTGGTGTGATGGATGTCAGTGGTAGATGGCACCCTCCCACACTGGGAGCCAGGGTGGGGTGACGTGTTTGCCCTTGTGGTACCGGCCTTTACTCCAGCAGCAAAGGAATAGTCTATGAGTTCAGCACAGCCGATGAGTCGAAGGAACCTGATAGTCGACCGGACAGTGTTAGGCTCAAGGTTGCAGTGGCAAAGTTAAGAAGATAAATAGACGAGGTCTTTTGAGAACAAACTTGGTACCAGAGATAATGGTCTGGCGCCACGTGGGCGCTCAGTCGAAGGTCTCTGGCTGGTACCCCTCTCTTGAACAAAGAGACTATGTTGAACATTAGTGAGAAAATAAACTACAAGTACCAAGAGGTCATATGGAAAGCTGGTACGAGACGTTAAGGTGGTCATATAAGGGTCGAGCTAAATCCCTTGTACAATCAGAAGTCCTTAGCACATTATAGAAGTTTTGTTATTATGGAACTGCCATTTTCGCTCCCGGCTGAGGGGAACGCTGTGCGTACTGTGATGGTAAAGAGCCCGCGCTTACCATAGGCTAACAGAGTGACCCAGCGAGACAAGATCGCCCTTTGTTTGAATCAGCAAGTGCTCTGGTTGATCTGAACAAGGCCTATTCAATTGATGTCTAGGAGCACACCTTTGAATTTTAATGCTGGTATTACAATTTATGAAAGGTTATAGGGTGCAGGGGAGATAAACCAACCTTGACACGAGTTGGTGCATACAATGAACAGCAGTGGTCCACACCTTTGTGGAACCCTCCCGACCCTAGTACACCCTTTTTGTGTTGTAAAATCAACCAAACATTTTTTGTAGTAGTACTTGAATTGCTTACAATAAAAACATTAGATATGTGATTTATAAAAAGAAAAATGTACTGTTTTTGTGCATTTGATTTCCTATGAACAGTTATAAATCGTATTATTACAAATACACTGATTTTTATCACTTGGTTAAGAAGAAATAAAGTTCATGTGGATATTATCGTACATTTTTTCTATCTCCAGAATATCTTGCATACACACCGGTACAGATATTAACAAATTGATTTTAGACAATTTCTCATGTCCTTGAACTCATAGCATTCGTAGTGCTGCAATTTCTTGAGTACTTGGTCTATGCGTTTCGGGAAATAATCCCCTTCTTCAGGAGCTTTCTATTCTGTGTTGTATTAATCCTTTTCTTGTCTACAATATATAATGATCACCTGTTAGACTTAATTTATCATACAAAAATGTGTTCAATATTTACCAATAATCTTTTCTGTCATGCTTCCTGCTAAAATATTCACCTGGATGATATTGTCATGTGCAGATTATTTTGAATTTTCTTATATCCAAAATGCTTTGGTGGGAAAATTGTGCCATTTCATCGCACTCTTGCTAACAGGTTCAATGCAAGCCGCTAATCATGCTGGAGACACGTCCTATGCAGATATCAAAAGAACCATTCTTGAGCGAATGGGTATGGACGATGAAGCTCATAGAATCAGATTAAGAAATACCAAGCTGCGGGAAGGGCGCCTCGACAACTCTTTTATTATGGACAGGTGACTGAAACCATCCAACAGCAACATACAGGAAATTATGGACAAAATAAAGCTTAAGCAATTTATAGCGACTCTTCTGGTGCCCATTCAACGTTGGGTACGCCAACATCACTGGCCGCCATTGGCGGAAGCCATAGACACAGCTTCCGCTTTACTGAAGGCGAGGGCTGTAGGAACCACCATGGTTGCGGAACCACAGAAACCGACAGTACTACAAAGCACGGGACCAGTCGAACAAAAACCCATACGTGCTGAACCAAGAGGCATTCCCTGGCCCAGTGTAAGCAGGCAACCTCAATTCTTTGACTGCAGTGAGTGGGGACACATTGCAAGGTTCTGCCCATGCAAACCGAAACCTGAACCGATGGAGATAGGATATGTGCAAGGAAGAGAATGGAAGAGAATATTGGAGAAGTTGAGAACCATACTTCAAGGACGTCCAGGTAGATGGAACACCCAGACAAGGACTCCTGGACAGCGGAAGCAAACAAACTGCCATCAGACTGGAAGTAAGTGGGCCAGGGAAGGTGGGGAAATCTCGAATACCTGTTAAATGTGTGCACTGGGACACTAAGTCCTATCCATCAAAAGAAGTAAATATAGAAGTCAAAGGTGTCAAATCTAAGTTGAAGGTTGCCATCATGCCTCACCTACCTTTACTAATAGGGACAGACCTTCCCTTGTTTCAAGAATATGTGAAGGACTCGGATTGGCTATTAACTGCACCCTTCTCCCAAACTTAATTAACAGCACCCACTCCAAAACCACATAGGAAAAGCAGAAGAGAAGTGAGTAATGTGAAAGGGGATTGGGCTGAAGAAAAAATGTTTAGTGGCCTCATAGGCTGGTTACCGGAGGCTAAAAAGTCTACCTTTCGAAGTGTACTGGTAAAGAGGGGCCTGGAATCAGGCTTACACACATCATGACAGGGCCTCAACTTAACCTTGGTTCAAGAAACTGAAGGGCCTTCTGTATCGGGTAACAACACATCGGGCTACCCAAGAGGTGGAGCAACTATTGGTTCCCTTAAGTTTCAGGACAATTGTACTCAAATTGGCCTATGATGAGACTACGGGGGGGGCATCTGGCCCTGGAGGAGACTCAAGAGAAACTGTTGAAATGTTTACAATCAGCTGGTACCTTTTTTTGGGCATAGTGGGTTTTCCCACAGAGATAGTAACTGATCAAGGGAGGAACTTTGTGTCCAGTATTATGCGAAGAATACGTCAACAGCTGAGAATCAAGCAGATTCGTACCTCAGTCTATCACCCCCAGACCGATGTTCTGGTAGAACATTATAATAACACAATTAAGCAAATGTTAAAAAAGGTGACAGGACCAACAGGAGCAAACTGGGACAGAGTGGTACCATGGATCCTCGTGGTGTTAAGAGACACCCTGCAGTCCTCAACGGGGTTCTCTCTGTTCAAACTTTTGTTTAGACATAAGCCCAGGACAGTTCTCGACATAGCAAGAAGTGAATGGGAGGACCAAGAAGAAGAAAAACCCCTTACTGGCAATGTGGTAGAACTAAGGTCGAACCTCACAACGCTGAGGGAGTTGTCTCGGGAAAACCTAGGCAGATCCCAGAGCAACCAAGAAAAATATTACAACCGAAACACCAGGCTGTGCACCTTCCATACAGGGGACAAGGTGTTGGTGTTGTTACCAACTTCACACAATAAGATGCTGGCACAATGGAGAGGTCCGTATAAGATATCTGCTGTGTTGCGGCCGGTCAACTACCTGGTTGAGCAGCCAGACAGGAGGGAGAAACCAAAGAATTATCACGTCAATCTCTTAAAGGAGTGGAAGGAACCCTCTGAGTCACCTGTAGGAGTACATGCCACTCTAAACCCAGACGGCAACACAGAAAAGGAGCAAACCGCCCTCCAGGCTATTCAGTGTGGATCACAGCTGAGTGAAGTTGAACAAAAAGAGATACAAACATAGCTCAAACCGCTAAGTCATGTGTTTTCGTACTATCCAGGTTGGACCTCTCTAATAGAGCATTCCATAGATACTCTTCCCAACCAGTCTGTAAGATTAAGACCATATGAGCTTCTCGAAACCAAAAGAGCTGCGGTTCAGGCAGAAGTAGAACAAATGCTAAGAATAGGAGTTATTGAACACTCTACTAGTCACTGGTACTCGCCAATTGTTCTAGCGCCTAAACCGGATGGATTCACCCAGTTCTGTATGGACTTTCGAAAACTAAATACAATATCTAATTACCAAGCCTACCCTATGCCCTGCATAGACTAATTGTTAGAAAGGCTGGGGGCAGTACAATACCTCAGTACCATAGACCTTACTAGCAAATACCCTTACGGAAAGAAGACCAGGTCAAAACAGCTTTCTCCACGCCATCTGGATTATACCAATTCACGGTTTTGCCTTTCGGTTTACACGGGGCACCAGCAACAATTCAGTCCCTCATGAACATGGCCTAGCACCCCACGGGGCATATTGTTCGGCTTACCTGGACAATCTCATAGTCTTCAGCAGCAGCTGGAGTGACCATCTTGAACATCTCGGAAAAGTGGTAACCGCACTGGAGACAGCTGGGTTGAAAGTCAATCCCAAGAAAACCACTCTAGGAGCACAACAGACCCGGTATTTGGGCTAGCAGGGGGTGGAAACATCACACCCCAACTAGACAAAGTGGAAGCCATTCTACGTCTTCCGATGACGGGGAACCGAAAGCAGGTCAGAGGTTTTTTAGACTTTGTAGGGTACTATAGAAGGTTTATTCCCTTATTTTCATCAGCAGCTTCTCCCTTAAAGGAAACACTGAAACCTACCTACAAAAAGGATATACTTGCTGATGATGAGTCCATCCAAGCATTTCACCAGCTAAAGAGATCCATCTCAGCTCTCCCTGTTCTACGCTGTCCTAACTTTAAGGAACCTTTCTTTCTTCAGACTGATGCCTCAGGTACCGTATTAGGAGCGGTACTCTCCCAGGAGGTTGAAGACGACTCGTATCCGGTGGCGTTTATCAGCCGCAAGCTCCTACCCCATGAGGAGGCATACTCGACGGTGGAAAAGGAGTGCCTAGCCATAAAATGGGCACTGGAGACACTTGGGTACTACTTGCTGGGCCGGACATTAACACTTTTCATTGACCATGCCCCTTTGCAGTGGCTTGCAGTCCAGAAGGACTCCAACCAACAGGCCTTTTGTTGCAATTAAAGCAATCCCAGTCCTCCAGCCTCATCATTTACATTGTAATAATATGATTTATTACTGTTCATAGGAAATCAAGTGCACAAAAACAGTACATTTTATATTTTTATAAATCACATATCTAATGTTATTGTAAGCAATTCAAGTACTACAAAGAAAATGTTGGGATGGTTTTACAACACAAAAAGGGTGTGCAAGGGATGTGAGGGTTCCACAAAGTTGGTTGATCTGAGCCCAATTGAGGAGGCTGACGATGGAGAGAAGAATCGGAGCCAGCTGAGGGGGACCCAAGGGGGAAAGGTAATCACCCGACATAATCGAAGGAACTTTTATTTTCATGTTTTGGCATATCAGGCCCTCTGAAGCAAGAGACTTTGCATGAGAAGAGACTTGGGTACAGAAGGCCCTGATACTGAGGAAAGGAACTGCCGTCTTGCCCTGTGCTAAAAACGTGGGGAAGGGAGACCCCGGCCATAGAATCCTAACTTATTATTTTGTGAACACTTCTTTCTTTTCTTGTGAACATTATCCCACACTCTTTTGTAGCATAGCGATAAGGATTGACAATAGGTTTTTAGTATAGGCCCTTTTTATTTGACTAGACTCTACTAGGACTCTATTATTATTATTATTTGATGATCGTAGCTTGCTCCCATCTTAGATGTAGGTTTAGATTAGGCGTTTATATCACCCACTTTACAGTTTAATAAACACCCTTGAACTGTGATCACTTGTGTCTGTCTTACTTTGATGCAATGCCTTCCTTACATTACACAATGCATAATTACAGTACTGCTACTATAAAGCACTGTTTTTTCTCAAAGCTTCACAGTAAAATGTAGGTTAGTGCATCTATTTCATTTAATTTGAGGAAGATGCATCAGATTGACGAGTGAGCACTTTTGAAAATGTATATGATCACACGCCCATGCTTTGGTGTTGCATACATCTGTGCAACTGGTGCTCAACCCATGAGCTGATCCCATACTCATTGACATTCTATCTTATCACCCCGTTGCTTTATAGCTGCTTCCTGAAAGTGAGATGGCCAAAAACTGCAATATTCCACCTAATTATTCCAGTTCTCTGCCTGCTACGCCTCCACTCTTAGTCTCTTACTTTCTTTCCTCTTACTTAATGAATACACAAAGCTAATTAGTTATTTTGCAAGGTAGTGCTCAATAGTTCCATCCAGATTATACATCTACAGACCTGCTGCAATACCATACACCGTAGTTGGCCACTATAGCTTGCGTTGCTTTGATCATGATTGCATCAGATATTGGCACCCACGTTAGAGTGCTGGCCAAACTGTTTTCAGAGCCTTTTTATCATATCTATTTATGTGCATTCATGCAACTAACCTTTTACATTTTACAGACATTGATCTTGGGCTTGCAAAGTCTACTTGTCCACTCAAGTAGATTTTATGAAGGGCAAGTACCATTTACTGGGGATGTTTGAAACTTTTATTTAACGTTTGCTTTGGTTGCAGTAAATAAACAAAAGTTTGATTGTGATTGGCTGGCCTCTGGGTGGCATCAGTGTGCCAAGCATAAAGTAGGTTTGTGGTGACATGCACCATTTTACAGAAAGTTACTTGACCTGCAGATCTAAAAGAATGTTATAGAATTTGCTAAACCTGACTCATCTCACTAATGTCTTACTTTAGCGCTAGATAAAAATGCTATATTGACGCTCATTTTTATATTTTGGGTACAAATAACGTCTGACATTCAAAATATTAGTACAAAATTGCTAATCAAATCAAATCACATTGGTTTGCTAATCAAGAATATTTAAGTTGGCAAACTCTGGTAATCAATTTCTGAAAACTAATATATGTCTTGCCTTGTATATACATAAGTTGAATTGTACAATATAAAGAACATTATAAATTAGTTATCACAAATTACTTCACATAATATATAATAAAATCTTATTAAAACACAGTTTTACAATTTAGCAATACTTTATTTGGGGAGAATACCACATTTGAGTTCCTGCCATTAATAAACTCACATCATGACCAGCCATCAACCCTAGCTAATCTCTCTGTAATATATTGATGTTCACATCCAGGATTACCCACAAGTACCATTAACATTGGTTCTCCAAATTCGTACAATACAGTAGTAGATGTTTTAATGCGACCTACTTGTAGTTAATGACCAATAGGCGGGAGCTATGGGCAAGAGCCACTGTGGTGGTGGTGTCGAGGAGTATTATAATTTGTCGCAATATATTTTTGGCTGGTTTGTTTGCTCTTTATATAAAAAAGGAATGCATTTATCATGATATTAATAACTTCATAAACCTCTTTGTTTCATTATTTATTATTAGTGGCTGTCTCCTGAAATGTGTCAAGCATATCAGAATATAGGAAACCAATCGAGACATTCAGTGTGAAGGCTGACACTGAATTCTATTCATCAGTGCTCAGAAATCTGGTGTGTAACTTGAAACGGCAAGGTGAGGGCGAGGGTTGCAGAAAGGGAGGGGAGGAACAAAACAAGTGACTAAAAAGGGGGAGGGGTAGAGAACAGAGGAAGCAGTCAAAAAGAGTGGAGAAGCAAGAGGGGATAGTAAATACAATTGCAGAAGTCAGTAGTAAAACATAATGTTGCAAGCCAGGATACAAGATGAACATGGCAACAGCATGATTCAGGGCCACCACGAGTACAAGATGCAAAGGAAATCCAGCATGAGAGTTGAGAAAATGTGACGTTTTGACATGTATTGAGCGCAGATTTGAAACAGTGACAAAGCCATGTGGAAGGTAGTAAAATAGTTTTTTAAAAATACACAAGTGTTAGAATCTACAAGTGGGCAAAGCGGGAGGGGGCGACATGCTCGGGCAAGAGGCAGCGACATGAAACTAAGACAGGAGTTGGGGCTGAGGCATGATGCAGGGAAAGTTGCAAGATTAACACCTTCAGTGGTCCCCACTGATCAAAAAGGGCTGGGGAGAAACTCTTCATGTACAGAGTGTGAAAGTGCAAAACGATCACTGTGGCATAAAAACAGAGCCATGCATGATGCAAAACAGCATCGAGCACAGGGTCCAGGGAGCAAAGTGCAAGTGGGCAACCCAGTTTAGGAAGGCGCTATAAACCTGCGGCATGGCACCGACACGGCAAAATGCGAAGTCAACGAGGGCAAGTGAACTTAAGGTGAGGAACCAGACACAAACAGCTTCAGTGTCGTGTGATTGAAGGAGCAGTGGCTGATGCACACCCTGGTAAAGCACTCAGAGTGCAACAGTGAAGAAAGGGGCACATGTTGCGCCCCTAATGTACTTTTGGAGCCTGTTTTGTGTGGGTGGATAGTTGTGGTAAAGTACAGTGTGCTCGATCAGTCCACCGGATACACTGGGACTAGGAAGGGGTGGGTTTTACAGCTTGTGCCCGTTGTTACCAAAGCCCCTAGCCAGACAGTGTGAATTGTTATATTAACATTTTTAGCAAAGAGAGTATGTTTATAGCGAAGGACAACTTGTTTATAATGGGTGATGACCTGCCACTAGTCTGCCCTTTCTGAAGGAGACAGTATCTCAGAGAACAGCTCTCAGGATTGCTGCCTCTCCCAGCAGGAATCATGCAGGCCATTCTGGTGCATGACCAATGGGCCACGGCTGGCTTGCAGGTACAGCTCTCTGACAAATTGTGGTCTGCAGTGTCACAAAAATGCTTTAAAATGACAATTATGACATATTGTTTGCAATGGCATCAACTTGTGTTTTACACTTGCAGTGCCGGCATATCCTGCATACTTTTGGTGACCAGGCATCTATTGGAATTATCCATGTGTTAGAGAATTACTTGTAAATGGAATGGTGCTTTGCCCAATTGTTAGCAAAAACAGTGCTCATAAATTGCACCATTTAAACCCAGAATTGAAAGGCTGAAAACACCCTGCCAGAATTTGAACAGATCCATACAGGTTCCTCACATATATCTGTAGATCTCCCTGATTTGTGTATATAGCCAAAGGGGATTAACCCCATTAATTATTCCCCCTCCCTTGGCTCTATTCAATGTGCTCTCCCTGCATTCACCACCCTGTGTTGTACAGTGCACTATTACTTAGTGTTTTGCTTTTCAGACACATGCAATAACCTCAGAAGTGCTCCACCCTATTACCTGGACCAAATGTTCTTGGACTCAGGAAGGCAATAAAACCCACTTAGACCAAGGGTTGAAATACAATGGGCTCGTTAAAGGCCCCTTATTCATAATCCATAATCCATGGTGGTGTTCAATAATACATGAATGTTTCAAATGCCCTATCCGGTTTAATTTGTAAAGCTGCCGTTAGCAATTGGTCGCTTCTTCAACACTTGCACCGCATTTAAGATGTGTTCATGCCACCCTTTCAGGTTACCATCACCAGTCTTTAGCAACTGTTCTTTCAACAACCCCTTCATTCTCTCGATCAATCTAAAAGCCTTGGGGTGAAAAGGAACGTGGAAAATCCATTCGATACCCTTCTTCTGACAATGGTCTTGAATCAGTTTTCCTTTAAAATGAGACCCATTGTCACTTTAAATTTGTAGAGGTACCCCATAATATACGCCCACTTGATCCAACAATTTAATTGTATTCAATTGCTTGGCTCTTCTGCATGGTAACACCATCAAGTATCCTGTATACGTGTCCACAATCGTACACGCATATTGACGTCCTATGCTGACTGGCATCGGACCGATGTAATCGATTTGCCAAATTTGTCCAGGTAATTTACCTTGTTTTAAGGGACCTTGAATTACATGTGGAATAGATCTCTGTTTTTGATGTTGGCACAGCGGACATTGTAAAATCACAGTTTTCACGATCTCTAAAGAGTTATCTCTATAAATAACCATTCATACATCTTATCGTGTTCCAAACACAAGGTAACATTCCTCATGCTACTTCATCTATATTATTGCTAGACTAAAAGGTCATCCTGTATTTCTACTCAGTAGCTTGATCCTTCAGAACAAGATATGCTGTGAATTGTGCTTCACTTTAAATGTCTGCATGCACATTCATAACATTCCTGTGCAGGGGCATGTTTTTAGAGAAGGTTCCGAAGCAGTGACTTAGTGGGTTCTCACCGCGTTCAGAATGGAAACTCGGAAATGAGAGCAAAGCAGCCAAGATGGCGTTTTCAGAAACTGCAGTGGCAAAGTTCAATGTTTATGTGCTTAGGCCAACATTATAACGTGAAATACATATGCTTTTACACCCTGGCTCTCTTTGAAAAAGAGTATTTTGAGGTACCTTATTTTTCCTCTGTTCTTTCTCCTGGTTGTTTCTACTGTGGGCACTTTTGAAATTTAAAGCATCTGCCTGCTGAATGAAAAGCAATCCATGTAACGCCACTCCACCACCTGGTTTAAGGCTATTCTTATATGCCAAAAACATGTTGCAAACTTATTGCATTGCAAGATCTAAAAGTGTTAAGGCCATTACATGCTGTTTTTCATTATAATTAAACTACTGTACAGAACGTCAGCATGAATTCCAACTCCATATTGCCCTGAATTTGTCACCCATTGCAATCTTTACATCACTGCCAGTCTCATCGCTGGCAGGTTTCCAGCCTCCAGTTGCATTTTGTTCTTCAGAACACAAAACCTTAAGGATCCCATAATATTTGTTCTGCGGTAAAAAGATCTAAACCTTTTTTTTAATCTGTTCCTAATGTGTCCTAATTTGTGTCTGCACGATTTCACCCGATCTGATCTGTTTTGGGGGAGGTGAATATTCCTGCAGTTGCAAGGGGATTACCTACACAAAGGGGAAGTCTGGACATACATGTACAGTTCTTCCTGATTGTGGCACAGGTTTTAAAGGGTAACTGGGTACAGGATGGGGGCGAAAATGGGCCTGCTTTATATGTTCTCAAATCTCACCTCTACTTTGGTTGCTATTAACCTGTACAAGGAAAACCATTGGAATGCAAATACTTACATTGTGCTGCTCCCGATCCGGGGTTTCCATTTTGCACATTTCTTCGCCTGCATCCAGCCTCCGTCCTGACATTCCCACCCTACCTGCCCTCCATCCACCGGATTGGGTGCTGTATGGAGCACCTGACCGAAACAACCACACAGCACAGAGTTTCTCCGAGGTCTACAGCTTCCAAGCCCCATTTGCCTTTGTTGCTTCATCAGTTCAGGCTCACTCCTGTAAGTGTTCAAATTGTGCTGGTCCACGACTCAGGGTTTCCATTTAGCAAATTTCTCCACCCACATCCAGCCTCCAACCCAACTCATCCTCTCCACTCCCACCCTGCCTGCCCTCCATCCACCGGATAGAGTGCCCTACTGAGTACGGGACCAGAACAAATCTCTTCAGAGGTCCTCTCAGGGCACACTTGCCTAGGAAACCGGCTAAGGGCCACAAGGCAAAGAGCAGCTCCCTTGGGCAACTCCCATCCCCTGTGTGTCTGGTTCGCTCTGGGCACCCAAGCCCAACCATCAAAGCTGTCTTCAGGGACCTCCAGGTAAGAGACAACGACTTTAACCTACCTTACATATTGGTGACATTTGGCTGTAATTAACTGCAGTCCTCTGCATAGCCACTGTTGAATCTAGGTGAACTGTTCTTGTACAGCCACTGTTGAATTCATGTGAAATGTAGGTGCATGTACAAGGTACAACCACTGTGTATATTAAGAGGGTGGCCACTGTATTGAAGTTGGGCACCGTGTAGCCAGTGTACTGAATTTGGCTAACATTTTGGGGTAGCCAATGTGTTGAATTTAGCTTAATGTGGTGCAACTATCCACCAACCCACTAACCAACTTCCAGTATCCTGCTTACTCATCCTAAAACACAGAACAATGAATGCAATATCTCTATCGCAGCAAAACATAAAACCA
Source organism: Ambystoma mexicanum (assembly GCF_040938575.1). Lineage (NCBI taxonomy): Eukaryota > Metazoa > Chordata > Amphibia > Caudata > Ambystomatidae > Ambystoma > Ambystoma mexicanum. Next base: position 73,248,619 of record NC_090926.1, on the reverse strand, counting down.
TCACAAACTGCGCATACCACGCAACATCAAACAAGAAACCTAGCCAGCCATACACACATCTCCACACACACTAAAAATAGACCAGCACACAGTGACCGTTTTTTCCGAACGGATGCTACCAAGAGCACGTAGAAGCTCACTTGCACTTTTCCCTCTCAATCCCACTAACGAAGCCCTCCCACCCCTCCTTTCTTTTCAGATCACGAGGGCGCCTAGAGACAATGAAAAATGGCAGCGATGAGAAAAACTAGCCGGCACATAGAATGCTGCTCCTTCATTGATGCACGACCATTGTGCTCACTGAGGACCTACGAAAAACTAGAAATGAGAGACATGTGATAAAAGCTAGTAACAGGAAGCTGCCTGGGAGCAACACGAGAGGATCCCACAAAGAAAAGGTGGAAGCCAAGTATGTTGAAAATGGTATTTCAAGGGACCTTGTATATCCATATACTTTAGGCAGCAATTTTACTGAAATAGGTTCCAATATTAAACCAAGAACAGCTCATGTTGACCAATACATAACGCCCTACAATATGTTCCTAACTCAAATACGCACAAGTAATATCTGGTTATGACTATTGCAACAACAATAAAAACAGTAAATCAAAAAATAAATTGCCTTAACCAAGCAACAGGTAAATAAGAGAACTTGCTAACTACTGTATGTCACAAGACACAGTCACATGTTGTACTAAACACTTGGTCTCGTTACGTGTAATGCAGTAGAAAACAGTGCTAATTCTGCAGGACTCAGTTACTGTTATTGTCATGTCGTCTGGCGGAATTAGCACCTAATTACGAGGCCACAGTGTTGTTTCCTAACCTTCGCTTTTAGTAATAATTCCATTCAGCGGAAATAGAGTGAGAAACCAGTACTGAGCCAGGATATGTCTGCAATTCCCCAGAGATGTCATTTAGGGGTCGCCAGAGGTCCTCTGAGGTCTCTCTTGCGACCTCTGTGGTCTTCTTTGTGACCTCTATAAAATAAAAAATAAAAGTTATTTTTTTTTTTTGGAATGCAAGCTTCAGGGCTGTGGCCAGCACCATGTGGCTCTTTACTTCTGGAGTGGCTGGCATTCTTGTTCAGGCCCCATAAGAAAAATAAGAACAGGAGTGCTACAAGTCTAACACTTTCAGCAATGACCCTAAATAAGAAAGAATAGGAATACCAAATAATGTGTCTTTCTGGAATTCTATAAAATAATTGCTAGACTCATTAAAGGTTTATTTCTGGCACACTTCAGGGGGTGAGTGACTGATTTAGTCTGTTCTTAAACGCCTCAACTCAGTCTTTCATCCTTCTGAGATCGATAAATGAGTACCAACACAGGTTGGGTGATATTGGGTGTATATTTTTTCTATATAAAGTGCTTAAGCGTAAGTGCTATATAATAACACATCATTATCATTTGGTCATGGACGCCTGCTTGCATTCACAGTAATTTGGTAATATGGACCTATACACACTGATCTTAATGATACATATGCCGATCCATTCTTGTTTGAAATGTACATCACAATGCTATGTGATGCCACTTCCTGTTTTGTCAACGGGTGAAAGATTGTGTTTCATCGCTTCCGGCAATATCACTTTGTGGTGGGGCAAATGCTGTCATCAGGGGTCAAGGGTCGTGTGATGTCACTTCTGCTACCCCTGGCGTTTTGGTGAAATGACGTCCCTGCAATGCCCAAGCACATCATATGTTCAAAAGCCCCTGTGAGTAATCCTAGGGCAACTGAATGCATGTGACACCAAGGGAGGGACCCGACGTGGGCATTTCCTATTGCATCTATATTTCCATGACCTAAAGTATGGAAATTCGTTAATCAGGACAGACCATGGCATGGCCATATGGATAAACATAATCCCCTTTGGCCACATGCATCGCATAAGAGACCAGTACCATGAAACACACAATTGAAACACTACAGCCAAAATCTAAACCAATCCATGAATGCGACTCTATGAATGAGCGTTAGCATAAATAGCAAGCCAAATAATCATGCGCCCGTCCAGTCATGCAAGAGCAGTGCGTGGCCCATGGAAACATGTCTCGTCCATGATGGTACAGTAGCATGCTGACTACTCTGGGCCTACACATAGCAACACAAATCTGGGGAAACTAAACCCCCTTGCAGCACCTGCCATAGCTGGTGCACATCAGAGGGCACACAAAGTAATGGCCGAATAGTCATCCCCCCACACGTGAACCCACTCCTTTCCCATTGTCCTATGGTGAGCATCCTCCGAAATGCATGGTTGTCTTGCTCAGCCATATACCAGTCACCATGATGGGTGACCATATGCCATTCGTGCCCAAACAGTTTCACACACCACCCAAGGAGAGAAAGCTGTGCCTAGCATATGTGGGTCAGCACAGCCTGCTGCTAACACCACTGTGGTGCTGACACCAATCACCAGCACCATAGCCACCACCCCTGCTCCCAGCAGTAATTTCACCCACCAGAAGGCTCGTGGCAAAAACACATCTGCCACCAGTAGGGCAGCTGCACCCACCACCCACACATCCACCACCCCAGCAGTTGTAGCTACTAGAATCATCACAATCGCCACTGCTCCTTATGCAGCAGCTCCACCTGCCACCACCAGTCTGCAGACCCCTCTAAATACCAGTGAGCTATCAGACATTCCATCAACCACCCATGTGGTAACACTGCCAACCATCTTCCTAGCTCAAGATGTGACCAGTCTGCCTGTCCCTCCTCCTCACCTGCTTCATCTGTTCAGTGGCGCCAGCATAGGAGACTGACTCAGGGACTTGGGTGGATGCTGCTGGGAAGGGGGTCAGATACCTGTGCAACACCCCAGCCCTGTCCACATCCCTGACAGTGGGCATCAGTGCACCCTTGACGGGATATGGAGCAGGCTGAACTTCATCAACACCTTCAGAGCAGTAGTAATGCTGTGCAGGGCTCATCCTGGCAGATGGCTAGTGCCATGCACCGGCAGTGCTGCCACTTCACAGCAGCATCAAGTACAGATGTGATGCAGTGAATTTACAAGCTGGCAGTGGCAGTTTCATCAGGCACAGAGACCATGCAGAGGGAGGACACTACTGCTGACTATGAGGCTTATATAGAGGCTGGATTCTGAAAGTTCAACTTCTGTCTCCCCTCGTCGGTCAAACTGCTTAGCATGAGGGTCACACACTGAGCAAATCAGGCCTCGGAACGTCCCATCAGTAGGACTTCTGTTACCTAGAAAATCATGTTGGGGATAAGGGTGGAGGGAGGGCAGGTCTGTTGGGGATGAGGGTGGAGGGGAGAGCAAGGGATGTGTGGTAAGTAACACAATAGTCACATTTAATCATGAAATGAAGAGACTGATATAATCTTTGAGTGGGTGTGAAATACTTACTAAGTGACTGTGTACTGTCATGAGAAGTGGGTGCAACCAATTTCCATTAGAAAAAGTTATTTTGAGTTCCTGACGCATGAGGCTTCCATCCCTGCCTTTCACATGCCCACTGCTTGGGGACATGAGTTCCCTAGCAATGTATGCTGTCCTTCTCCTCCAGGGGTTATAGTGGAATATACAGTGGCATGGGGACATGTCGTCTGATGCACTGTTTGTGCAGTATGACACACACAACACATATTTAGCTGGCTTCTTTCGGCCTGTACATTAGGACACCTCTTGTCTGATGGAGGCACGGAACCCTTTCTTTCAGCAAGCCAAACATGTGCTTTATACAAATCCTGCTCCTGATGTGCGCCTCATTATATGCCTCATAAGCTGCTGGAGGGTCCCGTACAGGTGTCATCAGTTCGGGGAGCTGGGAATGGCAGGAGTCACCTGCAAAAACAATGGGATGTCTGTTGGATGTGGTACAATCAGCAGCAGTCGGCGCTCCAGATTCGATTTTAAAGTGGGAGTAGAATCATTTTTAGGGAGTAAAAAAAGTAAGTCCCATTCTTAATTTTGGTCATGCACTTAGAAATGTCATTTATTGGGTGCTGCCTTTATTTCAATGTTATCTACCTCTTGTGCACTCTCATCTTCCACTACAGTTCTGGACCATGAACTTTCTCTACAGTTGCCTATGCATTGTGGTACCTGTAGTCCAATAGGGTAGCAGAGCTGCACATCACAATGGGTTGAACAAGATTGACACATTCTGTCAATTTCACTGTGTAGGTACGTAGCGTATGGAGTGATTTTGCAAAATTGTCAAGTTATGCATGTTCACATAAAAAAGTCAACATCTAGATGCTCCGTTCACATGGCTGTTTCAATATGTCAGTTACTCAGTGTGCGAAATTGAGCTGTCTTCAGATGACTGTATTTTATCAGGTCGATAGGTCTTGTAGGGAATCCAGATGTCTCTTGGCTAGGCTGTTGATTGTATTGAGCTGATATATGTCTCTTCGGTGTGGTAATTGTATGTAACATCATGTAGCCATGATTTTATAGTAAGGATCAAGTGTGTCCATCATGGTTCTGCAATACATCTTCGAGCCAGTACGAGCATAAGTCCTATTACCCCCAGAGGAAACGCTGTTCTATCCTTCGTATAGCCCAGCAGTCCTGTTAGCGGGGGATACTGCAATCACATCTCCAATCAATGAATTATCTTGAATGAAAACCCCAAAACATTTGGGTCCCAGCTTGTTCATAGTCTGCATATAACATTTTTTCAGAGGAATGGCAATACCAGCAATATTAAGTACTGGAAGCAAAGGGGGGTTATAGACATGGAAGTTGTATTTTCATTTCAACGGATTGCATTCTTCCACAGATTCCTCATCTTGATAGATACTTCCAACAGCATCAGCTGCCTGGAAAATTTCAACAGGGGGCATAGTGCAGGGCAATGCTGTCTCTTTGACTCCACCATGTCCCAGCTCCAGCACTTCTCGATTTTCAGATGTGACTTCGGCACTATGACTTGTAGCATGCTCTATCACCCCACAACTCAGTTTCTTTTTTCTGTGAGCTCACCATGCTGTTAGGAACACGGTTCATAACGATTCTTTCTTGCAAAACTATGACAGGGCCAAGACTTCAGGGTTCAAATGCTGCCGGGACTGCAGCTTCAAAATGTCCCTAACCCCATGACATTTGTGTGTGCTGTCTTGGGATGGAACATGACATTGAGCAGTGCTGCTGGTGCCAGTTGATGAAACCTAAGGGAACGTTCGGCTAAACTGACGCTAGGACGCCGCCCATTGAAGTTTCTGGCCAACTGTTAAATCCTCGGTGCTGAGATAAAGGAGCCAGCCCCTGAGAAAAAAGGATGACGGGGAAAGGAGGCGACATAAATGATCTAAAGAAACCTCATTCCCCAAGTGAATTTCGCCACTCTTCTTCCTCCTCTTCCCAGATGAAGAAAACAAAGCATAGATTTAGGCAAAAAAATTACAGTTCGTCTGAGGAGACTGGAAAGCCCTATCTACCCAAGGGGACGCAGTGGGAGGTGTCGGAAGAGTTCAAACAACAAATGCTGCAATGACTGCTACGGATTTGGCCCGACATCATCTGTGGTGCTACAAACGACCGCATCCAGGAAGACCGGAGTAAAGACATAAAATAAAACACAAGCAAGAAAACACCCACTTGAGCCATCCTCACAGCAGGTGTCGGGCTTAACCACTGGGACCCTCCCCTCCGCACCTTCGCCACTGCAACATTTTAGCTACGCCGCTGAGTCCGTGCTGAGCATTTTCCAGTCCATGCAGTTCATCTTTGACGATGAGGGAGAGCCTTTCTCCTTCGGGATGGAACCCTTAACAGAAGTGGGTCTGGAACAGACTTCATGATAAAGCAAGCGGACCTTCTGGAACTAGAGTCTAGGCCTTTACGTCAGGAGTAGGGTGGAAATGCCAGTTGCAGCAAGTGGCAGCATACATGCCCCCGAATGCCCAATTTCGTAAGATCGGCGAGAAAGTGGTCATGACTCTCTGAGCTCCATCAACGTCTTTCCTGCAATATTAGCTCACGGACATCGTAGATAATGGTTCTCAATCAGAGACGGCCCTTCACTTTTAATGCGGCAATAGAGGATACCATTCTGACCCTGTGGCAGCATCCTTGCTTAACACCAGAAGTCGACTGGGAACTTACTAGAAAGTACAAACCCGCTTCGATGGGCTCAACCCTTCGTCTCTATGTACCCAAGTCCAGAGGGCCTGGTGGTCCTTCCCACAATGGTAAACCCGAGGCCCTCAACATCGAACTTGCTGATGGTCAGGGACTCAACTAAAAACAAATGCCTTGCAAAAAATGTTTTTTCGCATCTGGGAGCATGGAACCCAAGGGATTAACAATTCCTGAGAATTGGTGAAGTTCTCACATGTGCTCTGGAATGTGATCATGAAGTCAGGCTTACAACTGCCAGAGGGCGAGGCCAGAGTATACTTTTCGGATATCGTGAACAAAGGTAAAGAAGCAGCTTCAGGCTGCTCTTAACAGTGATTTACTTCGTAAGAGCAATGGAGACGTCCTTCTTATTGCTTCCAATCTTCAAAGCTCTGGTTTCTCACCAAAGGTCCAGCCAAAGCTTCTCAACATTGGATTCAACAGGGAGCACTTCTACGGGTCCAAAGCTGATAAGTCGGTAGAAACGTTCAAGGAGTCGAGATTCACAGGGACATCGCTGGCATTGGAAGTCCAGAAACTTACCTTGGTTCCATCCTACTACTTTGGCCCAAGAGGCCAAGGTTTCTTCTGTTATACCTCCTTTGTGAGAAGGTTGAAGTTGCCCCAGGCAAAGCAGGGACAGAAGAGTTTCACACCCGGAAAGGGCAGAGGGGCGGCGAAAAGCCAGACGTCTTCAGCATCAACACCAGCAGTGCAATAAGCTCTGAAACCTCTTTCATTTCTCCTCTCATACTTCTCTGTTTGGAGGAAGAGCCTTCGGCCATACTGACAGGTGGATGGAGATCACCTACAATACCTGGGTCTTCTAACTTGTCGAAAGCAGATATTGCCTATCCTTCCTAAGAAAACCTCTGGACAGACCATCCTTTTTCGGTAACCAAAGCCAAAGCTCCAGGACAAGCTAAAATCCCTATTTTTTTTTTTTTTTTTTTTTTTTTTTTTTTGAACTATTACTCGGTAAAAACTGAGTTTTGTCAAAAATAAGGCAGGCTTTCCTCCTTCGCACTGTAAAATTCGTATCTCCGGGTTCTATTAGTTTCTACAGAGCCTCCCCCAGGTCTCCTGTGACTAAACAAATGGGTTGATTGATTTGCCCTTTATTACTCTCGGATTGTCTAATCTGGTCAAACGCCATTTCAATTAGTTTTGCTAGGGCTTGTGACCACTTGTTATTTTCACCGGAGATTAATCTATTCCACAGCTCATTCGTATCGAAGATCCATAAATTGTCCTCTAACGAGGGGAGATACTGGTTTCTCTGTGTTTCCATGCTAGTGCATTCCATCACCAGATGTTTCAAGGATTCCATCGCCTCATTTTTCTTGCATAATCTGCACTTTTTCTCATTTCCACCTCCTCTGATGGTTATAATCTCCCTAGTGGGTAGGAGGTTAAGTCTTGCCCTCATGATCGTGATCCTGAGCCTTTTTTCCGGGAACTTCCTGCAGTACTGGAGTGGGACTTTAGCTTTATTGAAAGTAGGGGGGAGGTGGGCTAGTAATTTGTTACCCGTTGCTTTTTCGATAGTTGTTATCCAGTCCAGATCCTCCACCTTCTTTTTGATTCTGTCTGGATTTTCTTTTAGCTCTATCTCCGAGCATTCGATCTTTGTCAGATCTTCCTTTCTCCTTTTTACCCATTGATTCAAGGCCATGCACTTCCCTGATTCAATTTCCTCAACCATTGCTGCCATGATAGGTAAAGCCTCGTCCAGGATGATGTTTCTATATAAGCGGAGAGCGCTTTTGTCTACCATTGAGGCGAGGGAGTGTAGACCTAATTCTCTCCTAATGGCTGGCATGGAGGCAGATTTGGGAAGGCCCAAAACTGCCTTCCATATAAGCCCTTCCAGCCTGGGCCAAGTATTGCGAGGGAGGTAAAGGGAGGACTCCGTTCCATATATTAGTGCCGGCACCACTTTGGCTTTATAAAAAGTGATCGCTGGTAGCAAAGAGAATTTACCAAATTTGCGATCAATAGCTCTGGTTTGGGCTGTAAGACATTTTGCTTTCTCCCATATCTGGTTTAAGAGGCTTTTTTCCATTTTGGAATTGTCCAACACAACCCCTAAGTATTTGAAAGAGTTGACAATTTCGATTTTTGTGTTGTCCAGGTAAAAGTTTATGTTGGCAGATCGTTTACTGGTTGTTTTCTCCATCACCATAATTTTCGTTTTGGTCTTGTTGATCGCCAGGTGGTTTTTCTCGATGTAAGTTTCGAGATTACGTAATTTCCTTTGAAGGCCCACTTTGGTCTGGTCGACCAGGATGACATCGTCAGCATATAGTAGACGTGGAATTTCCATTTTCCCGATCTTGGGGGGAAAGACTCGCATTTTCGCTTCCGTATCTTTGTAATCGCCTAAAAAGGCTATAAACAAGGCTGGAGCCAGCGGACATCCTTGCTTAACTCCTCTTTTCACCTGGATTTCTCCTGACAGTGCTCCTTGGTGGTTTAGTTTTACTCTCATAGTGGTGTCCTTATGGAGAGCCATTATTGGTTCCAAGATTGATCCCGGACATTGCCACCCTTGTAACTTTGTCCACAGGGTATTACGGTCGATCATATCAAAGGCTTTGGAGAGATCGATGAAAGCCAAAAATATCTTCGGGGCTCCTTCTTTGACTCTTGCTTTCAGGATATTCAGCACCATGAGGTTGATTGTTGTCGAACCCTTTTTTTGAAATCCGGTTTGAAGTTGATCTCGTGCCGGACTGATTTTCTCCCAGACTCGAAAATGTTCCAAGAGGCGAGTGGCAAATAATTTGCCCAAAATGTCCAGCAAAGCTATAGGCCTATAGCTTGATGGGTCTTGTCTAGGGCCCTTCTTATAGATAGGGACTATGACTGCCTTTATCCAGGAATCTGGTATCATCTTTGTTCTGGCGCACAGTGCGAATATCTTTCCAATCCACTCGGCCCATTCCGCTGGAGCTGCTTTTAAGTCTGCATTGGTTAGCCCATCCGGGCCTGGGGCTCTAGAGGTTTTCAACTTACGTATAGCGATTTCAATGTGTTGGGTCTCAGATAGATCAACCCACGGGATTTCCTGGGTGGGAGTCATTACTTTCTTACTTCCTGGCACTTCATCGAATTCAGTCGTGAAGTAGTCGATCCATCTTTCTTCAGCTACTGCATTTAGCATCTTGGCTGTGTGCCTGCACTTGTCGTCTTTTATAAGTGCCCAAAATTCGCTTTGTTTTTTCGCGGATAGTTTTACTAGCATCTCCTCTGCGTCTCTTTGATATTGGAGCGCTTTATGTTGTCTGAGCCAGTTTTTATATTTTTTTTGCTCCCTGCTCCAGATCTCCCAATCTTCCTTCATACTGGTTTTTTTTGCTAGTCTTCGTGCTCGGCGAACCAGTTTTCTTCTGCTCACCAATTCCTTGTCGTATGTATGAGACGTGCAGATTTTTTTCTTTTTGTTGTTCATTCCCTTTACTTGAAAGGCCAGTAGTAGGGGCAAATAGTTGGGGCGTAGGTTTGGGCTCCTCAACGATTCCTCCTCGCCTATCAGTTCCCAGCCTATTTTGATTTTCTCAATGTCTTGCTCCTTCAGGCGGAGTCGGGTCTGTTGGAGGTTGACTTCCATCTGCCACTCATACCCGATAGGCATAGACCTGGGCGTCTGCCACTCACATTTCAAGAGATTGTGATCACTGTTGATGGTTTGTAGCACATTGTAGCTTACCAATTCGTCTATAAGCCCATTTGATAAAAAGATATAATCCAGGGTTGCTTTTGAGTTCTTTCGCTCCCACGTCGGTATGTTGATTTGGTTCGGAAAAAGGGCTGCAGCATTTTGGATATTACGTGAGGATAAGATTTTCTTCCATGCCTTCCCTCTTTTGGTTGCGGGGTCCTCAAATCTCTCCAGAATGGAGGAATCCTCGGGGTCCTTCTGTGGTTCGCGAATCTTGGCATTGAAATCCCCGCAAATAATAAGTTCGATATTTTCGAATTCTGCGTAGAGTTGATCAATTAGCCCACTCATCTTATCGCAGAAGGCTTTGATTGACGACCGCTGGGGATTCCAATAGCAATTTAAAATTGCCATCCTCATTTCAGTGGGTTTACGAGATTTTCCCTTCTTATCGCTTTTAGAGATCAGGATTATCAACGTCTCATAGGATTGTTTCCATATTGTAGGATCTGTTAAGCCGGTGCCAGATTTAATGGCCGTAAGGAGCCCCGATGACGGTCTACCCCACAGGCCTTTAACAGCTGGGGCAATCATTACCGAGAATCCATCTAAAGATGGTTCTTTCCTCAGCCAGGTTTCCTGGAGGCAGATGATGTCAAATTGGCTTAGGTCGACGTCGCCTTGAATAGTGAGATGTATGTGGCCTCTAGTATTCCAAGATCCCAAGGAGATCGTTTCATTACTGGGGTGTTCGCTTTGTCCCTCCTTGCCGATGTCGTTGCTGCAAACTACCCCCCCTCGTTGCTATTTCAATTTGTTTTTATTCCACGTTGATGTTATCCATTTCCATGGACCCATTACTTGTTGTTTTTGTTGGTCCATTTTATCTCGTGGAGATGTCGGGTTCATTCTCCTGTCCTCTCTATGTTCTCGCTCATGCTTGCCGAATTCTTCTCTTAAATACTTTCTGTCTCCATATCGTCTTTCCCTCTGCCCGGTCTGTTCCTGTTTTTCTTTGGTACTGGGGTAACGGGGTGCCCTTTTACTGTCAGTCTCCCCCATGTTAGCGGAGAACTTTGATTCCCTGTCTTGGTAGGGCCTTTGCTTTAGGTGTAACTTGGGGTAACGCTGGTCTCGGTAGAGTTCTTCAGTTCTTGATATATAATGGTGGCGAGGTTTATTGGTCTCCGCTTTCGCATCTACCCTCTCTTGGTTAGGTCTCCTTATCTTTAATTCCGTTAAATGAAAGCCCATCTGTGCCAGTTCTTCATACACCTTATCATCCATGTATTTGATTGCCGCTTCTTTTAGGTGGAGGTACGCTTTTGCCTTATCCTCCCTATGGTACGGTTCCACAAGCACCAAGTCTCTTGTTGTGATATGCTTCAGGGTTTTCACCTTTTTTGTAATTTGCAGAACTGTTGGTCTATTCAGAATTACTGAATTTTTGCCGGACCCTAATTGTTCCAGTTTGTATACTCTTATGTCTTTTCTACCTTCTCTTCCTTGTTTTCGATCGTCTTCGTTTCGGCCATCTTTAGGTGGGCTTTTTTCCCCATCCTTCTTGTCTTTAGCCCCTGGGGTGGTAGGCTGCATCTCTCTGGCTGTGGCTCTCTGCTTGGGAGCCTTGTCAGCTCCTTGTGAAGACCCCGCATTTATCATTTTTTTGTTATCCTCGGGTTTGATATGCCCTTCTTTTTTTCTGTTAGATCTTACAAGCCCGGGTTCCTCACTTCCTATTTCGACCCTTTTGGCTCGGTCTCCCAAACTTTTTTCCGGGGACTCTGCAACCTCCTTTTCTGAATAGGTAGATATATTCATTAGGTCTTTACAAACTAGGAACTCCTCTAGTGTTTTTGGAGAATTAACCTGCGTACCATTGTGGGGTTCATTATTATGCTCAAGATCCTCCTCTTCCTCCATACTCACGGGTAAAACCGATACCCTCTTTGCAGAATTCTTTGTATCGGCATTGCTTTCAGGGTGTTTCCTCGCTGATTTCATAGGAATAGGCAACTTGGACCATTGTGGGTCCTCCTTATTCCCTTGGTTCAAGACCAGGACGATGTTTTCTTTTCTCTGTGGTTTTAAAGCCACCTCTTCCCTTATTGCTGTTTTTTGCACCTCTTTGTTCCAATTCTCCATCTGTTCGATCTTTGCTTCCAGGATCTCAATTTTTTTTTCCCAGAGCGATTTCTGGGTTGGTTGGTCCTGCAGAATTCCCGGTCCGGCAGGCCTCTGGGATGGTTTTCCCAATTGGCTAGAGATGGATTCCACTTTTTTTCCAATTATATCTATTTTCGTTGTCCACTGGTTCTGTAGAATGTATTTTTTTTCCTCAGTTGCCAGGAGGCTTGCTTCTAACTTGGTCAGCTTATCCATGGTGTTTGCTAGGATAGCCGAATTATCCTGAACATTCTCCTTAATTGCCTCATATAGTTTGCAAAATGGTGCTAGCACAACCGTCATTGCTGACATGATAGCAATCATGTCTGGTTTTTTCTTGGGGGATTCGTTTTGTAGTGCAGCTGCAATCTCACTAAGTCTTCTCTTTTTTGGTGAAGTAGGAATTCTCTCTGATCTTCTCAGTTGGGCTACCGCCTCAAAATTGACACTTTTCTCTATCTCTCCTTGGGCTCTATCAGTGTTTCTACCCATTCTGGGCGAACCACTGTCCATCCCCTTATTGACTGTGTTTAGAGTGGGATGCGCCACTTTCAGTTTCGGTGTAGATTGTTGTTGTCCATTGTTAAGATGGGGTTTGGTCCAGGCCCAGGAGTTCGCATTACTTTTTGTTGATAGGGAGGTTTGACTCGCCGGGCTCTTTCGCCCTGCTGTCTGTTGTTTTTCCTCTTTGTCATCAACCATTATCACAATCTCCTCACTAGGTGATTGTCCTTGTTTAGGTGGGCTTTCTGTTTGCGGATTTTCCAAATTCTCCAAACGGAGATCACTTAGGTCCATTTGTCTGCCTTTCAAGCTTGCATCTTCTTTTGCTTGTTTATATTTTTCTCCTGGATTGCTTATGGGCTCATTGTGTGTTTCTAGGGAGTTCCCATCTGTAGGGATTGCCGTCTCTTCAGGTTCTAGCCCCAGCTCCGTTCTCCTATGTTTTTGACTTGGTTTTGGGTCGGTGACTAGTTCCAGCATCTCTGCATCTGATATTTCTGTATCGACGCTTTGTTTTCTTTTTTTATGACCAGTGAAGAAGGCTCTTAGCGGGCAGGATGTCAATGGGATGGGCCGCCTTTTTAATGTATGGCCTCCTTTGTGGCCATTGGTGAGTTTATGTTCCCCCAATCCCGTTGGATTTCTAGGTCTCATGGTTACTCTCTTCTTTGCTTCTTGTTGGCTCATTGTGACCCGAGACGTAGTTTTAATTCTCTTTTTCTTTGTGCCTCCTGCTCCCGTTTTCAGTTGTTCACCGTCGGTTTCTTTGTTGGAATCGTCGAGATCTCCCTCCATTTGATTTTCCGGCTCGGTAACCTCTCCTTCTGCTTCTGACTCACTCCCAAAATCTATGTCAGCGTCTCTGTCTTCGATGACCCTAACCCTACTTGCGGATTTGGGTCGGATAAGGCTCTCATCTTGGGGAAAGGTCTTCCCATCATCACATATCTCATGTAGCATTACCTTAATTTTTGATGGATTGGGTTGCTGGTCCTGATGGTCCATATTTGGTGTACTCCGGGATCCCAACTTGTCCTCTTCTCCCTTGCGGCTCCTGCTGGCTTCAGATGTCGAGCGTTGTGGGGAAGTTTCGCTTTGCTCGCTGATAGTCATTATTTCATTTATTTCTACTGATTCCATGTTTACTTTCCCTCCACGTGTGCCTCCGTTTGGTATGGTACAGTTGGACGCGGCGCTTTTCCATGTTTCAAACATGGAGACTAGACCCTGTGAGAGGGCCTGTGAGGTGGGGCATTTGTTGTCTCTGTTTCCCTTTACGGATTGTTCTTCCCTCTCTCTCCAAATTCCCCCTTCCGGACCTACTCCCATTAAGCTCTGCTATTAATCCCTATTAATAAAGTGAACAGTGGAGGAGGTGCCACACGGGAGACGAGAATGGATTGCAATTCCCACTACTTCTTGGGGCGCAAAAAAAGGGGTGGACTTAATTCCATCCTGGAGCTCGGGGCCTTGGACAAGTTCCTGGGGAAGGACATGTTCAGGATTAGGATGTTGCGAGAGATTCTCCAGGCTCTACAATTGCAGAACTGGCTGGTGCCATCACACCTACATGATGCATACTTTCACATCCCAAATCACCTGAAGCAGAGGCGTTTCCTGGGACTGATCATTGGGGACACTCATTACCAATTGAAAGTGCTCCCCTCTGACTTGACCATCGCACCAAGGGTGTTCACCAAACTGATTGCAGTAATACTTGGGACAACTACTCCTCTGTGGTCGGTTCCCAGAACAGGTTTTGAGGCACCTCAAAAATACTTGCTCGCTACTGCACAGTTTGGGCTTCTCCCTGAATATTCAGAAGTCTCATACGTCTCGCCAGCACAGAGGCTTCAGTTTATAGAAGCAGTCCTGGACACTCTGGTGGGCAAGGCCTTTCCCCTGTATAGAGAGTTGCCAGCATCGGTCAAATTGTCACATTGTTCCGGAACTCGAGTAGTCTACCGTCTTCAGCCTTTCTACGTCTCCTGGCGCTCATGGCTTCCTGAATATTTTTGGTTCTAGAGACCAGGTTATGGATGTGTTCCCTTCAGTGGCCTCTTCAGAGTGTGTAGTCAAAGTACTCCAGTGACATGTCAGATGTCCTCAGAATTTCGGGGGCTGTGATGACTACCTATCTTGGTGGGCCAACATGGAGAACATGATGGCAAAAGAGCCATTGTACATTGAACCCGTAGTCCCAAGTGGTCAGAGAAACGCTTCTGAAAGGCTGTTGTGCTAATCACAGGGATTTGCAGATGAGCAGGGTTTGGTGTGACTGTGGTACATCAATCTACTGGACCAGCAAGCTTTTGTGCACTCCCTCAATTTCCTGCTCCTGGAGCCTAAAATATCGACCATGCAGCACATCAAAAAGCGGGGGCCTTGGTTATTGCTCCTGTGTCGGGAGACCATGTGGCTTTAATTCGGGTTGCTGGCCAACAAGATCTCAATCTACGTAGCTCATCAGGACAGAGAACAGATGGGTAGATGCCCGAGCCTTTTTATGAATCCCTTATATTAATCTCTTAATGGGCATTTCATTTACAGAATGTAGATTTTCCTACATGCAAGAAGTGTGCTATGTTCATCATGTTTAGATATGTATTGACAATGTGGGGAGCCAGATGTAGAGAATCCGAATGAGAACCTTGGATTCTGTAGTAGTGTTCTTAACTCTTAAGCCCGCTCACCTGGTATAGTTAAACGTGGTAAATGAGCAACAAAGGTGATTGGGGTGTTGGTCGCCTCCCCTAGATCCCTTCTCATGCATGGTGTGCCCCCTATCATGCCAGCAGGGCTGGTGCTCAGTCAGGTATGGCACTGACTGGATGCTAACCCTGATTAAAATGTTTTTAAAAACCTGTGAGTGGCGTGCCGATGAGTGCTGCGCACCACTTACAGGGTTGCCGTGCCAACCACACTGGCATTATTGCACGCAGCACTGGCATGCCCAGAAAGACTGGGCATGCCAGTGCCGCACTGCCTGCATTTGTCAACTGTGCTTCCTGCATATGCAGTGCATTGGCCTGGCCTATACTGAAAAAAGTTGTTTATAAATATGTTTATTTATAATGCATTATGAAAAAAACAAGACTGTAAAGCAGTCAAAGAGCAGCGGCACTCTCGCAATGCATTCCCACAATTATAAACGGACTCCTTAGTAGTTGAGTAATGTCCTTTATTAGCGTCATAGTGGACAAATCAGGACAGAAAAATACTGCGTTTCACCCTAAAAGGGCTTCGTCAGATTAAGTGATCGCAATGCTCACAGACCTATTTATCATCCGTCACCCAGTCCTTCTTTGGTTTTGCTACGCTTGACAATCAAAATCATCACATGATCTTACACAGTGGTGTCCCTGGCAGACATCTTGAAACATGTTTTTTAATGGCACAATCCTATTTCTCACTAAAGTGCAAATGCATCATGCAATTTGTTTAACACAATTGAAAACATGTTTCTTAATGGAAAAATCACATTCCCCATGAAAGTGCAAGTGCATCAAACAGTTGGTTTAAAACACTTTTTAATAAATATATATCAAATAGGATCATGTTATTGAATGTCACATGATAAAGTGCACTGTGCTTTGTGAACTATATAATAGTCAAATTGTTACATCTTTTTTGCACATGTTTTTTTACCACGGGGTCCATGAGTGACTAGAATGTTACAACAGTTAAAGCTTTTTTTCACTGCATGTTTCAGTGCTGTTACAGGACTCATTTCATACCTGTATATGTCAGGGGCATAATATTATGATCCGAATGGATATAGAAGTTCATTCCAAATACCATATGTTCCAAACAATATCTTATGGTAAGGTGCGTTGCCATTTTCGGAACTATATATCAATCATATCCCTGAGGAGAGGTCCTAACAGGATTTACCGATGATGACTGTCAGGGCGCAATTGGGGCCAGCAGCAACAAATTCCCCAATTTACAGGATGAGGCAGGAAGCAAAGATAGAGTACCCAGAGGGAAGGGTCACAAGGAACATCAAGACAAATTGTGGAGGTCAACCATAATAAACGGAAGACATAACAAATGCACACTTTTTGCTGTATAGGATAACAGCCAAACTATATTAATCAACTTCACATTTGAATATTTTAAACACAGTATTATGTGTGTATTTATTCGTTCATGAAAGAAGTTTATGCAATCCAATTTCGTTCGATCACTTTACATACAAAACATAAACATTATATATGTATACCACAAAATGTAGCATGCATAATTCTCAATGATAACATGTTCAACATAACATTTTCAACAAAAACAAAGTACTCCTTAAGTTCCTCATAGATTCCTCTATAAAGGCAATGATGTTCAAATTGTGCTGATATCCTTTATCTGTTGTTTTAATTAATGCTCCCAATTTGAGCCTCTAGGGTTTTAACCTAGGTCTTCCACTACGTGTTTCGGGCGATTTGTCCGCCCTTCTTCAGGTGGGGATATCAGTATTTCCCTGTCTTTCTCTACAAAGTAAATATATACAAAATACTCCATTAGTTTCTCATTCCTTCTTAAATTAATTATGTACATTTTTAGACTCAGCTCTGTACTAACCTTAGTAGAGTAAACCATGATACATCAACAGCTTGCACGTTTCTGTGTTATAGCAACATATTGCCTCGTGTGTCTGTTTACACTTTCTCTAGCGTTTGGAACTGTCAAAGACAAAATACTATTTCAGTAATCTGTCATTTAATTACTGACACTCACAAAGGTATACATAACTTGCAAATGTAGTTTGATCACGAGTGGGACCAGTCGCTAAGATAAGCGGTTGGCCCCACTCAGTGATCAAAAGTAGGAAAAGTAACTTTGTTTCTGTTGTTACACTTACCCCATGGTATAGTCACAGAAAACTCTGATTTAGGAGACCCGTTCTCCATGTGATTACGTGTCGGGTATCTGATTGGAGAGCCAAGTTCTCAGTGTTGTGTAATTCCGAGTGACACTGTAAAGAAATATACCATATGGGTCACTCTCCCACACTGTATCATATAAAATCAGCCAGTTGTCTTTCTGAATGCTAAATAGGTTCCTACCTGTCTGTCGTTCTCATGGAATAAAATCTATTCCGCGTGCTGCTCTGTAAAATGCACTGCGTACTGCTGCTGGCTGCTGTTTAGAAGGAAAGCTCCCTCGCGGTGAAACGTCTATGCGAGATTTAACTCGCGTCGCCGTCTCTACAAAAAAATGTTGCGTGTGTTACTCTAATTGCACTAACTGCTCGTGACAATAGTCACGGTCTTGTTTATACTAATTCCTTACCTTCTTAGATGTCCGGTCCCTTCAAAATGCTTCTGGTTATCGCATTCACTCTGTGTCCTGGGTCCTGCATTGGAGAGTTGCCAAGCAACGGAGCAGAGCTAGTCTGTCTCTTATATTTCCTGTGGCAATTGGAAACACGTATTTCTGACCGCCATGTTGGGTGTGTGTTTGTTCTACAGTGTATGATTTGTAAAATTCAAAAAACAAAAGGGGCATGATCTCTGTACTAAGCGGTTTCCTGTTACAGACCAATCGTCAGTAATTCATCATGTTGAGATTTCAGACAATGTGAATAAGAGACAATTCTCGATCCGACAGTTTGTGAATCCATTAAACAATATTTACGATACGTTCTCTATTCAGGCACATAATTACAGTATGAATCTTTACAGCACATTCACGTTAGTTCACCATTCTCATGAGATATTATCAGGTTTCCACCACATTTTTCACCGAAGAAGTAACAGAATCTACAGTATCTTTCCAATTGTAATATTGTGTCCCTAGTACATTCAACATGCAGTCCTTTTAGTTGTATTCAAATTCAAGTATTGTCTTTGTAAGCTATTTCAGCAATTTTCCATATTTGCCAGATGTTTCTGCACTAAAACATTATGCATTAGTTCTTTCTCAATATTTCCCATAGAGTGTTGATAATACAGAGATCCTCATGCATATCAATTCTATCTATTTTGGGGAAGTTTTATTTTTCACCCAAAGAATTGTGTGATATTTCAAGATAGTTCCTAGTAGAAAGATCTGCCTTCTCTTAGTTTACAAAAAACAGTTTAAATCCCATTCCATGTTTATGCCCCTCAGATACATACTGTCTCCCTTTGTTGTAACATTTTGTTCCAATGACCTCCTCTCCGTGGTAATAGCACATGTTCCAGTATCACAAACTTGATTTGCACTATCGTGTGTTTCTCTTTTGTAAAGTGTTGGGCCACTGGTGATAACTCTTTTTGCTGTTTTATATTTGATTAATGTTCACACCATGGTGTTTTTGCTTTACGTCCTATCAATCCCACGTAATAAAGCCCACAAGGACATTTAATTCCATATATTACATTCGTAAAAGCTAAAAGCAGGTGTTAAGACCTCCATGGCGCTAAGGGACCTCGTACTCAGGCGGTAAGGGTCGGCGCTGTTTACGCCGCCGTAAAACCCTTACCGCCTGAGTCGTAATGAGGCCCATGGTGTTTTTCTAAAGGCCAAGCAAACATGAGTATGTTCTTATAGAATAATTCTGGCAAATATTGTTGCATACAGCATCGAAATGTCTGGGCAAAGCAAGTGTGAAAAAGATGTTATCCTGGCATATATTGTGGGCATTGTGAAATGTTCCTGTGCACTGTTGGTGGCTTGCATCTGTTGGATTTTTGGATTGGAGAAACCCTACAAAACCAATTGCAAACTGTTTGGCTTTTACCCAGTTTTTCCACAGAAGGTGTACTGTATGATGCAACATTTTAAACCAACATTATACCCCTCTCCCCACCTCCCGAAACTTTGAGGTTGGTACAGGCTCCCTCGCTATAGCTACGGCTACTGACTTTGCTAGTAATGGTCACTTTAAATCACAACATCGCCAACACTCTGGACATACTTGCCCATTTCATGAGGATCCACATGATACCTGCCTCCAAGGTCAACACCTGGTATGTCTCTGACCTGGCCTTTCTGAAACACAAGTGCAGAGGTGCTGAGCGGAAGTGGCAGGCTTCAAGCACATCCTCTAACAAACTGGCCTGCCACCTGCTCCAAAGGCAATACAGACTTTCCATCTGCTTGAGGAAGAGGGGCTATGTCCAAGCCTGCATATCTGTGGCCAGCAACAACACAGCTGAACTTTTCAAAATCTGCAAGGAACTTGCCAATCCCACACCAGTCTCCATTTCTCCTATGCCTTCCCTGGCCCTCTGCATTGCACTGGTCTCTCACTTCATTACTAAAACTCGGGACATCCTGTTCTCACTCTCCTCTGCACCTCTCCCTTCTGATTCTCCGGGTCTCAGGCCTCCCCTGGCCCCACTCTGGCTTCCCCTCTGGCCGCCCCTCTTTGTCTCCCATGTCACCTGATGAAGTCTGTAGACAAGTCTGCTGTATGAAAGTCTTATCCAAACAGGCGCTCCCCTGCTCCTCCAAAACTATCAAGGACAACTTTGTTTCTCTTGCTCTAGCCATGGCAGATTTCTGCAATCACTCCTGTGCCACCGGATCTTTCCGGTTACTCCTCAAGCACTCCCTTGTTCAACCTCTCCTTAAAAAGCCTTCTGCCGACCCCCTCATGTCTGGCTAACTACTGCCCTATCTCCATTACCCCTTCCTGGGCAAACTCTTGTAGAAGCTGGTCATCTCTCAGCTTATCCACACTGAATCTGTTGGTTTTCTCTGCGACCACCAATCTTGCTTCAGAGCTGCTAGAGGCATGGAAACTGCTCTCCTGAACACCCGGGAAGATCTGCTCTCCAATCTTGATTCCAACTCTCCTTCCGTCCTCATCCTTCTTGACATTTCCTCTGTCTTTGATACAGTCAATCATGCCACCTTTATAAATTGGCTCTGTGATACCCTTGGTATCACGGACCTGGCTCTGGGCTGGTTGACCTCCTTCCTTTCTGACCGACCTGGACCCTTTTCTCTCCTCCATCTCACTTTTCTCTCCTCCATCTCACTTTTCTCTCCTCCATCTCACTCTCTACCTGTAGTATCCCTCGGGGCTCTATCCTCTCGCCTCGGCTTTTCAACATCTACCATGCCCCTCTAGCATCCTTGATCTCCACCTTCTCTACTAACTACCAGTGGTATGTGGATGACACACAGCTCTCCTTCAAGCTACCTTATCTGCCGCCTCTTCCTCTCATTCCTGACTCACTGCTATTTAGGCATGGTGCTCTGCGAATGATCTCTGCCTTAATTCCAGTAAGACTAAGATCCCTCTCATTGGGACCCAAGCTCCCTCGGTCCCTCCTACACTCTGGCCACCCTCCATGGGCCCCTTCACCGTCCTGTGCGGCAAATAACCTTGGTGTCATCTTCCCCCTCCTCTTTCTCTATCTCCTTCTCTCCTTACATCAGACCTTGCCAAGAAGGCCCACTTTCAGCTGCACCTCCTCAGAGGCATCATCCCTTTCCTCAACTTCCCCCAGAAACTTAATGGGCTTCATTACAAGGTTTCCGGACTACGAGTTTTGCAGGCGGGTGGCCTTACTCCCGCCAGGTCTGCCCTGGCGGAAGTAACGCCACCCGCCTGCAGACGGAAATGGAAACACAGGCACCGTTAATTACAATGCCGGTGTTTCCTTGGTCCCCATTCCCATGGAGTCCAATTGGACTCCATGAGAATGGGGATTTACGGAATGCCGGTTCCAGAAATTACCGGAACACCTGGGCTGTAATGCAGACTTCTCCTCCTGCTCTGTCTCACTCTTACAACCGCCTTCTTCAAACCAAAACACTTTCCAACGTGGAATCTTTACACCATGTTCCAATTGCCTTACCTCACATTCCACCTTCACTTAACAGCCACCTCAATAACTACATACACATGGTTTATTTACAAATGTAACACACTTCCTCCCTCTGTTGTTTACACAGTCATCACTCATCTTAACTATCACTCTCTCAGTATTTTCGTCACTCTCTCTTTGCTCTACACTTCTCCATTCTCAAGTCTCACAGAATTTCCCAAATACTATTTAATCACCATGGCTTTAGAATATTTTCACATCCCTTTTTGCACTTTCCTCCCCAACTTTACTTTCATCACTGTGCCTGAGCTCATCGGCACATTTCTCACTTAACACCTCTATCATATCTCCCCTTTGCCTTTTCACCCTTCTCCATCATCCTCTTCTTCGCCTTCCTTCGTCAACAATCACAGGCTTTAACATACTCAACCACCACGGAAAAAGCCTCATATTGGGCTTCCTCCTTTTCAAATACTCAAATGGCAACACTCCTGTGGTAACAACTCCTGTGGCATCATGAGGTGACAACCTATGCTAGTATACGATTTGATTTATAGTGATCATTTCGAATAACATAATGTCGAAAGTCAAAATGTCGAAAAAAAATGGCCAGAAAAAAAAATTCAAATAGGATTTCTATCACTGCGCATATCCATTTCTTCGTGATACGAAATTCATTTTCACTGCATCCTTCACGGTTTTATTAAACCTCTCAACAAAAGAATTGCCCTTAGGATGAAAATGTCATTCTCTTCCAAAAACTGTAAAAACTCTTGATAAACTGGTTAATCTTCCTGGCACTAATCTCCTTCAACACACATTCTTTAGGCGACTTTGATAACAAATCCATCACCACCATGTCCATCACCACTCGCAGCATACCACTAATGACATGTTAATTGCAATTATATGGCTCATATTTGTAATAGTGACCTAGAATCGAAGGTCTCTGATGAATATTCGAGCCTTGGCTTTATTGCCCAGAATTTAAAAAACACGCGCGCACGCGTTTTAATCGCATTGGGTTGAATGGTTGTCAGCCCTACAGATCAGTGGTGTATCCGGCTCTTTTACTCCCTAAAAGTAGACGAATACTCCCCAAAAATAAAAATAGGGAATAAAAACAATGCCAACGAAAAATAGAACACATACATAGAACCATGTGCCCCTGTTTTACCTCGCGCAACTCCCTGGATATGTTTGTACCAGTAGTGCACGTACTACCACAGGAAGAATAAACTATTATTATAACTGCCTGATCGAAAGATATACATTTCGTTTAATGTGCATGAAGAATTATTACAAAAATATTTGTATTTTCCAGTTGAAACATGTGTACACGCTTTATAAACAAAATACTTCCATTGGGAATTCGATGTACATTTTTACTCCCTAAAAACAATTCTGTTTACTGCCAACTTAAAAAAAATTAGGCAGTAAAATACCCCACTTCCAAATCTTATCTGGAGCACGCAGTTAAAACACCAGGTGTGGAAGAAACCCAAAGTAGCATTTGGATTTGATTGTGTTGTAGTAATAGAATATTACATTTTTCTTTTAAGCTGTTGTTTTGCAGTAGTTGTTTGTAGACACCCCAAATCGAACTGTGTTGCTTTTTAGTTTGCTTGTCCATCTTGACATATGTGTTTATGGATTTCCGCATTTGTTGAAGAAGTTCAGCTGTTTAAACTTGGCACCCTTATGATTTGTTTTTTTTGTGATTGGTAGATACCAGTTTGCAGGGCGCTTATCCAGTTATGTTGATATTGCTGGAAGCTTAACTGTTTTGAAAGAACAAATTGCAAATTTCTGCCAGATGGTTTTTCTGTCTAGCTCTGTCATGTATTTTTAGGAAACCATATACCAAGAGAGACATAAAAAACCATAACAGAAAACATATGCATGACTAGCAACCCTCCTGCTGTAATATGCAATAAAAACGATCCATTCTCCATGATAATCTACACACAACCAACCCACCTTGGATCTTTTTACCTCAGAAAGCTGTGATTTCTGAACTTTAAACATGGGATATCATTTGCAAACTATGTGAAAACGGGTTTAAGTAATGCAGATGTTGAAGATATTGGAACAGTAAATGGTACTTCAGGTCTGGCTCTGGGCCTTAAAGCTGATTTAGCTGGAGAAATGCAAGTCCTTTTCTAGTTTTATAGGATGAGTGGGTAGCCATAGAATGGTAACAGTCTGAACATCATTGATTGGTGGGGTTTCTTTGTATAATCTCGTCAATGATAAACAATCTGCATGAGATAAGCAATCTGCATACAACCACCTGGTGCTTTGGCAACGGTGCTCGAGGTCACAGTTCAGAATGTGCTGGTTAGGGCAGAGTAAGGCTATGTTGTTGCGTGTGTTCCCCTCAGATTGTTGTGGTATAGCAGTGTTGGCAGAGGGCAACCACTTTTTGGACTGAATAGATGTGGTGCATAAACAGGTTGGTTAATAAACGGATAGGGTAGCAATTCAGACCCGATTCTAACACTTTTTAAGCACTGTAAATCAGTGTTGTCGTTATTGCCTAGTCATGGTGACTACATTTATCGAGCTTAGGGGTGCAGGGTGACAGACGGAACCCATGTCACTGTCGCACGCATTGTCCTTTTCCCCCCAGGCACGCAACTTGTACTTCTGTGGGTTATGTATTTAAATTGATGAAACCAAAACTTCCATTGGTGGTTGTATCTGTGATCCTCTCAAAGCATATATGCAGATTTCGAAATTGCTGGAAGTTATCTAACTACAGGATCGGGCCTAGAAGTGCCTGGATCCTGGATACGGATGCACAAACACTTATCAGCAGCTAAATCTGGTTTGGTTTTACCTAGCCAACTAGAGTCATTCAAATATACCTGTCTGACATTAACTATGTGTATGGGGGAATTTACATAAATTGTGCAATAGTAAACTTCTAGAAGATGTGTAAAACATGAATGGTCATATGTAATGGATCACCGCCAAATAGTTGCAAGTCATTTATGAAATGGAGGCAAAGATAGGTGAAGACTAAATGAGATGTGGCAAGACATAAGAGCTGACAGAAAAGATATATCTAAAAGTAATACAAGGGAAAGCAATTTAAAGAGGGATTCAAAAGGTACGAGAGTTAAAGTGACAGAAGATGCAACAGAAATGGTCCATAATAAAGTACAAGTATAGCAACACCACAATAGACAGAGGCATCAACGAATGTTCAGTTTTGAAAAGGAAACGCAACTTCTTTCAAGCACTCCATTCATGAGGCTGGACTTAAACCCCAAAGTACTAAGGAACAGTATGTTCATTCTTTTTGCATAGAAAAGCATAATAGCCCAGCACTTAAGGGGTTAATAGCTCTTCTAATTCTTGACAACCAGGAGCTTCTTCTATATCCTGCTCCATGAATTCCAATTTCGACTTCCGATATATGATTAATTTTCTAATAGGGCATGGAAAATGTTCAATTTTTCCTTCTGCAGGTGTGTGTGTTTGTTTTTTTGCATGCCAGCCCTTTCTGCGAGTGTTTTTGGGATGGAACATGTGACACAGCTGGACCTTCAGAGAAATTCTGGTGAACATGGGCCATAGTGAAGCTTTTAATAGCACTTCCAAACCTATTTGTTTTTATTATGATACACCTTTATGTGCAGTTAAAGGAGTGGATGAAGCGCATGGAGCGGATGAAGCGGATGAAGCGGATGGAGTGGATGAAGCGGATGGATTGGATGAAGCGGATGGAGTGGATGAAGCGGATGAAGCGGATGGAGTGGATGAAGCGGATGGAGTGGATGAAGCGGATGAAGCGGATGGAGTGGATGAAGCGGATGGATTGGATGGAGTGGATGAAACGTAAGGAGAGGAAAAAATGGAAGGGGTGGATGAAATGGAAGGGGTGGATGAAGTGGATGGAACGGATGGAGTGGATGGTGCAGAAGAGGGATGGAGCAGATGAGGGGATAGAACCAATGAAGTGAATGGAACAGATGAAGTAGATGGAATAGATGAAGAGAATGGAACGGATGAAGTGGACAAAGTGGATGGAAAGGATAGAGTGGATAGAATGGACGGAATGGATTAAATTAATTGTACGGATGGACTGGATGGAATAGATGAAGTGGCTGGAAAGGATGAAGTGGATGGAACCGACGAAATGGAGGGAACCAACTAAATGGATGGAACAGATGGAGTGGATGGAACAGAGGGAGTGGATCCAATGGACGGAGTGGGAGGGAACGGATGAGGGATGGAACAGATGAGAGGATAGAATGGATGAAGTGAATGGAATCGATATAGTGGATGGAATAGATGAACAGATGGAACGGTTGAAGTGGATGGAACGGATGAAAAGGATGGAATAGATGGAACGGATAGAATGGACAGAATGGATGAAGTGAATTAAACGGATGGAGTAGATGGTAAGGATGGAGTAGATGGAACGGATAGAATGGACTGAATGGATGAACTGTATTGAACGGATGGAGTGGATGGAATAGATGAAGCGAATGGAACAGATGAAATGGGGTGGAACGGACGAAGTGGATGGAATGGAGAAGTGGATGAAACGGATGAGGGGATAGAAAGATGGAAAGGATGGAATGGATAAATGGAACGGATGAATGTGGATGGAACAGATTAATGTGGATGGAGGGGATGAAGTGGATGGAATGGATTGGAGTGGATAGCGTGGATGGAAAAGATAGAATGGATGAAGGTTAGAGTGGATGGGGAAGATGGAGTGGATGTAATGGTTGGAGTGGCTGTAACGGTTGGAGTGGATGTAACGGATGGAGTGGATGGAAGGGATGGAGTGGATTTAACGGATGGAGTGGATTTAACGGATGGAGTGGATGTAACGGGTGGAATGGATGGAATGGATGGAAAGGATAGAGTGGATGGTAAGGACAGAGTGGATGGAGTGGATATATCTCTGTAGCTCATATTTATGCATTGCATATGCTATGTACCTGTATCCCCATGTTATCTGTATCACATTTTTACTCTAGCCATCCTGTCGCTTTATATGCGTATGCTGCTATGTACGCCCCCTGCCATGCTCTCGTGCTTGGTCGCAAGCGCTTTACTTTTAACCACCATATCACAGTACTACGCTTACTCTCCCCTATAAACCATCATTCAACTAGAACACAGCTATACTATGACACATTAGGCCTAGCTGTTCTCATACTAACATGACCCCACAAACACCTCATCATCCTAATAAAACACAGCTAGCTGAGCACATACTGGCTAGTTTAGGTGTCTCCCCATGCCTAACGCAGCCAGAACTCAGTCTGTGTGTCCACCCTCCAGACTGAACACATCCAACTAATTTCCTCAGCACCACACCTACCACTAAGAAGCCGCTATCATGTAACAAGCACACCAGCTGCACACATATCCGGTGTGCCCACACACCTTACGACACCCTCTCTCTCTCTACTGACTTGAACTGCGGTTCCCGAGGGTGTTCAACCTACCAGCGCTTTGAGGTCATACCAATGATACATAAGGCGCTATATAAATGCCAAGTAACATAACATAACCATGTAACTACTCTGAGCTGCCGTCAGTGTCAAAGGCCCTAAAACATCCACAGCTACCACACAAACTCAGGCACTGGTGGCACTTTCATCGGAGGAGTCCTAGTAACCAACCTTTTTTGTTTTTCATTTTCATAAAGATCCGACTCGCCCATGGGCCTCAGAGCCCTACAATAGAACAAACAATTATATATAAAAAAAGAGTACATACAAAACAGAAGACAACTATAACAAATAATCAAATTACAATTTGTAAGTTCAAGAATGATGACAATTTGCCCAGGTTATTACAACTATTCAAAAAGGATGGAAGATTACCACGGCCACAACCAATAATGATAGTCTGAGCCACTATTCAAGGCCCACTCCTTAATTTGGACCATACGCAGGAATATAAGGTCCATATTTCTAACACAACTTTCCCCAAATTTGGATCGTAGCCAAGTCAAGACTTTATTATGCAAAGCTGGTCTCGGCTCCGGATTATACAGTTTATTAACATTCACGATGAAAATATTTCTTCGGTCCACGGTTAGTTCTGGCATTGAGGACTTTCTTATACGTAAGTCTCTGCCTGGTGAGGAGCGGGACCGTTTGTTCATGGACTTCCTGGGATCCAAGGATTTAAGAGAATCTATGATCTCACGATGTGGGATAATGGGACCATCCAACATAACTGTGCTAAGGATTGAGCCCAGAGATACTTCAGTAGTTGCCAGTATGTTGGTAACATGACACAGTTCAGTTTGGCTAACACTCCCATCACTCCTTCAACATCCTCATCCAAACCATGCTCCAATAATCCTGCTTAAGCAAGGATTTGGTCTTCCCCAACCCCAAATGTCCATAATGCATATTTCCCACTATTTTCTCTGTCATGTCTTCCGGCACCACTCTATGCCCCCTCACCAAATGTTCCCCTTCCATACACAATTCATTCCTCACTCTGCGAAAATCCTTTAGCTCTTCGCTAACCTCACCCATCGGTCATTCGCCACATACATACTCAACAACCTTCCCATAAGTCTCATCGGCACTACAGTGTCCACACTCCGTCTTGTATCACTGCTGAGTTCACAGAACCTCACCTTCCTCTTCCCAGCACCCATTTCTGAACTACTGCAATACCCATTTCTCACCTCACGTTTCTTGCAAAAGCATCCGCCACCACATTTCTCTTATCAATATGTTAAACCTCAAAATTCAAACCTTGCATCCATGTAATCATCACATACCTTCTCGACACACCATCTAAACCCTACATGCTAAATATTGCAACAAGCGGTTTATGATCTATCACAATCGTAAATGGTCTTCCCCAGACAAACAACCTACATTTCTCAATTCCGGACACACAAGCCATTGCCTCCCTGAATACTTCTTCTCAGCATCCCTCAACGTACGAGATGCAAAGACTACTGTGTTAATTTCAACCCCATTGGGTTGCAACAAGACACACTTCACTCCGCTCACTTGTATCCATAAAAAAACATTTGAAGCTGAAATAAGTCCAAAAGGCATACGATTGTACCGATATAACCCAAAAACAGTGATAAACTTAGTCAACTCCACAGACTCCACATGCAACTTGACCTGGTGGTACACAGAATTCATATCGAGACCATTCCCGCAGCCAATCATTATGCAATCAGATCACTAATTTTATGCAAAGGAAATCTGTCCAGGATCACGTTTATATCTAGAGCCCTCAAATCCACACGCAACCTCATCAAGGCCACTGCTTTTTCCCACCACTACCACCAGGTTCACCCAGTCTGTGGCCTTTATGCCTTCCTTCTCCAAATGCCTCACCTCTTTTATCTTCGTTCTCACTGCCAATGGCACCACTCTTTACTCATACAGGTGGAACATCTCTTCTCACCCTGATCCTATTAACAAACATCCCATACCTGACTTGAACACTTCTGGATACCAATTTTTAACATCTCTTGCATTCTCTTTCCACACGGACACACTCTGCAGCAGAAACCTGATCCAGGTTCTCGAGATCCAGTTTTATCCCCAAATCAGCACGTGCATCCCACAACAATAGACTTCCCCCTTTTTTTGTTACTTGTACCTTTCCTCTTGATTTCCTATTCTTGAATGCCAATGTGGCTTCAAAGTCCCCCAATAATCTCTATTGAAGCGTCACCATACGTAATGAGCAGCCACCTTGCTCTTTTGCAAAACACAATTCATTTTTTCCTTCCACGTTCCCACACTCATAAGGGTGTCCTCTATCGATCAACATCCTGACTCCTGCACCATCCACATTGATTACTGCATGTGTCTTATTTCATCTTGGGAGCACACTGACAGTGTTAAGTGCATTTGCTTCATCTTCTTCATCCCTCATATTACATTGTTCCTCCCAATGACATTGTCAATTCATGTACTTCTGCTCCACTAGACCAATGCTTGCAGCACTTGGCGATGTGCCCCTTTCTTCCACAGTCTCTACCCATCACATAAGCAAAACACTCTTTATCACTGGCCAAATGCTCGGTGCTCCAACAACGGTAACTCCTCTCGATAGACCCATATTTCCTTCTTGCTTCACCTTATTGTCAGTCTGCTTTCCTTCACCATCTGACTTTTGCTTGACAAACGTCTCACCACTATCCTTGACACATTTGGCTTTCTCAGCCTTCTCCCTTGCGCTCACACTATCTTGCAAGGAGTGCAATCTCCACCCAACTCCTTTTTACATGCTTCGGTTTGCTCCTCAATATTTGATGCCTCAATTTCCTTCTCCAATGTAATCTCTCCCTCTCCAAAGCGCTTCACGAATGTTATGGTTGTTGCCTTTGATCATGAGTTGATCCTCAAATGTTCCTCCCTACAATGCTTGAACCACACTTACTTGCTAAACCGCGCAGTGCAGTGCAGTAACACATTCTACGATAGATTGGTTCATCTTTTTCTCCCTCATCTCAAAAGGATACCGTGCCAAAATCTTATTCTCTTTCAACTGATAATGGTGGTTAAGTTTCTTCAAGCTGACTTCAAAAGAGTTCAGATCCACACTTTCTGCCTCCAACAAATTGGGCAGTCTTTTGTGCACCTTCTGCCCTTCATTCTCCAGACAGTAACACAACAGACAATCCTTCCTATCTGCTGTAAACGGTGTGCCATAAACACCATAGATATATCGCAGGAAGCCTTCTTTCCAGTCGTCCCACTTTATGGCAAGCTCTCCAGGCACTTGTAAAAATAAAGGTGGCCCTGGAAGATTTGCCATGTTGTCATTGACAGGTGTAGGCAATATTAAATGCCAATGTTCTCTGTTTTGTGCACTCCAGTATATGTATTTACATATATCCTCGACTTCACTCCGCTCCCCTGGGTTTGTATTACCAAGTGTATTGCTTCCACTCCGCTGGCTCAGAGTCTCAGTGCAGATATCTTGTGACCACAATTCCTACAGTGCTCCACCACTTGAAGTTGATCCTGTTGCCAGGCAACATAATGCTGCCACGCATCTCCTGGAAGAACGGTACCAATGCTCGCGTCCAATGTTCCTCCCGGCCTCCGCAGCCATCACACACTAGCGATTGACCCTGTTGCCAAGCAGTCGAATGTCGGCTCATGTCTCCTCCTGGACGCATGTGTGCGCTCTCCGCTTGAAATACTGGAGGTGCCTCGTGACGCAGAATTACAGCTCACGACATATCACACAACTGGCGCACGCAATCTCTGATCCTTCCCCTAGTGGGGCGGACACAATGCACATCGAGTGACTCACCAGGCACCGGGCTTGCAAGTCAGGGCAGGTCGACCTCATGGTCAGGCTGACTACCACTGGTGGTAGTCCACTACAAAGGCAATGTACACAGAGAGGCTGGGCTGCTGCTGAACAAATCCACATCGCCAGTATTCAGAAGAGGCTTCTCACCAGAAGTAGGTTCCACGTCTTTATTCTTCGAAATATGTTATATATTAACATCAGTCCAGACGTCCCATCCTCCTCCTCCTCCTCCTCCTCCTCCTCCTCCAGCTCTCTGTCTCAATTCAAGCATTTTCTTAAAACCAAAACACTCTCATCACCCCATCTTCCAACTTGGAATCTATACAGTAACAGCAGCCCAGACCTCCCATCCGTCTCGGGAGGATAGCTCAGCGGCAACATGCTTGCCTTGGAAGCAAGAGGACACGGAGCAATACAGGTTCAATCCCCGGGTCCGCGCTTATAAACCTCTGGGTATTAAGCACGTTATAAATAACCTATCATATCCTCCTCCTGCTCTCTGTCTCACTCGTGCAACCGCTTTCTTCAAACCCAAATACTCTCTCTCTCTCAACGCTCCACCTTCCAACTTGGAATCTTTACACCAGGTACCTCACATTCTACCTTCCCCTAACAGCCACCACAATAACTATTGTGATGAATACCAGGATGTCACTTCTGGCGGTACTCAGCAGGTGGATCTCATGGGTGGGGAAGCCCCCCATGGCACCAGTGACGACTATTGTCGGCGAATGCAGTATCTTTCTATGCAGTCTGGCAGAGAGACAGAGACACTCTGAAAAGGGCCAGAAGCCCCAGAGCCGCTGCAGCATGCCAGAAAGAACCCCAGAGCGCTGGTGAGAAAGAGCGAGACATGGGGAAGACTGCAACCGACCAGAGGGCTGCAACCATGGCCGTAAAGGTATTTGGGTGGCTGAGCTTATGGTTGGGGGTCCCCAGAGGGTACAACCAACCCTAAAGATAACAGTGACTTGGTAATGGGGGAAAGAGGTTAACCCCTACAGGACATTGACAAGAATATTAAGACCCTATAACAAGGATAATGGGGTCTGGGGCCCTTACGGGTCAAGGACATATCTATGTATCAAGGTACTCTAATCATCTTTGTGACAGTACTTGGAGAGAAGGTGACCCAGGGCTGTCAAAAATCCAAAGAGTGTGTGAAAAGAGCTGTAAGAGGAGTACTTGACAGGAGAGTACATCAAGTCTGCATATGAGAATGAAAGACTGTGAAAGTAATACCTATGAACACAGAACTTTGCAGGTAAGTAAATCAAGTCAGTGTTTAAGACTAAGTAGATGGTAAAGAAAGGAACCAGGTCTACCAACCAGGGTCAGGGACCCATCACAGTTGGAGGAGCATCCAAACCACTCTTCATCAATGCAGTGCCTGGTAAAGAAGAGAACCAGGTCTGCCAATCAGTGTCGGAGACCCATCACAGTTTGGAGAAGCATCCCAACCACTCTTCTTCGTCACAGCAGCTGGAAGTAACAGTAACCAGGTTGATCACCCAGGGTCAGGGACCCCCAGAGACAGAAGAGAAGCCTGAGAAAGGCCGTTTCCCCCATCAGTTGATGAATTGTACCAGAAGCCTGAGGAAGGCTGAGGTCTGGAGACATTCCCCAACCAATGAACTTTGAGAACATTCAAGAAGATATCCTTTTGATTTAGTTCAGCATAAAGTGTGACAGAGATAGGATTCTGACATAGGACTGTGGACTTTTATTTTTTACATCATGACTGTGACATTAGTGTTTTGGTTCAAGCAGGGAAACACCTCTTAGACATATGGCAAGTTATGGTTTTCTTTTCATTTTCTTACTTGAATAAAAGTTTATACCAACCCTCTGTGTCAGTCTTACTTCTGTACCCTTACACTATATACACATAGGTTATTTACAAATGTAACAGAACCCCTCACTGAGAACCCCTTCATTATTTAGGGTTCCCTCGCTACGCTCAGTCGCTCATGCTAATTTGAGGAAACACTTGGATCATTCACTGAAAATATTCACCACCTCCCCGTGAGGGCTCACTCATGAATCATTTAGAATCTTGGTGCCTCTTCGGAAGAACTATCTGCCCACCTGTTAACAAAATCTGCCTCCACCACTGAAAGGTGTTTTATCACTTAATTTCTTCATTCAAGTAATCACATTAATTTCTTTCTTCCAGTCAAATTTACCAGGATTCAGCACATCACAGCAGTAAGCAGTAGCTGAACCTCAAGGAGCTTCTTGTGCTGCAAGTTGTTCAAATAGGGTTCTTGAATTCTCCTGGTCAGATGGCAATGGCTTGTGCAGGGATAGGTATTGCTTCAACCAGTATATTTCTTCGGATCTCTAACTAAATGTAATAAACTACCCCAGATACATACTGTACACTTGCCATTATGTCCTCCACTGACTTCAGTGGGGTAATCCATCTCATCTTAAATAACCATAAACAGTAGCACTGTAAGCCACTGGGATATGTCTCAAACAGGTATGCCCCTTAAATGCTTAACACCAACAAAAAGGCTTCTACTGATAATGCCTCTATATCTTTGTAATAATAGCATTATTAGTTGAGATCATATTATTGCATACAAGTACCCCAGTGGTGGTGGCGTGGTGGCCTCCCAGCCAATCACAGGGCTCAGAATGGGGGCTTTACCACACAGTAAAACCCCATGCTCCGAGCCTCCTCAGAGCTGGAAGCCGCCATCTTCCCTCACTGGACTTAAGGTAAGTGCTCCCCTGTGCCCACATGCCCCCTTGCCCCTCACTCCCCCAGCAGCCTTTTCCACATATTTAGCTCCCCCCCACCCTTGCCCCACTTACCTGGCGCTCCCTTGTACCTTGCTGGCACCAGGAACACTAGTGTTCCTGGCGCATCCCCGACGCTGCAATGGCCGCCATGGAAACGGAGAAGGGACTACATGTAGTTCCCTTCTCCAGGATCCATGGCAGCCATCTTGTTTTGCAGTTTTTTTAAAGTTAGGAAACGACGTGTTAGCCGTCTCTCAATTAAAACACAAAAACACTATTGGTATCTCGGTACAATGTCCCGCGATACTAATAGCAATGTACCCCTTGCAAGGGTGCATTACCTGGCCCGGTAAAGCCCCCTGTGCCCACCGCTCGGGTTGTATTGCTTAAGTCTTATAAAACAGTTGATGTTCACTGTTGGATGTTACAGATGGCAGGTTGTGTAAATAGTAGATATGAGGTACACAAACGGCAACTGGTACTGTAGCCTGCACTTATTTTGATTCTGTATATAGTGTAATGCCCATGTCTTGTAACAGAGTGATCATGATACATTTTTGTGCATGCATCAGGTATGTGTTTGATCACACAGGTTCAATTTACAACCGCAGTATTTAATCATACATGTTTTGTTTTTCAGGTGAACTTTACAGTTCAATCGGCATTGGGTGGAAGCTTATCCTATTTATAGTAAGAATGTTTTATTTATGCAACTGTACTACAACATTACATTTGTTTAATTTTCTTTAGACAGTATAATTTGTCAAGATGTTCTCTGGCCATTATGGAATATTCATTAGCCAATGTTGCTCAAACTGTTCATAACATGTTCCATTCCCCACTAATGCACCCAAAGTGGCCACTTGTTTTCACTATCTCCATGGCCACCTCAGTTCCATCACGGGCCATTGGCAATTCCCCATGGCAAGCTGCCATGTCAGTTTCCACATTATTCGGGGCATGGCCATATGTAATTTTCTGCACCCTACCATTCTAATCAAGTGGCCACTGTTCCTTGCCCGCAAACAGGCTCACTGGACACTTTACCTCTATTACGGGTCTGTGGAGAGCTGGTGGCCATTTTGCCTGGTGCATGGCCTTTGTCCATGCCAGATCCCGCCCTTCTCCCTCATTTTAAATAGCACTGGGCAGGGAGGGGATGTATATGCCTATTTTTAAAGTTTTTTTATACACAAGGAAGTTCGAGAACTGGGGTTTGGCGTCCCAGCGAAAAAACATGTGTGTTCTGATGTTTGGGGGGCATATTGCTGTCTGTGGTCCTTCCTCACCTTTCCTAGGTTTGGAAGTGTGGATCACCAATGGGCTACAATATGCCCCTTTCAAAAAATGTTGCAGCGCAAGATTCACAGAACTCTGCAAAGATCTATGGACAGCAGGGGTAGCATTATGTACTTCCAACCAATCAGTTTCGATGTTTCCTAATAAGCAATCTGCTTGACACCGAAGTAAGTGTGAAATACAGCTAAATAATGTCTGCCTACTTGTGGGCAATTTCTTTTTTTTTTAAACTAGATTTTAATGCTTTTTTGACAAGGCAGCCGCTCTTTATGAAAGTTTGACGCAAATCCATCAAGCTGTTCAGGCACTTGGCATGAAAGAAACTTTGAATGTAGATTTAATACATGTTGGGACAGCTCACAAATCCTCTGCTCTCCCCATTAAGAATCTGCACTAAACTTACCATAACAATTCAGTCAGGTGTATATTTCTGAAATGTTTTGTGCAGATTCATTGAACAGCTCCAAATTTGTAATACATTCAAAAGGTGCACTTCACATGTGGAAACCAACTTCTCCAGCATGGGGTCTTGGCATGGATTCACATGTTCATGAATATTCCCTGTCGTCAGGCCGGGAATCCTCAGTAAAAGAAAAAACACTTACAAACTGTATTTCTCCTCTAAACCAATCACTATCCTCTGGGTCATACTGCCCCCAGCCAATGACTGTCCTCTCCCTAAGCCCCCCTTTGGCAGCCATCTTCAGATTTGTACCGCACGTTACTGCACTTTTTAGTGTTGGGAGTCCTTGAGTTTTGCTCCCTGAGCTACTGCTACAATTTTTCGTTTTTCGATGGAAAAAGTTCCTATTTTTGTCAAATAAGAGCCTGTGTGCTCTTCTATCTGCTGACAGCGGGGATCTGTTTGTCAGTGAATTTCAGCACCCCCTAAGGGCGAGGATTGTTGAAATTTCTTTGAAGTTTCCAGAAGGTCATCGGGCCTACTCCACACCTCCGGCCATGACTGAGGAGAAGAAGGATGGAAGATCCCTTTTCAGGCCCTGCACCAGATGCGGGCTACGGAACGTGTTTGTAGAGGACAAACACCTCCAGTGCGTCTTCTGTCTTCACCCGGATAACAAGGAGGGAGAGTGCGAGATCTGTATGGGCTTCTCCAAGATAACGTTGAAGGATCGACACAGTAGAAGCAGTGTGGCTGCCCCTTGCCAGCAGCAGGGTCATGCCTCACTCAGGACCGGCCGGCTTGAGGATCGGGCGTCAAAGTCTTTTGAGGGCGTCCCATCCGTGAGGGCCCAAAGTGAGGCCAAGCACTGCAAGTCCGGTTCGATCGGGATTGAAGCACAAGCGGGTCCCGTGATGGACAGTGCGTGATATACATCACCATCCACCGCCATCTCCAGCCAGCGATCGAGCTCCTCCTCGGAGAGGAAATCACTCAACCCAGCTAAGCTGCTGGAGAAACCTGAGAAGTCTAGGACTGAGGAGAAGGTGGCCACATGCCCAAGGAGGCCCAGGTGGCTCAGGAGACGTTTTCGTCCATGATTGAGCTGGTGGCAGCTGCTCTCTCGAAGGCGAAAGGGGCTGACCCTGTGAAGTTAACAATTACTGTGCCCCAGGTCTCCCTGCCTCTGAGGTGGGAAGCCTTCATTGTGACTGTGGCAAAGCTGGCTGGCTGGCACACCGGAGAAGAGCACGCCGTCGCTGAGCACGACTCTGACCCCTCAGGGTGCAAAAAGGGTGTGGGGGCAAAAAGTCCCAGTATAGCCCCAGGCCATGGAAGTTTTGTCCACACACCACAAGGACCTGGAGTCCTGCACACGGTCCACAAGGATGTGGAGGAGGAAGACGACGGCAGCAACAACAACAATATTGGCATGGGGCCTAGTGTTCCGATCACACCAGCACAGCCGAAGGATGTATCCCTAGACATACTATCGACCCTACACACTCTGGTGTCAGAAATCCAGAAAAGGATGTGGCCCCGATCAACATCAGGCTAAGAACCATCCGGTGCCCCTGTTTCAGCCTCCACACCAGTGCCGGTGCCTCCCCCCCAGTGGACTCGACGGACACGGCGATGACTGAAGACGATGACGATATCGTCACAGCTGGCGGGTCTCTGCAGCCAAGGGCATCCCCACCGGATGAGGTGGGTTAATTTCATTCCATGGTCACCAAGTGTGAAACTGTATTGCAATCGCACAGCACGACTGGTATGTTTTGTATGTTGGCCATAAGCAAATCGCATCATGTGACAAACATTGGAAGCCATGATAACCTGAATGTGACCATTGGGAGTCCATTTTGTAATTGTCCGCCATTTTCTTTTTCTGAACGCTTTTGCAAATATATTCTGTGCTTCAGGTCACACATGGTGCGAGGCCACAGCCTGAACTTTGAATATTAACGTAGGCAGGAATGTGAAACCCTTCAAAAACACATTGCTTTTCTTAGTCTGCGAAATATAAAAGCTGTACACATGCAGCGGCTAATCAGCAACCCAGGTTTCAGCCTGTCTTGCAAACGCTATTGTGAAGAGCAGTTAAATAAGAATTATATGCGACTAACGGTGCTCCTTCATGAATGATGGTATTTCCTCTGCTTCAGAACTGTCTAACCCTTAGCCCATGAGCGCAGCAACCAGATAACAATGCTGGAATGTCTCCCTGCTAGAACATGATGTCCTTCCCCGTGCCAGTGCCCCGTGTTCCACAAAACAGGAAGCTGTCTCTGAAAACCTCAGCTAGAAATACCGAATGTTTTGACTGAATGTAGTTACATGCCTAACTGTCAATTACTGAATGCTAGCTTGTATGTCATGTATATGGATGGACCGAATAATGCTGATCAATGATGATGTGTTATGTATGTATATATTACTGCTTTATCGACGCCTCGCTCTCTCTCCTCTCACAGTGTTTGTGAGCACACGTCGTGAGTTGTAGAGACCCGGTCAGCTGACTGAGATACTCTGAAATAAAACCAGACTTGTTTGGAAAGCGAACCTTACGACTGGCGTGTCATTAGTATATGGTTATTGTGCCTTTATTCCATATATGGTCTTACAAAAATGGCACCCGAATAGGGACCCTCCGTGTGATGCTCCATCGCGTACGTTGAAGGTAAGGACGAGTCGAGGACGAAGCTGTCGGACCGGGATCGGAAGGTGTTCGGGGTGCCCCAGCAGATGTGATTAGAGACTCCTCTGCAGATCTGTACACAGCCGATCTCTGATCGATGAGCAGTGCCCAGAGAGCATCAAGGCGAGGGTCCTGGAATCGAGGAAAATTGTGCCAGACACATTGGTCGTGAATATTCTTGGTTGCGCTTGTATACGGGCGAATTGCGTCCTGAGTGACAAATTGATTGATCAGGTGAGTCGTGCCCTGATCCGATTCTTAAATGTCCTGATATTGGTTGAGTGTTGCACTTGCAAGTACAAACGCCCAGGTAAGAGAGGTAAGAGTTAAACATGCATGGGAAATTCTCTACCTGTCTAGTGAGATTTTTTCACTGCGGTAGACAGTCTTTGGAAACTGACTAGGCCGTGGCACCAGAGGGGTCACTGGCGTACAAAATGTATGTAAAGTATGGTATTGGGGCCATTGTATTGAATTTGGTTTGGCATAGGCCGACCAGACGTGTATCAGACCTTCAGTGGCCACATAAAGGGAGCTTTGAGTTAGCGTGTATAAAACATTAAGAAACAGTATTGCTGCGAAAGAAGGCCAGGCCCGCAGCGTTTGACGCTGTTAGGGACTGGAGGAAGGAAGTGAATCAATGCTTGAAAAGTAGAGAGAAACACGCACATAGGCATGTGTCCACTTCAGAGAAAGCACTAGTGCATGATCAACAGAAGCAGACAGAAGCCAAATCGAAGCATGGATAGGGCCTTCCAATTAGATATACAGAAAATATACCCTTCACAGGATTTGCATACATCAGATGAATTGATAAATAAGATACTGAATGAGTGAAGAAATGAACATCTGAGCACTAACCCAGTTGCACTGCCTCCCTATGTATCTCCTCCTGCCGCTATTCCCACGCTTGCATCTGCACCTGCAGTAACTGTCCCATCTGCACCAATGACATCATTTCCTCTGCCTCCTACAGAGCATGAGTTACACGCTTTAGCGAGCAGTTCTGCATCAGTGGGGCCAGAAAGAGGAAGTACTAGACAGACTCGTAGTACGATTAGTAAAGAGCGAAAAGAAGAACTGAAACAGTGGGCTGAGACATATATTAATGATGGCAATGAAGTGGCTGTGCAAAGTTCCATATCTGATCATAGAGGTATTGGTGAACAACAGGTATTGTTAGAATATATGGGTGTCTATCTTGTTAAAATATGGAATGACTCAACCGATCAAGCTGTGTGATTGGATTGTCGTTTCCCATTCACGAGAGTGCGGCAAAGAAACGAGAACATGTAGAGCAAATCTTTGTGTTTAAGCGAGAACTTGACAGATTGCATAAAGATATGAGTAAGCGTGAACCGCATATGTCATATGTCCAGAAACTATTTCTTCCGCCTGTTAGTGAAGACATGGGAATTTGTAAGCAAGATGCGCTTAGGTGGAGATGTTGTCATTTCTCCGATTGAAGTGCATGATACGTTTAGTCAGTATTCACCAGAAATGCAGAGAAAAGTGTTACAGGTTATGGTGGAATATTTAAGATGAGTGCATGAAGACGAAGGTTTGTTGTCCTGCTGATTTGATGACGATTTATAAAAGAGAATTTTTGCCTTACACAGGAACTGCTGCTTTATCACTTGATTTAGCTTTGTTGCTTAATAGACGCTCAGATCTAGAGTCCCCTATTTTGCAGTTACCCACGAGAGAGGTGCCTCCCACATTTTCTTCCGAAAGTTGAAATTCCTGCCGTAGGGCAGACCCCAGCACGTACAATTGAAGCCCATTATATTGCACAGTTTGTACATGTCCCCTTTTCTAGACAAGAGGACAATACTATACAACAGACAGTCCATGATATGAGGAACAATCCTGCTGGTTTCTATAAGGAAATTGAATCCGTTTTGAATTCATCTGTTCTTACATTGAGTGATATTGATTTATTGTTCCCTGTAATTCTTTCTGCTGATATATGGAAACAAATTAGAAGTATAAAGGATGCACCAATGCTAGGCGACACATGGGAGAATTTGATTAGAATTAATAGTGAGAAAGGCGGGAGAGGAACCTCTGCAGGTGATTTTAACTTTGCCCTCACGGATAGTATCGAAATTGAAGACTTTAGTGCCAGAGAAGAGAATCATTTGGGATAAAAAATTTTAACCGATTTGAAGAGGTATTTGCAGATTTCAGTGGTCAAGATCTAAGTACTGAACCTGGGAAGAGATTGTTTGTTGATAAATTTGTGCGACGATTGCTACCGGAAATTCAGACATTAATAATGACATCTGAAAGTGCATGGCAAGCTAAGTCACAATCTGAAGTATTACACATGGCCCAATATTACAAAAACCGAGTGAATTCAGAAAAATATAAGGAAGTAAGGAAGAAGGGAGACTTGGAAACTAGAGTATTGCTACAGCAGGTAGCCAGAGGAAATAGAGGTGGTGGAAACACACCATTGAGGGTCTAATTTACACTTTCATCTAACATACAAGGGGGTCCGATGGGTATAAATCAGTGTGCTTATTGCATGCAAGAAGGCCATTGGCGAGCACAGTGCCCGCAATTACAAAGATTGAATTGAACTATTTCAAGAAGACTATTTAGAGGTCGTCCAGGTATAGGGGGTCAGAACAGAAGTCAGTTTCAGTCACAATCACAGGATAATCAGAACCAGCAACAGAATACCATGAATAGTGCAAATGTCTTTGATAATCCCTCTAATGCATATTATTCTGGAGACTTTACATCTGATGATGTACTGTTCCCTTAGGACAGCCCGAACCAGTGTTTGGAACTTGTGCCTATTCCCATTAATCAGAAAGGGCCCTACTTAGAAATTAAGGTTGGGAATAGGGAGCATTCTTTTCTAGTGGACACAGGTGCACAGAAATGTTCAATTGACCATCAGCGGGTTCCAGATATACCACTGTCAGGGCATAGCAATGTTTCAGTAGGGTTTTCAGGTACACCAGTAATTAATCCAGTCTCACAGCCAGTGGCAATCACATTGGGTCCATTCACTGAGTCTTGTCCATTTCTTCTGACAACAAATTGCGGAGAGAATTTGTTGGGATAAAATCTGTTGAAAAAATGTAATGCAGTAATTTATTGTTCACCCAATGGAGTATACTTGAACATTTTGCCGCAACACTCCTGTATCGCAATTCATGAAGTACCGACTAATATATGGGCAGTGAATGACAATGATGTAGGTGTTTTGAAAATAGAACCGATTAAAGTTGTTCTGAAAGAAGGAATTACATTACCATGTATTCCGCAATACAGAATCTCAATTGAAGGTGAGCAAGCGCTGAAAAGCATTGTATCAGATTTGATTACTAGAAATGTAATTGAAGAAATAGCAGGAAGTGTATGTAATAGCCCGATTCTTCCAGTTTATAAGAAAGGGGGTAATGAAATCCGTACCATTTTATAATAGATTTACATGCGATCAACAAAATTGTTGCTCTGCAATTCCCGCAAGTCCCCAATGTCACCACAATTTTGACTATGATTCCAGCCTCTGCATCACATTTTAGTGTAATTGACTTGAAGAATGCATTTTTTAGCATTCCCGTACATGTAGACAGTAGATACTTATTTCGTTCACGTTAGGCGGCCGCTCATTCACATTCACATGAATTCCCACAGGTTACACTGAAAGTCCAAGTATTTACAGTAGGACATTGAAAGAACAACTGGGTATGCTTGAATTACCACAAGGCTGTATTTTATTGCAGTATATTGATGATCTACTTATAGCAGCAGATTCTGAGGAAATTTGCAAGGAGGGTACGTTATTGCTATTGAAGCATTTAGCAGAGAATGGACACAAAGCGTCCTTGAAGAAATTCCAGTATTGTCGACAGGAGGTGGCCTATTTGGCCTACCTCCTATCGAAGGAGGGAAGGAGATTGACAGCAGAACGTATAGATAGCATCTCTGGTATGCCTAGTCCAAATATGCAGAAGGAAGTCAGAGTTTTAATAGGCATGGCTTCATATTGTAGACCATGGATTCCGAATTTTGTGATGGTTATGAAACCCATAGTGGCATTGACAAGGAAGGATGTTACGTTACCTTTGCCATGTAACATGGAATGTCAAGAAGCTTTTGACCTGCTCAGAGCTACATTATGTTTAACTCCGGTTTTTGGCACGCCAAATTATGAAAAGTGTTTTATGTTGTTTGTACATGAAAGCAATGGATGTGCTTTGGCTGTTTTGACTCAGGAACACTGGGGCAAAAATAGACCATGCGATTATTTTTCTTCCACATTGGATACTGGTGCATGTGCTTTGCAACGCTGCTTGCGAGCTGTTGCTGCTGCTGCCACGTCAGTGAGACAAACCGAGGGTAAGGCTTTAGGTCACTCTTTAATCGTGATAGTACCTCATTCAGTAGACGTTCTATTAAATAGAACACAGATGCAACATCTCACTTCTGCCCGATTAACAAGATACGAACTGATCCTATTTGCACCGCATATCCATATTAAGAGATGTAGCTCTTTGAATCCGGCTGAATTATTGCCTCTCCCAAGTGAAGGGAAAAGTGAGAAAAAAAATCACATGATTGCTTAATTATAACTGAGCAAGAGACAAAAAAGGAAGAATTGATTTAACCGATACACCCCTGAAAGACCCAGATGGAGAATTATTTTGTGATGTCTCCTGTTTTAAACTACCAAATGGCACCTTGACTGCTGCTTACGCCATTACCACACTGACAACTATTGTAGAGAGTAAACGAATCCCACATAATTTAGCCAAGCCGCAGAAATAATAGCCTTGACCAGAGCACGTGAAATTTTGGAAAACTTTAGTATAAACATATACACTGACAGTCACTACGCCTTTGGGGTGGTCCACAACTTTGGACAATTATGGGCATAAAGAGGTTTTCTGATGTCCCATGGAACCAAAATTCAACATGGCACTTTGATAGTGAAATTGTTGTTAGCACTTATGCTTCCTAAACGATTAGCGGTAATGCAATGTAACGCCCATAAGAAAGTAACATGTGACGTAGGAAAAGGAAACGCATTTGAAGACAGAGTTGCGAAACAAACTGCCACTGATTTGCACACACAAATGTATGCCGAATCCATAGAGAGTGTCCTGCTTGATAGAGGATGGAATTGGGAATGTAAAAGATATAAAAGTAGAGGCTACTCCTGATGAGATAAAACATTGGCTCAAGGGTCCAGCAGAATTAGATTCCGGGGGTTGTTGGGTAGACAAAGAAAACCATAGATGGATGTTGCCAAATGTATATGTAATGGCAATGGTTACTATGGCCCATGGGGGTAGACAAAGAAAACCATAGATGGATGTTGCCAAATGTATATGTAATGGCAATGGTTACTATGGCCCATGGTCCAACACATATTTGTGCAAAGAAAATTTGTCAGCACCTTGATTCTGTATGGTACAATGACAACATTACAAAAACTGCTGAACGATTGGTTAAAAATTGCATGACTTGTTTACAACACAACATTGGTAAGGGAACGGCAACACCAATAGGGAGCATTGGTCTTCCCTCAATGCCGTTCGAAGTAATTTGCTTTGATTTTCTAGAAATGGAACAATGCCAGAACTATAAATACGTACTTGTAGTGGTGTGTGCATTCAATAAATGGGTTGAGGCCTATCCCCTTAAAGACTGTTCAGCTATGTCCACAGCAAAATCTATGTTTAAGGAATATTACCCAAGGT
This sequence comes from Ambystoma mexicanum, assembly GCF_040938575.1. Taxonomy (NCBI): domain Eukaryota; kingdom Metazoa; phylum Chordata; class Amphibia; order Caudata; family Ambystomatidae; genus Ambystoma; species Ambystoma mexicanum. The sequence continues at coordinate 73,205,258 of NC_090926.1, read as the reverse complement.
TTGGGCTGCCACGTGTTATATGGTCCGATAATGGGCCCCTTTTTATAGCTGCTATAATATTACAAATTTGTGCAGGTCTCCAGATTGATAAACGATTCCATTCAACCAGACACCCGATGAGTACCGGTCTTGTGGAACGCCAAAACAGTATTTTGAAAAATAAACTGGCTAAAATATGCGCACAGAGTAACTTGAAATGGCCCGATGCTTTACCATAAGCTTTGTTGTCAATGCACACAACTGCACAATCAAGAACTGGTCTCTCCCCATACGAGATTGTAATGGGGAGACCCGCCAATGTATGGAATGTGCCACGTCCGAGAAAGTTTAGGGACATAGAGTATCCATTGCTTACTGAATATTGTAAACAGTTGACTCAAAACTTGCCTTTGATTCATCGGCAGGTGCAGGAGGCTTTTCCTGTCAGATACACAGGCCCAGGTCATCGTTTGCAAACAGGGGACTGGATACTGGTTAAAAACTTTGAGAGAAAATATTTGTTTGCTCCGCGGTGGAAGGGGCCTTTCCAGGTGCTTCTGGCCACGCAGACTGCTGTTCGAGTGAACAATCGCAAACATTGGATACGTGCAACGCACACAAAAAGAATTCTGCATCCTTTGCCGCATGAAAAAGAGACCGGAGGTTCTGATTTCAAGAGTGAACCAGCTTTAATTGATCACAAAGACATCACCGAAACCCAGCCGAAACTACTTCCTGAGCCCAAGGAGGGGCCTGGGGAGATTGTAAAATCTGAAACATCAGAGATACCTCAAACCTGTTTGCTTACTGCTACATCACTACCAGTTTCTGCATCATCACTTGGTACTGTTTCTGCATCTGCTGAAAACAACGACAGCGCACTTTTCATCGATCATGCTGTACCCGGTGCTATGAGCTACAATTTGCGTCCACGAATTCGAAAGTGAACACAACAGCCTTTGTTTCTGGCCCATGGATGGGGCTGAAAATGAAGGCCTAGGGAAAGGGAGCGTATGAGCTGTATTGGATGAGAGCGCTGACACGCGATTTCCCGGTGCTATCTTTGAAAAAGTGAAGGGCTTTGCAACCTAGCGTAAACAAGCAGGGGCAAAGGTACCAACACTATGGAAATCTGATGTTGATACTTGCTCCTGCATTTTGGAGCTTTTGAGGTAACCACCAGCTTGCTGCTGTCCTTAAGCAGGCTAAAGTGAACTTGCTTGCATCCTGAACTTCTACTGACTAATATGTGTGTTGCCACTTTGCTGAATTACTGAACAAAAGCTTAACAGCAAGGCTTTTCTTTACGGACGCTGAGAAACTTTTCGAAAATCCCTTTTGACTATGCCGGTGTTTGCTCTTGCTGCCCCTTGCGCTGATGAAAACATCATAAAACTAATGACAATGAGCCTGCTCCAAGAAAATCTTACTGATCATTGTATTCATCTGCATCTTATTTACCCTGATTCCAATGATCTAGTATTGGAAAATATGTATCCAATTAATACTCTATTGCCCACTGTTGCTGCTCCCACCACCATGACACCTGCACATGTGCTTTCCTACACTCTTCCGTCACGAGATGTTAAACACAGAAAAGGTTATGATAACAATACTCTGTTATTAATTATGAATATGACACATGCAATATTTAACCAATCTATCTGTTGGGTGTGCTCGCATTTACCCCAGCATGGAGAAAGAGGGATGGGTTGGTATATACATCCCTTACCCCTCTGTACTGCTTGTTATGCTGCACTAAGGGCTATATCTTTTGAAAGATGGAGTGATAGTGTTACTGGAAACCTTGATGTCACTAATCTAAATGAATTTGAGAGATTGGTATTGACACCATTAGGCTGCTCTTTTTTTACAAACAAGAGTCAAATGAACACTGCCTCAACCAGTCGCAACGATAGACTCTCTAAACTGTACCAGTCGCTGATTACTTATAAAATGACTCCTGTGGGCAATAAGGACGGCATGCCTCCTTCCTACACTATTAACCATAGTCCACATGCTGTCCTCATCCTGTAAGTGATTTCAATCCGGCACACGCCCAAGTCAACGCCTAGCATGTAGTGCACAACCGAAATCCTTATTTATTTTTGTCTAAAAGTTCTTTATTCTGAACGATATACCACTCACATCATGTCCTTCTCCTGGAACCCCACCCCCCTCTCCCCCTGGTCACACTGAACCAGGAAGAGGCTGGTTTGACAAATAAATATTTATTTATGTATTTAAAATTTAATCACAATATGTCTTAAGAGGTACACAACAATCACCAATGGGGTAAGTTAACACTGAATAATCGTTTTAATACACAATGAGTAAGTAGTGAGCAAAACAATTCAGCGCAGAAATACTTTTGTGTGGGTTCAGATCAGATAGCACTGTGGGTAGAGGTTCCCCATGCACACCCCTCAACCCCCAATAGGCAATGTAAAGAGATAGGAGGAGAGAGCAGGTATTCAGGAATGGCAGAATTCAAACAGAATATCAATCCCACTTCCCCCTTTCAAACACAAGAGAAAACTAAATTGACTGGCAAGCTGTCAGAATGGCTTTTAAAGTTATCTCTAGGATGGACTGGGCAAAAACACCAAATATGGTCAAAATTGCTGAAATTGTTATACATTTTTATGGGATCCACTTTAGATAGTTGCACACAAACACAAGCAATGATTTAATACCAAGAAAACATTTGAAATCTTAAAATTGAAGTCGGAAGCAATTAAAAGCTGTTTTACATATGTAAAAAGTTCCCAAAATGAAAGTTTGCGGCAAACTTTTCACTGCGCAATATTCGATAACGGCAGAATCTTATTTAGGTGCTATGGATAGATATGAATGTTAGCTACAATCAAGAATTGAAATTCTGTTTCTATCACAAAAAATGAGGGAGTTACAGACGTTTTAGTAGAGGTCGATTTTCGCGATAGGCACAAGAATGGAAAACAGGAATGAGCTTTCAAAATTGACAAATGTGTTTCTTACACTAGAGGATGACTATGAACAAAACGAATACCACACAGGAACACAGTCACTTGATCAGGGTGACCGCCTGCTAAGGATACTCGCCGTCTTCAGAAGAGAAAAGGATCAGCGCAAAGATAGTTTTAACAGTACTAGTTCTGGAGGAAAGATAGGATGGTTTGGAGAGAGGTTTCAGACAATGCAAAGATAATCCTAACAATACAGGTTTTGAATACAAGATAGGATGGGTCTAAGATAGGGATAAGACTATGCAAGGTGCATATGCTAGTGACACAATTCTTCCTATTTATACTCACTGGATAATTTTTTAAATGGGACCGTCAGTTCTGGTCAGGGTCAGCAAGACATTCTGGTCACAGCACGGCACAGGACTGGACAGGGTCAGCAAGGCGCTCGGGTCACAGCACGGCACAGGACTGGACTGGATCTGCCCTTCTTGGTTCTGAGGATATTTATTTTCAGCAGGCAAGCAGTAACAGCACAGCCCGGCTGTATTATGATGCTTCTCCTTAGGCTTGTGGGGTTCTGTTCTGGAATTTGAGGCCTAGCTGAGAATGATTCAGCTATGCAGTAGGCCTTTTTGATTTGCCAAGTTTCTGGAGTCTAGCAAGGAAGGTGTAGTGTTCAGCAGCAGGGTGCTCCGCCATCATCAGGATAGTGAGTGAATCTGTCTGTCCCTATGAGTGGTGAGCTGTCTCTATTTATGCTATGAAATGACATCATAAGGGGGTGTATGGGCCAGTTTAGCCTAAGCTTGTCCCTTTGAAAGGTGATTGGGTCAGAGTCTACTCTCTGCCTTGATAGGAGGAGAGAAACAGTGCGTCATCTTTATGGTGCCATTTTATGAGGCTGAGAATCCACCCCTAGCCCCTGGAACACAAAATCTACTTTTGGCAAAATACATATTTCCACATGTGCAACCTCTATAAAAATCGCATATACAGATTACATATTTTACATAGCAGCTATTCCTCAAAACCCCGTAGCTGTGGGATCTCGTCTCCGCTTTTCACAGAATTTTGCCTTTATCACTAGGAGCACAATTTCCAATTTTTAAGCAATTGTCTACAAGTGTGCGCGTTTAACATGGGAATAAGTGTATAAAGTTTCATAATTCTAGCGGAAATACATTTTGCGTAAAATCACATTTCTTGCCATTGCTGTCCAGAACATGTCACATAGTTCTGGTGCCTCTTCAGCCAAAAATTAAATTAACAACTCTGTTATTTTTATATTTTTCACAATTTTAAACAGTAAGTTATCAGTCTTTTTTAAATATGTTCTTTATCCATGTTAAGCAACGAATGGTTGTTTGGCTCCACCCCTTGATCTCTCCCTGGAAGCCCAGGAGCCATCCCCCATGTTTGTTCCTTGCAGAGGCCATTTAAAACTGTCTTCACACTTCGAATTTCCTGAGCTGCAGCTTGTCATTGTTCCTTTTGCCTCTGTAGACCAGGTTCTTTCCTACCCTGTAATTAACACTTCTCCATGATTTCCTGCTGGGGGGAAAGACCTTCCTTCTGTGAGAAAAACCTGTTATTCAAGTGCTGCAGCTTCAGCCAGGTTCAAATTAATTGTTAAATTCTGTGGCCTTTTCCTTAGCACAAAACAAACTTGTTGTATCAAATACAGCTAGAATTCTCATTCAAGATTTTAAACCATGGGATCAAACCATTACAATATGGGTTACTATCAGTAACAGGCCTCTTAGATTGCAAACATTTGATTTTCAGTTTATACATGTTAAAGTTTAATCAGGCAGGGCCCTGACAGCTGTCATCACAGCAGCCCTCTGCTGCACAGAGATTTTTGACAGATCCACAGGCAGGCCACTTTTGCTGTGGAAATCTCGTTATGCTCTCAGCTTTTCAAGACATTGTAAGTTCACAATGATTGCTTAAACTAAGTGAATTGTAGCACCAAGCAAGAATTTTGAATATTTAAAAGGTGTCCTGTACCGGCATTCTGAAGTTTCAACAACAAAGAAAAAGAGATTTAAAGCAATCTTGGAGTTTCATTTAGCAAAGCACTACTTTTTCCTTCTGCACTCCACTTTCAATCTTTGTGGAGCCCAGTGACACATTTCAGTAGTGAGAACTCTGTTCTACCGCTGACAACATGCATGGCAGATTGGGCAGCCATCTTTTTGTGCGTGGCAAAGGGCGATTTTTCAGGGGTTTTGGTGCGCACAAGGGTTTTGCGGCCATTTTGCTATTACTGGCACCATCATAACAGAGTGATGCAGCATAGCAGAGCAAAAGTGGGTCAATACATCTCACAATCCAATGGGTACATTTACCAGATGTATGAATACTGCTGTGCTTGAACATGAAGAGAAACCACTATATATAGGAGGTCCTGTTTATTTTGTATGTGGGGATCAAGCCTATCCATGGCTACCTAGAAATTGGGAAGGTGCCTGTTATTTAGGGATATTTTTGCCCGGTGTATTTCTTGCTACAACCTCAGAAATAGCAAAATTATCCAGATCTCGGCCTTGACGAAATGATGCTACTTTGCACATTTTTGGCGACATAGCCAAATCTTTTATACCTTTCTGGGGACAAGCCATAAAGTCATGGAATAGTAGAATATTGTGCAGTGTTAGAGAAAACAATTAATGAAACTACTGACATATTATACAACATGACATTAGAACAAAAAGCAATTAGATTAGTTGCACTTCAGAATAGAATGGTTCTTGATGTTTTTCTGGCTGACCGTGGAGGTGTATGCAAATTAGTGGGATCAGCATGCTGTTTTTTTGTAAGCGACTCCTCCCCTACAATATTTGAAGCAATCAAAAAGTTACATGTTCTGAGTTCTGAAATTCAGGTTCCCACAAATGAATGGAATTTAAATTTGAGTGCATGGTTTTGGGAACTGTTACGATCCTGGGGATGGAAATTGATCTCCATTTTAATAATGATCTTTAGTATCCTCATACTTTGCTTTCGTTGCATACAATGCCTGCCAGCCATTTGCTCCATAATCACCAATGAATGTATACAGATAATTAGTACCAAAATGAAAAAACCCAGACAGGCTATGATAAATAATGGTCTCGACAAGAAAATTAAATAATCAAAGAGTTTATGGCAATCAATATTTCTGATAATGATTATGATGGTGACTTGGGTAGTTCGGAAAGCGACACCTGGTCCGATGAGTATGCTATGTACGGATGATTCTATTGGCTTAAGGCCAAAAGGAGGGTTTGTGACACTGTAATCCAATCGCACAGCCCGACTGGTATGTTTTGTATGTTGGCCATAAGCAAATCGCACCATGTGACAAACCTTGGAAACCATGATAACCTTAATGTGACCACTGGGAGTCCATTTTGTAATTGTCCGCCATTTTCTTATTCTGAACGCTTTTGCAAATATATTCTGTGCTTCAGGTCTACACATGGTGCGAGGCCACAGTCTGAACTTTGAATGCTAACGTAGGCAAGAATGTGAAACCCTGCAGTAACACATTGTTTTTCTTAGTCTGCGAAACCTTGAAGCTGTACACATGCAGCGACTAATATGCAACCCAGGTGCCAGCCTGTCTTGCAAACGCTATTGTAGAGAGCAGTTAAATAAGAATTATATGCGACTAATGGTGCTCCTTCATGAACAATGGTATTTCCTCTGCTTCAGAACTGTCTGATCCTTAGCTCATGAGCGCAGCAACCAGATAACATTGCTGAAATGTCTCCCTGCTAGAACATGATATCCTTCCCCATGCCAGTGCCCTGTGTTCCCCAAAACAATGAGCTGTCTCTGAAAACCTCGGCTAGAAATACCGAATGTTTAGACTGAATGTAGTTACTTGCCTAGCTGTCAATTACTGAATGCTAGCTTGTATGTCATGTATATGGGCGGACCGAATAATGCTGATCAATGATGATGTGTTATGTATAGATATTACTGCTTTATCGACGTCTCGCTCTCTCTCCACTCAGTGTTTGTGAGCACACGTCGTGAGGTGTAGAGACCCGGTCGACCGACTGAGATACTCTGGAATAAAACCAGACTTGTTTGGAAAGCAAACCTCATGAATGGCGTGTCATTAGTATATGGTTATTGTGCCTTTATTCCATACATGGTTTTACACAAGGCCTCCAAACTCTTCCAGCTTACGTCCAAGGAAACCAAGAAGGTGGGTTTACTGTACCAGAGGCGCACAGCCTAGAGGAAGACCATCATGGGAGGTGCCCCTTCTGGACGATGTGTGGGCTGAGGGCCTGGCCCTCATGAAGAACCCCTGCACAGCCCTGGCCAAGCAGGATAGGCTGGAGAAAAAGTACTGGGTGTCAGAGTCCGCACCCAGGTGCCTACGGTCGCAACCATCGCCCGACTCAGTGGTCTTGGCTACCACAAGGAAAAGGTCGTCAAACACTTCCTTGTCCTCAGTCCCTCCGGACATTGAGGGAAAGAAGTTGGACGACATGGGAAGGAAGGTTATTTACACCGCAGCGTCAACCATCAAGGCAGCTAACGCACTGGTGATCCTGGCTCAGTATGACAGGGAGCTGTGGTACAAGCTGAGCCTGATTCTGGCACTGGACATCACGACACAGGGTTCCGGCAGATGGGGAACAACGTCTGCCTCCGTCATTAAGGCTGGCTGAAGGCCACAAATTTCCGCCATTGGAAATTGCGATGGTACTGGACATGCTGTTCAATGGAGAGAACCTCTTTGGGAAGGCCGTCGACTAGTCCCTGCAGGCCATCAAGGTGGATACGGAGATGGCCCAGGCCCTTTGCACTCTTCAGGAAAACCGCTCTTCTCGCTCCTACAGAGGGAAGTCAGGCAGATCCATGAAAGCTTTCTCATCGTACCGCCAGCCCTCCAGGTCCACGACCCAGGAGGCCTACAGAGGGTGTTCCAAGGCCTACGGTGGAGGTGGCAAACGCTGATGTAGCCCTTAAGGTGGGATGCAGAAGCAGGACTGAACCGGCCAGGATGTTGGGGCCCCCACCCATGCACTCCGGTGGGAGGCTGGCTAGCGGGATTCGTCAGCGAGTGGGCAAAGATCGCCACTGGCAGTTGGGTGCTGGACGCTCTCACCCACGGACACTCCCTGTCCATGGATTCCTTTGTTGGCCGAGCAGGAACAGCATGTCCCTCAACTCTTGGAGGAGGTACAGGCCATGTTGTGAAAGGGGGTGATAGAGCTGGATCCACGATGACTCTGAGGCTCCGGAGTCTACTCCAGATACTTTTTAGTCAAAAAGAAAACCGGGGGCTGGAGTCCCATCCTAGACCTGTGGCGTCTCAACAAGTACCTCAAGTCCCAAAAATTCAGGATGGTTATGTTGCAGCACAAACTCGGCCAACTGGAGGCAGGAGACTTATTGACGATGCTGGACCTGGAGGACGCCTACTTCCACATCCCCATTCACAAGAAGCGCCGGGAGTTCCTACGCTTTGTAGTAGAGTGGCAGTACTGCCTCCCCTTCAGCCTGAAGTCGGCCCCCAGGGTGTTCATGAAGTGCATGCACCGGTGACGGTCCATCTGCATCTGCGGGGATACACTTGTACCCGTCCCTCAACGGGCAGTTCCTGAGAGTTGGCCGTCAAACACATGGCGATGACTGTCCAGCTGCTGACGGATTTGGGATTCTCCATCAATTATACAAAGTCCTGCTTGACACCATCGCAGAACACGCTGTTCCTGGGAGCTGGGCTCAATACAGTCTCCTACCTGGCGTCACCCTCCGAGGAGAGGGTAGCAACCATTCTGGGGAGAGTTCAATGGCTGTTGTCACTGAAGCCCGCCACAGTGTGGACCATCAAGTCGCTGCTCTGCATGATGTTATTTTGCATCTACCTTATCCGGCTCTGCAGGGTTTGGATGCAACCTTTTCAGGAGTTCCTGGGTACTCGCTGGATTCAGGTGTCAGGAAGCTTTGCGGACAAGATCCCGCTCAACAAGGAGTTCCTTCGGGCGATAAGGTGATGGTGCATTCACTCCGACATTGCCTGGGCACAGGGTTTCAAACCCCCCCGTACTAGATAACCGTCACTACTGGAAGGCTGGGGAGCCCACACCGGACGACTGCACGCCAGAGACCTGTGGCTGAGGGTGGAGAAGGATCTTCACATCAATATCCTGGAGCTGCAGCCACAGTTTTCTAGGCCCTCATGTCATTCCTTCCATCTCTGAAGGACAAGGTGGTTAGGATCTTCACCGACAACACCACCTAGATGTTCTATATCAGGAAGCAGGGGGGCACTTGATCCCCAGCGCTCTCCAAAGATGCGCAGGATTTGTGGCACTGGGCCGTTGGAAGAGAGATGTTGCTCATCCCCTTTCATCTGGCAGAGGTCAAGAATACCATTGCAGACTCCTTCAGCAGGGAGTTACGAGAGTTACGAGTGGTAACTTTGGCAAGGCCAGGTGGCAGGTCCCAGATCGATCTGTTTGCAAAGGCGGCAAACTCCAAATGCCAGATGTTTGCCAGCAGGTTCCACCAACCGAGAAGCATGGCGGGCCCATTCTCCTTCCTGTGGGAAGGCCTGTTTCTGTACGCTTTCCCGCTGTTGCCTGTCCTGCTACGAGTCATCAACACACTCAAACAGGGTCGATGCAGGATGATGCTCATCGCCCCAGCGTGGCTGAGGCAGATTTGGTACCTGGACCTTCTCAGCCTGTCAGCGTTGCCTCCGGTCAAACTGCCATGTTCCTGGATCTTCTCACCAGAGGAGGAGGCGCAATCCTTCATCACGACCCAGGATTGCTAAACCTGAGGGCTTGGCTCCTGCAGCCCTAGAGTTTAGAGGAGTAAGAGTTGCCGGCTGACTGCAGGGAAGTCCTTGCGAAGGCCAGAACATTGTCAACTTTGAAGTGCTATGGTCACAAGTGGAAGCGTTTCACTACGTGGTGCCGGTCGCAGAGGATTACCCCTCTGCGGGTTACAGCCCGCAGATTCTTCCATACTTGTTATCCTTGGCCAAGGCCAGGCCAGACTGACAGTGATTGGTTTAGAGGAGAAATACAGTTTGTAAGTGAAAGTGAAACTGTTTTTTCTTTTCCCGAGGATTCCCGGCCTGGCGACGGGGAATATTCATGAGCATGTGCATCCATGCCAGACCCATGCTGGAGAACAATAGTTACAGGTAAGTAATCTGTTCCTTAACCATAACTATAGGGTCGCTACCACAGACTTTGTGATATATTTTATAGTTCTCCAGCATTTGATTTACAACAGATTCTCATGCTGTAGAATATTCTCTCTGTTGTCAGGGTGGGGCTCATCGGCACAAAGCAGTTTCACATGCATGTAAAGCAAACACTGAGTTCACTTTAGTGATGTATCTACCCCATTTCAGTCCTTTTGCTTACTGGTGGTAAAGTCGTTAAGCTCGAACCCAAAGTCCCCATAGATTAGTTTACCTAGTTTACCTAGACAAACGAAAACAAGGAAAATTGTGAGGACAATCTTTCAACAACAGTTTTCTTTAGTTCAGGTCCTTAAATTGCCAAGATTTTGGGGTACCGCCCTGGCCGTAGGAACACCTGAAGCTGCTCCTCTGCTGGGAAATAGAGGCCCAGTGTTCCAGGAGGGAGGAGCTTAAGAGGACCTTATCCCCTACAATACTGCAAAGCTGCAATCCTAAAGGGAAAAAGAAGACATTATGCCAAACAAATTCAAATGACAACCCACCCTCAGAAAGAAAATATTCAAAACCATTAAAGAGCTGGGAACCCTACCCACTTTATAAAACACTTACACCCTTGCAGAAATTATACAACAAAATCACCAATCATATCCAAAACAAGATCAAAAACATTCAGCAAGGCAAACACCCAAAACTAATAGCTAGGAAGGATTGTATTCTGCACAGCGAAACTGAACCAAACATCACAACACTCAACCAATTGAAGCCCATCTCCGAAGTGGTGGCCTATGAACTGGCAGGCTCTCTCATGTATCCTTATCCCCAGGCATCTAGAAAAACACCCATAGCAAGTAAACCCCAGCTTATTTCTACTGTGAACTCAAGAACACTCCACTAAAAACAAGTATTAAGGTTTTTGAGAAGGCAAATGTTTAACCACTTCACTAAAACATTACTGGAAACCCTGTTGATCCTACAAACTGCTACACAATTTACAATATACCATACCTGATTTAAAATCGTGGAAAGATAGTTTTATAGCCGAACCTTGGAACATGTGGAGTCCAACAGCATCCTGGATAATGCACAAGTAGTAGGCTGGTCAATGAGGGAAATTGAATCTTCACAGGATGACTTCAATGTGGACTCAAACATCATCTCCACCCACATACCTCTAGATATCTCAACAGCTTTTGACTCATTACCACTAAAATGGTTGGAAGAAGCTGAAATGTGCAACACTGCATTACATTGTATGAGCACTTTCTTTATGGAAAGATCGGAGACCACCCACCTACTACCTTACACATTGAACTTGCGCAACATAATCTGTGGAGTACTGCAAGGAACAAGTTGATCACATATGTTTTGCAATATGTTTGTCCCCTCAGTGATGCTTGGTTTAATTATGCAGATGGCACTGAAATCATTTTCAAAATGTCCACCAACAAGATGGAAATCATGATCATCTTCACTTCATGCCACACCACAGGCAGCGATATCCTGGCCTGCAGAAATGGATGCATGTGCAAAAACTTCTAAAGTTATTGAGAACCTTGGGATTCTAAAGGACAGACCACAACACAGTGTTGAAGAAATGTTTCTACCCCCTATGCCCTTTTAGGAGGATAATGCCCTTCCTCACCTTTCCGCAGAATACCCTGGCCATAATTTTTTGGACTTTAGTAAGAATTGACTAAGTCAACACCAAATAGCTTGTAATGTTGGTTAAACTTACTAAAAAAAGTCAAAGCATCCAGAGCACATTGCTAACACTGCTACCTAAACTCTGCAGGAGGAATCACGTTAAGCCATCTCTAAGATCACTCCCTCCCCACACATCAAAAGATCTATTTCAATTAACTGTCAATTACCTAGCTCTCTTCAGAGCAGTGGCGCTAAATTCATTCAAGTAAAGAGCATCCTATATAAACAGGGAGAATGCAGCGATCAAGCAATGACGGTATCACTACATATTATCTCCACCAAAAATATCGCCGTATATATGGTCATCTGGAACGGCCATCGGCAGTATTTTTGGAGGGGATCATTTTTGGGGGTTTTGTGAGCAGAGTTTGCGGGGGTGTCCCCCACTCCTTTAAAAATAATGCAGGGGATGCAGGGGTGTTCCCCGCAGGTTCCATGCCTTAATATCGCCGCAAAAATATGGCAGTATTTTTGTATGCCAATATTTTTGCGGCTATATTAACACATGGAAGCGCAATGACATACTCCCAGAAACCACATGATCTGTCATAAAGAAAGGGGCATGGTGAAACTGAGGAACTCCAGACCAAATGGAATCTACACAGTCTAGGATCACCTTACTTGCAAGAAATGCCTAAATACCTTCCTGTTCTAACTAGCTAAATCCCCATCCTGGCAATCACCCATTATACTCCACACTAACGGTCTAATGTACCCCCCCTTGATCACCGACTTGGCCCAGTGCCCATGGCCTAAACTCTTTGGTGCATAATAATAATCATGCCTGGTTAGCCTGTAACCAGGTAATTTCCCTCTTTCTATTACACACCAAGCACTTGGATGCTAACAAGATATCCCAAGTAAATCTGAATGAACGGCTAGTTTACAGGAACTTGCAGCAAGCAGAGTTGCTCGAAGAATCCAATGTGAACTTCACATTCTCTAGAATCCCATTCCACACTCTTCATGCTAACCAAGCTAGATCTCAATGTTTATAATGAAAGGTCTGTAAGCTTACTATCCACCTGCCATCACCCCCTCTTTGTGTTTCCTCTCTCGAGCAGAATCTGCCTCTGCATACTGCCAGATTTAATTCCCACATGAGGATGGCAAAAGAGGTCTCCCCACAAGTTCCAGACAAGGTCTTCCACTGGGAATTCACCATGGACACTTCAGATGGACGCTCTAAACTGACTACTGGACCTCTACTAACCTTCTGCACTAACTTTCTCAACTTCTATCCTCAAACACACTACATGCAGACCAGCTGTGACACTCGCACACGGCAATTAAACAATCGGTCTCTTCACTTTTAAACACAACACTACACCTCTACAACCAACTTATATACAACACTCACGCCCAATGTATTTCAGTAGTAGGAGCGCACACGGCTCAGCTCTGGAGACAAAGCATGTCTGGAATTTGAACAAATAATCCCTAAAAACAGACCTGCATGGAAAGCTCTGTTTCAGATCCTGCATAGACTTTTGAGACCAGGCCAATTCTACTGGTCTGTGGTATTAATATAACATTCAGATGACTGGATTTCGTATTTTGTCCCAAAAGAGCTCCAATCATGACACTCGGCTAAAGGAAGAATCCAATTACCTAAGAATCTCCTGCCTCTGGAATGTTTATTCTCTTTATTTATTTGGTCTGGTGTACAGTATAACCTGTACTGGCTATAATACAGACTTGTTTGCATGGATTAGACATTCCATAAAACGTATACAATAAATCACAATGCACATATCCTACAATTCCAAAATGTACAAATATTCAACTTAATTAGTAATTAATGCAACGTCATGTATGTTACAAATCTATATATCTGTCTGAGCAAATATCCAAGCATACCCATAGTTATTATCACAAAGGTTCTAACAAAGTAAAAACAGAATTGCGAACGCAGGTCCAAACCATCAAAAGGACCTGCAACCACATAAATTCATTTACAATCCTGTAATTGTGTACACCATACTTAAGGCCGCTCCCACCTAACCACCTATCATTTTAATTTTTTGTAGCCAGGTCCTCCTTAGATAGCATGCAAAGGTTATCTAAGTAGGGCCTGCAAAGTCAAAAGCCACCTTCATCTCCGATAAAAGATTGGTATGGTAAACAGATGTGGTTTCCAAATGTTACATGAACTGATGTAGCGTGAGGAACGGTCAGAAGGCGTGCAAAGAAATGGTTCTCCAAATTTCGGAACATATTGTGAGGAATTGCAATCTGGCAAGGGTGTAGAAATGCTGTTTTTTCAAAAAAGAATTAATACAATTATCCAGGCAAGTCTGTCTCTGAAAAAGAAATCTGCTGATTGGATTCCCCTTTCATTAACTCCACACCAAAAGCATTGTGTATCAGTGTCCTGCTGCACCAGTATCCTGATCTACAGTGCCTGGTCACAGTTGCCTGTTTGACTGCTACAGTGACAGCCAAGTCTCTGCAGCACAGATGCTGCATTTAAGACATGCACCCCAGTACCTGTGAGGGCAAGCAACAGGGGTGCAGGAATCAAAGGAGTCACCCCACAGGAAGCTGTCCTGGAAACAGGAATTAAAGAACACCCCCATTCAAAACAGGAGTGGCCTATAACCAGGCTGCTGCATCTCTAAAGGCCGTTGATCCTATTGGGAGGAGAAGCTTGTGAGGTTATTGTAGACAGAGGAAGTTCTTTACATCTGGATGAAGGTTTCGCCATCTTGTTTCTCTCTGCCTCCAACATCCCTCCACTTCTTATCGCACAATGCACTTTTGATGTGAGAAGGCAAAGTCTACTCGTTTGAAGAACAAGGATTGGACCCCCTAAAGCAGATTAGCTTTAGCCCAATCTCAAGGCACTATTGACTGCTAACTGACCCTTGATCCATTTTCTGGACCCTAGAGACTGGTTAGGTCCCTTTTATCCCTATTGCACCCAAGAACATATCCCTTTAAAGAACATTATGACTTTTACTTGACTTTCACCCCTGATTCACTACCTGCATCTTTCTATCTTTGTGCATTCTGTGTTCTTTCCTCAGGGGTAGGTTTTGTGTAGTGTTTTCTGTTTAATTATTTTTGCATGTGGTGTGTAATTGTAACTAGTTTTTTCTATTTAGTTATTTTTTCAAATGATATGTTTTAATTAAAGTATATATTTTTATAAAACCTTGATGGGACATTCCTTTATTTTGAGCTGTTATACTTTGCTGTTTGGGTTGCTACTGAACCACATTCACACCCCTCTTGAGAGTATAGACTTTATGATTGTGTTGGCTCTTGGTTTTATAGAAGTGTGAGGGCTGTGTAGGCACTTTAGTTACTACTCATCGTTGTACTCCTGCAAAGCAGAAGTCAATTTGTCATGCATATCTTCCCCAGCAGGGATAGCTCACCGCTATACATATGGTCGAGAGCATGATGTTTCAAAGTCTTCGCAAACCTACCTGTCTAATTTTGACCCCCTGTTTATCAATATGTTTATTCCCAGTAAGTTGTTGATTACAGATAATCCCTATTTAATCAGAATGATCACCCGTCATAAAACAGTGTCTTCCACTTCTATTTGCGAGTCCCTCCTCTTAATGCTAAAATTACATACAACATAGCACTTAACCGGGATTAACTTTTAAACTCCTAGATGTCATGTAGGAAGAGTATTTATCAACTCGTAATTGTAGTGATTTCAGGGCTCCAACATGCAAATCTGGGGTTTTGGTGCCCCCATATCGCTAAGAGTTTGCCAAAGGATTCCCCTGTCAACATGGTCAAAGGGGGAACTTAAATCTAGAAAGGCCACCTAGACTATTACATATATGGCTGTGATAAAATATACATTTAGACCCTGATAGACCATGCCAGTGCCAGCCCTAAAGTCCAATTGTGTATCCAACAAAATACCTTTAACCTGCTCCCATTCCTCTAACCTTTTTGGTACAAAGCGAACAACTTGCAAGTACCATCTAGTAAGGTAACTGAGCAATGAGAAACTAGAGGAGTCATATTGCCATTTGTATAAATGAGCAGTGTAATCCCTGTTCTCCTGCTCTGCGGAATTTGATTTGTCTTAATGACTGCAATAAATACTTGAACCGAAAACAGAATCTATTAGACCCGCTAGCAACAAATAAAATTTGGGAACCCATTTTTCCCTGGTAATTTCCTACATATAACATTTACCATTTCTTTAATTGAAATTGGAATTCATCCCCCCTCTCCTGACAAGGCAACCTCATTCCCACTCTCTGAAAAATACGGACTTCAAAGCCTTCTAAAGACCCAATGTCTAGCCCATTGGAGTTCCTTGCTGCTTTACTCCAGCAGGACTTGCCATCAGTCAGCATTGCAGCTTCACATAGATTGTTCAAATCTTTGTTGGCAATCTCTGCCGCTGTTTTGAACAATTCAGTTTTATAATTCCACTGTCTCAACCTGATATCTACGCTATTCGGGCAGGGAGCTCTTAATAATACAAGGAGAGCTCTCTTTTTGGCCTTACAGATGGCAGATAAGGATGATTTTTAGATGACTTCCCCTATCTGACAGTGAGTCTGATAATAATTTTTACAGATCTCTGTGAACTGTGCCAAGGCTTGAACAATATCTGTACGTAGTGAATCGATGTTTGAGCATCTCATTATCTCTGCCCTGCTAGCAACAACCTCCCTATTTAGCAGAGTGGTCTCCCTATCAGCTTTCCAGTGCAGCAACTTACCGTTCGCCCCACTTGATAAATGTGTGGCATAAGTATGACTGGTCATAATCACACTCCCTTCTCAAGCCTGTATAAGAGAGTGAAGATTATCACTTTCATGCCTCCTGAAAATCTCAAAACCATGACTAAAACTCGACCACTTAATAAGAATTAAAACATAGTCGATTAGGCTCTGAATCCTCCCCATTTGAAATGTAAAATTACTGGCAGTTTCAGAGTCATATCTGCCATTAACTGCTCCGTAAGCCGTTTCCTCAAGAATTTCCCACGAATATAAGGCAGTGTCAGGTGTCACGGACTCCACCCAAGCAGCTTAGTAACAATGAATGTCATCTACTTCTCATTAACAGCAAACAAATAGTTACCTGTGCCTATTCGGAAATTCACATCCGTGCAGGGCATGGCCATTTGCTATAAAGCCATCGAGAAGTTGGAGTATGGCCACAGAGCCCTTGCAGTTTTGCTGTTGTAAAAATTAACTATTTCAAGGTTCCTGTTCCCCATGGCCTTCGCTGTTGACGGCACCTGACCTTTTGGAGTGACTGGTGTATAATTCACCACTTGGTAAACGGGATGTCTGTGATTTTTGCAAAGAAGTTTAGACCTTCAAATTCAGTGATAATTAATTTGTACATATTTAACAACATACATGCTTTTATTATAGCTTTCACGTCTTGGCCGAGGGGCAGACATGGGCTTTAACGGCACGCCAGCCAGAGCTTTGGTAGACCAGAGTGAAGTGAGGGCCTCAGCTTGGGATTTACCAGGATGCGGATAGTTTCTTTTTTTGAAAACATGTTCCAAAATGGCCACCGTCAACTGACAAGGGTACTAGTCCCTTTTTCTATTTCAATGGCGACCAGAGGAGCTCTAGGACTGAAACACAAGGCTCAGGTCCCGCAGGTAAGTGAGGGGGGTGGGAAGGGTAATCTGGTGATTTGGGGCAGGTGGGCAGGCAACAGGGAGAATCTCCCCGTTACCTCCCCACATTAGAGCGAGGAAAAAAAGGAAGATGGGCTTTGGGTGGCTGGAACAGTAGGCAGGGATTGTGTATTCTCGCCTGGTGTTCCAGTCACCCAATTGGCTGAATGCCCTGCCCCAGCTGCGAATAGACATGGCGAGGTCTATACTCAAGTATACTTTAAAAGTCTAACTTCATAGCTGTACTTGGTAACCTATTATAAATCATAGCTGATCTTTTTTACAAATGGTTTCTCCTGGTTGTAGTTGCTCACTAAATCCAGGGAATTCATCCATTCCTTACCCCTTTGGGACTAAGGAAGTGAGCCCACTATGCAATACCCTCCCTAGGGGTCAGGGCAAGCAGGGCATCCCACTAGGGGTGACCACCCCCTCTGAGGAAAGGAATGCCTATATTGTGGTTACATGTGTAGGCCTGTGCAAACAGCCACCACATTTTCATGATCAAGTACCTTGATAATTCAATGTTCAATGATATTTGGTACAAACGGCTGTACACTGCCTCAAACATTGAAAAGACAATAAGTACCACAAGAAACAAATGAGTGATCAGCCCCATCTAATATTGTAGTGTGCACACCATGAGTATCAAGATTCTCTTCATACATTTCAATGCAGGTACGTTTATATTTAGGGTGCTGGAGAGAAAAATGCAGCCCTGCTACAGTGTGCTGCTCTATAATTAACAACCAAAACAGAGTCCTTAAGTAACAAAAACTCTTGTCCCTTGCACACCCTATTTACTGATAATCGGAGTTATTCAAACTTCAGAGAATATTTCTTCATGAGCATAAAGTAATATTTTGAAACAGTTATTTACGTCTGTAATAGTATTTGTAATTCATCACAGTCAATTCAACAAAGATAATCAAAAAAAGCTCAACGCGTTTTGGGATTTCCCTTTGCCAGGAGCAAATTTCAATATATGAATTCGTCTGTGTGCTTCAATTATCTGAAGAATATTTAAAAAGGAACCAGTATTTTCTTAAACAACAATGTGTCACTAATGCACCATCTATTTTTATTCTTACATGTTTCTTACTACTATTTACCTGACTGAGTCTTGGCGTGGCTCCCTGACGTGACATATCTCAACATCACAATGTGATTATCATCTTTCTCGGGTTTCATTAGATGCTTTAATCTGTTTGATCAATTAAACAGAGAATTGTTCAAAAGTATCCTTTGACTCTGTTGTAATAAAATAGGTATTCCACATACACATACCCTCAGGCAAGTAGACTAAGTAATCCTAAAACTGTCAAGTGTTAAATTTGGTCACACTCCATCTACAAGAGCTCTGTTATTGGTCGGTGATAAAAATCACATTTCTGTAAAATCAATAAAAACCTAATTTATGGCAACAATTAGTTCAGTAAGACCTAAAGTAAAGGCAACTCACCATCCATTGGTAGGATTAGATGTGTCCTCGAAAGATATGTAATTAAATATTTAGAAGAGAATGCACAAGGAGATAATTCCACATGCTGCAATGATAAATATCAGCCCTGTTTTCATTAGTCCAGTGGGACGTATGGTCTTCCCATCTGTTCATTAGTTTTGCGTCTGTTTACCTACATTTGGGCCATGTCCAGATCAAACAGTCTGCGCGTTATGACATCCTCAAATGTGAGGACAAAATGGCTGATTTTAAATATGTAAACATCACTGCAACGTTGTTGCATAATGACGTCGTGACGACACAACATTGTTTTCGCAGTTGCCATGGCTCAGTGGCTGCAACTACCGATGATGTGTAATGTTTGAAAACCATAAATTCAAGGAAATTCAACCGCAAAGGTCCTTATGTGGATATGCTTTTCTCAATGTTGTCTTAAATGATTTACATATCCAAGGGATCCACCAAGGTTAAACCTGGAAGGCCCGATATTGTGGAAAATACTTTCCCTGTTACTAAATCCTTTACGTATATTCTGATTCAAGCTAGTAATTTTGCTAACCAAAAATGTAACTCTGTATGATCAAATGTCTCGGTTCCTAACAAGTCAGCCAGGATTAAATAGATGTAATCATACCACATATACATTCTTTTTGCTATGGAATGTATTGATCCTTTTCATTCTCCCACAACCATCCTGTTTCTACCTTAATGCTTGTACATCTTTTGCTGGTGTTTAACCTGCATGATAATATTCATATTCACTAAATCCTAAAATCTTTATAATTAATTTGGCCGAATTGATCTTTATAATTAATTTGGCCATATTGCATGACGCTATCACAGGTAGTTGCTAAATTCCATTATTACATGAATGTGTACATTTGCAGGATCTCTGTGCATAATAGGTACGTTAAGCTGGTTAGAGTGTCTTTAACCCAAGTATCAGAATATATAACAATTGTGCATGTTCGTTTAATCCTCAACTCATTACAATCACTTTGTTCAAGTTTGAAACTGCAACAGGTGATTACTGTATCCCATTATTGCATACATTTGTACATCACAGGATCTCTGTGGTACATAGGCTTTATACCCACTGTTCAATATGTCAAAATTATTAGAGTAAGTCATTATTCGCTCTAAGTAACATGTGCTTCCCTATGGTTAGTATATGGATTCTGAATGTTTTATATCAGTGATATCTGAATCATCTTGTGTAATCATTACGTCTCTTTGTAGTTGACATCTTAGTACTCATCTCATTTTTAGGAAGTGGGTTAAAGAGAATTCCTCATTCATGCCTGTTGGGTTCGAGTGCATCCATTTTGTGAATACAGAACAGTTCTTTTTTTACAATCAAGTCATTAAGGTTTCCTCCTCTGGGTGGTCTACGTATCTGTTAAAAAACGACAAACTTCATTTGCAAGAGTGCCTTCAAATGTCTGGCCACTGGGGATTTTTGATTTTTGACTTATGTTCGTTAATCCGTTTTACCTTTCTGGTGGTCTGTCCTACATAAAGTGCAAATTAATTTGTAAATGACATTTTTTGAGTCACAGGTGGTAAAGTGTTTAAATGTTATTTTCCGTCCTGTGTATGGGTGTCTACCATGCTCTGCAGTCTGGATGTTATTGCAGTTACTGAAACTTGGACAAGGGAAAGTGCCTTGTTTTGGCTTTGGTTTTGCTACGAAGGATTACATGGGAGTCATGAACTTTTCTGCTTTAACGAGGGTGTCTCTCAAATTGCTACCTCTGGTGAAGGCCACCATCAGTGGTTTACGAAAGAGTCTGGACAGTTGTGTGTCAAGCTGTAGAATTTTGCATTTCTTTAATAGGCGTGAAATTTGTGCGCTTTGTCTGGAAAACATCATTACGTGAATCAGTGCAGGGCTTTCTTTGTGCTTTTTAGGTCCTAAAAGGGCTTTCTTTGTTGTAAGACTACACTTCTGCTTGGCTTTATCAAGTACCTATTCTGGATATCCTCTCTGTTTGAATCACTCATTTAGAGCTCTTGATGCTCCTTTCATAATTGATTTAATCTTAGATTATCCTTCTAATTCTGACAAATTGGCTGAGCGGTAAATTGTCTTTAGGATGCTGCAGGTTGAACCTAGCATAATGTAATGTATTGTTCACGTCAGTGGGTTTGCAAAACAATGTGGTTTTCAGTTTATCAATGAAAAATACCTCCATCAAGAAAATCTATGCTGGGGTTGCCTATTTCCAATGTGAATTTGATACATGGATGACCAGAATTAAGGTGAGTAGGAAATCTGTTAAATTCTTCTCGTGAGCCTTTCCAGATGCCAAAAATATAATTGATTGGTCTCTTCCATACTGCTAGGCTGTATGCCCATTTAGCTAGTTCTAACACATGTTTTGTTTCAAAGCCATACATGAAAAGATTTGCGTAGACCTGGGCCATCGCTGAGCCCATCAAGGTCCCTGATGCTTCTAGGTAATAATGCTTTCCAAAACAAATATTGTTGTTACATAAAATGATTTTGGTCAATTCTAATGTCAGGATTTTGTTAGCCCTGAAGTATTCTCCTTGTAGTAGAACCCATTTCAGTGCCTCTAGGCCTTTGCAGTCATGGATTGAGGTATATAAACTTTGTGCATGCAGGGTGAACAAAATGAAATTGGGTTGTAAATTAGTTACATTCTCCAATGTGTTTAAAAATTGAGTTGTATCTCGGAGGTTAGTCTTCTGCGATAGGTTGTAGTAATTTGTCTATGTATTTTTCTAGGGAGTCAAAGATGCTCTCCTCTGCCGCTACTATTGGCCTTAGTGGTGGTTTCTGTAGGTTTTTATGTATTTTTGGTAGGCCATAAAAAACAGACATAATTGGAAATGTATTGGTGCAATACCTAGTATTTAGTTTTACTTTTTATCCATCTTCAATTAATGCTTTCTGTACGGTGGTATCAATGATGGGTACAATTTCTTCAGTGGGGTTCTTATCTAACAACATGTATATATTTTTAGTTTTTCAATAGACCTAAGCAGCTATTGGTAAAGAAGTTGCTGTCCATGGTAGCAATCGCTCCCAATTTGTCTGCCAGTTTAATTGTTATGGAGGAATCCTCTGCAAGTTGTTGTAAGAGCGCAATCTGATGTTTCGTCATATTTTGTTGCCTCAAATTGAAGAATTTAACATATTTAAGGTCCTTTATCATATTAGTCTCAAACAATTAAAGTGGCAAGTTTTGTACAGATGGGTTGAAAGTGCTTTTTCAGTTTGATTTCTAAATGATCAAATGTCATGGATCTGTCCTCAATCAGTGGCTGAGAGTCAAAAAAACTGTTGAAGTCTTGCTTTCCTAGTGAGTTTAGCTAGATTAATCCGCTCTTCAAATAACTCAGCCAGTCAAGTTGCTGATTAGTGAATGTCTTGCTAAAGATAGTAATGACTAGTTCATGTTTTTCTTTTCTTGTGCATCAATTTCTTAAGTCCTATTCTGACCTTTCTGTGAAAAGGACATGCTGTGTTTGATGTGGCTGTCTCTGTTGATATCACTACTAGTATTTGTGTTATTGATCGGAATGGTTTGTCTGGGGGGTTGGAGGGTAGTAACTCCCTACCGATAATGGAGGTGTCACTCGATGGTTCAATGTTCTGGGTGTGCAGCCTGTTTTGTCTCTCCGTCCTGTCGGGTCTAAAGGGCCTGTTGTGTTGATATAACGCCTGCCACGTATAAACTATGTCTCGTGAATAATCTAATGTATTGCGTCTGAACTTCCTGATCTTTCTTTAGTTCAATATCTTTGCGATAAGAGTCTAATTTATTATTAGTGTCCTCCAGTATCTTATTACTATCTTTCTGGGATAGTTATGAACTGATTTTTTCCTTAAATTCAGTGTCTATAGTCGATGAGGATTTTGCCAATTCTTCCATTGTAAACAAGAGTACATTTATTTAATATTTGTTCACACTTCTTTACAAAATTTCTGTTTTTCTTGCAAAGAGTGGGTCTAAGATATATCCTTAAGCCTTGTTGTATCTGTTGTGCTTTATAGTAATGTGCAAGTGTAGATTGTATTGCTCACCAAGAGTGCACGGACAGTTATTTATCACCAGTACATTTGCAGAGCAGAGCAAATACTTTGAACGCAGGTAGACGAAGCAATGACTTACACCCACACGTGCAATTAGAGGATAAGTAGCACTTATGCAGCTATTTTTTCATAGTTAAACATACATAAAGCAATAAGTGATAACACAGAAATAAATCACAGACAAGATAGTAAGTTAGCAAGAATACATCACCATGGGTGTAACTGAATTCCTCATCTCGCCAGAAGCAGCTGAAAGACCCTGTTAACAGCCAGGCCGAGAGCACAACAACCCACAGGGATTTTGGAACAAGGCGTCCCCCCTCTGACTGAGGTCTTTGTGCTTTTTCCCGCCTGACCTTTTCAGAGCTCCGCATAAATGCCTTCCTCAAAAGGGGTGGCAATTTCTCAAACCTTCTGGCATTAGCGCTTGCGTGTTGATGAGTGACCGTTGGTTGCCAGCCGGGTCAACCGACAGTAACCCCAAGGAGCAAAGTGCTTCTCTCTCCTACAGCACCACGGAAAACAATTCCATAACTCATCTTGAAACCTTGGCGCTGGCATAGCAAACGATAACAAACCTTATCGGGTACCAGTCGGCACCTGTGGATCCTAGCTTTCCCAGCGCTGTGTCCTTGGCTGAGGCATGCATACCAGTCTCAGCAACGAATAACATTGAAAACATGTTTTTCAGCAAGTGCATCTTCGACTGAGGCATGGAATAAATATCTATTATGGCTCTGAGTGCCCCCACAATGCACTGCGCACCATTGTCATATTTTAGCTCAAGCATCACATAGATGCATGAAGTTTCTGTGATATTTATTTCCTGATTAGTCTTTCGAAGTTGTTAATTTGTCTGAATTTTCTGTGATTGTGCAAGTTCTTTCAGTATCTTATCAGAGCAAGCATCCTTGTGGCTTTTTCCTCACTGAATGCGAAGGTTGTTGCATGTCTGTTGGTCAATTGATTAATCTTTGAAAATGACATCATTAACAAAAAGGTTTGTTGTTAAGGTGTGGACTAACTATAGTGCAACTCCAAAGATGGGTTAAATGACTCTAAAATCTAATATTGTAGTGTGCACACCTAGGAGTATCAAGATTCTCTTCATACATTTCAATGCAGGTAATGTAGATATTTAGGGTGCTGGGGATGAAAATGCAGCTCTGGTAAAGTTAGCTGCTCTATAATCAACACACACCCCTAACCACATAAGCCAATCATGTCACATGCTAAGAATTGATTGCATTCTTTTTTACACTTTTTTCTTTTGGGTTTAATTGATGTACTGTTTAAACTTATTACTATTGTTTCTATGTTTCTATCCTCACCGCACTAGTGACATGGTGTGTTTCAAGATCCGTTAAGATGGGATTTTATTTGTGGTTCTTTCTAAGCTCAAATGGAGCTTGTATTCTTCCTATCTCTTTCACGTATTACACTTTTTACTATCTCTAAGCCATTGTGTCACTATGGTGGCGATATATGCACATTGGGGGACCATTTTATGTTAAAATAGGCTGCCACTAACACAAGGATTTCATAACTGCTCGTGAGAGGGTATGCTGGCCACAGTCCTGGTTTTCTTACATGTACGTTTTTGCTTCTGCTCATTTAATTTCTCCGACTTCTGAACTTGTATTAGAAAAACTGAGTGTCTCATTGGTAAACGTGACAGTTTTGACGATGTGGTTACTTTTGGTCCACATGCAGGCAGTTGGTCATTTAAAGCTCAACGCTTTTGTTCGGGGAAGGATGTTTGTTTTAAATATGCGCTCTACATGAAGATGAGATGATGGGTAGAGTAATTACTTGTATATTCACTTCAGGAATACTTTTTGGGATGGATTTTGACTGTTTGATTACATTTTTTTGCTAACCTCCCGACCTAATGTTACATTACAACAAATGTGATCTGTTATCGCGGCAATTCCTATATTTATGTAAAATGTATTTTAGATATGGTCCCTGATGTAGGACATCAAGTCCAAAATGCATTGGACAATGTTGCTTGCCTCTGCATTAAAAGAAATATTTGAGCGCAACTCAAGTGGATTTATGTTTGAATATGAATAACATCGATTTGAATATGTTGAGAAATGCAGCTATAACTTAAGTCATGGTTCCATCCCACCTCCTTTTTTCTCCTAAGAGCCCAGTGTTTGTTGGTTACATGGGAAGCAAAACTGTTGATAACATGCAGGGCCCGTTTAAAGTGGATGGCTTGGTGTCTGACCTCTGCTCGCTCCCATCTCCTGTTGAGGTCAAAGCTGATGACCAATTGAATTATCTTCTCCCAGGGAGGAACTTAAAGACCAGAGAAACCAGGTAGAGAAAATCCAGAGCAGCAACTTGTGACAAGACTCTTGGGTTGGAGGCGGTCCCTCCAACCGAGTAAGGAGAACCACACATAGGACATGGTGGGCAGAGAACAAGAGCTCTGCGCATGCTGTAGTTGCTTTGACAAAGGTGGGGACCACAGTAAAACTGAGACTGCTGAAGCAGAAAACATGCCGCAACACAAGGTACCGTCATCCCGAAGCCCGAGATACCAAAAGTGAAGAAGAGAAGCAACCGTGCAGACCGATGTGAAGCCACTGAACCATCAGAGCCAGAGATCCGACGCCGACTGCGTGCTCTGCTGCAAGAGAGAAGGTACGTGACTAAGAAGGGGAAACTGTTGGAGGGTGGTGCGACCAACGGTAGATAAGGCTGAGAATGCCCTGATCCCCCCTTTACGGCTGATGAAAGCAACACCTTGCAAGGAGGTAGAAGAAATCCACTAACCCGCGCTGAAAAAACCCTGAACCCACTGGGGGAATAAGAAAGTGAAGACCGTGCAAGAAGGTAAATGAAGGCCCCTAACCTGGGCTGGATGAACCCGAAGCCCACTAGTGGCTATGGAAGGAAAAACCCAGCAAAGTGGTGGAAGAAGCTAGGTAATCCATGCTACCAGAGCCAATAGCCCACCCAGGGCTGTGAGAATTGATAACCTAAGAGGTGGAAAAAGAGAACAGAATATCGCCAGGCTGAAAAGGCCAAGAGTCTATATGAAACTGCAGATAAGACCTGTTTCCTGGATATAGAGGGTGAACGTCATTGCTATTTGTGCACAGTCAGACCTATACACGTCAGGTACTACATTCCTGAAAAAAAGATAAGCTAGACACACACTTAATTAGGTGACAAGAACATAGGGGTAGCTAAAACACAATGACCTTTCTTTTGTGTGGTTTTTTTGGATTCCTTTGTTTCGATGTACTACGTGAAGGGACCATGGTGGAGATGGTGCTCGAAAACCAGCCATCTCCAACGTTGACAAGGGGGTGTAACCCTTAGACTAAGCTACGATTTAGTGCCCTTTCTTTCTTTTCTTACCTTTCTTTCTTTTACTCTTTTCTCTTTCCTTTCTGCCTTTCCTTCATTCCTTTATCCTTTTTCTTTTCTTTCCTTTACTCTTTCCTTTGCTCATGGAGGCAGATTGGAAATAAGATAGCAAAGAGTTTAGCAGAGGACCAAGTGTGTGTTTTGTAAGACGTCCTGACAAGCACCTGTTTGTTTTGTAGCTTAGGCAAATCCCTTTAGGAAATGGGGATTAGACTTGGTTTCTTTCTTTTATTATAAGTAAAACATCGTGTATAACCATGTTCTCTTGTCCATCTCCTATCTCTGACCTACCACATAACATATGAGTTCTTTCATTCACTGTTGTACATGGTACACCCATGTACAACATGCTTTGAACCTTCTATGATGTTAGGAATTGAGTAGTAATTTGCAGGTTATGCACAAATCTCTGCAGGTACATTCACTCAAAGCAAGCTCCTCGCACGCTCTTCCCTCATTACCCTTTTCCTCACACCCCTCTTTTAATTGCTGATCCCAAACCCTCTTTTCAATGCTTATACAAAAACCAAAACTATTGGTTTTGCCAACACTTATTTACTCTGCTCTTATGCATCATGCAGCGAAGACCACAATTGGACAATACCCCCAATGGTATGCATATATTAAAATGGTTGTTAATTTTGCATTAAGCCACTGTTAGATAAAATCAAGTCTGTTGAAAATGGGTCTGGAACTGGTAGACTGCAGATGGTTGATTTAGTGAAGGAAAAATGTTATTCTAATTTTCAATCCCACTAATGGACTGTTTCTTCTTTTCGTCTAGCTTTTTCTGCACTTTACCTTCAGTTAAAGTACACAATCTTGTGGTTTTCATGCGGTATGTGTTTAATGTATTTCTCAATTATTTGATTTAAATATTTTTCTTGTGCAGTATTCTGCTTTTCTATGCATTGAATGCAAACAATACAGATTATCTGCCATCTCTTTGTATCTTGGGAAGCAAGCGCTAGAGCAGTCAGCACAGTTGGGGCATGAGAAGGGAACACACCATGTAAATTAGGCAAGAATAAACTACAATAAAATTAGGCCATATAAGTGATTGTCATAAGATGGAAATAAGACAATAAAGAAACGTAACTTTGACATTTTTGGAAGCTTAATCAAGCTTGGTGATAACATGAACAAAAATATTTAAAGTACTAGAGATCTAACAGATTAAATTCCCAGGAATTATGTTCCAAATGCTGACGGAAGAAGGATGGGGAAGAACACGATATATATGTCAAGGATACCTTGGTTAGCTGGACACCAGGAGTGTGGCATGCCATAATTTCTGTACAAAGGCATCAGTAAATCTTTTAATTGGCACAGAAATAACGGTTTTAAAATGTCTTTTATGTTGCAAAAATAGAATGGTACGGGAACAAAAGTTGAGAAATGAGGGTTGTGGGTTTCTGCTCGGTTTCCCCTACAATGTAAAGAAATGTAAAACTGTTGTGGTTGGCCCGATAAATAGACTGCCAGAAATAATGCATGGATCCACTATATCTACGTGATTATTAACTGTGTGTTTGGGAATGTGTATAAAGGACTCTTATGTTACATGTAGAAGACATTTAAAACATAATCACTTTAAGACTACTAATTCAACCACCTCTCAAATCATGCAAACTGCTCATAGCCAAATTGCCTATCTCTAACAATCATACCTTAACCATTTAGCTTATATACATGCCACCTAGACCTATTGGGACTTTCGAGGAGGATCTATCCAGCCTGCTAGCCAATAACATGAAAGACTCCTCACAAATCCTATTACTATGCGACTTCAATTTAGGACTTAATGACCCTGAGGACAAACCAGCCCAGTCGATAGCCACTATGCTAGCTGAACATGGCCTAACCCAAAAAGTTCTCACCCCAACACATGACAAAGGAAGGACCCTGGACAGGGTTACCACCTTGAACTGTGATACCACCATCACCAAAAATACCCCTCAACAATGGACAGACCACCACCTCATCAACTTTGCATTAACCTTGAATAAACAAATTACCAAAGTAAAAATTATGGCACTGTCCCTACCTACTAGAGCTAAAAAAAAAATCATTCCAGACAAGCTTCTGCCATTGCTACTGCCAACTATTAATGCTCTTCCCAATAACTTGGATCCTGGACTCCTTGTAAAAAGTTACAACAGTGCCATGAAGAAAGCATTACATACTATTGCGCCCCTAAAGCTACAAAAAAGCAAACAACAAACACACCTCAACGCCTGGTTCACCCCACACCTAAAGGAATTACGAATGCAAAAAAGGAAATTAGAATCTCAATGGCGACAAACCCCATCTGAAGAAAACAAACTGAAACTTAAACACTTCACTAATAACTATGAAAAAGAAATCCTACTTACAAAAGCAATCTCTTCAATGAAAGAATCTGTAATGCAAGTTCTAATACCAAGGAACTATTCGCCATCCTAAGAGAGCTGGAATCCCCAGTTCCCCACCTGACACCACAGCCAAACACAAACAATGGTGTACCAGCATCCAAAATGCCCGAGCCAACAAAATAAAAACACTCCAAACCAAAATATCTTTAAAAAAGCCTCTCTATCTCCCAACGAGTCACCACTTCTCCCTACCCCTATAATAACTAACTCACCAGGCCCGGACCCTTTTAAATTCGCCAAAATCTCCATTCAGGAAACCGAAAGAATCATCGCATCCCTCAAATCATCTAACTGTAAAGGTGACAGCTGCCCAGCCCAACTACTTAAGGATGCGGCAAGAGACCTAGCCCCCTTCATAACTAAACTGATTAATGCATCCATCTCTACCAACACTATCCCAAGTAACCTAAAAGAGTCTTGGGTCTTACCTCTCCTCAAGAAGCAAACCCTAGACCCTTATATCCCCACCAATTACAGTCCTATCACCACGGTACCCTTCCTTCTCAAGATAATAGATAGAGTAGCATACATACAAATCCAGCGTTATCTTGAATCTAACCAACTCCTAGGTGCCCGCCAATCCGGGTTTAGACCACAGCATGGCACTGAGACAGCCTTAATTGATCTCAAAGTACAGATTGATGAGCTCAACGTCAAGGGAAATACCGCCATGCTACTCCTCCTTGACCTGTCGGCGGCCTTTGATCTGGTGGATCATACAGTCTTGTGCAAACATTTGGCTTCGTCCGCCCACTTTTCAAGCAAGGCCATAGCCTGGATCCAATCATTCTTTGACAACCGCACAATGAGAGTTTTCTCTACAGTGGCATAAGCAGACCCTATCAAAATAGTTTGCAATAACAAGCAAACATAATGGTCATATGAAATGGACAAAGGTCTATGGTTGGCATCCAATATTGAAGTTAGATTTGTGGCACAATGAGTACTAGTTCTTCGTTTTCCAGCTGTAGCTTTTCCCTAGTGGGTAGATGCCTGATAATCAGGATCTCGTTTTAGCTCCTGCTCAAATCTCTTTTTTGATTCCTGAGCATAGGATCTTTAAGTGCTAGTGTAGACCCAGCAAAAGGAAATGCAGAGACGCTTGAATGTATCCTGTCCTGCTTGCTCATAACTGGCCACATGCTAACAGCGATACATTGTGTTTGTGAATAATTTGATGTTGTCCCCAGCAAATCTACATGATCACTTTTGGTAAACCGGTCTTCTCATTGAGGGCCAAATGCTTTAATCCCTTCTCGCCGCACCACTACTTTCCCTTCTCATGGGCACAAGACTTACTATGGTTTGTGCACCTTTCAAGACACGCCCATCATGTAAGCCATGCAACCAAATGAGGCCCCCCTCAATTTCTTTCCCCACTAAAGCACTGGATATGACGTACACCCATGGATGTCACATAGAACCCATATATGGTCAGAAGTAAACAAATGGTGGTAACAAATTGGGCTGTAATCATAATGGGTCTGATGTCAAAAATTGTATATGGGAAGGACAATTGCACAGGAGAAAAGAAGCAATGATGTATGTTTTTGTGAAACATGGACATTGTCACATTAAATTAAAGCTTATGATGAACCTTATTCAATTACCGTTAAAAAGGATCCGAGAATAAAGTCAAGGAGGAATCATGGCAGTAGACATTTTGAAGGAAGCATATGGTGGCTATGAGAATGGTTGATTGATCTTTCGAGATTCTAACTTGCAGATTGAACTCTGCTAATTAGGCTGTTAGTGCAGCTGTGTGGTGATACCTTTGTCATGGAAATTTAACAAGTGTTTTTCTTTTATTCCAACAGAACCTCAGTGAAGATATCTTATGCTGGACGCACAGCTCAAAGTTCTTTGGAGATGTATCAATATATTGATTGTGGAGCCAACTCTACAATATCTTGGGGATCACCCTAATCCATTGTGCTCCCCTTTGTTGCAAATAAAAAGCAAAAGATCAATTATGCACGAACAATGTGTTGTAAAATTGAAACACAGAGATCAATTTCAGATTAAAAAAATGTTTAATAACTGAGACGAAGTTATGATCCTAGGATATTCTGTTTGCACTACTGTGAATCGTGAAAATAAAAGATTGTTCGGAAGTTTTAGTTAATTTGCAGTTTTAGGGCAAATAGATGGACTTAAGTTGAACGCTAGTTTACAGAGTTGAGCAATAATAATAAATGTTAGCATCGAAATAGTTCACACATTTGTACATAAACTTGAAATGGTCATTGGCTGCTTTAAGTTTCTTTTTGGTGCAATTTCCTTTAGGAGATGGCCTTATTTTGTACTGATCCACTACTCTGGGGACAATATAAATTGGTGTCATTTGGCTGCATGTTTTTTTTATAAATGCCCAAGACGATACATACTGTGAGTTCTAATGATGAAAGCTGATTTAAAGTTGTAACTAGGAGCTGCTGAGTAAATGGTCTATCGTTTATTTCCAACAGTCAAGTCTGACAGTTGCTTCTTCAAGAGTGCCCACAGTCCCTAGCTTGGTAGCTTTCAGAACCCAAGATTGAATGGCCAAGCCAAGAATGTCATTGGTTGATGGTTTGAAATCCATGGATTATTTCAATGACCACTGTCCTTATTTTCCTAATTGAAGGAAACCATGAGTTACACATGCCGAAGAAGAAAGGGTGTAATAAAGGAGCATTCCAACTCGTATTTTTTTACCTGTGGTCAGTTTCTACCCTTACTTTTACTTGGCGGGCTCAGCCCACATGACAAAAGTTGTTTTTCTAGCCTCACTGACAGTACCATTGTACAGTAATAACACTCACACTACCGAGCAATATGACTAAAGGTTTCTTACTAGTTCCTTATGAGGGCTTTTGATACAAGCCACGTTTATCCTCATAACAGGATAAGGCAGTGCTGACTGCCCAATGGTGCAGTACCCCAACTTTACTGTTAAAATATTGCATCCATTTAAACGCTGTTGAGTCTGCCAACTCAAAAATAATTTTCTTTCAGTTGCGTGGTTAATCTCATTGACTCCCATCCACGTACTAGGTCAACTGGATTGAAGCCTCTACCTCTTTTCACCGAGGCTACTTAAGTGGTGTCACGTGTTGATTTCTTATTCACAACTGACCCTATCCTGGTGTGAGTTGTCCAGTCATCTCATTAAATGTATTGATGAAAATAATAGTCTAATCTAGGTGACCAACACAACATTATATTCGTTAGGCGGGAATCTGCCATTGAGAGTTGCTTTGGTTAAGTTTCTACCAACATGTGCGAACAGGTTTTCTTGCAGTGAACGCTTACTTGTAGACATATAATGCCTGCTAGAATTAAAAGCATTTTTATAAAATGAAGCTACTGTTGGTAATTTCATATTGCCATATTTAATTTCCGACATATTGAATTGCACTTGCTTTTTTGGCTTGTGATTCTGGTCACTGTGGCATTGCAAAAGGCTGACAGGGAAGTTACTTGTACTTATTCGTGGGTGATCTACTATGTATGTCAAATAATGCAATGTGTGAAGTGGGTTATGTTGTACACATAAAACAAAAATATAACATCTTTTTTGTGAAGTAGTTCTTTCTGTCATATATTTCTTGACTGAGGCCATTGACAGCGCGTGTTTTGGGGTAACATTCTTTCAATCTGTGCTCGCCTTTGGAATTGAAAAGGACATTTTACACAAATGACTAATAACATAATTGTTCATGACCTATTTACACTTGTTTATTGATTGCTGCTGTTGTCAACAACAGTTTTGGCAGGGAAGCATTTGTTACAGGCTTCAGAAGTGTGCTACACCTGTTAACCAGCCCAAGTTCCCAGATCTAGTTGTCCGTTAAATTATGAAGGCAGAATCACTTGCACCCCTGAACACAACCCCTGGAGTAGTTTAATTTTCCTGCAGTGACACTAAATTGGAATCTGTGTTCGTGTGGGAGAACCTCCCCTTTTCAGAGGTTCCTCTCACGCAGATGAAGGACACCCCAAAACTATTGTAAGGCCAATTGTATGTATTACCTTTTCATAGTGCAAAGCTAGATCTTTTTCACCCACAGGCACCCATGTCCCATCATCCTTTGAATCACCTTGATTTTAGGTGTAGGGGAAAGCTGGGTTTCTCAGTAAAGCTAGCAAAATCATTTTTATTAGACCCGAAGAGGTTTCCTAAAAACTCCCAAAATTAATACAAAAAGGCGACAAGGCAGTTTGTCTGTTATCCATGTCCCATGATCTGAAAATGCTAGCTGCTGGTTGCCAAAGGACTGCCCTCCACGAAAACACTCGGTAGTCACAAGATACCTTTTTGTTGCATGGGAGAGTTTCTCATTTTATGTGGCAAGGTTCCCTTGTTCATCCATCCACAATTTGGAAGCAAGATGATTTTATGAACACTGAAAAGCTGTGGCTACAACTACATCTACGGATGTTTTTACATTTGTAGAAGGTCCCACAAAAGGGACACAGCAAGAGTTCCATATCAAAAGTAAATTAACCAAAATCAAGCTTACTAAGGGAACAGTGGCAACATAATATTGTTCTCACATGATTTCTTGCTAGGCAATAACTTCAAACATATCACAGACTTTTTCCATAGCTTGAGATATATGTTGCCTCGCTGGCTTTGTTGCAACTCTTATGGTCCTTGTAGGTACAGGAAATAGTTTCTGACAAGGGAGGTCCAGCAAAACGAGCCAAGCTTCGGTCACAATGTAAAGAGAAACCAGCATTGTCAAAGCCAACAGTTTCGGCTATTGCATAGGCATTGATATGGATTTGCCATGCAGTGCGGTTATGTGCCTGGGTATTCGCCTTCATTTACAGCTTTTGCCATTTTATCGTCTGGTGGATCATGATTTGATATTTTATTTTGATCGCGCCCATACACAAGTGTTTCAGAGCGCGACGAGGCAAGGGTGGGGTACAAGGGAGGACAAAACAACTAACGTACTAGGCCCAGTGACATTGAGAACATGCAAGTGCAGGGGAGAGGGAAGGGGGAAAGCGCAAGGGAGGAAGGGAGGTGTGGAAAGTGCTGAACAGGTGATCAAACCAACAATAGATAGTGCAGCCAGCAGGTGGCAAGTGCAAGAATGAAGCGCAGACAACAGGTGTCTGATAAGTGCAGGTAAGGGGACGGTAGGGTTGCAGATACAAACCCAAGTGCATGTGTTGCCAGGAGGCAATGCGGGTATGCAGCTGGGTGGGCAGGGAACTGGGCCCGAATTCAGAGGGTAGCCAGGTGCCTAGTGCAAAAACAGGCAGATCAGCAAAGGAGAGGAAGAGAGAAGGCGGAAGCAAAGATAAAGATCTTGAGGTGCTTCCGCAACCAACAATGGTTCTCCTCAAGTTTCAGAGAGGCAGGGAGGCTGTTCCAGAGGGAGGGTCCAGCCGAAGAAAGAGATCTACCACCAACTCGTTGCTTGGAAAATCGACTGACCCTGAGGGAGTTGGGTGGAGGAGCGAAGAGCTCGAGTAGGAAGGTATTTCCGAAGGGAGAGTTGAAGGTATTGCGGACCCAAGCCCCAGAAGGCCTTGTGGGCAATGCAGAGGTTCTTGAATTTAATCCTTGCAGCCACTGGGAGCCAATGAAGAAATTTCAGAGCTTGAAGACCAGGACAAGTCTTGCAGTCCTGTTCTGGATGAGTTGCAAAGGGCGCAGAGTAGTGGCAGACAGATTTAGAAAAAGGCTGTTGCAGTAGTGAAGCCTAGAGAGAACCAGAGCTCTAGAGTCAGTGAGCATCTGAGGGAAGGAGACGAAATTCAGAATACCCCTGAGGAGGTGCAGTTGGTAGTTTGACTTCTTAGAGACGTCAGAGATGTGTGGATAAAAGGAAAGCGTGGAATCGAAGATGACCCTGAGGTTCTTGGACTCACAAGTGGGGGCAGGAAGAGGACAAACAGAGGCTGGCCAGAGACAGACCGGAAAGGAAGGTGCAGGAGTGCTGATGAGCAGGATCTCTATCTTACTGGCATCAAGGCAGAGGTCGTTGGCGGCACGCCGCTCTTGGATTGAAGACTGTCAGAGATGAGAGAGGGAGAAGAGGTGGCAGAGGGGAACCTGAAAACGAGCTGGGTGTCATCCGCATAGCATTGAAAGTTGGAGCAGAGAGCAGCAATGCAGTGGGTGAAGGGTGCTAAGTTTTGGTTGAAAAGCCAGGGATAGAGGTTAGACCTTTGGGGAACACCACAAGTGGAGAGTAAGATGGAGGAAAGGAAGGACCCAAGTTGGACCTGGGAGGGTCGGTTGGAGAGGAAAGAGGTCAGCCAGGCCAGGGCCTGATCAGTGATAGCCAGGTTATCACAGAGGCAGTTGAGTAGTATGGCATGGTTGACCGTGTCAAAGGCACAAGAGAGATTGTCTAGGATGAGGACAGAGGGGAGATTACGATCAAGGATGTAGAGCAAGTCTTCACAGATGTTCAAGAGAGCAGTTTCCATGCTTCTGGCTGCTCTGAAGCTAGACTGATGGTCAAGAAGACAACCAACTGAATCAGTGTGGAGGTTAAGCTGGGAAATGGGCAACTTTTCCAGGAGTTTGCCCAGGAAAGGAGTGATAGAGATTGGGCGATAGCCGGGCAGGAGGGGTCAGCTGTGTGTTTCTTGAGAAGAGGGTGCACAAGAGAATGCTTCCGAGGGGAGGGGAAGGCTCCAGCAGTGAAGGAGTGATTGCAGAAGTCAGCCAGCCAGGAGCGAGGGTGTTAATGTGGTCCTTGATGGTTTTGGACAAACGGGGAAGAACCTGTTTTGACGAGACTTTCATAGATCAGACTTGTATAGAAATCTCGTCAGGGGAGAACAGAGGAAAGAAAGAGAAAGAGGGAGGAGAGGCAGCAGGCAAACTGTGTGCATGTTATAGTCACTGTGCATTAACGGATATCCCCACATATTGCCAATCTCTGGGTCAGTGTGCATACCAGGTGTTACATGTATGGCCTTCGATCTTATCAATCAGGACTTTCTGTGCAAGCACCTCACCACTAAATTCAATTTCCCCAGACAAGCCGCCAGTTGGATAAAATCCTTTCTCCGTGAGCGCTCCTCTAGGGTCTTCGCAGGCTTGGAAGCCACTGACTTCATTCCCTTGCCTTACAGTGTTCCTCAAGGGTTCTGCATCTCACCAACTCTGTACAACATGTACACAAAACCCCTTTTTGACCACCTCAATAGTCTTGGGATCTCTTATACAAACTTTGCAGATGAATCTTGCTAAAACTCCATGGAAACCACACCACTCACTCAGCCAACATCAATCATGTCTACAGCATCATGCAGGCCTGGATGGCTGAACACCATCTCTGCCTGAATGACACAACACAGAGCTCCTCATTGTCGGATCCCCACACCGACTCAAACGCCTGGACCCAGCATTTGCATCATTCTTCATTGATAGTAACCCTATCGTCTTTTCTAGCCATTTGAAAACTGGTATCCAGTTAAAATATCGAAAACGTTTGGTCGAATGCCAAAAATTTCGAAAAAAGAATGTCTTAAAAAAAAAATTTGAATGCTTTTTTTTATTTACATGTTTTTTTTGGGTTCCGCAAGTAAAAAAAAGGGTTAAAATAGATTTTAAAAAAAAAGGGGGTTTAGGGGGAACCCCCCCATTTCGAACAAATAACAAACAAAAAAGTTTTTTCTACATAATTTATTTCGACATTTTGACTTTCGACCAAATGTAATTCGAAATAGTCACTATAAACCGTGAAAACTATGGGCGTCCACCTAGATGGAGAGCGGACTATGCACAACCATGTTAAGACCTTCCCCTCAACAGCTTATACTGCTAAGATCATCAACCTCAGCAGAACATTTCTATCCACTGACAATTGCCTCACCTTTGCCAGGGTCATTTTATAGGCAACACATTGGATTATTGTAACACTATTCTCTCAGGCACTTCATTCAAAAATTGATCCAAACTTCAGCTGATTCAAAATAATGCACTTTGGGCAGTCTGGGGACTTAAAGTTCCGACCACATCTCCCAAGCTAGACAGAAGGCGCACTGGTTGGCAATTAAAGCCTGCATCGAGCTCAAGATTGTATCTATAACCCACAGATGCAGCTAAACGTTGCACCTGCTTTTCTCAACCACCACATTTCCAAAAGATTGAAGCATCGCTGCCTGCGCTCCTCCACCACCCTGATTTAGCCATGCCTAGATTTACGAGGAAAAGTGCAGGGGGATCCAGTTACACTGTCACAGCTCCCACCTTCTGGAATCTGCCACCTTCCACATCCAAGAAGCGGCCTACCTCGTTGTCAGAAAAAAGACAAAAAAACCTGGCTGTTCGACAAATACAACTAGTCGGACCGCGGGTGACCTCTATGATGCCGCCTCTCTGTGCTGGATTTCTGTATAACTGTTTTCCTGTACTTTGTGAGTCTCCTACCATTAAGTTGTACCAGCGATGTGATACTTGCGGGTTTGGGCGCTCTCAATAAGTGCAATAAATAAATAAGATATAAATATGTTGTACACAATTCTAATCGCCGCCCAACTGTTGATATCTACCCCTGCCTATGGTCCAAATGGTGTATGTTGAGGTTTCAAAACGTATGTATATCGACACTGAAATTGGTCACTTCTGTTCCTCATACAGGATTTCTTGCTGCACAGCAGTGTAGGTAATCTGTTCTTCCTTCCACAGTTTACTCATCATATAAATATTGCATTAGGCTGAAGTCTGGCTTTGGGCATTTTTCATCCACGAGGATTTGTACGCAGCTCTGCATCTACTCGGCATGGCATCATTAAGAGTGTTATTAAATTATGAAAGTATTATATGCAGTTTTCTGCATCCCAGGACCACTGTTCCTTTTTGCACATTCAGTTGATGATTTAGTAATAGCACCCCTGGACTAAATTATCATTGCTTTGTGTTGCCGCCTAAGGCCGCTGCCTTCAAGTCCTGTGAGGATTGCGCAAAGCCAATTTTACTGTCTAATTATACATCAGCGCCTGATCGCTACCCTTCAACAGATCATGACACTGATGACTGCAGTTCCTGCCAGTCCATAAAGCAGAAGGCCACCAGGAAGCAGGCCACTAAGGTATTTCAGGTACTGCATAATGTGGACAAGACCACTGTGAAGGGTCCAAGTTGGTTGACTGACAAAAAAGAGTAATGAAATAAATGGTCAGAAGAGATCCCACTTTAGGAACTCCTCTTTATCCAAACCCCAGTCTTCATCCTCCTCTCTTGGGCTACAGTGCCATTCACTTCCTTAGGATTTGGAAGAAGAATCGCGACCTACACTTGACAAGACTCGGGTACTGTTCCCGCCTGCCTCCTTCAAGTCCAAATAGTTGGAGAAATACTGTCTGAAAATGCTTGACATTTTTTGTTTTAGCCCCAGCATCAATATAAGGGCCATGGCTTGCTGCACCTTCTATGGCTAGTAGAAGTTCTTCAACATAATGTCACCGTACGTCTGCGATCTCTGTCCTGGGATCGATATGAATACTTCCAATTCACCAATGCACTGCATGTCTCCACCACTTTGGTGTTATTTGCCTTGGCACCATCTTAACCTTTGCCCTGCCACTGATTTTGGCTCTTTGAAGATGATCCTGGTCTCTAGGAACCATTCTTTGGCCAGATTTCAATAGAGTTTTAATTTGCAATAGCACTCAATTCCCTTTGTCCTTGAATCTTTTGAGGAGGGTGAGCTGGGTGACAGCCCAGAAGAATTTTACTGCCAGCATGAGGGGCTTGCCAGAAGCCTCACAGACATTGGGCCCAGACCACTTTTAGCGCAGCCCTCTTAAGCATTGTCCTCGTCGTATGGGAGAAACTAGCTTCCACCTCTCCCATCTGTATTCTAGTGATTCACGCGCCTCCTGCTGGTGCAGAGGCGGCTACATTTCCTATCTTTTCCAGGGACACAGAGCAAATCGCTGGATACCATGCCTAGAACAATGGTTGCTTCTTGTAACCTGACCATAAGGGCAATGAATAGTTCTTGCACTCCTATCTGCTTTGCTAACGCTCCTTATAATGTAGTCAGGGAGGCTGCTGCAAATATGTCCCAGAAATACAGGACCCTTTCGCTGAGCTAGTGGCAAATGTGGGCAAGAAAAATCTGCAGGCAGGCCTGGGCATGGTGGACTGTGTGAACTGATCTCTGGACATGGAGGTAGACATCAAGAAGCGCTGATGTCCCTACCAAACTGCTGGGTGTGCCCTTTGATGGGACCAATTTTTTCAGATCCATCGCCAATATTTCCTTGGAAAAGTCCATTACCACAGCCAAGTCACTACCATTTTATCAACATTCCTCTTTTTCGATGGGTTGGTCCCAGCGTCCCTCCATTCCCTTTGTGCACAGAGTCGGGGCCAAACACCCCAGATCAGCTTCTTTCAACCTGCTAAAGGGTGATTATCACCCATACGTAAGGTTTCTGCGTCCTTCGTCATCCTGGATTTTTTGATTATCATTAAATAAAATGATGTGGGTAATTGCATCTCCAAAAGGGTAATCTGCTGATCAGATTCCCCTTGCATAAGCTCTATGCCAAATTCATAGTATGTATCTGTGCCCTGCTGCCTCAGTATCCTGATTCGCAGCACCTGCTCTACCCGTGGCAGGTTCAGAGGCCGCATATTATATTGTATGTATTGTAGTTTATATAGTGCCTTCTTCCATTTATATAGTGCATTTTCCCCTGAAAGCGCTTTATGGTAGGAACGCCCTCAGGGACCAAAGTCCAGGTATACGAACATTCTCAGAGAGGCTTATGGTGTGCGCGTGTGCATTTGGTCAAGATTAGGAATTTGGTGGGCTGTCTAGGCTCCAGTAAGCAACCGAAGAGGTCAGGCACTGTATGGGTGTTGAGGGGGGTCACGGCAGAGTTCTAATGCAAGAGAATTGATATGTGAAAAACTAGACTGAACATTGTCGCAGTTTGTTGCTGTATTCTAATGGCAGAGTGTAAAGAACTAAGTTGCCTTAAAGAAAATGTCCTTTTAATCAGGTTACAAATGAGTCCGCTGACTGCAGACCATAATCGTTCTAATTGCACATTGGGTTCCGACTTGGTGGTCTCCGGTACGGATGCTGTCTAATCGTCTTCAGGAGTGGCACCCAATCAGTCCTCCCTACAAGAATTCAAAGAGATCTCTGCCACGTATAAAAAAGCCATATTCCTGGTCAAATCCGGATCGTTCAACCAAAGAATCTCCAAAGCCAACTCCAAATCAAGGTAAATCTTCACCATCTTCAAAGATCTCACCTCCTCTGCCACTCCCCAGGATGAAATTTCCAAAGACAGATCCTGGTGTGCCAGCATCCAGGAAGCCCTCATCAATAAAGTTAAAATGCTCCAGGAAAAAATAGCAACTCAGTGCAGTGCCCTTCACAATCCGGACAATCCTCACCTGCCCAACACACCTAACCACCCCTCGCAAACGCCCCTCTTCCGAGACGTTACCAAGACTGAAGTGACTAACATCCTCAAATGCATCAAACCCTCAAACTGTAAAGGGGACATCTGTCCCCCACCATCATCAAAGAATGCTGAGATTCACTCACCCCCATTATCATGCATTTATTAACGCATCCTTCTCTACTGGAATCGTACCACAACATCTAAAAGAAGCCTGGGTTCACCCTCTCATAAAAAAACACTCTAGACCCTGCTTGACCAAACAACTGCCGC
This sequence comes from Ambystoma mexicanum, assembly GCF_040938575.1. Taxonomy (NCBI): domain Eukaryota; kingdom Metazoa; phylum Chordata; class Amphibia; order Caudata; family Ambystomatidae; genus Ambystoma; species Ambystoma mexicanum. The sequence goes on along the minus strand of NC_090926.1, from coordinate 73,164,849 downwards.
CCAATCACCACTGTTCGATTCCTCCTCAAAATCCTGGATAAAGCCGCCCACATCCAAATCCAAAAATATCTGGAATCTAATGCCATCCTGGGACGCAGGCAATCGGGCTTCCGCAAAGGACATGGCACTTAAATCGCCCTCATAGATCTTAAAAATCCAATCGCCAAAATCATGGCAATCACAGGCAAACCTGCCCTCCTGCTACTCTTAGATCTGTCCGCCGCATTTGATCTCGTCGACCATGACAGTCTCACCTCACACCTGTCCAACGCCACCCACTTTTCAGAGAAAGCCACATCATGGATCACCTCTTCCCTTGAAGGAAGGGCCATGACAGTCTATTCTGACCAAACACACGCAGCCCCCACCACCATCAACTGCGGAGTCCCTCAGGGCTCTTGTACTGCACCAACACTCTACAAACCTTTCTTTGACGTACTGGACGCACTCGGCATAGCATATACCAGCTATGCCGACGACACCCAAGTCCTCCTCCCCCTCACAAGCGATTATAGCCATGACTCAGAAGCCCCCCATCAAATATATGCCACCATCCAAACATGGATGGCACTCAATGGCCTATGCCTTAACGGGGACAAACAGAGATCATTATCCTAGCTCCCAAGGAAATCCTCTCCAAACTCTGCATTGAATACTCCCACTTCAACATCGATCACACAAAAATGCCAGTCTCAACTAATGTAAGACCTTGGGTGTCTACCTAGATGCCACACTGTCAATGACTAGAGAGGTCAGCGCCATAACCTCTGCCTCCGCCCACACAACCAAATTCATAACTGCTATAAAACTCTTTCTTACAACTCAAGAAAGGTCTATCCATTGCCACAGCCACTATAGGAGCCAGACTCGACTACTGCAATGCCCTCCTGGCAGGCACATCTACCAAAAACATGAATAGGCTTCAAATAACACAGAATAACGCGCTTCGCGCAACCCTTCACTTATCCAGGAATTACCACATTTCTCAGGCTAGACAAGAAGCCCACTGGCTCCCAGTCAAAGAAAGGATCAATTTCAAAATCCTTACCCTTACACATAAATGTATCAATCTCTCCGCCCTCTCATACCTATCAGAAACGATCGTCAAACACACCTCTGTCCGCCCAATAAGAAGCCATCTTGCCAACCAACTCTGTGTACCTCCCATAAAAAGAGCCAACGCCGGCGGCATAGGCTTCCCTCACATAGTTCCATATCTATGGAACACCCTACCCAACACACTAAGAGCTGAACCATCCTTAATAGCCTTCCGCAAATCCCGCAAGACCACACTATTCACTTAACCGCGGGTCCCCCACTTTTCAAAACCACCCCTCCTACTACGACTAAACACACTGTTAGAAACTAATATTACTGCATTCATATGTTAACTGCCATATTCTTTGTAACCCTAAGATGTTCTGTAAACACAATTATACCTTTGCAACTCTAAAATGTACTGTGAACATAATTACCAATGCAACTAATAAGCCTTCTTTGTAACCAGATATGCATTTATGTAACAGCGCCACGATGCCTACGGGCTGATGTGCGCTTTACACAAATACGGATAAATAAATAAATAAAAACTCTAATATGCCCAGTGAAATCCTTTGTCTTCTTCCCAATGCTCTGCTTCATTTTATGTTTTATTTCTGAAAAAGAACAAACATTAGTGTCCTCGTAATCAGCTGGTTCTCTGGCCAATCAGCGATTTCGCCGGACATTACAGAATGTACAGTGTCCCAGCTGACCCTGTCCCTCCCCTGGGGGCATACCTTCCAGTGAGTTGTGAAATACCATCCAAGCCCAGCTCCTCTGTGGAGCGACACCCGAGTGCAAAAAAAGGAGCAAGGACAGCCATACAGTTGCCACGGGGAAGACACAGGGCATGGACCTGCCCTTGACCCCTACCAAACTGTAAGTATGGCTTAGCCGTATCTAGCCAACATGCATCCTTGGGCAGTCAGTGGGTGGCCTGACCTGGGGGACAGCCGTCGCAACCTCACAAATCCCAACCAAGGGACCATGGGTGGCCTGACCTGGGGGACAGCCATCACAACCTCACAAATCCCCACCAAGGGACCAGGCCGTTCGGGTGGGTCCTCCAATTGGGATAGTCAGCCAACAGCTGGAATTTACCAGGCTTGTGCACCGTGGAGAAGTCAAAAGTCTGGAGAGTAAGGAACCAATGCAGGACCCGTCGTCGGAGTCCTTCTGGAGGACCAGCCACTGCAAAGGGGCGTGATCAGTATACAAGATGAAGTGACATTCCAAAAGGTAATAGAGTAGGGATTCAACGGCCCACTTCATTGCAAGGCATTCCTTCTCAATCGTAGAGTACAGCAACTCATGGGGCAACAGCTTATGGCTAATGAATAAACCACGAAGTCGTCTAGATAGGCAGTGGTATAGGATTCATGTGGCTGTAGGATTTTGTCCATCAACGTCTGGAAAGTGGTGGGTGCCCCGTGTAGTGCGAAGGGAAGGACTGTAAATTGAAAAAGAGCGTGTGGCGTAGCAAAAGCGGTCTTCTGTTTGACTTCGGGTTTAAGTGGTATTTGCCAGTCACCCTTTATTAGATCTATTGTACTTAGATACATATCAGATCCAAGGTTTTCCAGCAGCTCATATATCCATGGCATAGGGTACGCTCATATTGGGGAACAGCATTCAATTGTCAGAAGTCCATGCAAAATCTTATTGTGCCATTTGGTTTCGGGACTAACACGATTGGGGAGCATCAGGCACTCTTAGATGGTACTATGATGCCCATTCTCAACATTTCATTGACTCTCTGGAGATATTGGCCCTTTTGGCTTTGGGTATGCGGTTGGGGCGAAGTCAGACTATCTTGCCAGCTGGGGAATGTTCTGCTTTATCGGTCCGGCCGGGTATGCCTGAGAAAGTGGAACCCACAGAGGTTAAAACCATTAGTAGTTCTTTCCGTTGGACTTCGGTCAACTGGTCTCCGAACAGTACATCTCTGATGTTGATTTGGCTTCTTGGAACCATCTGTTCTGGTAGGGTTAGACCCACATCAGTAGTAGTCAGCACAGGGACCGTAGGGTCTTTCTAACAAATTCATATGATAATTCTGCAGCTTTACCCTTCAGTCTGGTTGTTCAACTTCATAGTTTACTGGTCCTAATACTCTGAATACCATGTAAGGGCCTCTCCATTGAGCCGGTAGTTTATTTTCACTGGTATGGAGTAATACCACACCTTACCCCTGCCTTAAGAGAACACACTTGAGTGGTCCTATTGTAGTGTTCTCTCTGTTGTAGTTGTGCTTGTCCTAAGTTGTCCCGGGTGAATTCACTTAAATGGCCCAGGTGGTCTCGAAGATCACATATGGAATCCATTAGGTTTGTTCCCTCTTGTGTTCCCCGGATTCCATTAGGATCTCCAAGATGGCTTTGAGTTGCCTTCCAAACAGAAGTTTGAAATGGGAGAATTCGGTGGAGGGACTGAGGGGTATCCCGAAGAACCATTAGTACCCAGGGCAATGTTCGGGTTCAACAAAGTCCTGTAGATCCCGTTGGAGCATTTGTTTTGTTATACCTCTCGACGAGACCATCAGTTTGGAGATGGTAGATGGTGGTTTTCAGCTGTTGGATTTCCAGGGTTTTACAGACCTGTTTCATAATGAGGGACATGAATGAAATTACTGCCTTGGTCTGTTACAATCTCCTGGGGTAGCCTGACCTGTGCAAAGTACGGCATTAACACATTGCAAACTTGTCTAGTCAAGACCTCTTAAGAGGAAATGCTTCTGGATATCTTGTCACGTAGTCTGACTACCAATAGGTACCAGTAGCCACTTCTGCGAGGCTCAAGGGCTCCTACCAAATCCATCCCTAGCCTTTTCTACGTCATCGTTTCCACCATGTGTCCCCCAGTGGTGTGATCATGGGCCAACTGGACAAGGTACTTGCACGAGAATCGTGGAACTAGTCATTTTTCTTTTCAACGTGATCTGCCCCAGTGGTGACTCTATACAACAAGCCCTCCCATTCCCTGAAGTATGGATAAGAGGGGGGCCTAGTCGTAATTTTCTGTGATTTGTCATGGGCCCTTTTAAGGGTCTCATTGATCTCTGTTTTGGTCTGGAATGAAGGCAAGTGATCTTCCATCTTCCAATCCACAAAGCCAATATGTTGGTGGGATTCCTTCCATGTGGCCTTATGCAGTCAGACCGACATCAGAATAAGGGGAGTTTTGTAGCCACTCAGTCGTGGAGAGTGGCTGAGAAATACCTGGGATGTCGGTGCCGATCAGAACCAGAGCAAGCAGGGATGGGATTACTGCATCCCTTACTTGTAGTGATGTACTGGGAGCCCCAATGCGATGTCCCTGCAGGGGTACATTCTATTATTACCATGCATACATTTCACCAGTATTGCTTTACACACGTTATTCTCCTTGGGGTAGAATCACGGTATGTCGACTGCCGCTGTCTATCATTGCTTGTGCAGGTCATCCGTCCACGGTGACTTCAATTGTATAGGGGAGGTGCTTTCGGCGATACTCCTTGGTGTGTAAAACTCAGATTTCCATGGGTTCGACCATGAACTTCTTGGGACAGAAACGCCACATTCGAAACACTGAGACTGTTGTGGTCTTGATGTGGCCCCTCCGAGAGTGGTTTGATTATCAGGTTGGGCTTTGGGTTCACTCTGTACCGACCGTAGAGGGCTGCTTCGGCTGGGAACTACTTTGCTGCAAGGTCTTCCCAAAGTGGCTGCAAAAACCCTGGGTAGACCGGCTTTTTGCTAAGCAGTGGCCACATCAATGGCTTCGGATAGTGACAGATGATGGTGTTGTCATACCCATCTCTCTATGGGTCCTGGTAAGGCCTCCACAAACTGTTCCAGTAGGACCTTTTCCCTTATTTGCGCAATAGTCTGAAGTCATTTCTCCGCTAAATCTTGGATTGCATAAAAGAGCTGAAGTGGTCTCTCGTCAGATTTCAGACTGGTCTCTGTATTGTAGTTGGTAGTTTTCTCCGTCCATACCCAGTGTCTCCAGTATGGTTTTCTTTAGGTCTACATAGGGCATATCTCCGGGTTGGGTTGGTGGCTTGATAAGTAAGAAGGGGGGCAAGATAGAACCCCCATCGATCAGCGGGCCATTGAGAAGCCCTGGCAATCCACTCAAAACTAACAAAGTAAAAACTGGATTCATCACTGGTCTGATATTCTGTAAAATAGTAGTGGCCTCCCCAGCAGGCAAAGAGCTTCCCGGCTCTGGTCTTGTGCCGCCCTTGTATCTGGAGTGCTTGCTGTAGTGCTTGGCGGTATGCTTGTTCTTGGTGCCCTTCTACCTGGAGCAGCTGTTTTAGCTGTTGCTGGCCCTCTGCCAGCATCTTGATGATGGTCTCCATGAGGATGGGGGGTGTAAGGGGTTGTCTTATCCAACCACAGGCACCGATGTAAAGAAATCAGGTCGGATACTTGTTGCCTTAAAGAAAATGTCCCTTTATTCAGGTTACAAATAAGTCCGCTGACTACGGAACTTAATAGTTCAAATTGCACACTGGGTTCCGACTTGGTGGTCTCCGGTACGAATGCCGTCTTATCGCCTTCATTCGGCACTCTAATATACCCAGTAAAATCCTTTGTATTCTGCTTCCCAACGCTTTGCTTCCTTTTCGGTTTGCTTTCCGAAAGAAAAGAAAAAGAACAAACAGTGTCCTCGTATTCAGCTGGTACAGTTCTGACCTCCGGCCGATCAATGGTTTTGGCGGATGTCACGGAACGTACAGTGTCCCAGCTGACCTTGTCCCTCCCCTTCGAGGAGTACACTCCACTGAGTTGCGCAATACCATCCAAGCCCAACTCCGCTACAGAGCGATACCCAATCCCAAAAGGGGCATGGACAGTTGTACCGTTGCCACGGGGAAGAGCACAGGACATAGATTAACCCCCCACCCCCACCCTACCAAACAAGTATGGCTTAGCCATATCTCGGCCTAGCTTGGTATGTCTGGGCGGCCAGTGCCTAGAGCGAACAGGGTATCCAGGTCTTTGTGTGGCAACATGCACCCTCGGGATGTCAGTGGGTGGCCTTACCTGGGGGACAGCCATTGCAACCTCACACAGAGGTGTTGAGGCAAGTCTGGTGTAAGGATGAGGCGGTTATGTGTCCAGATAGACCAAATTTGTTGTAGCCATAGCTGCATTCTAAAGTGTGTGGATGGATAGCCTTGTCTGCGGCAGATGTCTACCGAAGTGATGCTTTTATACATACCTTAAGCTCAGATGGAGCTTGTTTACGATGTTGCTGTGTCATCCGATCGTCTGTGTGGAAGAAAACCAGGTACCCTCGTAGACTCTTCTAGGAACTAAGGACAGGTTACCCTCAAGTCTACTAAGCATCCTAGGACATCTTCTAGGCCAGACAGGCTATCGTAGGATTGTGAGCAGGTACTCTGCCTGTGCCCTTTTAAATTTAACAGCAGCAGTGACGGATAATCTCTGTTGTGCTGGGGCTGCATTTAAGATTGGCACCCTTGTGCCAAGACTACAATGTTAATAAATAATCCATGATGGTGGCAGGATAAACTCTAAAATAAAGTTATGCCCGAGTTTAGGCATAGTGCATGGTACTACTTATGATCATGACCGCAACATCCCAATTGATATCGAACAAGTGTCCGCTCCTGTGAGTCAGCTCAGCTGTGAAAGGTGATTCTGGTCAGCTGGGTGTAGCCTGCCAAATGGCAGGCCTGCAACCTGGAGGGCCATGTATCCTCTTGATGTTTTTGTCAGGGCAAGTAGAATTCTTGGTGCAAGACAGCCACACAGCTGACAGCTGTCCTGGTCCCGGCATCAAAAGAGCACACCCATTCAAAAGCAGTAGCCTCACACCACGGTGCTGCATCTCTAAGGGCATTTGTTTATAGTGATATGGGAAGGTGGTAGGATTATGATAGGCAGTAGTGCTCTGGTCAATAGATGGGGACTTCCACCAGTTTGTTTCTCTCTGTCTCTCTCTCTTTCCTGCCCCCTCCACTTCCTCTGGAGCAAAGCACTTTGGATGCGACAATAGAAGGGTAGAATCTACTCCATTCAAGAGCACGGATTGAACCACTAAGGCAGGCTAGCTTTAGTCCAATAACCTGGGGACTTTGGCCTTTGAAAGAAGGGGTCTCCCTTCCCTTCTTCAGATTTTCTCAGATCATTGTGGATCCTTTAAGGTTGCAGATTCACTGTGAAGACCTCACTGGTCTTCCTGCGGGAACATTGTACTTTCCAAACCCCTCATCCTGAGGTGAAGAACCTGTCCAGTACAGAAGGAGGTTATGTCCCCTGCCCACTCCCAGGGCACATCAGGAGTGACCTTTGCTGTGGACCAGGACCTACCACTCCAGAATCGACTAGAGCTGGGAGAGCAGTCCCTGAACGGAACCATCCTGTCCTCGAGTCCCCCCTGAGTATTCCTCACATCAACTGGAAGGCCAGACCAGCCGGAACTCCCTGTTCTGCCCCTCGAACCAGTCGCATCCTCTTCACCGTACCTTGTACAAGAGGGACTTCACTGGTGCTGGTTGTTGCGCTTCCCCACCACTTTGAACTTGCTTGCACTTTAAACCAGCTCGACACTATGTTGTGTCCTAGCCAAAGCTTGTCACCTGTTAGGCCGAAGCGACTGCTGGATGCCAGGACCTGAACCGAATCACTAGCAAGTCCCATGCCGACGTTGACCGAGGGTTACATACAAGGCTCGAACCAGCTAGACCTTGAATGGCCACCTCGTCAACCGCACCTCAATGCACTCGAGATCACTACTTCAACACTGACCCTGGAGTGTCACTCATCGACCCATCCCATTGGATAAGGCCCCACTCAGCCTGGCCAACTGCAAAGCAATCCGTGGACCACCCCAACCAGCATATTTGAGTGCCACCCTTTGAATGCACAGAGTGATTGCCTTAGTTTCCTTGCTGCTGCTTGTGCCTACATGATACAACGTGTACAAACTGAGCTTTATCTACTCGCATCTGCATTCGACACATGGTCTGACTCTGTCAATCCACCAAGAACTGAATCAAGGGACAGTTGACTCTGAACTGCCCTTTGGCCCACCCTGAAGACTAGTAGGTCACAATCACTCCTGGTTTCATCCGAAATCCAACACATCCTCTTTGTGGCAGGAACCTGGATTAACTCTTCGAGTGCTACTTTCTTCAGTCTTTTGCATCTTCTCTATTCTTACTTTGAGGTGGCTTTTCCTACAGTGTTTTCTATTCATTCTATTGCAGATGGTATGTTTTTATTACGGTATATATTTTTATATTTTTATAGAACCTTAATTGGACAGTCCCTTTATGTTGTTTCGGGCACTACTACTTCATCTTCACACCCCTTTTAAGAGCATAGCTTTCCCTCAGCCCACATTACCACAAAAGGCGAAGGAGGTGTGTCTCTTAACTGTCCCTGTTTTACATTTATGATAGCATTGTGTTTTAGTTTTTAGAAGTGTGAGGGCTGAGTGGGCTGTCGTAACCTTTACTCATCCTTGTGCTCCTGAGTAGCAGAATCCAATACGTCCCACTAACTGACTATTACAAGTACATTCTCTGGAGATCACCTGTGAGCACTTGTTTTGCACATGCCAACTGCTTCAAATTACAGTTTGGGCTTTTCTCTAGGCCTCTGAAAGTCGCACACTAATCTGGCTCAGCCCCTTTGGTTAATTGGGGCAGCCATGGCTTCTCCTGCATACAGGTTTTTAGAGCAGCTTTAAAATTGTTCAGCAGGCCTCCGGATACTTGCTATTGCCTTTATTTTCTTCTAGGCCTCAATAATTCATGCACGTGTCTGGTGTCAAAAGCCAAGTTGGCATAATAGCCCTTTTATAGCTGCTGCACTTCCAGTGTTGCCAGTTTGAGCGCAATATCAGACACCTTACAGGTCTCAAACATGTTGCCACAGGACCTAATCTGGTTGACCCGCCGCAGGAACAACTTGCCTAAAGGAGACCTTTTCATCCAGCATCGACCTCCGGTGACTGTTGTCATGTAGGTCTCCATGAAAGGTTGGGGCACTCACTTGAATGATCTTGAGGTGTGCAACATGTGAACTCCAACAGAATCAACTGATAACATCATTATCATGTAGCCATGTGCTAGCAGTCTATCACTCATGACTGCTCTTCCTTCATTGAGGGCAAGATTGTTCAGGACCTTTCTTTGATAAACAATTGTCCATGTACTAAGCCAAAAAGAGGGATTTTGTGATCTCTGCAACTGTGCTTCTGGGCTCTGGAGTACAACATCCCACTGTTGGCGGCGCATCCAACAGGGGACAGAGTTCTATGTGGTGGAAGGTGTCGCGAAGTGTAGTGCTATCAACACAAGGCCAACAGATACTGGCGTGTTTAATGAAAGGTTTATCGGAACGATCTATGGAATTGGGCCATATTAAATGCATGAAAATAAAAGCTTCAGCAGCAACAGGGTGGCTTCTCCTTGGGTTTAATAGTGTGTCTCTTTTTTAGCTCAGAAATCTAATTCCAGCTATCCACCCCAGTTTGGATGATCATTTAACAGTCACTGGATATGTGTGTGCCCAGTCTCCTGAGTCTCAGACTTACAAATGGTGTCGTGCTTTGCCTGTGCAAGGTTGAAAGTTGGGGCCCTGCAGTTATGGATACAATCCCAAAGCTTCCATCAAGAAGCTTCTAGGCAGGCTTAGAGGCCTCCCTAGTTTCTGGGTATGGCCTTAATACCAAAGCCGCTCTCTTGAATTTCTTCTTGATGGGGTCCTCTCTCACTTCTTCTGTTCCCTCTCCTCAAAACTGTCTTCCCCATGTTCTCCTTCATCTCCCCTCCCAGGCTCACCCACATCAAGCATTGTACTCCTTTCTTTTTTTTAAATCTCCCTATGTATCTCTTCCTCTCCTTCGCTTCCTGAGTTACTCCTTTCTCCTCCTCCTCTTTAATGCCTCCTTTAAATTCCACCTGATGCCAGCCTCTAGCCTCTTCTTTGGACCTCCTTCCCATATTGTGGTGCTTCCTCACTCTTCATTCTGATTATTTCATCCGATCTCCTTGATGTTCCCCCCCTACCTTTCTCCTGAATTGCTCTTCCAACTTTATGTACTCCGTTCTCTGTTTTCCACAATCTGCATCTGATATTCCTTCTTACCTCCTTAAATCACTTTTTCCACTGCTTTCTCCAACCATCAGTGGTACATCCTCACCTCAGTCTGCCTCTTTCCTGCTCTCAGGAGTCTCTCCTCTGCCTCGTCTACCTCTCTGCTGCTCAACTTGCCTGCTTTCTGTTTATTCCTTTCATCTCTCGGCAAACTCAGCAGCCTCTGCACTTTGCTCCCCAAACTCTTTGCCCTCTCACAACTGTCTATGGCCCCGCTTGCCTTATAGAACCCGACCCACTAGGCCATCCTATGCAGAAGTGAGGACACTTGTGAATACTTGTGATGGCTTTTTCGTGATTGGGGCTGTGGTTACACTAGATTGCTTTCCTCTGTTGGGAATGTGTTTCTGCCGCTGTGTGTGGCAAGACTGACTGAGCCACCTTCATGCTTGGATTCCTTCTTGCAACCAGCATGCAGGTTCAGGACACCGCTGAGTAGACCGCCCTCTCTTATTCCCTCTGTACTACTCGCAGCTGTACTGGCTGGACATCTGAAGCTGTTGGCGTGCCGACAGCTGTCCTTTTCAAACCATGCCGCCACAAAGGGAAAATACAACTTAGAGGGACCTTTTGTATTTTCCTGCTTGCAGTGCCTTTCAGATCCCTCAAGGGTACAGTGGCCTTTACGTGTAGGGTGCCAGTGATGCTCCCCTGCCTAAGAAAGAGGGGGCAGGATTAGCCCATAATAGAAGAGGCCCAACATCACAATGGGAGAGGGTTAAGTGAGGAACCAGGAATGATACGCAAATACAGACTCATGATTTTGATCATAGACTTTTAATAACAAAACGAAAGGGGGTTGGAAAATGCCCCTCTATCCCTGCTCTCAGGGGTTTTCAGAAACTATGTTTGCAGTGATCTTAAAAGACAAGTCAGTTCTTAAGGAATTGTATGCACAGCTTGCAAATATATTTCCAGGAATTTTGAAATTAAGTCAGATTTGAAGGGCTTGTATGCAGAATTTGGAAAAGTGTTTTGTTTTCAGGAGTCTTGAAGGGCAAGTCAGAATTTTGAGGACTTGTATCCAAAGTCTGGAAAGGTGTTTTAGGAGTCTTGACAGACAAGTTAGATTTTATAGACTGTGAAAGTGTTTCCAGTACCTTTCTTAGGTAGGTGAGGGAAGGTATGACCATATGCCATTAAAGACATGGCGAAAAAGAAAAAGGGGATACCATGTCTCGTGCGAAGATTTCATACCTCCCCTAACCCCAACCAGGGCTGCCTCTGCCCATGTGATCCGCCCTCATATAGCCGCCCCCAGGGTCAGGATCAGGTAGTGGCTGCCCTCCCCTGGCCGCATGTGGAGTGGCCACTGCTGGGAAAGAAGTGATGACACCATCTTATTCATCAGTTAGCAGCGCCTTGCCCAAGTAACCATTGCATACACAACCCCAGGCAGAATCGGGGGACTTCATCACAACGTGCCAACTGAGTTTAAGGGTCTCATGTGCAATCTACATTAGGAAGTAATGGGAGAACTTACTGAGGTACTACTCAAGTTGTCCTCTATGTTTCTAGCCTAAGAAAGGAGAGCAAGATTTCCAGCTACAGTACATTTCCCTGAGGTACACATTCATTGTAGAATGGAATTTAGACTTACTCTACACTTGCCTCTAAACCTCAACCTCCTCACTGCTTCCCATCATTCCTGTGGTTCTAACATTATTGATGATGTTTGTAATCATCCGTTCACACCGGATTGGGAAAGGAGGGCATAGCACCTGAAACATTTAGATGTGTATTTTTGAGAGCCCTGTTGCCTGCCAGTGAGGTCAGACTTGTTGTTCCAGGCACAAAGCCGAAGCAGCATTAACCAACGCCGTGCTTGGCTACTGAGACTGTGGTACTGTAACTGGGACCTGTCTAATGATTCCCTGGATGTTCTGGTGTCGTTTAGGAGTGGGGAACTTAAGGATGTTCTAGCCCAAGTGGTAAATCCCCCCAAGGGATGTGCGGAATACATCAACTTGACTGTGCAGCCCAATCACAGATTGCAGGATCGAAAAATGGACTGCACAAGTGCTGAGCCGAGGTCGGTCTACATGCGACCCCTGGACAATCAAGCCAAATCCCAGGAACAAGCTAAACCAGTGCAGATTGGTGGATTACAGAGTCCAATCACCAAGGCAGAAAGGGAGAAAAGGAGGCAACAACAGCTCTGCTTATATTGCGGGAGAGCAGGACATTTCCTCCGAGAATGCCCAGTGAAACCACCCAATAGATTGGTTGGAGCAACAGACAAAGACGACGAGGGAAAAGAACAAGATTCGGGAAACTCCAACGCCCGGCAAGCGCAGGGGTCCACTTGTCGAGCGACAAGAAGGAATCTGTACAGACCTCACATCTAGTCATCCTGGTACTTTTGGTTAACCACAAGCAACTGTCAAAGATACATGCCTTGGAGGCATACATTGATAGCGGAGCCGTGGTGAACTATATTGATCAAGATCTGGCTGCACGAATAGGCCTTCCTCTTAGACAAAAGCTGAAGTCGGAAAATGTCACAGCAGTGGATGGTTCTCAGTTATTTTTTGGGCCAGTGATGCAGTATACCGAAAAAGTCATGCTTATGTGTCAGGACAGTCATCAAGAAGGCCTTACCTTTGATCTCATCGGCGCTGCTCAGTTCCAGATGATATTAGGAATGCCTTGGCTGGAAACTCACAACCATAGGATCGACTGGCGAAAACGAGTTCTGACCTTTCCTCAAGAGTGTGCTAACACCTGTTACAATAAAAATGTGAGCAACCTGAAACCAATGACGAAAACTATTCTGGGGCTCACTAGTTCCTTACCACCTGAATATCTGGATTACCAGGATGGTTTTCAGAAGGAACAAACGAACATCCTGCCTCCGCACAGGCCTTACGATTGCCAAATAGATCTGGTGTCTGGAGCCCAGATCCCCTGTAGTCGGATTTACGCCTTAACGGAGCAGGAAAACCAGCATGTAAAAACTTACCTAGATCAATATCTAGCTAATGGCTTTATCCACTCGTCCAAGTCCCCTGCATTCTCTGCTCTCTTTTTCGTACCTAAAAAAGAGCGTGATTTAAGAACTTGTATAGACTATAGAGCGCTTAACCAGATCACGGTAAAAAACAGATATCGACTGCCACTTATCCCAGAGCTTTTGGATCAGGTAAAGAATGCTCAAATTTACACAAACATGGATCTAGAGAAGCTGACCATCTTGTAAGAGTTAAAAGAGGGGATGAGTGGAAGACGGCCTTCCGTACAAAGTTTGGTCTTTTCGAATATCAGGTTATGCCCTTCGGGTTATGTAATGCCCCGGCGGCGTTCCAATTTTTTATGAACAATGTGCTTCGTGAATTGTTGGACCTTTGCACGCTTGTCTACATTGATGACATTCTCCTCTACTCAGCTTCCAAGGAGGACTATGCCGGCCATGTACAAGCAGTATTGGAAAAGCTTCGACAGCATCGGCTGTTCGCCAAGTTAGAAAAGTGTTTCTTCCACATAACAGAAGTTGAATTTTCTGGCTTTATGCGCACACCACAAGGAGTACACATGGACACACGCAAGGTGGATGCTATCCTTCAATGGCCATCACCGAAATCCACTAAAGGAGTACAAAGTGTGCTTGGATTTGCCAATTTTTATCGTCGGTTTATTCCTAGTACATCCAATTACCTCTCTGCTGAGAAAAAACAAGAAGTTCCTTTGGTCGTCAGAAGCAGAGCAAGCCTTCCAAGAGCTGAAACTTGCTTTCACCACAGCAGCAGTTCTTCAACCCCCTCAACCGGACCTGCCATACGTGGTAGAAACAGATGCCTCCAACGTAGCCATGTGGGCAGTATTGTCACAAAGGGACCCCAAAACAGGACAATTACATCCCATTGTATTCTGGTCCCGTAAGTTTACGGCACCAGAGTTGAACTATGCAATCACAGACAAAGAACTTCTAGCAATTAAGGCCGCCTTCAAAGCTTGGAGACACTACCTTCTTGGAGCGAGACATACAGTTACATACAGTTAGAGGAGACCAATACACCATTGAAAATGATCTACCATACTTTTAAGGGAGATTATACATTCAGGACAAAGAACTGAAAGATCAAATAATATCAAACTATCATGATTCACTAGTGGAAGGACATCCAGGGATTGCCAAGACTCAAGCTAAAATACAAAAGAGTTATTGGTGGCCAACTTGGAGAAAAGACATTGCCCAATTTATCGCGACATGTGGTGTCTGCGCACAACATAAATCTCAAAAACTAAATCCAGCTGGTTTACTGCGTCCATTTATGGTACTGCCAGGACCATGGCATATGTTGTTAATGGACTTTATCACAGATCTTCCTCCCTGCAATGGATATAACACCATCTTATTTGTTGTGGATTTGTTCTCCAAAATGGCCCATTTCATCCCATTAAAAGGGCTCCCCACTGCTTCTGGCCTCTCCACTGTGTTTTTAGAACAGATTGTCAGATTACACGGGTTCCCATCAATATTAATATCAGATCGAGGAACCCAGTTTATCTCGGCACTCTGGAGGAGATGCTGCAAGACAGGCAAAATCGACCTCCGATTATCCACCAGTCACCATCTTCAAACCGATGGACAGACTGAACGGACCAACTAGACCTTGGAGCAATATCTAAGATGTATGTTGCAACAAACTGAGGAATCCTGGAAAGACATACTTTGGTTGACTGAATATGCCTACAACAATTCCATTCACACTAGCACCGGACAGACTCCATTCTACACGTTTCATGGTAGACCTCCTCGAACATCCGCTTTTGCTTCACTTGATGAATTGGAAATGCCAGCAGTGACAGCCTTACATGAAACCATCACCCGGATTCTTAAAGAAGCAGCTGAACATTTGATCAGAGCTAAAGAAAAGCAGAAAAAGTTTTCACTGACACCGAAGGGAGGCCCTAAATTATCAGGTCAGAAACAAGGTTTGGTTGGCCTCCAAAAACATTCCCCTGAAAGGACCACAAGACTTCTGTCCCCGATATCTGGGGCCTTATCCCATCAAAGTCGTGATGAACCCTGCTGCCATGAAATTGGGATTACCACCTAACATGCGAATCCATCCAGTATTCCATGTTTCACTCCTGAAACCAATGAAACCAGGAACTCGCATTGAAACACCACCTGAGCCGACATCATAGAAGGAGAACCGGAATACGAGGTCAAGGCTATTCTGGATTCCAAGATAGTACAATCTAAATTGTACTACCATATAGACTAGAAGGGTTATGGACCTCAAGATCGTACCTGGGAACCCTGTGAATTCATCCATGCTCCACGACTGATCAGGCAATTCCATCCCGACAATCCCACCAAGCCAGGACCAGGAGAAAGAACACCCGGGAGAGGTGCCTTGAGAGGGAGTACTGTCATGGCCACAGGCCCGGAAACTCAGACCCTGTATGGTTAGGGGATGAGGGCAAGGGGTGACACAACTTATAATTGTCCCTTTGGCACAATACAACATAGGAAGCCCAGCTGGACTCAGTCCTGGTGCCTTTGGCGCAAGGCTCATGAATTAATTCAAAAATAACACACTTTATTTTGTGCAAAGTACTATATTTTCCTGAAAGAATCTCCACGTGCGTTTATCTGGGTGTGGTCAGATAAACGCAGGGAAGCTGGATTACACATGCAGTATCCTTTAAGAGTGGCAGGGTGGGGCCGGTGAGTCAAGGCTAATGGGCGTGGCCAGAGCTAGACTATTTAAGCCCACCCAGTCTTCATGCAAGCGCTTTGCATTATTCTGCACTGATGGCAGCGTAACGCTCACCGCCGCCTGAGTGCATCTTACCTTGTATCCAGCTACCAGCTTCAGCATCTTACCTTTCTTTCCAGTTACCAGCTTCAGTACCCGTTACCAGCCTCAGCATCTTACCTTTGATTCCAGCTACCCGCCTCAGCACTTACCTTGGAACCTGCTTTCATCAGCACGCATCATTGTTGTCTCTGGCATTATTCATCCATCGCCAGACCTCCGGGAAGCAGCGCTCCACCTGACATCGAGGCACAGCGGGCAATACATCCGAAGACGGTGCCTGCATGGGAAAAAGATGAATACAAAGTTAGAGTTCATTAAGACATAACGTTTAAGGTTGCGCTTTTGACAAATCTTCGCGCTCAACCTTAAATCAACACTCACCTTCTGTCGGAGCACTGCAGACTCCATTCTCGTCCAATTTGGTCTCGCAGGGCCGCATTTCATTTGTTGGGAGAAAGCAGAGGATAGACATTATTAAAAGATACAGACAATAATCAAGAATCAACATCACAATACTTAAAAGCCAAAAGACACTTACCATCGGAAAAGTTAGCCACAGCTGGTCTGAGCAGCCACGTACAATGGGCCAGTGAAGGAACTCGGTCCATTAAGAGCGCCCCTGCAGTGAGAAGTGTTAGGGAGAATTCTCATTCTATGGCTAATTTCCCTTACCTATAGAGTCCCCCAGCAGCTTTGCTAGATTTGAAAGGTTTGTTTCTTTTTTTCCTGTTAAGAGTGAGACTCTTTTTCCCACTCTTAGGCATTTTTGCTATGTGTGTTATAGGCTATTTTTGTGTTTAATGCCTATGAAGGTTCTCTCCCCTCCATAGGAACCATCTTTATTCACATGTGTTACACAGCACCCTCAGTGCAGTGACACAGGGGTGTCGTTGCGACCCCCAAACATAGACTCCATACCCTGGGACTGACTACTGTCTTCCAGGGCATGTAAAGTCCCAATTGACTTTACTAGTCAATTTCTATGAACTAAACCAGTACAAACCATTTTACTATGGAGGTACTGGAAAGGGTTAATAGTTTTTCCCTTATGTTCATTTTCGAGAGGGTACCGTACAGTCCCTCTCTCAAAGGTTTCTGGCTGGTGGCAGTGGTTACTACCATGAATATTCAACCGCAAATATTTTCCTATGGGATTTTCCCATTGTTCGAGGCTACTACTTTATTTGCCAGAACTTTAATATACCTTCTTTCTCGTGTCTTTCTCTAAACTCTTAACCCAGGTCGGGGATCCTTTGTTTGTCCTTTTGGCGGGCTTCTGCCGAGAAGCCCTCCTTTTGGCGCCACTGAGTCTGGGGTGGGTTCATTGTGTGGGAGGGGGAGTAGGACCCCTGGACAGGGTTGCCTCAGCAACCCAGGTCGCACTCTATCCTGATAGGCTGGAGGGTCTCCCGCCAAGATGACCACTCCACTGTGGAAGTGACAGCTAGGCTGTATGAATGGGGATCTTTTTGCATAAAAGCAGGGTCCTGAGGACTGGAAGAGCAAGACGTCGCCACTGGAACTAAGAAGCCGAAGAGGAGAGAAGCCAAAGACATCTGCAACGACTGAACCACGGGTGAAGCCCTGCTGCAGCGTCTCACCACTTTTCTCCACACGACGAGAGAAGATCTTCATCTGCAAGAGCCTTCTTCCCTTGAGCTGGTGGGGCCAACCAATTTGTCAATCATCTTCCCGGACCTGCCTTGGTCGAATCTCCCGTACCCTGTACTCAGAGGCCAGATAGCCAGGCACCAGTCCACCCGGACCTCGATTTAAAGGAACGTACCTTTTATTCATCGGGCAGCACTGCGGCTGGTTTGATCTCTGGGTAGTGCAGTAACTCGAACCTTCCTCCGCGACAAGAGCCTCTCTTCCTCTGCTCGATCACCTGATCTGCAGGAAATGCCAGGAACAACCTCCACCGCAGGAGCCACTTCTTCATTTTAAAGGTACATTGTTGCGCCAGGCCACCCTTTCTTTGCGGTTGCACTAAAGGTGTTTTAAATCCTTTACATACCTGTTGTGTTGGCCACCCCTCTCTCTTACCATTGTCTGTCAACTTCTGCATCCACCTTTTCAAAATCGTTAACCAAAGACTTGACTGCAGCTACAAGAACATTTTGCTCCTGGGCCCTTGCCCTTTACCACTGACTCTGGCACAGGCCTACTGACTCTGGCTACATTTGTTAGAACTGCCTACTTTAGATTGATTCTCAACTAGAACTGTGTTGGTGCACCTACTTCTTATAACTACCCTTTTCTTCCCCTTTCTAAACCCTGTGAAATTCCATTTTGCTCAGTTTTCATTTAAGTATTGCCTATACTCATACACTGTCTTGCTTAATCTGGTTCACAAACTTATGGGAAGTGTTGCTATGGTGTGTAAGAAGCTATTTCTGTATAACTTGTGCTTTCCCTCCCTTGTCAGAAATTGATAGAGTATCCCTTGTGTGTGGTTTTCACTGTGCCGTTTTGCTCAGTTTTCACTCTGGTTCACTTAGTCTAAAATTTAAGTGTGTATATTTTTCCTCTGACCTATTTAACTTGCTTGATGACTGTGATACATGTGTTTTATTAGAAGTGTATAAAATAAATATATATCTACTTTTTAATACAAAGCTTTGGTCAGTGTTTCCTTGTGCCATGGTACTGTAGGCCTATTGTGTAAACCCTGAATACTGCTCATCTCCCTCTTGAGATAAGTCTGACTGCTCAGCCACAGCTACCAACTAAAGCTTTGTGGTACAGACTGATACCAAAGGGGATTTATTGCTCTCACCTGTAGTCTTAATCTTCTGTAGTGCTCCCTAAGGGAACTGCACAGGATTCTGCCTAACAAGAAGCAGGACGGAGAGTTCATCATTATTAAGCAACAGGTGAGACTATATGGGTCGGCGCATGATCATCACACTTTGGGAAGAAGGGTTTGAGAGAGATAGCAGTCACATAGCAGCATTCTCACGATCTCATATATCCACGCAATAGCAGTGTCATCAGCTGTCGCAGCCAGCAGCCTACGTACAGAGGAAGAAGCCTGACATGGGTGATCCACTCCCAGGGAGGGCTGCAACCGTTCCCCAACGTCCCCGCAGAGACCAGGTAAGCTTAACCAGATCAAAGTTAGGTGTCCTCCAGCTACTCGCCCCGAGGCTATCGGCGATCAGTCCAGTCAGCTCAGAAGAGCAGGGACTTTCAAGCTCAGCAAAAGAAGGGTTCACAGGCCTCGGCTGCTAAAGGAAGGCAGGCAACAGCTTAACAATGACTGCCATATGGATAATCTGCTGGGGGGCAGGTGGCAAACCATGTCAACGAGTGGTAATGGATAACATCAGATCGATGGATGCTGGATACAGTACGTCTCGGCCAGTCGTTGGAGTTTCGGCATCCTCCGGTCCATTTTCCACCATTGTATGTGGTGCAGCCGCATCTTCCAGTCTTGCGGCAGGAGGTGGGGATCATGCTAAAGAAAGGGGCGATAGAACCAGTTCCGGTCACGGGGTGGGGCCAGAGGGTGTACTCCCGGTACTTCGTCGTGAAAAAACCCAATGGCAAGTGGAGGCCTATTCTAGATCTTCGGACGTTGAACAAGAATCTGCAACGCCTGGAGTTAAAGATGCTCACCCTTCAAGATGTCATCCGCTCGGTGCAACCGGGCGAGTTCCTCGAGTCATTAGATCTGCAGGATGCCTATTTTCACATTCCGATGAGGAAAAAACACTGCAAGTTCCTGCGTTTTGTGGTCGGAGAGGATCACAATCAGTTTCAGGTCCTCCTGTTTGGCCTGAAGCCATCCCCAGGGCGTTTACAAAGTGTCTGGCTCCGGTGGCTGCCTTCCTCCGGAGAGAGGGCCATCATGTGTACCCCTACCTGGATGATTGGTTTGTAAGGTGTTTGTCGCAGGAACGGGCAATGGCTGGGATTCACCGTTCAGAGAATGTGTTTCTTGGGTTGCAGTTTCTTACCCAGGACAATCTGGTAAAACCTTCCAGCGAGCGAGTGGAAATGTTGTGGTCCAAGGTAGGTGAGTGGAGCGGGGGTACGGTGGTCTCAGTCCAAGGTTACATGTCACGGTTGGGGGCCATAGTGTTGTGTATCTCTCTCCTTTCCAATTGCCGCCTGTTCATGAGCCAGTGCAGGAGTTCCTCGCAGACAGGTGGTCGCAGAGTCAAGGATCATGGTCAGACAAGCTGGTGGTCGATGAGGGCTTGGTGGATGCCCTTTGATGGTGGACTTGCACAACCAATTTCGTAAGGGGCATGCCCTTGCTGGAGCCAGAGTTGGAGAAATGGAGTTACAGGTAAGAAACTACTCCCTTCTTGAGGGCAGCTTATTTTGAGCCTATTCAGTTGTGTTTGCCATGCTTGATCTCTCTTAAGTTTATCTTCCTGGTTGCTACCACGTCAGCCAGGCTTGTGAGAGAAGTCAGGGTCCTGTTGTTGAGGCCAATCTCTCCCTATATCTGCGTTTTGAGGGAGGTGGTCACATTGAGGGACCATTCATTTTCCGTGTCAAAGGTGGTGATAGTGTTCCATTTTCTCAAAAGATTTATCTATTCACCCTCTTCCCTGCCCCTCCAAGGTGGAGGAGAAATTCAATTTCCTGGCTTTTCAGAGGGCCCTGAGATGTTATGTTTCTGTGTTTTGGGGTTTTTAGGCTCATTCTGCGAGAGGCCTGTTGGTGACTACTGCTCTGCAGAGGGCTATTCCTATAATTGACATCTGCTAGGCTTTTTCTGGAGCATTTTTGGGTACATTATTGCCTGGACTGGATTCCTTGTCTGAACAAGATGCCCATTTTGGTTGTTCAGTGCTGCAAAGCTTTCTGATGTAGGTGTTGATTCCTCGTTCGTCTCCAGCTTGTCAGTTCTGTGTTGCTTACGGAATTTTCTAAGAAAAGGGACCTGTCGGAGGAAGGAATCCATTAGAGGAAGAAATAACTCAATTCTCAATTTTGTCTCTGCTTTTCTCTCCCTTGTTCCCCTGCCCCTGCATTGTACCTTTCCTCCCTCTGTACGTCTCTTCCTCGCTCCTACATTTAAAACCCTCTGCGCATTTTGTCTCTTTTTTTACTCTTTTTTTCCCCATATTCCTATGACTGACTTCTGCCTCCTCTCCTCCTGTCTGTGTGGCCCCTTCCCTAAATAACTTGAAATTCCTGTTTGTGTGCTTGTTGTCTACATTTGGTCTCTGATTTTCACCTGCTCCTGTAAATGATGTCTGCCTATTCTTCGTCTGTGTGGCTCCTTCCCCTCCCTGCCTTTAGAACACTCATCCTTAGGGCATCTTTCACACAGGTGTCCTGAGCAAAGGACTGACGTAGACAAGGGCCTCACCCAGTAAAACACCTGTTCGGGCCCATGGCCTGAACCTATTCACAACAAACCCATATAACCATACCATCATATGCTTCACTCCTTATACACCTCTTACCATCCCCACTCTAGCACTCAGCATGTGTTACCGTCCCCTGTTCCTTTAAATTAGAAGCCTCTCAGTTGGGGGCGTGGTTAGTGACAGAGGGTGAGGGGAGGAGAGTTGGTGCAGTTCTCACTTGTACATGAATAAATAAGGTTACTATGTTTTCTTTCCGCCTCTGCCTCCATCCTTTCATAGGCCCAATCCGGGCAACAACTGGCGATGAGGAAGTCTCCTGCAGGCCGGAGTTCATCCTTTTTCCAGCTGGCAATCCCACCACGCTCCTGCCTACGAGCACCTGGTGATCCCGCCAAGCCGCCTCCTCCTGCTCGAGGGTGCTGCTCTCCGCACACCGGTGATTGGCGAACCCGCCACATTGCGTCCTCCTGAAATTGGGCGTAGGGCCCGCAAATCTCCTCCTGTTTTCCACACGCTTCAGCGGCCGCGCCATCTGTGCCTGGAACATCCGTCCTGAGCCTCCACACAAGCCACATCCGTCCTGAGCCTCCGCACAAGCCACTCCGGCTGCCAGCACGTGTGCTGCCAGAGCTGCCGCTCATAGACACACATCACGCCCGCCATCACCCGCCCATACCTGGATCACTGGGGCCGCCTACGCTCTGACAGAGGGAGTCGGGGGAGGTCAGTGAAACTACGCACATGGCTCCTCCTCTATCATCATCCACAACACTCCACGTGCCCAACAAAAGGCCAAGACAGATGTCCTTCGGCTGAATACTGAGCCTGTGAATCATCACGTCCACCACGCGCGCATCGCAGCTTAGAGTGCGCCACACCATACTGCAATACAGCAGAAGCTAGAGCCCTGGGGGAGCCAACACCACTGATTCCACTGGTGTCCACTCGGTCTACGGATCTCAACTGCCATCATGGGTAAACCTGCTTCACCCGCCCCCTGCAAGCAGCTCCAAATCAGTCTTACTACGCATTCCTCTTCCATTCTCGATGACCCCACAAGCTGCCAAGGGGCCACGATGGACTGAAAGGATGGAAGATTTCTACCACTTTGTGAGAGGGTCAGGAGAAGGGGACTCACCTCATCTACGGGACGTGTTTCTCAATCTGGTTGTGGGTGAGGTGAAAACGATCGTTAAGACCATCCCAGCGGCGGACCAAGACGATTTTGTTTCCCTGATCACCACCATAGACAACCCACTTATCATTGAACCAACCAGAGACTATGAGACGTATCTATTCAACCAATGCACGCAAAAACCTCAAGAAACAGTAGACGAATACATAACACGCCTAAGGGGCCCACTTCCAGTTTGATGCATTCTCCTTTGATGAGGCCATATGCCTGCGCATCATTGAGGGATGCCTGTCGCCCACTCTCAAGAAACAACTGTTAAAGAAGCCTCTCTCGATCCCAGAAGTCGGCGAACTCGCAAGGATCTTCGTGAGGGTCGATGCCCATGCCGCCTCCGTGACGGGTACACCAGCGGTGAAACACAATGGTACGGAACTCATTGCGGCAGTTCAGTAAACAACCCTGAGGCCGGGTGAGAGAGCGGCCACACCATACAGGCAACCATACCAGCCTGGACCCAGACAACAGAGACAGTGCTACCAGTGTGGTATGGCAAAGATGCGCCAACTGCAGACGAGAGGGACATTTCCAATCAGTCTGCAGGGAAGGGAGACCCTTCCCTACCCCGAGAACCCAGATGCCCGTCAGGATGCCTTATCGACCACCACAACCCCAGTACTTTCAGAACAGGTTTTACCAGCCCAATCAACGGTGGTATGTCTGAGCCGTCGACGAATACCACTACCCAGACTACCCACAAGACTACGGGTATCACGGTCAGGCATCCCGCCTGGTCGATGAATACAACGAGCACCCTGAGGGGTACCAAGAAGAAGACAGCTCATACGCTTTTGGGCCAAACCAGGGCATGCCATACTACGACCAACAGGCGCAGGATGAATACGTCAACCTCGTCCAAGACAATGAGGCGACTAGGAAAGCCCAACGGATCCCCGTGAAGATGGGCAACAGCCTTTTTCACTTCCTAATAGACTCTGGAGCCACTGTCAATGGTTTATAGTCATTTATTCAAATGCAAAAATGTCGAAAGTCATTTATTTGAAAAAATGTCGAATAAAAAATGTCGAATTTCTTTTTTAATACGTTTTTTATTTGAAATGGGGGGTTCCTCCCCAGCCCCCTTTTTTAATTTTTTTTTTTTGTTTTACCCGTTTTTTTTTACTCCCAGACCCCAAAATAAATATATAATTTTAAAAAATGGAATTCGACTTTTTTTTTTACATTTTTTTTTCGAACAAATTGTCATTTGACATTTGTTTTTTTGAAAAAATGACTGACCACCACTGTCAATATAATGGGGGAGCAGGAATGCCTGAGGATCCCCGACAAACCTGCACTAGAGATGACTCATTCAAGGATTTTCCAGTGGGGAGCTGCAAAACCTTTACACGTCATTGGTAACTTTAAGCGCTGCCTCCTCCTCAAAGGGCGGCAGACCGACACCACCATCCACGTCATTCGATACCCTACCAAAGGTCGGTGTCTCCTTAGCTACTTCACAGCCTCATGCCTGGGGCTTATTGACATTCACTTTGATGACCTGATAACATCAGACGCTGTAGGCCACGGATGGGAAGACACTGTGAGAGCCATTGCCACCGATGACCCCCAGAGACTCATCACCAAATATGACATTGTGGATAAGTTCCCCCAGCTATGTACAGGCCTAGACAAACTGAAAGCCCGCCGATAAAGCTGCACATTGAGCCCTCGGTACGGCCTGTCCTCCAGCACCGCAGGTGCATCGGTTTCCATCTTCAAGAAGCGGTCTCCCGGGAACTTAACCAACTGCTCACAGATGGCATCATTGAGCCAGCCACAGGCCTGACTCCATGGGTCTCCCCTCTGGTCATCCTGCCAAAAGAGTGGGGGAGACTACGCCTGTGCGTAGACATGAGGATGGCAAACACTGCCATGCAGAGGGAGAGACACACAGGTCAGTGCATTGAGGACATGATAGTGCAACTCAACAACGCCAGAATGTTCTCGAAGCTTGACCTAGTACAAGGATACTACCAACTGGATCTCCACCCCCAACTCAAGAGTGATAACTTTTGACACCCACGAAGGACTGTTTCGATACCGGCGCCTAAACTTCGGAATTCCATCAGCAGCCGAGATCTTTAAGGAAGCCATCCAGCAGATAATCAGACCAATTAAGGGGGCGCTTAACTACAGCAACAATATCCTGGTTTTTGGTAGATCCAGAGAGGTACACAATGCTGCACTTCTCGCCACATGCACGGCGGTCCAGGCCGTGGGCCTAACACTCAATATAGACAAATGTTGATTCCGCAAAGCCAAACTGAAGTTCTTTGGACACATCTTCTCAGCTGACGGCATGACCCCTGACCCTGACAAGGTCGCCACCATCACCAAGCTGAAAGAACCCCAACAGGTGGCTGACGTGCGGTCCTTCCTGGGGATGGCTGGGTACTGTGCAAGGTACATTCGCCACCACACATCCATCACTGAAACACACAGGAAACTGCTGCAGAAAGAGGCCATGTTCGAGTGGTCCCCCACGTGCCGTCTGGCCTTCGAATCCATCAAAAAGGCCCTGGCATAGGCCCATCATTTGGCATATTTTGACCTCAGCTGGCACACCAAAATTACTGTGGACCCAAACCCCGCTGGCCTCGGGGGCCATCCTGCCACAGACAAGTGGCATGGACACGAACCCTAGACACATTGTCGTGTATGCCAGCAGGGCTTTGTCCACACCAGAGGCTGCCTACTCTCAGGCCGAGAAGGAGAGTTGGCCGCTGTCTGGGCTTGCAAGCACTTTGATAACTCTATCTTTGGAAAGAAGTTCACTCTGATCACAGACCACCAGGCGTTGCTATTCTTGTTCAACAACCCGCGCATGAAGATGCCTCCCAGGATTGAGCGGTGGGGCATCAGACTCCAAGAGTATGATTAAGGCATACTACACAGGCCAGGAGATGAGCTGAACCTGGCAGACTACCTGTCTCACCATCCCGCGGGCCCTCCCATTGCCCAGGCTGGCGAAGTCGCATACATCGTCTACGTCACAATCAGCTTGCTCCTGCCTGACTGTCCTTGGACACAGTCGCTG
Source organism: Ambystoma mexicanum (assembly GCF_040938575.1). NCBI lineage: Eukaryota > Metazoa > Chordata > Amphibia > Caudata > Ambystomatidae > Ambystoma > Ambystoma mexicanum. The sequence goes on along the minus strand of NC_090926.1, from coordinate 73,139,350 downwards.
CCGCGTCGGCCGCCGACCCAACTATCTCCCTGGCCATCAGCCTGACTGACAATAACAGGTGGAAGGACTACCATTGTGCAATGCTGGCCGACCCGGGGGTGTGCAAAGAGGAAATAGAGAGACTGGTGAGGGTACAGGCTGAGCTGGTCGTCCAGGACAACAACATCCTACTGAGGGGTTGCGCCTTGTCATCCCTGCAGCACTCAGGGCCGATGTAGTTCGAATAGCCCATGAAGGACATTGTGGCGCAGAGAACACCAAGAGACAACTACGCTGCCACGTTTGGTTTCCTTTCCTGGACTCATTTGTTGACGAATGGATCAAGAATTGCCTCGCCTGCCAGTACACACGACCGTCGGAACCCTCAATACCCCTTCAACCAACTCACATCCCAGAGCGACCATGGGAGAGAGTCACAGTCAATTTTCATGGACCGCTAGAGTCAGGTGAGTACCTTCTCCTACTCATCGATGAGTATTCACGCTTCCCCATTGTCAAGAGAGTCACCACCACAGCATTTCCACAGGTCGCAGCCACCCTGGATGAAGTCCTTAGTGAATGGAGCATCCCAAGAGTGATAAAATCGGACGGACAACGGCCCACCGTTCAGCAGCCATGAGTTTGGGGTGCTGGCCAAGCACCTAGGGTTTAAACACCTCAAGATAACCCCGAGGTGGCCCCAGGAGAACGGCATGGCAGAACGTTTAATGGCCTCTATAAAGAAGACACTAGAAAGGGCCCGTATAGAGGCCACCAATCCGCACCAGGCCTTATGTAGACTGCTGAGGGACTACCGTAACACCCCATACGAGGTCACCGACAAGACCCTGGCAGAACTGATGGTGCACTATGACGTACACACCCGCATCGTGAGAGACTCCTCGGCCCTAGAAGAGGCTGATAGTTAAGTCATCCAGAGAGACACGGAAGTGAAAGAAAGAACAAAGCAGGAGTCAGACCTCAGGAGAAGGGCGGTGCCCAAGGACTTCCGAGTAGGGGATGAAGTACTCGTCCAATAGCCGATGGTCAAGAAGACTCTCACTACGCCCCGAAGTCCATGAACATCACCACAGTCAAATGAACGATGGTGATTTGCCCAGAATGAAGACAAGGTAGTCACCCAGAACAGCTCCATTGTCAAGAGAGAGGAGTGTGGATTACCCCTGCCGGAACCTGATCCGGACGTGGGGAAACCATGGGATGACACATGGATCCCATCCAAGGAGGACACTGGCAGAGGGTTACAGGTCGATGACTTGCCCGAGGCTCTGGGACCCAATGACAGAGGTTCCAGACCTCAGCAGGTGATTCGGAAGCCTGCACGCTGTGTCAAAGAATGTTAACCCGCATGTTTGAACATTTGTCGGGGGGGGGGTGGTGTTACTGTCCCCTCTTCCTTTAAATTAGAAGCGTCCCAGTTGGAGGTGTGGTTAGTGACGGAGGGTGAGGGGCGGAGAGTTGGTGGAAGGGCAGTTCTCACTTGTGCATGAATAAAGAAGGTAACTATGTTTTCCCTCCGGCTCTGCGTCCATCCTTTCATAGGCCCAATCCGGGCAACAGCATGCACCATCATAGCTTGAGTCTAACACATAAAACCACATCAATGTCCCAATTACAACCAACACATGCAACCTCATTTTCGTAAAATACTTGCTCTGCTGTACTCCATGAAGGAAACATTGCTGATGTCACCATGCAAAACCTTGGCTTACCCACACCTCGTCGTATATCCTGAACATTCTTCTCCCCGATGACTACAGCATCCAGCATGTCAACTGGACACGTTTTGGCTTCATCTTCAGGGAAATTTCTTTTCAAAATGAAGATTTCTGTAGCACATGCCATGTTTAATTTTTCCAATGCAGTTCCATGATTGGAATAAAACAATAGCTGTTGACATATTGCTCTGTTTCTCACTAATATTTGGGGGTCTGGGCGGTGTGGTTAGGGGGGATAATATTTAGCTGTTAATCATATTAATCAGTGTGGCAGGCACAGATGTTCATTAATACAAATAGTGCTTGGAGTTTTTAAGCATTTGCGGCTGTCAAATGTATTCAAATTCAGCTTTTAGGGCAAAATCTGATTAAGGACCCACATAGTTCCTCAGATTGATCCTTTTTGTTGTAGTAAAATTATAATTTAAGTGGCGCCGTAAAAGGGCACTATTCCGGTCCCTCTCATTTTAAATTCAGGTATACTTCATTTACCTTTGATTCTGACCACAGATCCCACTGACCAAAGTCTGGAGGAGAAAGACTGAGGAGCAGAGGTTGTTTCATAAAGGGCTGAATAAACTTTTGTTTCCAGATGTAGATGCAATCCGAGAAAAAGCTAGTTCTCGATCACTCTTTTCACAAGATAGCAGTTCAAATTTCGGGTTGTCAGTAATAACTTGTATCGGAAGATTCCTTCTTGGCTGAGGATGCTGGGATCCACACCTCTCAGTGGGGTGACTATTTTACGTCCTTTCTTCTATTCTCTCTCCCTTTTCCTGCTTTCATCCAGGAGGCTAGAAGTTAGTGATTAATTATTATTTTACATATTCCTCAAGTTTCCTATCTGCTACTCATCATCATCATAGATTTTGTTGGGTAATCGTCAATTGCCTATAACACATAAAATCACAATTATAAATAAAATTCATATCATTTCCATGATGACTAAATACATAAGTCAAGAACAACAGTCATCAATGCATATATCAGTGCAAATCGAAATTATACAGAAAATGGATAGCCAGCGATTATGAACCACTTATAGTTCACATTTAAAAGCATATCAACAATGGATTCAAGAGGAGCCTTATCTTAACCTAGGGTGCAGGCATAATAGTCTATCTTCATGACTGCTGCCACTATCAGGTATGTTCTTCCTAATTCTAAAACAACTGGAAGGAAAATGGTCAAGTGTATTGTCAGGTCTACTATCAAATCTGCCTAATTCTTCTTGTTAATCACTGAGTACAAATTACCCCTCCTCCTCACCTGTGTCTTCCGAAAATGAATAATGAAGATGTCTTTGCTTCTTTCGATCCTTTGCTTTTTTTCTGAAGAAATACAGCATCCCGCGAGTAGAAGCCACTCTGCTGCCTTTGTAGAATAAGGTAGGCAAACGACTCCTTCCCGCGAGCACCAATCAGAGGAAAAAGCCAAGGCTAAAAAAAACTCATGTGTGGATTATGGGACAATCCTTTCTTAAGTTTTTCTGCAGCAGTCGAAGTGTGGATCAGTTTGGTTCATTCCGAGGTCTGAGGTAAGAGGATCCCAAGAAAGAGTCTGGAGTAAGTTCACATTCAGGAGTGTAAAATACAGCCAGTCCAAAGAAGAGGAGCCAGGCGCCCAGCTGATGGTGATTATGCACGGGAGCTGTAGAGATCCGCTCAGAGAGGTACAAACGCAGTACAGAGGAAAGGTACCACCTGCCTCCAGTTGATAACAAAAGGCAGCTGCAGAAGAAGGCAATGGGAAAAAAGGAAAGTAGCAAAGGAGGGCTGGATAGAGTAAAGATAAAGGCACCAGGGAGTAACAGGCAGAAGCAGAACCGAAAGAAACAAGGGAGAGATGCAGCGAAAGACGCTGAAGAAATGCACCAGGGCTGGACCCGGAATGGTTGTGGAGACTGAGGAAGCGGGGAAGAGAGTGGAATCCGAAAACCGCAAACGAGGGGAAAGTAAAAGAAAGGGCAGTGAAGCACTAATGGAGGAAAGCAGTAGACAGAAATCAGGTGACTCAAAGAGGCGCAGGAGAAACACTAGCGTGTAAACCCGAAAGCACCGAAGTGAACAGGGTTGCAACGCAACAAAGCTAGGACTGGACGTGACGTTAAAGGATACAGTGAAGATAAAAAACTGACAAGAAAATAGACAAGCCCGCAAACCAAGCAGAGGACAGGACAGAAGAGAGGACAGAACTTAAGAAAATAGACAAGCCCACAAACCAAGCAGAGGACAGGACAGAACCTAATGGTGGTGGAACCGCCAAGTATGCCACAATCTCCAAGCAGGCAGGTGCGTGACATGTATAGAGAGAATACACACAACAGTATTAGCCCATTCAATCAATCGGTCATTCATATTCAACATTTTTTGGTTATCCCTAAGAAGTGTGCAATTTGCAGGGGGTACTTTTCAACGTTTATAGCAGCAATATTTTAAAGTGCAAGAAAACATTAAAATGCATGTGCCTTCATAACACTTCTAATGGTGCTAAACGCCAATGATACCAATGCAGGATTAGTTATATTCAGAATTTTGACACACTAAATCCTACTTTCCTCAGGTTTCAGTATTCTGGAGCCTGATGAATACAGTTGGCCACAAAATATACTATATTGATGTCAATACAGTACTTAAACAGCACAAGTGCTTTACTTGTTCGCTGTATGCCATAAGTATGGCAAATTGACTTGAAATATGTATTCCTGGCCACACGGTAACCCTAAAAAAAAACAGGAACTGATCCAGGTATTTCCTATCCGAACCACATACCAGGCATAAATCACGTCCAGCAGAATCCCACTTTCTTGTATGGTATGCCAGGTTCAATTGGCCTAGCCTAAATTACATATAAAGTGTACATGCTAAAGGGGGGCTAACGGCATCAAGGTATTTATCACATCCCAGTGTCCGCTTACAAGCCAGGTATGTGTCGCCCGTTGTCAGCCTACTACAAGCAACGACCATATCAATCTCAATGGCCTCCCATGAGGCTCTTTAATTTTTCCCACATCGCTTTTTGTGATGGCCATGGTATTATGCCATTGCTCGTCCAGGTTCAACTCCCTCAGAGATTTTTTGATGTGAACAAACCAGGGCAATGATCTACCATCCTCAGAATCCAGCACATGCCTAACTACCTCACAGTACATCTTGAGCTCTGGAATTGATCACAGTCTTGCCCAATAAAGCACTGGCCTAAGGGCGACATTGCCATGGATCGGTCCCAAACCCAGCTCTGGATAGACTGGTTAACCTGGGCAGGCGTTTAAGGAAATGTCTTTCAGCCAAACCGAATCAACTAGAGGCAGAATATCACCAGGTCTCTGCGCCATATAATTCTGCAGACTTGGTCTGTGCAGCTGGTGAAATCGCACACCAGCCATAAACCAGGAAAAATCTCCAGATCCCCCCCCGTACATATCTAATGATAAACTGGATTGGACCATTTGAGATGTCTAATCGCCATGATCACTTAATCTTGGCCCTGGATAATCATAGCATCAGACTTACTCAAGAATGACTCCCTTAATACTCAAATTGACCTTGTTGATTTTTTTGAATTTTGGCCCGAAAATTAAGGATTTTGTTTTTCCTGTGTTTAATCTCGGAGCATTTTCCAATAAAGGCTTCAAGTGCAATCTCCAGCGACCTTGCAGATGTAGATAAATGTACAGCGTCATCTGCAAAAAGATTTTTCAAATTGGAATGTGTCCTCCCACGTATTCCTTATCTTTGATAATTATCTTTCCAGCTTGCTCTGCTTTAGAAAAAAGAATTCTCAGCAGAGGGTGTTGTGCAGTAGTGTCGGTGACTCAATGTCCCTCGAGGGCCTCCGTCCGATAATCAATGTCATCCGCAGTATATGTGGCATGCACAGTGCCCATTGGCTTCAGTTCAGTTTTTCTGATGAAAGCCTTTGCTTAGCGTGCTTCGCTCTTTAAAGAAAAAGTCATGTCTTCACCATCGACTCCATTGATGCCCAAGACGGATCTAAACAAATGTCAGGATTGTGGGTTGAAGATGTCCATCACTGCTTTTGTCTGTGGTGTCTTGGCATGGAGCATCTACAAAGGAGTGTAAATCCTGTCAGGGGATGACCGACAAGGCTCTGAAAGAGCGTAGAATTAAATTTGCAGTGTGTAGCATCCCTAAGTCCCCTTCTGTTCCAAAGCAATGTACTGCTCGTCGAAAAAGATTGAAGAAATCTCGAACGTGAAGTTGTTCACATCTTTCTTCATCTTCCTCCAAGAAGTCGAAGAAAAGACGTAGGTCTCCTTTATCGTCAAGTGACTCTTCACCTGACAGAATCTCATGTCCAACAAAATCCGACTGCCCAGCAAAATGGGAAGAGTTTCGGAAGGGACATGATGAAAATCTTTGAGAGAGAAGCCCCTACTCCCTCAAAAGAATGGAAGAAGGACTGTGTCCCAGTCGCTCTTCATAAAGACAACAAAGGGAAGTCTAAGGCAAAACCCTGTGTACCCTTGAGAACAGGATGCAAGCCTGGCGAACATTGAGAGCCCTCAAAGCCTCGAAACAATGAAAAAGTGTCAATGACCTCGACAAGTCAAGAGTCCAGCCCTTCAAGGGCTTTGTCAAAGAAACTTCATCAAACAGAAGATCGGTTCCATCGACACCCTCGACGTCAGAACCTTTGACACCCATATCGAAGCCATCAACGCCTAAGTTGAAGACGTCAATGCCATTGGGCTCGAGACATACTCTGAATACTTTTTCGGAGCCATTGAAGGCAACACAAGCAAAATCTTATTAACCTTTGCCACAAAAAGACTTCTTCAAATTAATCTTTCTTCAATTTATGAAGAACATGAACCACCATCTGACGATGATCAAACACCCTTTGATCTTCAACATGGCTTTCCAAATGTGCCAGATTAATTTATTTCTGATGAATCTAGGCTTAAAGATCAGCCAGTTGGGTATATGCATCTCCTGAGCTGGAATTCGGAAAGCCAGATGCTGCAGATCATGCCGATAGCTCATATAGACATTTACTGAGCAAAGAAGTGGAACATTTGGGATGGAGTAGACCTACTCCTCCTTTTCAACAAGATGACTTAACGGACTTATTAGACCACGGTCCATAGACTGATCCTATTTTGCCCTTCCATAGTACTTTACAAAAAAGTGTTACAACAAATTAGGGAAACCCCAGATTCTATTGCTGCGGTTAATAAAAACCTTCCCCAAAATTATAGGCCATCCAGCAGTGAGTGACCCAGATTATTTAAAAAAGCACCTCACACCGGAAAGTTTGGTGATCCAGGCAGCCACGTCCACCAAACAATCTGCTTACCCTACCATTCCTACAGACAGGGATGATAAATGGGTGGACGCTTGGGTACGGAAAGTATTTACTGCCGGTAGCATGGCCTTGAAATTGGCAAATGCCACTTGTACCCTGTCTAAATTTTTATTCATCCTGTGGGATTGTACAGCAATGATGGCTGACCACATCCCCGAAGGGGAAGAGAGAGATGGCTTCCTGGCTATCATCAAGGATGAAACAGCAAAACAGATGGTGTCCGTATTGACGGGCACTCCCGTCCTCTGCACACCTTTTGGCTGAATAAATCAAAGTATTTCAAATACATGTAAAGTACATTTAGATACAAGTTATGTATTAGAATGTTTGGTAATGTTGTAGAGAATGGTGATATGAGAAGCTTGGATTTTCAAATTCTTCCTTTATGTTCAAATATATGTCGCACAACATGTTTCGGGAATCACTCCATCAGGTGCAGATCAGATCACTATAATACAATAAGAAATGTTATAGATTATTTGAATTTTGTTTTTACTGCAGATACTAATATATAGCCCATACAATAATCGATGGTGTGGAGATTTTGTTACGTGATCATGGAATAGTCTATGTTATATAGACACTCTGCTAGGGTAATGTGCATTTCTCTCAACAAAGTATAGTATTCATTCATATTCATTCATTAATGAATGTAGAATCTCAATAATAGTGTTCCAGAAAGTCCATAACCATCAGAGTATAGGATTAGCATGCAGAGAAATAAAGTGCATTAACCCGTATGAATTGTATATATGCATATCTGTGAAGTGTAGAGACATAGGGCCTGATTCACAGATGTGTTTTATAATGGCACAATGCCGTAGGAAAACACTCTGCAAATCAGGTCCATAGCGTCCCTAGTTCATCTGACTGAATGTAACACATCCAAATAGAATCAACATGTGTAATGTGCTGGAGGAATGGGTTCCAGTGAGTGAAATGACCGAAAGGTACCTATAGGTATCTGGGAAACAGCTCCCTGTATCGCTGAAGGACTATGTACTGCTCAGTCATTGAGCGAATTCAAGTAACGTCTCCTGGGTACTGAACAAAACAAAGAATGGCCTGACTTTAATACCTAAGTATATCATGAATAGGTAACATAAACATCTAAATGGGTGTAAAAAGATACCTAAAGATAAATCGAAAGAAGCATCCAAAGACGTGATTTAAAAGGGACTGCCAAGTCGAGTCGTAATACATTGCGGCGTGCGTCGCACACTTCTTAATCCGTGTTGATGCGGCTGTAAAGATACTTATATGTGTATAACAGAAGGTAATATTTACTACTGAAGACCGTCTATGTGTACAGACACGTAGTTGAAAACCAAACTGAAAGGTTAGCTGCAGGACACCCAGGAAGCAGAATCAACAACGCGAACAAAGCTACTGTTTAAGAGGTAACCATAGGAACAGATAAACCTGGAGGAAGGACTGATAAAAAGCCTCAGGCTAATGCTGAAGCTAGAAAGCAGACTGTCAGTTTAGATAGGAAAGATTAAGAACGCTTAGTTTGCATAAGTGTGCCATTAAGCGGCCACTTGGTGAAGTGTGGAAAGTTGTATCAGGGAACACCAATGTGTATTAGAATAAAGAGAGAATGACTGTAAAGGAGGCGGAGGAAACAGTCCTAGATGGCTAGAATTTCCTGAACAGTAGTGATACATTCACAATTATTATTGAGATCATACTCACACAATTAGTGGTGCGAGCGTATTCATGTATAACCCATAATATTGGGTCATAGTACAAATGTATCCTAGAGAACATATATAAATAGATTCCAAAGAGCAGTCCTACATTACTGTGTACTAACATAGGTATGAAAGTAATTTACACATATTATAACACTAGACAATGGGCCTCATTATGAGTTTGGAGGCACCCATGCCATTTTTACCGGCATGGCTACCCACAAACTTGGGTCAGGGTCCTGAAAAATGGGAATTACCGGGCCATTCCGACCTTTGTGGGCCCAGTAATTCCCATTCGCTGGACCCGGACCCCGTACGTCCCCATTCCCATTTGAGCCCCTATAGGGCTCAATGGGAATGGGGAGGATGGTAACAACGGTGCCGTTAATTCCATCCTTTTCTGCTAGCGGGTGCCGCTCTGCACGTCTGGTCTGACCAGACTTACAGAGCAGCCCCGCGAGCAGAACTCATAATGTGGCGGTAGAGTGATAACGGCGTCGGCAGCACTACCGGCACCGTTATCCCTCTACTGCCAGGGTCGTAATGAGGCCCAATGTGTGTTCCAAGCAAAATAATAATTTTACGCATATACGGGAAAGAGAGTTCACATAGAGAAGGAGGTACCTTCGAAAGGGCAACATATTCAAATAGATATGGGGAACTCTGTTCTATTGCCTACAGACAGATACACTCAATGATTGTCATGTGATTGCACTTGAGTAAAATTAAATGTCATTAGACAAATGAGAGTAAGAACCGCAATTAAAATCATATAGGAGTAGCTAGTGTAGAAAACATACACCTAATATTATTAACATCATATGAAGCAGTGCAAATTAAACTCCTCATTCATTCCTTTAGGATGTACTGTATCCAAAAGATGTATCCAGTGCATTTCACTCTGCATGAGGTTCGGTGTTTTGTTGCCGCCTCTTGATGATGTTCTAACAATTTCAAGTATCCTAAACCTAATCTGGGCCAGATTGTGTCTGTTCTCCCTGAAATGTCTGGCCACTGGTGATTTAAGATGTTGTGTTCTGATGGTAGATTTGTGCTCCAGCCATCTTTCCCTGGCTGTCCTGCTAATCTGACCAACGTATTTGTTGTGATATGCTTGGAGTAAATGCAGGTGCATGATGGTGCTGAGAGAATGTCAGTGTGCTGTGAGAATGTTTGGGTGTGAATGCTGTTGTGAAGGTTCCAGGAGTTAGCAGTTGGAAGAGGCTAGCCTGGCTGATGGGTCCCAGGGGTTCATCATAACAGCTTAAGCTGTAACAGGAATAAAGTGCACCTGAGGAACCTTGCTGAAGGTGTCCTAAGAATCAGCTTTTCTACACTGGCGATGAGGATGTCTTCCGTGTAGTAAAAAGAACCTGCGTGGGAAGACATTTCAAGTTAAAAGTGACCAGTCTGCTGCGGGGGTGGAGGATCAGGCAAGAAAAAAAGAAACTACTGCCCCCACACATGTAAGTCCCATTACCCAGGGCAGAGAGAGAGGGAAGACGAGTAGAGTTTCAAGTAACAGAGGTTAACCAGGCCCAGGAGAAAGGGGAAGCTGCAGCATTAGCATTCCCCAGAGAAGAAAGAGGGAGAGCTGTTGTACAGAGACCTGATGTACATTTAATTAGTGTGATCAAGTAATAAGGGGAGCTTGTCTTGTAATCCTGTTCAGGTGAATTTTGGCATTCCCCCTGTAAGGAGCAAGAGGAGTTGCACCTGGCACATTGGAGGAACAAAAGGAAAAAAAAGGAAAATAGTGAGAGCGCCAGGGTAAAGGACTGTGGCCACAAGACTATGGGCCACCAATTATGCAAAGGGCATTGGACGGGTGTGCCAACTTCGCACACGAGGCGAGGTCCCCTGGTATGGCAGCGCACCTAACTAAAAAGTCCTACATATGGATAGAAGCCAACTATCCCCAATGACATACCCATACCCATACTATTCATGTGAGTTGCAGCAGAGGGAGTTAGCGGTGAAGCAGAGGATTGTGGCGGTGCACCAGTTGCACTGGAGGGTGTTTTGTTTGCCGTGACAAGGAAGGTGTGGCGAGCTGGCTCCAGTGGTGTGCGAGAAACAGAGAGCTCCATGGTTCTGCCGTCAAGGACAGAATGATGACGTTGGTGCTGTGCTGCGGTATACCAGCTCTGGGTGTGACACAGGGCTATCAGTGATGATGAGTTACGCGCATTGTGATGGAGGAAAGGACCTACTGGTGCGTGACAGCATCCTCGCACAGCCTCAGGATCAGGAAGTGGAAAGGACATGTGAGTGAGGATGCGTTATTGGTTGTGTAACAAGTGTGTCATGAGGGTTCTGTCCAAGGATGTTCCGCTAGTAGTGGAGGTGGGGGATCCAGAACTTGGTTGGAGATGCAGCATCTCCACTTGGTTTGGTGCCATCATGTGTGACTGTGAAAGGCACAGCATGCTGTTGCGTGTGCCTTTTCATACAAATGAGGGACTGATCTCCAGCAGGCATTGCAGCAAAACACAGTAAATTGAAGACATAGCGAGGTACGTATCATCTTGCGAGCTTTGGCAGATCAGAGAGGATGACAAAGAGAAAGGACAGGCAGCCACTCTTGGCAGAGCAGAGCCAGTGGTGGTGTGCACATAGGCAACCAATGAAATATGTATCCTTTTTATAGAATAGTATTGAGAGTGCATGTCTGGTTTAAGGTGCATTGATATTACATGTTAGGGATATTTAACAGTTACACTGATAAGTCAAGGGGTGAGTAGGCCTTAAGTGAGATTGGATAGTATGAGTGAGTTAGTTTAACTCTTTGAGGAAGTTTTAGCTTTATAGTTGTTGTCGCACCAGGCAATTTTAGGTGTGCTGGGCAACATGGACTTGTAGGTCAAGCACCCCTGGGTCTGTTGGGATGATGAATAATCTAAGCAGGTGCAGTGAAGTGGTTATATTGGATGTGAACATACTTTTGGCGACTAACATATTTGAGAATGTGTAGGTTAGAGCCACACGGCTATGGACTTTTAGGCCTTGACAAGTGGGCAATGTTAGAGGTATGTGGGTACACATATGTGATGTAATGTACATGCATAGGCGTAATTGCTGGCAGATGTGCTGTTTGCTGCATTGAGTTTATAGTGAGAATGGTTGGGAACTGTGTGCGCCCTGAGCGTGCATGATGTATGTTTGCTGCTCTGTGAGTAGAGAGGGGTGTGGCGGCGACACTCTGCATTGTGAGTAGGGTTGCGCAGCGTGTGTGTTCCAACCAGGATAGATAGGGGGTGAAACCTTCTGCACATTTCGAGTGGTTCTGTGACGAGTGTGCCTCAAACAGGTTAGATAGGGGGGTGAAGCTTTCTGCACATTTAGTGGTTGTGTAACAACTGTGTCTCAACCAGGTAAGATAGAGCAGTGAAGCCTTACGCACATTTAGAGTGGTTGTGTAACATGTTTGTCCTACCAGGTTAGAAAGGGGTGTGTGCCCACATTCCGCGATGTTTAAGTCCATGGTGTGGTCCAGTTATGCTTTATAAGAGCTGCTGTTGTGAATATCAGCAAGTGTGATAAAGGGGGGATTCCTTCCGTGTCAGGGACACAGAGCGTGTTGGGTGGACGCTCTCTGCCTTTTCGAAGTTGCATCTATCCTTACAAAAGATGCCATGTTAGAGTGTCCCCTGTGTGTTTCCTTTCATGGTTTTCTGTGCGAGTGTAAAGGGAGATGTGTCTTGTGAATTGCTTGGATTGAATGCAGGTACATGATGATGCTGAGAGAATGTTGGTGTTTTGTGAGAATGTTTGGGTGTGAATGCTGTCGTGAAGGTTCCAGGAGTAGACTAGCCTGGGCGATGGGACACGGTGGTTCATTGTAACAGCTTAAATTGTAACCGGAATAAAGTTTACATGAGGAACCTTGCTGAAGTGTCCTAAGAATCCGCTTTTCTACAGTATAATAGTCCACATGGACATGTTATGGCATAAATCGCTCCTGTGCTACTACATGACCCAAAATCCTTCAAAGCTATTTTTTGATGTGTGTGAGGGTGTAGGATTGTGTTCCCCTCAAAGACACTATTGCAGTTGCTACACTGCAAACATGGACATGTGCCCTTTTTACGTTTCATGAGCACCCTTTGTGTGTCAGGACAGTTCCTTTCGGCTCTCACCAATCTGTCTCTCAAATTTCAACCTCTCTTGTAGGCTATCATGGGTGGTTCAGGAAATAATTTCTGCAGTTGTCGATCATGGTATAAATGTTTCCAATTGCTACATATGATCCTTCGTAGGTGCATGAACTGTCTAGAAAATTCAGATACGTACAGGAGTGGGATGCCCTTATCCTTGGGAATATGATGGAGTAATGTTTTCCTATCCAGTGTTTCAGTTTTCTGCCTGGCTTTATCAGCAACCTCAAAGCATATCCACGTTTAAAAAATGTGCTCTTCTGATCGGTGTAGTCTTTCTCAAGTGAAGTAATGTTTGTTGTTATTCTCTTAATTCATAAGAACTGACTATACGGTAAACTTTGAATCATTTGTCTAGGGTGAAAACTTGGATAATGCAGAACATTATTAACGTCTGTAGGTTTATGATACATGTTTATTTGTACACCTCTCTTGGATTTTCAATTCCACATCAAGAAAATATAGAAATGGTTCTCCAATCTCCAGGGTGAATTTGATGCAAGAATGTATCTCATTCAAAAATTCAATAAATGACAGAAGTTGTGCTCTAGTTCTACTCCATATCCCAAAAATATCATCAATGTATCTCTTCCAGGTTACAAGATATTTAGACCATTGTTTGCTTTCCAAAATGTGTTTCTTCTCGAAATAATACATGAAAATATTTGCATAGGCTTGAGCCATCGCTGAGCCCATTGATGGCTCTGACGTTTCTGCATAGTATTGTTATCGTGTCTAAAGTAGCTGTTATGCAGAATGATGTACAATAACTCAATGATAAGTTGTCTATTGCCCCTGACTGTATTATCTCTCAGTATCAGCCATTCTCTGGCTTCTAAACCTTTCTTGTGTGGCATAGATGTGTATAAGATGGACTAGACCCCCGCCCCACAAACTAAATACAGATGACATAATAAGCTGATCAATGGTTCCAATATTGCAAAACTCTGAATTATAGTGCTTTTTGAAGATTAAGAGTGCATATAGGGCGACATATATTTTTGGGTTCTGAATGATTCGGGAAGTAAAGGGTGTCTCCAGTATTACTCACATATCATGAATATGTAACAATATAATCTGGAAACTGGATAGAAAAGGAGTTATGCTCAAAAGTAAATAACAACTCACCGTTGGTAAGTGAACATCTAGGCTGAACAAACTGAAATATTTCTAAAATGGATGCCAAAATATAAAATGGCTTTGGGATCAGGTGTCAAAAGAGCTGAATCATACTGATGTTGAATATTCTTTGGCAGCAGTTCACTGTAAGATAAAGCACGTCTGGGATGGTATAATTATAAATTTTGGCAGGGAAAGCAGACAATGATTGATAGTAAATAAGATAAAGGAATGGGAAGGCTACCAATTAGGCAGATCAGCTGCCTTCTTGGCAACAAACAAGATGAGCTCATGGAGTTTTTCACTGTACGACCTGCCAAGTAAATTTGGCAGGACCTTGAGAAGTAGATAAGGGTTGTTTCTTGGCAGGAATTAAAGGATAAGTAATTAGGTCTGGCTGGGTCTCAAGTAAGCTTATCAGTCTATGTGTCAGTCAACCGGTGCTTCCCAAAATGAGCTAATGTGGACTTTGTGAGTAACAAATAAGCCAACCAATCAAAGCCAAGGAGAGTTTATATGTAAGCATTATGTCATTGGAAAAAACATATAAAAGCAAGCTAAATGATACAGCTCTGTGTGCCTTCCAGAATGTATCTTTAAACCTGTATTAAAAGATGGTTGTGAATGTGTACCCGGGCACCCGTTTCCTGCTTTGTTCAGTGTCCAGTGCCAGAGTCCATATATATCAAAGCTGATGGAGGGCAAAGGGTCTCCTTTACACATGGTTACCACTTTGAAGGGACCCTGAAGATCTTTCAGAGACAAGAACCCAGACTCATGCTGACAGATATGGGGAGATGCCTCAGGAAAGTGACAGTGTAAGTCTGCAGTGTGCCCCCATTTTGTCAGGAAAAGTCTCCCCATGGCTGGCAGCATGATATGATGGCACACTTTGACATTTGTGAATTATGGTATCTATTGAAAGGGGACAGGCAAAGAAGGAAAAAATAACATGTTCTGCTTAAAGAGAAAATGAAACAGGTAGTTTAGATAAGTAATAAGGTGTATAAAAGTAACAGGGGTGTTTAGAAAAGACAAAGAGCGTCTGAGATGAAGAGCATCTGAAAGCCTGGTTTCCTACCATAAGTGAGGTCTAGAAGAAGTCATTATACACTTCAAGTGAAGTAAACATAGGATATGCAGAGGACAGGTCCCTGTAAAATAGTTGCTTAAACCCCTATCAGGGTACATTTAGGGTCAGAGATAAAGCAAAGAGCGCTGAGGATTAATGTGAAGAGTTGACTAGCCTGTCTGTCTATATGTCTGTTTTAAAATGAGGGTGTCGAAGAGTGACAATGAATTGTACAAAGTGAGATGAAGTCAAGAAATTGCATTATTTATTTAGGGGAGGTGAATTGCACCAACCCAGAAATTGGCAGAAAGTTGTGAAATAGGCAGAGGTTTGAGCAAACCTTTGAAGGGTGCGCTCATATGCGCTGTCTGAAATGTTATGGAGAAAAACCAGAGGAAATAGAAAGAAATGAAACCAAAATTGTGACTAACTTTGCACCCCTTGAGGCGAGTGAGAGAAGGCAGCAAGGGGGTTAAATTATACATACTTGTATAGACCAGAGTCTTAGCTGGCCAAAATGTCTTGCACAGTAGAAATCTGCTAAGGGCATCATAAAAGCGTTGCACAGAAGGCAAGTTTTGCTGATTAGCAACTACGTAGTGAAAACAAGGTAAAGTCATTAAAATGAGTTTTTAAGGCAAAACGTGACACCAGAATCCTTTTCTTAAGCAAAAAGTGAAGGGAATGTCATATATTACATACTTTGAAAGTGAAATAACACAGAGAGATAAGCGAATTTGTATGCAAGGTGCGCAGTTGGCAGAAAGCCAGCGCTGGCAGTACACAGTGAAGATTGATGTTCAAAACCACGCTGAGAGTAGTTAAAAGCTCTTGTTCAAAGTTCAGAGATAAGCAGCTGACCGAGTCAAGAGGTAATTAAAAATAGTTGCTGGAATTCAAAGCTATGCAGAGGTTGGAAAAAGATAGCCTTTTAAGTCAAAGCAGTTGTGAGCTACGTTTTATTCATAGAAAGTGCAGTTTGCTGTTTGTGTTGGCAGGAATGACAAAATGTGTGTGTGATTAAAACAGAAAAATGAATGTAGATTTAAGGAAATGTGACCAAAATGAGTATGGTTGAAGCTAATAATGTATAAGTATGCAAAGGAAATATTTAGTAAATTTATTTGTGCAGCTTTTACAAATTCTGAGTAAATTGACAAATGAGTAGGCTTTGAGAAGCATTTTTTCATAACATTAGTGCATAAGTGTTAAAACCAGGTGCTGAGGGAAGCGCTGGATTGGATTAATGTATTGTGGGGTTATTAGACCCCTCGTTGTTTAGTCAAGCAAGGGTGTATATTTTGGAGAAATTGCTGATTTTTAACAGGAAAATTATATGAGGTTGAACTTTCTTTTTGAATATATTGTTTAGAATGGGAGTCCGCTCCACAGTTATTGTATATGTGTGAGCTGGGGAGACCCCATTGAGTCATTGTTTAGGGTCACACAGATCACTTCCCATTTTAAGAAGGTTGGTTTGTCCTTTAGTGGGGTTGGGGTTGAATGCCGTCTTTGTTGAGGACACATTAGAACGCTCCTGATTTGTTGATTTTATGTTGGGCAAATAGTCATTTTTTGTTGTGATTGATGGGACATTTTTGAAAGAGTATAGTTTATAAGGCATCCATGGGCCAATTGCATGGATGAGAAAAAGAGGCAAAATGTTTTATTAAGCAGTTTTTACTGCTCTATGAAAAGAAAGACAGATTGTAACTGAAAGCACAGGAGAGTGCTGTGGGTGACCAGAATGATGAGAATATTGGTATATTGGGGACAGAGAGAAGGCATGGGAGGTGCACCATAAATAATATAGAGTCATGGAAATGCTATACATGCACCAGGTAGGTGCATTAAGGCCAGAGAAAATTAGATAGGCACTAAGAGGGGGCAGTGTTTCCCTCACTACACAGTATA
This sequence comes from Ambystoma mexicanum, assembly GCF_040938575.1. Taxonomy (NCBI): domain Eukaryota; kingdom Metazoa; phylum Chordata; class Amphibia; order Caudata; family Ambystomatidae; genus Ambystoma; species Ambystoma mexicanum. The sequence continues at coordinate 73,122,348 of NC_090926.1, read as the reverse complement.
AATATGCAATATAGGACCATTTGGAAAAGAAAAGGAAAAAATATGTCCAAAATCCATGGTGCTGCGAGTAAAAATGCAACTATGAGTGCAAATTACAGTCTAAAGTATATTAATGCAGTAATGAATGGCATTAAGCTAAGCACAGTGAATAATTATGGGGAAACTAAGTATAAATTAAACAAAACCCACCTTTTTGGGGAAAAATATTGGGAAGGCATGCATTAATGAAAAATGTGTATTTAGAATAAGGAAGCAGCGGGTAATAAGGGGAAGTGCTTGCAAGGCACACTGGGGCTAAGGTAACACACAATATGGACAAAGGGGCATGATATATTTAAACAGTTGTATTGAGAAAACATTAGGTTAAAACTATTTTTTTTAATAGAAACCAACACCCTAATTGGCTTGACATCTAAGTATAAGAAGTCCGCTAGTTAGCGGTTTTTTGCAGGGATTTGCAGGGGTGTTTCAGGGATTATCCAAAATGTAGTTATGGATAAGTAAAAGCAGGCTGGGCATGAAAAAGGAAGAATAAGGGAGACATGGCACAATTATTGAATCACGACATGGATTATCATTATATGTGATGAATTGATTTATTGGGGAAAGAAATAGAGATGATTAAGATTTGAATCTCTGTCATGATATGCTTACAAGAGGGGGAGTGACACAAGCACATGCATACACACACACATGCATACGCATACACACACACAAATGCATACACACACACATTCATACACACACACACACACACATGCATACACACACACATGGGATGGTTTTGCTTATATTGGGAACACCAGTTAGGGATATTATGTTCTTTTCATCCATTTAGGAGCACTGATCTCTTGAAGTGCGCAAGCCGAGGTGAAAAACCGTGGTAGTATTTTATTGTATTTTATGTCAGGGATTGCCAGGGCAGGTACAGAGGCACTTGGGAACCAAGTGGGAATAGAAGTCTAACCGTGGCTCAAGATACAGTTGACTATAATGCATCACTGTCAGCTGTTTCAGGAGAAAAACTGGAAAAAAGATGATGTTAGAAAACTTGAGGAAGTCAAGTTAGTTCAGAAGAAAGTATGCCATAGAAAGGGCAGTATTGACAAATGGAGAAGGACTGGGACTACAGCAAGCACTGTGTATATCACAGGTGACTAATCAGTGCTAAATGGATTAAGGAGGGAATGGGTTTTTGCCACAAGGAAAAGGAATGGGAAATAGAGGAAGAAGTGGTTTACAAAATAACCAAGGCTGTTATCAGAATCTGCAGAATGATAATCAGAATGCGCAACAACCATTTAACCAAGGGGGATTAGTCAGAGGGGCTCCTACTGTTTATTGGATATCTGAGTTGACAGGGCACATTGTGCGCACATGCAGGAGCCAAGGATATGTACAAGATGGACAGTTCTCAAGAGAGGGGACAGCTTAACCTCCAGCATATAGCTCACAAGTTAGGGAACGGTTTGGCCAGGATCAGACATTGTATGAGACGAAAGCGCTGAGAGTGCAACAGGCACAGCAGCTAGATCAAGTGAAAAATGAATTCACTACAGGGGCAATTGCAGCAAGCCCCATGCAGACTCAGCAATATGCAAACACAGGACAGGTATTGACACCTGTTATAGGAAGTGCCACTGTGGTAGGAGGAAATCCTTTCACAGGAACAGCGGTATGCATGCACCCACAATAGGGCAGCTCACAGGACGATGTTGTGTTCAGAATGATCAGTGAGACTAGGCACCAAGAGGAGCCAAGGGTTATTTTGACGGTAGGAGCTAAAATATTTGCTCTGTTAGTAGACACTGGGACTGCATGTCCATGAACGAAGGAGGAAAGGTGTCCAATGGTGGGAATTGCCATGGGTAATAAGAGTTTTTTTGGAGGTATGGGTTGAGTTCCTTTTTATTGATGAATTACCAGTCTCTATAGGAGAATGTGACATGACTGATCCTTGTTATATTCGCAACAGATCCTAGTTAAATATTTTGAGAAGGAATTGGATGACAAACCTTAACATGATGATTTTATTTATTGACCAAGGTATAGCGTGTTCCACTCCTGGAATACACTATTCAAACGCAGATGAATTTATACTGGCATTAAGAGGGCTAATGGCTCTGTGAGATGTTAGGTTTTTCTATTTAGGAGGTGAACAGTCTACTAATATGGCTATTTGGCATAGTGGAGAGAATGATGGGAATACCTGATGAATTCTTGTTTAGACCACAGATACCTAAGGACAAAGAGGGGGGACAGACAATCCATGAAGAATTAGAAAGCAGCCATAGTACAAAGAAAATAGAAATGCTCGAAGGAATGGATGATGAGAGTAGACCATGCAGGACAGTAATAGCTCTTGAAGAAGAGTCTAGGTTGATTGATGCCACTGATGACGACATATTTAGGGAAGGCTAAACAAATGATAAAGTGGTGGTTCTTTAGGAGCACCACATACTGAATAAAAATAGAGAGAAGGGGAAATCCTACAGCGAATGATAGAAAAAAGCAGTAGCATATTTTCAGGAAGACTTGGAGACAGTGGCAAGTGTCCTGTGACCCAGAGGCCCTTATGGCATGGGTCTATTGAGATGAATAGGGGGAAAAATTAAAATACACACATGTAAGGGATTATAATATGACACATAGGATAAAAGCACAGAAGTATTAAGTTCAAAAGTAAGAGATTGATGACATTTCAGGGGTGAAATAAATAAATAAAAAATGAATCCACGAATGAATGAATGAATCAATGAATGACTGACTGAATGAATGAATGGATATTAAAGCGGCGAAAAGCACAAGTGGATAAGGTATCCAGATTTGTAAACAATACGCACAATGGATGGTGCTGACTACAATTGAATAGTGTAGTGTATTTTAATAAAAATTAAATATGATTAATGAAAGGCCAAAGGAGTGTGGATGCCCAAGATTGATTTAACAAATATGAGAAAAACCTTTAGTAGAACTGCATGAAAGAACATATGAGAGTAAGTAGCAAAAACATTGTCTGTATGTATATGATGATGTCGATTTCTATTTAACAGATGAAAAGTATTGCCATTTTTGAGCATGGGAGGAATGTCTACATGGTCTTAGCAGAGTATAGTAATATAATGATAAGAAAAAATATATTATGACAAAAGTAAATATTTAGTGGACAAGTAGAAAAGGAAAAGGTGAGCACCAGGTGGCACACCAAGTGTGTAAACAACTTATTGATCGTTATTAAGAACAAGAGGTCCCAGGTGAGTACAGAAGAAAGACAGTGAGGGCTACAGTCTTTCAAATAGATAGCATTTTCCCAAGAAAGGTGCAAAAAAGTGTGAGCATAGAATAAGCATAAAGTATGGCCATATCTAATGACAAGAACGAAAAAGACTTTGGATAGAAGGTGGAGTAACCTTTTTGTAATTCTGATAAAAGAGAAGTGCCAAATAAGTGTATTTGGCAAATGCATAATGTATTTAGGATAGTCAAAACGATGTATGCCTATATATTACACTCGCATGCAATTAGTAGAATCAATGCCGGGGTTCCAATAACATGGGTAGGCAAGATTAGAGTAGGTTTGACGATGAAAAATGTCGATTAAGTCTCAACAGAATAAACACAGCAAAGATAGAAGAAGACCGCGGTCCCACACCATCAGCAGTAGGACTTCAAAAGTACAGAGAACATTTTCAGCATAGCAGAGAGCAGGAACCCACACCAGTGTCTTCTTCAGCTGCGGATGAACCAAGAAGAAAGAAGGGGAGCGATTGAAGAAAACACATCCTTTTTTGAACATATGTTTTGAATTTTTCATGTTGTCTGTTTTGTTCTTTATTATTTTATCATAAAGAAGGAGACAGCATGACTCTTTGGTTTGAGAATGTCAACCACAGAGGAAATGTTTCCTTTGGTGCACTACGCGGTTGTAGAAAAATAAAGAAGGCCATGAAAAATAGGGCCATGCAGGAAAAGTAAAACATGTACTTCTTTTATGACCTCAGCTAATATCCAAGTCCCGGTATCAGCTACTATATATGAAATATAAAGTGACACCAAAATGTGCGAAAAGAGAGAAAGAAGCAGCCATCCTATTATAGTAGAAAAAGAGAAAATGTAGTAGAAATTGTTTAGGAGGCAGAAGTGTTTAAAAAACATATAGGTATTTGAAGGGTTGGGTTTGAGGAGGCGGTACTGATGATAAAAACATACTTATTTTTCAAAAGCGACTCATTCAGTTTTACATTACAGATGGACGAAAGATACCTATACACCAGGTGATTGACGGCAACCAATCCTGCAAGCAAGGAGAAAAAAGATCGAGGGACGCTGCCAGATGCCCAGTTACAGTCACATCTTTTTGAAAGTGTGTCCCAATGAGACTCCCCCATCCTTGTGTTCCCCAGAAACAATCAAATGCCCTATGTGTCGGTGACTATCTGACTTTGAATAAGAAGATTGAGAACTCGAGTACTTTATGATGAAATTAACAATTAACTCAAAAGGACTGGCCTAAGAGCTAAGGGGCTCTAAAACCTGCTACAAAGCATCCCAAAGGACAAATAAAATGGACTGATCATCAAGAAGGTCCGTGGATGTGGAATAAGCTAAAACAAGATGAATCAGGTGGAGATGTGTCAACGGAAGGCAAAGGGTGAAATCAAAATGTTGAGAGAGCGGGAAACAAGGAAATGTTGTGAGGTGGGAGGAAGAAAAGTGTACAGGAAAAGTTGCACTTGGACGGAACAGAAAAGAAATGGGCTAGTGGGTTCCCTCAAGGAACAATTTCTCTCGATTCCTGTGGTGGCAAAAGGGAAATCACCTGATGTGTATGTTATGTTTACATTCTTTGGGTAAAGAGGATGGGATCCAGACAAGAACAAATAAAGTTGTTTTTTAACGTATAAGAGTATATAAAAGTCAAGAGGGCAATAGGTTGCAATGGTTTTTTAGCAACAGGAGATACATATATGTTTTATATTAATGGGTACAAAACGATAGAATTCACAGTTGATTCCATAGACTGTTGAGATAAAGCACCACATTGAGGGGGGTGACTGGGACCGGGATGCATAGGTACACTGAATATGAGGGTGGGTGGAAACTGGGTGCAGTGGTTGTGTATTGAATAGATGTCTAAATACAGACCAGAGCGGGAAGTGTATAAGAGGTACTATAACCCTCCCCCCTCTAACTAAATACAGATAACATAATTTGCTGACCAATGGTTCCAGTATTGCAAAAATCAGAATAAGAGTGCTTTTTGAAGATAAAGAGTGCAAGTAGGGTGACATATATTTTTGGAGTCAGAATCACTCAGGAAGTAAAGGGTGCCTCCAGTATTACTCGCATATCATGAATATGTAATACTATAATCTGAAAACTGAATAAAAAAGGGGTTATGCTCAAAAGTAAATAACAACTCACTGTTCGTAGCTGAACATCTATGCTGAACAGACTGCGACATTTCTAAGATGGATGCCAAAATACTAAATGGCTTTGGAATCAGGTGTCAAAAGAGCTGAATCATACTGATGCTGAATATTCTTTGGCAGAAGTTCAATGTAAGATAAAGCACGTCTGGGATGGTATATTCAGACATTTTGGCAGGGAAAGCAGACAATGATTGATAGTAGATCAGATGAAGGCATGGGAAGGCTACCAATTAGGCAGAACAGCTCCTTACTTGACAACAAATAAGATGAGCTCATGGAGTTTTTCACTGTATGAGCTGCCAAGTAAATTTGACAGGACCTCGAGAAATAGATAAGGACTGTTTCTTGGCAGGCATTAAAGGATAAGTAATTAGGTCTAGCTTGGTCTCAAGTAAGCTTATCAGTCTATCTGTCAGTCAGCCAGTGCTTGCCAAAATGAGCTAATGTAGCCTGTGTGAGTGACAAGTCAACCAATCAAAGACAAGGAGGGCTTATGTTAAAGCATTATGTTATTGTAAATCTCCAGTGCCAGAGTCTACAGATGTCAAAGCTGATGGAGGGCAGAGGGTCTCCCTTTACAGATGTATAGAGACTTCCTACATCTAAGGCAAACAGTATATTCATGTTAGATGTGGTGCCAAGACTTTCAAGATGGTTCAAGATATGTGCTGTATCACGTAGATAGATGTATGTAGATTGTACCAGTGGTGTAGTAATTTATCAACATAGATTGCCAATGGATCAAACATGATTTCTGTCCCTACTACTATCAGTCTAAACAGTGGAATTGTAGCATGTTTGAGTATTGTAGGTAGAGCATAAAATATTGGATACATGGAAAGTTGATTAGTGGGGAATTCCTTGGTTTTAGGAGTAATCCAGTGATTGGCTTCTGCTTTCTATGGTGTACTCTTAACTTAATCATATACATGATTCAATAATGGGATCTCTGTCTAGTCTCATATATACATTATTGTCAGATAGAAGACTGAGACAGCTCCTATGATAACATTTGAAATCCATTACCACAATGGCTCCTCCTTTATCTGCCGGTTTAATGACCAAACTTTCATCTTTCGCTAAATTCTCAATGCATTTGATTTGGTTGTTCTTGAGGTTAACTGGTAGTCTTTTTTTGTAGTTAACTTTATTCATTTACTTGATAACTTGACTCTCAAACTTATTGAGTGCTATGTTATTGAATGTAGGATTAAACTGACTTTTAGGGTGTAATTCCAAGGAGTCAAGTGAGACGGATTCACTTTCAATCAGTGTTTGCAATTCAAAAAACATTTGTAAACGCATTTTCCTGAGTAATTTGTACAAATTCACTTTTACTGTAAACAAGGTAGTATTCAAAGTGGGGACAAAGGACAGCCCTAGATTAAGTAGTTTAATGTATTGATCACTCAAAGATTTCTGGGAAATATTCACCACAATGTTGTTCTCTTTGTTTATTTCAGATTTGACTGTACCTTTCTTAGTCCCTCTTCTTGACTGTTTCTTTGGTCTGAAAAAGGTATCTGTGCGATTGTGTTATTGGCAGAAACTAACTGTGAGGTTTTACCTGTACCTGTGTCTACTGTGTGCTCGTAGAGGGAGTACTAGTTGTTTTGGGTCAAACTTATCTCTTGTGCTGCCACTTGAATTGCTATCATCACTGTATTCACTGGAATAGTTTGAGCCTGTTTGTTTATTAGTCCCTCCAACTGTTTGGGTCGATACGGATTGAGAAGTGTGCGCCGCACACCAAAATGTATTCCGACTCAACTTGGAGTCCCTTTTAAATCATGTCTTTGGATGCTTCTTTTGATTCATGTCGAGGTATCGTTATACACCAATTTAGGTGTTTGTTACACATACATGATCTACTTGGGTATTAAAGTCAGGCCATTCTTTGTTTTGTTCATACCCAACAGATGTTACTTGAATTCGTTCAATAACTGAGCAGTACATAGTCCTTCAGCAGCACAAGGAGCTGTTTCCCAGATATATATATGTATAGGTACTTTTCTGTGTTTTTCGCTCACTGGAACCCATGCCTCCTCCAGCATGTTACACTTGGTGATTCTATTTGGATGTTTTAAATTCAGTCAGATGAACTAGCTACACGATGTCTCTACACGTCACAGATATGCTGTCCAGTTCCGAGTCCACCTCCCCCTTCTCCTCACCTGTCTCCTCCGAGGCACGTACACTAGGCTCAGTATCAACTTTGCCTTGCTTCTTTATAGTCCTTGGAACCCTGACTTTCGGTGTTCTGGTCTTCTTTTCGTGAAGATAAGGTCTGGCCCCTCCGGAGGCCACCTTGACAGAAGAGTGTACCTATCACCGGGGAACCCCAGGGGGCCAGCCTCAGTTCTAGGGAAAAAGCCCGAAGGCGGAAAAAAACTTAGTCCCTAGATGGGTTCTTTAGATGGTATGTTTCAATGATGTCAGAGTTGATGAAGTAGTCAACGTGTGAGATGGCAGGAACTCAAGAGGCCGGGAACCAGGACACGGAGGGAAGGTATAGAAAAGTAACGGGATACTGTGAGTAGAAGAAAAGAGAAGAAAAGAGAAGGAAAGAGAAAGACTGCCGAGAGAAGGCGTAGTCAGGAATAGCACTAACCACTGAATCCGGCGAGATGAAGGGAACCCTTCGCCGGCAGGTATACGCCGAAGGGGACGTAAAGGTAGGAAAGGGATAAAGGCTCTAGGAATCTCGGAGGCGACCGGTACCACAACCGGCACAGCGCTTCCGTGAGAGCGGAAGAAACAACCAGTCAGAAGGGCTGAAGGAACAGCAAGTCACGTAAGAAAGCTCCTGCCTCCGGACGCGGAACACAGTGCGAGAGCACCTACGTGGCCGGAGAGCGAGGGTGAAGTTTAAGGTAAGGAGGAAACAGAGAAGCGGAAGGGTAGTAACCGCAGAAAAAGGAGAGTGCAGAGCAGACCGTAGCGAACACGGGATAAAGGGAAGGTAGGGCAATAGGAGTAAAGAGAAATACACAGGAAGGCAATAATCCGAGGTGGGAGCGATGAGAGCGTGAAATAACAGATACAACGCGCCGAAAAGTGGGCGGAGCCGGATATATATAAGCTCCATTGTCCTGTTGGGCGCCATGTTGGATGAGGACTAGACCGTTCACCGTCTGAACCGCCATCGATACCAATGCTTCCAATCTTGGTTCCTGACATATGCTTATATACAATTAATTCGGGATAATGCACTTGATTTCTTTGCATACTAATCTTATACTCTGATGGTTATGGACTTTCGGGGACACTATTATTGAGATTCTACATTCAATAATGAATGAATACTATACTTTGTTGAGAGAAATGCAAATTACCCTTGTGGAATGTGTATATAACATTGACTAGTCTATGATCACAGCATATGAAAGAGTGTCGAGGCATTACTTCAGATGCTTGGGCACTGGAAATGGTAGCCCAGGGTTACTGCCTTCCTTTTCTAAAAAGGCCTCAGGATCATCCACCGGGAACAGCTCATTGAAAATTCCAGATCTGCCCCTTATGCAGGAAATGTTGATCCCGCTAGAGAAAGGTGTAATAGAACCAGTACCTGGAGCGGAGAAGAACAATGGTTGGTACTCTGTGTATTTTCTAATCCCCAAAAAGGACAGAGGATTGAGATCCATCTTGGACTTAAGAAACTTGAACATGTTCCTCAGGAAGGACAAGTTCAATATGGTTACCCTTTCTCAGATCCTTCAGGTCTTCCAACTGCAAGACTGGATGGTGTCATTGGACCTTCAGGATGCTTACTTAAATGTGCCTATCCATCACAAGCACAGGAGGTACTTGAAGTTTGCAGTTGGTGGTTCTCATTATCAATTTCGAGTTCTGCCATTTGGGCTGACTTGATCCCTGAGGGTTTTTGCCAAGTTAATGGCAGTGGTGGCAGCGAGTCTCAGGAGAGGGGGGGATTCATGCCTACCCCTACCTGGATGATTTGATGATCAGGGCTCATTCTTTTAAACAGACCCTGCAACATCTCAGTGTGACTTGCCAATTTCTCCACAAACCGGGCTTCTCCCTAAATTACAAGAACTCAAACATGATACCATCTCAAAGGCTCCAATTTATCAGAGCAGTCCTGGATGCCTCCTTGTTAAACGCCTCACCACACGAGGTGAGGGCTCATCACATTCTACAGATGGTTGCCAAATTTCAGAGTGCCCAGTGTCTTCCAGCCTTTGATTTTTTGAGGTTGCTCGGCCTTGTGGCATCCTGCATTTTTCTGATGCTAGAGGTTTGTTCGAGAATGATATCCCTGTAATGGACTCTCAGGACTCAATGGGCCTCATTATGACCCAGGCGTTAAGGGGTTAACGGCGCTGTAAAAGGTTGCGGCACCGTTAACCCCTTAACGCCTTACTACGAGGTCCCTTTGCGGGTCCCGACCTTAACGGCTGGTCTGTACCAGCCGTTAAGGTAGGAACCCGCAAAGGGACCTTGAAAGTAATTATGGTACCGGAATTTGCAGTACTGCAATTACCGCCTTCCCCATTCCCCATGGGGAAGGGCCAATGGTAAATGGGGAATTACTGCCCTGCCGACCTTGGAATGGGGCGGTAATTCCCCATTTACCATTGGCGGAATCGGTAAAATACTGGCGGCAACCATGGCCCAACTAGCGCCATGGTTACCGCCTGGGTCGTAATGACCTCCAATGGTCCCAATTCTCAGTCAAGATGTCAGACCTACTTGAGGTTCCAAACAGGGTCGCACAGTATCTCCACTGGTGGGTCTGCGAGGAAAACATTCTGAAGGGACAATCTGTTTGGCCACTGTTGCCGGAGATAACAATAGTGACGGGCGCCTCACTCATGGGGTGGGGAGCACATATCAACGATTTGACAATTCTGTGGTCAGTAGTCTCCATCGGAGTCCAAACTACACATCAATCTTTTGGAGCTGAGAGCAATCAGACTTGTGCTGAAGGCTTTACTGCCCTCTGTACAGGGAAGGAATGCCCAAATAATGACAGACAACACAGTGGCCATGTACTACCTCAAAAAGAGAGGATGTTTAGATTTACTACCATAGAGCGGCAATGCAGCTCTGGTACTGAGCACTTCAAGAAGGAATCTCTCTATCAGCAGTTCACCTAGCCAGAGAGGAGAACACAGCAGCAACACACTGAGCAGGTAGAGCACAGTCTCCCACAAGTGGGAACTAGCTCAGAAAGTCCTTCAAGAGATCTTCACACTTTGGGGAACCCCTCAAGTGGATCTGTTGTGACCAGTGTCAACCAGAAGTGCAAGCTATTCTGCTCCAGGGAATTTCCTCCAAGAGGAGCACTAGGAGGCGCATCCATGGTGGACTGGGGGTTTCCACTTCTGTGTGTGTTTCCTCCTGTCCAAATCATTCCTCTTGTGATCAGGACGTTGAAAAGGTTTGGGACATCCATGATCCTAATTGCTCCAGATAGAGCCAGGAGGACGTGGTACCCGGACCTTCTGCACATGTCATTCTGCCCTCTGATACATCTTTCACAAAGAGAGGACCTTTTCTTGTGAGAGGAGGATCGGGTTCTCCATGCAGAGGTCAAGACATTCAGCCTTCATGCATGGTTTCTGAGAGGCTGAGGTACTAGGATTGGGACCTCCTGGACGACATAATGGAGATTTTGCTTTTGGCCAGAAGGCCAGAACAATACCTAGGTCGTTGAAACAATATTAGCAGCTAGTGTAGGGATAAGAATGTGGATCCATTTCAGTGCGATACACCTACAGTGTTATCTTTTCTTCTTCACTTAGCAAATCTGGGGCTCCAGATCACAACAATAAAGGGTTATCTGGCAGTGCTTCTGATTTTCAAGCGCTCCTCAGATGAAACCCCATACTTTAAAATCCATGTAATCATTCATTTTCTTAAAGAACTCACTAATGTGTGCCCTCATGTGTGACCTTTCAGGTCCCTGTTTGGGATTTAAATCTTGCATTACAATTCTTAACACGCATCCCTTTTGAAACCATGTATTTATGTCCATTATGACTATTAATACTAAACACTGTTTTGCTAGTTGCAATTGCATCAGTCCACAGGGTGAGCGAATTGCAAGCACTGTCGTGTTGACCTCCATGTACGGTCTTCTATAAGGATAAGGTGATTCTTAAAGTAAGACCTTTGTTTTTGCCAAAACTAGTCTCTGACTTTCATTTGTCCCAAAAGATAGTTTCACCAACTTTCTACCTCCCCACCATCATCCTGGAAAGGAGAGGTTATATAGATTGGACCCTAAGAGGGCTCTCGGTTTTTACATTTCTCAAATGTCGAAAATTCGCCAGGACGACCAATTATTTAATGGGTATACAGGTCATAAATTGGGTTTACCAATAGCAAAACAGACTCTATCCAGATGGATTATTCGGGATATCCAAGAATGCTTTAGATTAGCTGGTAAAGATCCCCCAGAGGGTCCAAGAGCTCACTCAACCAGGGGCATGGCTACTTCTTCCGCTGTTCACAGAGGAGTACCAATTAAAGACATTTGTGCGGCAGCCACTTTGTCTACCATACACACCTTTGTAAAATATTACTCCCTGGACACTTCTTCTATTCAAGAGGGCACTTTTGGTAAAGATGTCTTGCACTCTGTCCATGATAACTGCTAAGAACAAATCAAAATTCTTTTCTGGCCTCCAAGACTATTACTGCTTTAGGAGGCTATCAAAGATGAGGAATACGTGGGAGGACACAATCCATTCGAAGAACAAATTACTTACCAACTTTATTTCGATTGGATGTTCCTCCCACATATCCCTCATCGCCCCTCCCAACCTACCCCAGTGCAGAATTTACGTGTTTTATACTCAACGCTCTCTGAGAGTCTTCTAAGGTCTAAGGAGTCATTGGTAATTCCTCTAAACATGGAAAAAAGATCTGAAGCCAACGGGCGCTGCACTTTTTAACATATACTGCAGATGTCGTCGACAATCAGTTGGTGGCCCTCGAGGGACATTGCATGATCAACGCTGCTGCTCAGTACCCTCTGCTGAGAGCATTTCATTTTTTTCCAAAGCAGGTGAAGCTGGAAAGATAAATATCAAAGATGTGGAAGGAACATCCAATCGAAAGAATGTTACCAGAGGTAAGTAACTTATTCATTGGGATAGTTTCTATGCCAGGTGTGGGTTTGGTCCAGGCATTTCAGTCTAACATGACATAATACTTTGTCTATATAGATTAGAAACAAGAAGGGGGAGAGGACACTTCTCTGCTTCACCCCTCGGGATACCATGAATGGGTCAATCAATTCACCCCAAAACCCATTACACTGATGCTTTATTGTGCGAATAGAGTTGAATAATGATTTGCATTGGGTTCGCTGGAACCCCCCTTCTAGCCATAATGGACCACAACTTAACCCGCAACACAGAATCAGAAGCAGTCCTGAGCTCGATGAACACACTGTACAAGTTCATATTTTTCAAGACCGTACATTTCTGTATCACCATTTGTAGGCGTAATACTTGGTCCTTTGTATTGATTTTAGGCCAAAAGCCTGTCTGCAAGTGGTCAACAATTTTATTTCCTGGGTTGCCATGTCTGGAGATGTTCATATATGATTCTTGTGAATACTTTAACCACACAATCCAATATCTCCTACTCTAATCTTTACATGGAATTTCAAAAATATTACTACAAATATATGTATTTATTTTCAAACATTGGACAAACTTGTATTCAAACATCTACAGTCACCACTTCCTTCCTTTTTATACAGAGGGGCATATCATCAGCAAGAGAATCTGATTCCTCAATCCAATGACGGGTGTTTTGGGGATGACAGGTCTTCAGCTGGTTCACATGGACCTAGCATACATCTGCCTCTTTCTATTTTATGTTTTACTTTGTATGCAACAGGAGCAATCTTATCTGTGATGTCAAAAGACCCTCATCAGGTGGGAAGGAATGTGCGCTCCTAATATCAATTCTTATGGAAATTATAGAGGTTATCTCGATCACCTACCTCATACTCCTTTTTGGATGTTCGAAGACCATAATAGATGTTCATACTAACTGCAGATTTCTCCAAATTTCTCTATGCATACTCATAAGTATGTTGGAGATGGTGCCTTAAGTTTTTGAAATATTCATGAGTGGTGGAGGCATTGATCAACGTCTGTTTCTGTGTTATGTACAATAGATGTTTAGGCAAGACAATTGTTCTTCCAATTGTAGGTTCAAAAGGGAACATCTTAGTTGCAAAAGTAGGGGCAGTCCTCAGAACTAGATATAATTATATGTACCAGCTGGGTCCAGCATACGCAACAAACTTCTTTAAAATTCCTGCTATAGTTTTATTATATGGTTCCATCTCATGCCTCCCGCTAGATGCAGTGTGGTAAGTGATATGTAACTTTCTTTTGTCCCTTAAAATTTCCCAAATCTTACTTATTACTTCACTGATGAAATAACTACCCTGATTGGACTCTTTTGGGGGAGGCCGAAAACTACAAAAGATGTGGTTGATCAATAACATACCTACAGTCTCTGCCTTGCAATTCCGGGCGGGAAACACTCTACCTATTTTGTAAAGAGACGTGTAACGGTCAACATATATATTTGTTGTCGCATGCAAAGCAAGTCACTGGACCAATAAAGTCAATCTGAAAATCAGACCATGTTAATTTAATTCCTCTTATGTAAAGGAGCGTGGTGAGTGGGCTTACGATTGAGCACACAGTAGACCATATATATTTAGGACTTGGTCCATGTGCGGCTGAAAGGAATTGACATCTTGCAAGGGTGTAGACGCCCTTGCTTTTTATTTATATTAACTAAGACTGGACTCCAAGAAGTACAAGAAGACCAGAAAACAAGCATTCTCTTGCTTTGCTTCCACTCTCTTGAACAACCTTCCTGCTAATATCAAACTGGCCTACTTCCTCCAGCACTTCAAGAAAGAACTGAAGACCCTGCTGATAAAGGAATGCTTCACAGACAAATGAGTATCATAGACTGACCCGAACATCCTTTCCACACCTCTCTGTGTACCACTCTCTTTATTGTCCAGTGCAACATTGCTTTCTAGCTCTGTTTTTGCTATACAAATCATCTACATACATGTGATATACAGTTTACCTTCAGGAATGAATGTTCTTTCTAATGGGTAAGTCCAAATATCCCACTGTTTCTTCAAGGCCCACCCTCCTAACCCTTATACAGAATGATCTCAATGGGCTCTGAGTTTGTAGAAAAGATCATGGGACGCAAACAGCTGCATAGATACCACCCATGATGTCACATGGGCACCAAAGACCCTAAGCAGAGTGGCAAGAAGATGCAGAGCATCCGTTTGGCTGAAAGAAATTCCAAAGGCAGTTTTGTGCCTGGCAGGCCATTTCTAAGATGAGGCATCTCTGGAAGGACATTTTTTATTTTACATTTAAAACATTCAAATTCTAATCAGAAATGATTTGTTTTAATACAAGAAATGTACTGTCAGCTTGAAAGTATGTTCTAGATAGTGCAGATTTGAGACAAGCGGAGACTATTGTGCCTGGACTGCTTTTCATGCTCAAAAGCAGTAGAAAGTAATGAATGGGCACCAACCCTGCCCTCACAGTGATGTTCACATTACTATTAATAAGGTAATACCAAAGCAAAAAAATAAAATAAAATAAAAATGCACAGCCTAGTGACCAGACGGAGAAAGGCATCTGAGCCATTAAATTGTCAGAGGCAGTTGAAATTCAATTCCCAAAATGCGCTGTGCCATGAAAGTGTCCAATTGTATTTTTCATGGTGTGAGCTGGAAAAAGAAACACTGGTTGTGTTTTTCACAATTTTGTTTCTTCAGAGTGATGCTGCTTTCCAGTGATCACTTGTTTTTAATTATCTGATTTAATTGCTCCTTGTAAAGACTGGAGGAGGGTATCTGTACTCCTGCTCTCTAAATGGCAGATTTGAGGCACAGAGCACCCCAGCCAAGATTCTATATTTGGTATTGTGGACGAGCAATCAAGGCTTAAGCTCTCAGAAGGTGATGCAGGCTGGTTCTTAAGTACAGTGTAGTCCCCAAGCACCCACAAAGGGATGTCCACACACTATGTTAGTGATAACACAGTTGTTTATATAAATAAGGCTTTGATTATGTACACATAAAATAACACACTTTGTGCTCTGGCAATTCTAAAATGATAAATATATACAGTCTCAATGTAGTACCACAATTACTTCTTAGATTCCATTAAAATGCACCAACTGTAGAGAGTTTCAAAATGTCATACAAATTAATTAATAATGTGAACAAACAATAGACTTGAGAAGGAAAACAAGTTGGTTAAACAATTGGCAGAATACTAGGCCCCTACTGCTAGGCACAGTTCTGTGTGAGGACCCCCCCACCTGGGAAACCTGTAAATAATGCAATTTAACAAGCTCAGTCCACATATTGTTCAATGCAGTCTTATTTCCTTCTATAAAAGTTCTACCACATCAATGTACCTGTTTAGCAAAGTTTGACGTTGGGTCGTCAACGGATTCCTCTTGAGTGAACTACCTTTAAGGCAGGGGCCACGGATCGTCGAGATCCCTCGAAGAAAAGGTGAACAAAGGCATTGAGGCAGCAGCTTCAGTCCTGGCAGTGATTGTCGACGATCGGTCGTGGATGTCCTGCGAGAATGAGGCAAGTGGTGCACCTCGACGACGATAGTTTGTTGCCGTAAAGAGTCAATGAAGAACTCTGGCCCAGGTCATCGGGTCATCAGCGTCTGGAGTCGGCGAACGGGACTCGACCACGCTGGCTTCCGGATCTTTGTTGCCATCTGTGAGGTCTTTGGGTGGTGGGAAACCCACCGGCGGATTCTCCTCGGTCGTCGATGACCTTGACTTTCTTCGGCAGGACGAAAGTGGTCGATGGTGATGATCAAGGGAGTCAGTGATTCAAAGTCCTCTTAGGCAATGGAGTGTTGCGGCAACAGTCGGCCATGATCGTCGGCGACGGTGATGGACTTCAATATCCGGGCGCTTTGCTTTGTGATTCCGTGGCGTTCCCCGTCTCTGGTCGACAGTCTTTCAAAGGCTGACTTCCAGGGTGCTCCGGCAAAGGTTAGCTGGTGCATGATGGTCCGTCGTAGCTCGGGAAGAGGTCTTCCAGCAAGGCCCTCTCTTAGATCAGGTTCTTGAAGGCAGAGCAGCTTTCAGATTGCGTCAAACGGAACAGCGGTTCACCGTCTACTTCCGGCTCGGCTTCGAGAGTAATCATCAAGTTTTGACTTCAGCTTCTGAACAATTTCCATCAGTGAGAGGTCCCCAGTTATACTGTTTGGTCTCTCATTTACTCTGCTGGGGTACACTCAGGCAACCAATCGTTCAGAAGGGCATTCATGCAGGCAGGCAGCCAATCGGGCTCACAGTGCATTCAGGCCATTCTTCTCCATCCAGACACTCGCAATACGGAATGTGGTTTCAGACAAGCACCCAGCCATTCAGCACTTCACACTGCATTCATACTAATTTTGGGCAGCCATTGTGTCAACCACCAGAAACTAGACACCCATAACATGAAATTCACATTCATCACACACTCCATTCACCCAGGTCCCACCCCACGGGCCTACCCAAAACATACAGTCACTGGGAAGGCTCTAGCCAGTCTGGCCTGGACTTCACCACAATCCCATATATGGAACTTCCACCCAACAGCCAGTCATGGGAAGGGACATAGTCAGGGCTTCCAAGGTCTTTGGGAAAACAAGATAACAGGCAATAGAAAGCAAAAGGCCACAGGGGCCATCTTGTCTCCTATCAGGAATCAACTGATTCCAATGGGAGGGCTTGGGTATCCCAAAATGGAGGATACTCAGAGCACCTATCAAATTCAGCATGGAGCTGCCACCAGCCCATACCCTGATCTGTGGGCCACACACAGGTGCCCAAAAACATACACTAGGTGTAGAGGGTTGTACCCCTATCCATGGGTACCATAAGGGTATCCCAAGGATCTGTTCACCAAACCAAAAAGAGGAAGAGCTGCACCACCAGGAGGCCCGCATGTATTACTGTGCAGAAAATAACATAAAATACACATGATAAAAGGACTAGAGGACAAGGACTTGGAGGCCCTGTCCCTCAAATGCATTTCCAGCATCACACTCCTCTCGCATTTCTTTTCAAGGATCAAATACTTTTCAAACGTTTTGTTTGCTCCTTTAAATGGGGTGCTACCTGATAGCTTTGTATGGGCATAGCTTCTGGTTTCAAATGTTGCTAGCAATGCGATGAAAATATGTCGGATTGCGATAGTCATTGAAGAAGTATGCCTGGCAATCAGGCATTACGTCTCATCACACATGAACATTTTCTTTTCTTCATACACCTCAAAATTGTAATGTCTGTAATGCTTATCTGTGGTCTACTTTGGTTGGATCGACATACACTCAAGTTATCATAAATCTATCCATTGTCTTAATGTTGCCCTGCCTTCGTTTGACCCTTTCCCACAGACTGCAGTTTAAATACCCTGGGGTGGGGCATAATAATAATAATGTATGTGCATAGCACTGAAATGAAGAGTTTTTTTTAACGTTATACATTGCCAAATGTTACCCATGTATTTTGAGAATAAAAAAAATAATTGTTTTTGTAGTATGATTAGAATTTAATCAGTTCTGTCTATCACTTAAGGTCTAGATCAATTTTTTGTTCTTGTATATATCATATTTTCATACATTATTATTATTACCCAATTGAAATTGGGACTCACTTTATCGACCTCAGAAGGATAAAATGCTGAGTCATCCTTGCTGGGATATGAACTTGCACGTGCAGATCAAACACAGATCACAGCAACGTAACCTTGCCAGTTACTAACAAATACGGCAGTGGTTTGACACAGAATGAAAGATTTGTAACACATAGCATACTGTCACAGAGCTCTCAGGTTTCCCGGGCAAAGCTTAAAAAGGCTATCCAGTCCTGTTTTTCCCTTTGTTCTTTGGCATTTAAATTTTAGGAAAATAGCAATTCCCAGAATTCCATGCAAATACAGGACCGGATTGCGTTGTTGCGCATGGCCACAGGAAACTTAATGCTGCCATCTATGGACCAGGGTCTCTAAATTCATGGCTAAGCCTGTTGTTGAGCGCTGTGAGAGGAATCGTCAGATCCGACCCTTTCATCAATGTTACATCTGGTGGCGTGGTCCTCTGAGAAGGGGTAGTGTGCACTTTCCAACAGGTAATCTAGACGCTTTGGAAGATGTTGATTCATATGAGAATCTACTCTGTTTTGGAGAGCTACAGTCTTAGACAAATCTGAGGATTTCAAAGGGAATGCAGTAAACTTTGATTTTTGTTGCAATCTTTCCTGAATGACCAAAACGTTTTTAAGAATCTGATGCGAAGATTGGCTACTCAAATGCAAATAAAAATTGATTAATCCTGCTTGCATACATTATGCTATCTTTCATCTTCCACACTTAGATAGAATTGTGAATATTAGCATGTCCACACCTAGATAGAATAGTGGACATTATCTTGCGTCGCATCTGGATGGGATTCTGAATGTTAGCATGTCCACGCTTAGATAGAATTGTGAATATTAGCATATCCACACCTAGATAGAATTGTGAATGTTAGCATGTCCACGCTTAGATAGAATTGTGAATATTAGCATGCCCACACCTAGATAGAATTGTGAATATTAGCATGTCCACACCTAGATAGAATAGTGAATACTAGCATGTCCACACTTAGATAGAATTGTGAATACTAGCATGTCCACACCTAGATAGAATTGTGAATACTAGCATGTCCACACCTAGATAGAATAGTGAATACTAGCATGTCCACACTTAGATAGAATTGTGAATATTAGCATGTCCACACTTAGATAGAATTGTGAATATTAGCATGCCCACACTTAGATAGAATTGTGAATATTAGCATGTCCACACCTAGATAGAATAGTGAACATTGGCTTGCGTCGCATCTGGATGGGATTTTGAATGTTAGCATGCATGCCAGTCAGACCCAGATCAGGACAGAGCCGCAACAGGGGAGACTACGCAAGCCGAGCGCTTCAATTCAGGATAGAGATGCAAACTAACCAACCCTACTAACAACTTCCCTTTCTGCATACACCTCTCAAACTCCAAACCAAACACAACCAAAACCTACAGCACAACAAACCGCACAAACTTCACTACATTGCAACAACAAAACAAAAACACACATAGCCCTGCACAACAGTACATGACGACTACCGGCCGCAAACACCCCAGGCCCAGCCAGCGGACCCACCGGGCTGAGGCCGCCAACAGCACATCACTGCTCTCTTGCACTTTTCCTGCTTCCTCCCACTAACTCAACCTCCCCTCCTCTTTCAGAGCCGCCAGAGCGCCAAGGGACCACTACGGTGGTGATAGTGCGCGGTACAAATGTCCTTTAACATTAACATTAACATCAAGGGGTCACTGATTAGCTCTAATGGCATAAATGCACTGCCCCTAATTAAATAAGATCCCTTTTTTCTAAGGATTACTCCGGCAGCTTATTTACCTAATCATTCTAGTGCAAGTTGTCTTGATACATTTTACGTCCCTAGAGTATCTAATGATTGTGAGAGCAAAATCAACCTGTGAGGGAAATGTATGTCCTACAGGGATGGTCACAGTCTGTGCTGCCAATCTGATAGCTATCATTGTATATTGGGCAATGCAATGTGAGTCAAAATAGTTTGGTGGAGTATCTCCCAGATAAGGCAAGGCATGTAGGGCAGAGTTGGTATAAGTGTGCAAAGCAACACCCAACTGACCTTTCTAACTATGATTTGGTGTCGCTGATTTAACTGCATACTTTCACATCCCTATAATAAGACCAAGGCGCAAGTGTTTCCTGTGCTTCACTGGGGTAGAATATCGCTACTTTTTGATCAATCTTTCATTAGGAGTTAAATCCGCTCTGAGATTGTTTCCAAATGTCTTGTTTTTCTGGTTGCCCATCTCAAGGTTCTCACATATTCATGCACTTAGGTCAATGTCCGATAAAAGCAGGCAATGTGCTTCAGGTAACAATGACCTTAACCACAAATGGTGCTGCTTCCCAAACCTCAGCAAAGGTACCTCATGCAGGGCTAACAATTAACATCTTGCTAATGAGACTTTACCAATCACATTAGTGATATTGAACATGGCTGGAGATAGAGTTGAAGACTTTGAAGTTGTGTAAACACTGGAGAGAGAGGAACTTTAATTTGAATTTAGTAGACCTGATACCTAGGTAAATGTTCTTGCACAGACGCTTACCTTGTGCATCAATGTGCTATCCCTAGTCTGCGGTGGTGGGCCGCCTATCTAGGTGAAAGACAGAGAGAAGAACTGTCCCTGTCTAAACTAGTTCTAAAAATACATTGGTTCCCAACTGGCCTATTTACATTTTTATTTTCGACCATTGATAAGATGGATTTCTAAACTCTGACCTGGTGGCCAGAAGTTTAGGAGGCCACCCTAGATTAGAGGGCCAGGGGAACATTCTGGACAAACCAGACCAATACGGTAACTTGGCAGACGGTCAAGACTAAGTCTCAGGAGGGGTGAGAGCGCGCAGAAGGCCACAATGAGCATACACAGTAAAACTCCACAGAATACGCTTAGACAAGTTTTTATAAAAAAAATAGATATGCATTTATTATAGGCCTTCTTAATTTAACACAAATACACCAAAGTAATATAAAACAGTTACAACACACGCCTTTCATTATTTACCCTATATACAATTATGTTTTGCCAAATGCGGTAAAGGGGAGAACACAACCGCAACCTGCAACAGAAGGGTAAGTTAACACAAATAGAGCATTAGGCAGTTCTTCAGAGTCGATCCCTAATTTAAGCAGTCCAGCCCTACAAAGTAGGGAGCCTTATGCTCAAAAGTACAGTAGTGTGTTGAAAACACGTGGTCATGCGTTAAGAGCTAAACTGTGTCCTCTTCAGGGGGCTGTAGCAGTTCAGGAGGGGGCTTGAGGCGATGACGAAAACTGTCCTACTATTCGAGGAGGGTCTAGCCTTGCAGGCAGAGCAACCTTTGAGTTTCGGGAATAGCTGGGGAGCGCAGTCTAGCACAGCCAAGGTGAGTATCTTTGCGGGGATTCTCGTGCGTAAAGAACATTGGCTGTGCCAGGGGGCCACTGGTAAGTGATGCAAGTACTCACCGACTTTCAACACAGTCTGGGCCAAACTTTGCTAGTCTAGGCCAGGTCGCTTGTAGGTTCAACCCCTGCAGTTACACGTCGCTCCAGAGGTTGCAGCTGTGGGATGGGGCGATCGTCTGTGGTGGGAGAGTAGCCTTTTCTCAGCTCTCGATGAAGAAAAGAGGACAGTCCAGTACAGCTCCAGGTACAAGGGGGCAGGTATTCAAGGCTCCTACAATGACGGTCACCACAGTAGGGCAACACAGGGACCACAAATGCTTGCAGTGTGGCACACTCTCTTAAATAGTGACCTAGAGGAGCTAGCACTGTGAAATTTGGCGGGAGAGAGCCCAGGACCAGAAGCTGTCAATTTCTTAAACCTCGAGTGCCAATTCGGGATGGCGGCACTCCTAGGCGATACCCCAGGTTCGAGCTGGTCATTTCACTGGATGGCCCAGGAACACCTCAAAGAGGCTCTAATGGAGGGTTATGAGAAGATGCAGAGAGTAGTTGCCACTACTTGATATGATATATGATATGATATTTTATTTGTATTGCGCTCGTACACAAGTGTTTCAGAGCACGACTAGGCAACGCAGGGGAACAGAGGAGAACACAACACAACACAACGCAACAACGATCTTACTAGGCCCAGTGACATTGAGAATGTGCAAGTGCATGGGAAAGGGAAGAGGGAAAAAGTGCATGGAATCGGGAGAATGAAAAGTGCAGAGCAGAGGAGAGCAGATAAATAACAATAAATAAAAATAAATAGAAAATGGAGGCGAAAAACAGTGGTAGTGCAGCCAGCAAGTGCAAGTGCTGTGTTTAAGGTCGCAGACCTGGTAAGCCTTAAAAGTGCAGAAAAAGAAGAAGAATGGGGCAGGCTGTATGGGTACAGATACAGTCCCCAGTGCAAGGGGTGGCAAGGAGGCAGTGCAGGATGGTGGCAGTGTTACAGGTACCTGGGCCCAGGGGACAGTGGGTGGCCAGGTGCACAGTGCCAAGAAAGAGCAGATCAGCAGGGGAGAGGGGGAGCGAAGGCAGAAGCAAAGAGGAAGGTCTTGAGGTGCTTCCGGAACTGGAGATGGTTCTCTGCAAGTTTTAGAGTGGCAGGGAGGCTGTTCCAGAGGGAGTCCCCAGCTGAAGATAGAGATCTACCCCCAGCTCATTTCTTTGAAAAACTATTGACACAGAGGGAGTTAGAGGTAGAGGAGCAACGAGCTCGAGAGGGGAGGTATTTGCGGAGTGATAGCTGAAGGTATTTTGGACCCAGGCCGCAGAAACCCTTGTGGACAATGGAGAGGGTTTTGAATTTAATCCTTGCATCCACTGGGAGCCAATGGAGAGATTTCAGAGCTGGAGAGATACGATCCCAGGGCTTGAGGCCAAGGACAAGTCTTTCAGTCCTGTTCTGGATAAGTTGCAGAGGACGGAGAGTAGAGGCAGGTAAATTTAGAAAGAGGCTGTCACAATAGTCCAACCTAGAGAGAACCAGAGCTTGGGAGACAGTGAGCTTCTGAGGGAAGGGGAGTAAAGGCAGAGTACCTCTGAGGAGATGTAGTAGGAAGTTTGACTTTTTAGAGACCTCAGAGATATGGGCGGAGAAGGAAAGTGTGGAGTCAAAGATGACCCTCAGGATCTTAGCTTCGCAGGTAGGGGTAGGGGAAAGGATGGAGATGGTGTGCCGATGAGGTGGATCTCAGTCTTGCTGGCATTCAAAGATCATTGGCGGCACACCAATCTTGAATGGCGGTTAGGCATTCAGAGATGAGGGAGGGAGAGGAGGTGGCCGAGGGCAGCCAGAAAATTAGTTGAGTGTCGTCAGCGTAGCACTGGAAATTAGAGCAGAAAATGGCAGTGCAGTGGGCTAGAGTTGCCAGGTATTGGTTGAAAAGCCAGGGTGAGAGGTTAGACCCCTGGGGAACGCCAGGGGTCAAGAGGAAGATAGAGGAGAGGAAAGACCCCAGTTGGACCTGGGTGGGTCAATCTGAGAGGAAAGAGGTCAGCCAGGCCAGAGCCTGATCAGTGATACCCAGGTTATCATGGAGACGGTTGAGCAGGATGGTGTGGTTGACCGTGTCGAAGGCAGAAGATCAAGAAGGATGAGGACAGAGGGACAGGTTGGAGAGCAGATCCTCACGGATGTTCAGGAGAGCAGTTTCCGTGCTTCTGGCCGCTCTGAAGCCAGACTGGTGGTCATGGAGACAGCCTACAGAATCTGAATGAAGGTTAAGCTGAGAGATGGCCAGCTTTTCCAGAAGTTTGTCCAGAAAGGGGGTAATGGAAATTGGGCAATAGTTAGCCGGACAGGAAGGATCAACTGTGGGTTTCTTGACAAGAGGATGCACAAGGGAGTGCTTCAGAGGGGAGGGGAAGGAACCTGAGGCAAAGGAGTGATTGCAAAAATCAGCAAGGGCCGGAGTGAGGGTGTCAATGTGGTCCTTGATGGTTATAGGGGAACAGGGATGAACCTGTTTTGACGAGGTTTTCATAGATCACTTAGATCACCAGATCACTTACGGCCCATGCTCTTGATATGGCTGATTTCATCTTAACTCACGACTTAGACCTGATAGCCATCACTGAAACATGGCTACTTGCCGCTTCAGGACCCCTTCTATCATTAGCCATCCCTGATGGCTATACCATTATCAGAAGCGATCGCAACACTGATCAATCGAAAGGAGGTGGCGTGGCTATCATCCACAAAACCTCAATTAATCTCCGCCTATCCGCTGCTCCCTGCCAAATCACCTCAGCTGAACTACTTAGAGCCAAACTAGCCATCTCTCCTAACCAGACTGTCACTCTACACACTATATACAGACCCCCTGGCCCACTCTCCACCTTCGCCGAAGACTTGTCTCAAGTCCTCACTGACAAAACTAAGTCCAAGTCCCAAATTATACTTCTAGGTGACTTTAACTTAGGCTACCTTGACCCCAACGATGCCCCAGCCCTCGAAATCAACAATCTTCTATCTAACTTAGGCTTCACTCAACGTGTTACCTCCCCTACTCACTCTAAGGGCAGGACCCTAGATTGGTTAGCCAACCTAAACTGTGACACAATTATCGACTCTAACCAACCTTGCACGTGGACCGACCACCACCTTATCACCTTTAGCATTCCAACTAAAATCGTCCCTACTATCACTAACTACTAACTAGCCACCACCACTAGAAATAAGCGTAATATAACATGTGCTAAACTACTTTCTCTCATCCTTCCTGTCCTCAATGATCTCTCCCCCTCGTGCTCTGACCCCACGGTCTTGGTAGACACTTAGAATCAGACCATGCTAAAAGCGCTTGATCTCATTGCACCATCCAAGCTACGGAAACCCAAACCCCGGGCCCACCTCAATTCCTGGTTCACCCCTCAGCTGAGAGCCCTTCGCAAGGAAAAAAGGATCCTCGAATCACGCTGGAAAAGTCACCCCACGGAAGCTAACAAAAGCAAGTGTTTCTATAGTGTCTCTAAATTACAAAGAAGCCATACTCTCTGCCAAAAAAGAGTCCTATAATAAACGTATTGAATTAGCCCATTCCAACACTAAGGAGCTTTTTAAAATCCTTAAGGAACTAGAATCTCCAGCCACCCCACCAGACACATGCCCCAAAGACAGTATCTGGTGTGCCAACATTCAAAAAGCCCTCCTGGGCAAGACTGCCACCCTCCAAACTAAAATTAATGAGAATAAAACCAGTCTAGAGTCTAATCGTTCATACAACATTACCAAGGAGAACCACAAAACTAACAATTAATCTCTGCAACCTTTTTGCTTTTCACCTCTCTCCGTCTTGGAAAGTTGGAACACATCATCAATACCCTCAAACCTTCCAACTGTCAGGGGGACCATTGCCCTGCCACTATCACTAAGGAGGCCTCACATAACCTAGCCCCCTTCATAACTACTCTTATAAACTCGTCTTTCAGTTCTGGGATCGTCCCTAACAACCTCAAGGATGCTTGGCTCATACCACTCCTAAAAAAAACCACCCTGGATGCCAGCATACCCACTAACTACCGGCCGATCACTACGGTACCTTTTCTTCTTAAAATCCTTGACCATGCAGCATACCTCCAGATACAAGAGTACTTGGAAACTAATAATCTATTAGGTCTTAGGCAATCTGGCTTCCGACCTCGCTATGGCACCGAAACCGCCCTTCTGGACCTTAAAACCCAGATTGAGGACTTAAAGGACAAGGGCAAACTTGCCCTATTACTCCTGCTAGATCTCTCTGCGGCTTTTGATTTAGTAAACCACCAAATCCTATGCCGTCACCTGAAAACTGCTGCCCACTTCTCGGACAAAGCCACTGCCTGGATTACCTCATTCCTCGCCAATAGATCTATGAGTATCTTCTCCCCCACTGCCACCGCTGCACCTTCTCCTGTCACCTGTGGAGTCCCCCAAGGATCTTGTGTTTCCCCTACACTCTACAATGTTTTTACAAAACCTCTCTTTGACATTTTGGATCTATTGGGCGTCACGTATACTAACTACGCTGACGACACCCAAATACTTATCCCCATCACAGGAGACCACAAAATTGACTACCTAGCCATCAATACCATTTACCAAGTCATCCAGGCGTGGATGGCTCAGCATGAACTGTGCTTGAACGATGAAAAGACTGAGCTTCTCATCCTTGGCTCTCACCAAAGACTAAGTAAACTTGACCCAGCGTTTAAATCCTTCACTATTGATGGCAACACCATCAATGTAGCTAAAGACACTAAAACACTTGGCATCTACATTGACTTCACACTCTCTCTATCCAGACAAACTAATGCAGTATCCTCTGTAGCAGCTTACACATGTAAGCTCATCACAGCATGCCGCCCCTTCCTCTCACCAGCCAATTGCACCACACTTTCCAGGACTCTGGTCCTCTCTAAAATTGATTACTGTAACGCACTTTACCTGGGTACCAACCAAGGCAATCTAAATAAACTACAAATCATCCAAAATAATGCAATTAGAGCGGCCCTCAACATCCCTAGGAACCTGCACATCTCAGACTCCAGGCGTAACCTCCATTGGCTTTCGGTTTCCCAAAGAGTTTCTCTTAAAGCATTGGCGCTTACACACAAAACCCTCGCCAACCTATCCCCTAGCTACTTAGCTTGCAGATTTGCTCGACACACCACTTCCAGACCACTTAGAAGTGCCCAAACTAACTGCCTGGTTATCCCATGCTTCAATTTACAAAGATCCGGTGGACGTAGCTTCCCAGTCTTAGCAGCCAAGATATGGAATTCGCTACCTAACCCCCTGAGAGCTGAACCCGCATTCCCACTCTTCAAACGCAAAGCCAAAGCCTGGCTGTCCACCCATGACCTACCTTCGACCTTACCTTAGAGTCAGTAGCTACTGCCTCTACTGCCCAATGCACTAAACTTGCCTTTTACCATACCTGTATATTCACTGCATCACTTGTATAGCTCTGTATATTTAATTCATATGTTTATGTATCTGTTTGTCTATATAATGCCTTTACCTGCTATTACTATGTCTGTAACAAAGTGATGCGCCCGGTTGCCCTTGGGCCTGGTGCACTATATAAATAAAATAAATATAAATATAAATATAAAATATAAATATAGATCGGTCTTGTCTAGCGACCTCATCATGGGAGAAAATAGGAAAGGAAGAGAAGGACGGTGTGGGGGTGATAGAAGGGGGATCTGCAAACACAGACTGAGTGGAAATAGGAGGGGCAGGGGAGGAGAGGTTGGACAGGATGTCCTGGGTTTTTAAGATAAAGTGCAAAGCAAGGTCATTGCAGAGAGCCTGGGAGGCAAGGGGTTGAAGCACCCTTACAGGCCTAAAGTCGATCAATGCAAACACAGGGGTCCGTCAGGACAACAGTGAGCTCAGGGTGCCAAACCGTCCAGCACATCTCTGGTGGTCCCACAGGTCTGCCTTAGCATTTCAGGATACTTGACTCCTTCTGTGGTTCGGTGTGAACTTCAGGTGATTGACCTGTAATGGGTGCAGAGCCCCCTCTCTTATTCAAGATTACCTTTGCACTCAAATCTGAGATAACCAATCGAAGATCTGCTCTCTTGCATTTGCTGATGGTTGTACCAGTCATTCAGACATACTGGCACCAGTAGTGTGGTTTTGGACCAGACAGTCCCAACCCTCTTCCTGGGCACTAGCACACGTGACATGCAGGAGCCTGCGAAAGATGTGGTTTTGTGGGAGGCTGCATGCCCATATAAGGAATACCTGGGTTACTCGACCAGGGGGAAGGCCAAGGGAAGGAACAAAAAATGTTGTAGCACAGCCATTTTCAGCACTGGCCACAGTCTTGAAGCAAACGTGGTAAACGTGATATGGTTTGTTAAAAAGAAGAGAAAATAATATACAAGTAAACTGCTGCAACCAATTCATCCTAGGCACCTTGTACAATCACCAACAAATCGTTAGAGTATGTTGAGGGCCAAAAAACAAAAGGACCCCTTTGTGCAGTACTGTAACATAGATAAAAAGTTACCAAGAAATGGCAACATAGTCAAAGACTAAGGGAAACATAGTTTCCCAGTACTGACAGTCTGAAGTACCTGTCAGTTTCCCCATAACAGATGAGCAAAAGCTCAGAGGAGGGCAGCTGAAGGCTGTGCTCCACTGGAAAAGTCAGGTTAGGTTAGCCAAACAAAAGCAACAAGTTTGGGGGGGTTTATAACTGAAGGGAAAATTGCACCTAAGGGAAATCTTTCCTAACAACCGTTGTACCAAATTGCCATCCGTCCTTGCTCTCCTTTCCTCTTCAACATGAGCATTGTCGATCACTGCTGGCTCCCGCACACCTACGTCAGGTATCGGGCCCCTCAGGCATCGCTGAAACATTGCCTCTGCTGGTGCCACCCCGGTCGACGCATTAGGAATTGGTATAGTGCCTGATGAAGGCACTGACCTTGTCCATGGGCAATTCTGAAGATCTTCCTGAGAGCCACTGTGACCCTGTCAAATGACACCGACTCGACAAACTCCACTTCAGGGTACTATGACAATTCGTCCATCACCATGAGGAAATGAACATCCCTGCCAGTGGTCCCAAAGTCAGCATGTACGATTTCCCAGGTCCCTCTGGGCATGGCTTCACTTATGGGCTCCCGCTGTGCTGGGGATGCTGCCTTGGCACCACACACAGGCCAAGACAAAGTCTTTCACCCACTTCTCGAGGTCAGGTAACCAAACCCTCGGCCACAGTCTGGCTTTAGTCTTGGCCATGCCCTGGTGTCCCTGTTGTGCCTGCTGGATAATCTGCTGAATTTAGCTTGCTGGTACCACAATGTGGTCTCCGTGGAGGAGAAGCCCCGACTCCACAAACGTTATTTCATCCCTCAATCGCTGTAGATGTTCCAACGTCATCCGCATTTCTTGGGTCCTTCTCCTGAGGATTTCCACCACCGACCTCCATTCACCCTTTTTAAGAGCCCCTTTGAGCACCTGGAATCACTGATCTGCTGCCGCCGCACCCTCCAATTCGTGGACAGGTAGGGTGTTCGGGGTCACTGATTCAACGAGCAACTGCACATGCTCCTCAGCCTCGTCCTCACTGATTTGCTCCCCCTCTTCATTCTGGCTCCACGGATGTCGTGACAGGTAATCAGCACATTGTTGGTCCCAGGACGATACACCAACGACACGCCGTATTCAAGGAGTGCCAGCATCCACCTTTTAATAAGTGGCGGGGGTTTTGAGAAGGATCCAGCCATGATCAGCAGCAGCGTTTTGTGGTCTGTCATGACTGTCACCGGCCGGCCCAACACATAGAGCCAAAAATGGCAACATCCACACACCACTACCAGGACTTCACGCTCTATCTGAGAATAACATTGCTCAGTCTCTGACAGGGCTCTGCTCGCATAGGCAATAGGCCTGACCTCCCCTTGGGCATCTATCTGGGTGAGGACTGCACCTAAACTGAATTGGCTGGCATCCACTACCCCCTCAGATGTGAGAGAGGGGTCAAACAAAGCCATGGTATCATCTGCTGTGAGTACTACCTTTACGTTCTTGAACGCAGCCTGCTTTAGCGTGCCCCACTTCCATGTGACAGCCTTCCTGGTGAAGCTCCACAGGGGCTCTGACCTGGAAGTCAAATTGTTGATAAACCGACCACAGTAGGTCACCATCCTTTAGAAGCTGTGGACCTCAGTCATGTTCTCCAGGGCTTTTTGCCTCCATAATGTCTTTGACTTTGTGATGATCTGGCGACACCCCTCCTTCTGGTCCACCACGGCTATGTTGGGCCTGTGTTGTAGAAAGAATCCTGCCTGGGCTGGTCCTCTCTGTACCACCACCGGTGCCATCATCCTGCACATGTGTGCATAGTGATCAGCTGTTCCACGCCTGCCACATGCCTTTCCGTTTGCAGAGCACTTCACAGAATGCAGGAGATTGTATCCACATTTCAGGCACGGCCCAGGTGATCTGCCCCGTCTGTCTCGTGGGGCGCCAGTCGGCCAACATTTGGCCAACGGCGCACACTTCCTCTGCCTTTCCTGGCTGAACAGCCATGTCCATCTTCAACACCCTCACTTCTGCTACCTTATGGGACCGACCCAACTCCAGTATGCGGGGTAGTGCGAGGCGATGTTTACGCAGCACCTGACATCTGAGCTTCCCCAATGAACAGCCCTGAATACACTGATTCCTAATCATGGATTGTTTGTTGTCACACGAGACTGCCATGCACCGGAGGCGGCCAAAAAACGTGTCCAGGGACTCATCATCTTTTTGTTCTGCACTGCACATGATGAAACGCTCATAGTCCGCGTTGGCAAGGGGCATAAAGTGTTTGTGCATTCTTGGCCTCCACATAGGAGCCATTTGCTGGTTGCAAGGACTGGAAAATGTGATGAACTGCTGGGCCTGCAGAGTAGTGCAGAGTAGTGCAACATGGCCACCTTGCTCTCCTCGTCTGTCTCACCCGTGGCCCTGAAATAGATGTCTAGGCAGTCAATCCACTGCTTCCACCTTGGTCGTAGGCTTGATGGTGCCCACATCTCGCCAGTGCTCCGCTGACTCCACTGGCTCCCAGTGGTTCAGCGAGTTAAGTTTAAGTCACTGCGTATTGTCCATCGGGCAATCCATGGCTTAGGAGCTGAGTTCCTTCAATCCAAATTCTTTCGATATATTCCGGAACGTAATCTCTGCTCCTCGGCCTTCAATTTACTTATTGTTCCTAGGTTTAACTGGGAAAAGACCTGGCGGCAGAGCCTTTTCCATTGCTGCGGCCAAGCTTTGGAACACCCTCCCACTGCCACTCAAATCTACCTCCAACCATTTGGTCTCCAGAAAAGCTTTGAAAACCACTTTATTCTAATTCTCTGGCTCTCTACTGATTTCCTTTAGCCATCAGCTTCCTCACCAGCGCCATGATGCCTTTGGGCGACCGTGCGCTTTACAAATTCAGGTAACATAACATAACATAACATAACATAACATAACATAACAGGGCATCTCTTGTGGTAGGTGTCCATTGGGGAAGCAGTGGGGATAGGTGTAAGCTTGTACAATTGGTGGCCATATTATCTTTGGTGCTTCTTCCTGTTCGAGGGTCTTCTGGGACAGGTGGCGCATTCTGACCTTCCCTCTTCAGACCGGGCTTCAATTTTGTGCTCTAGCTCTCGACAACTAGCACCTAAATTGATCTTTCCCATTTCTGACCTCTTGCGCGTTTTCACCTTTTTTAGGACGTGCATGTCAACTGTCTGTACTTTTTTCCAGTACAGCCCTGCTCTGGTTGTTTATTGGAGTAGCTCATGGCAGAAATAGTATCAAAAGGAGACTTTGATTGCAAAGGGTGTTTAAAAGATACAGGTTTATAATGCACGCAAGTAGTTAGGTTGGGAGAAGGGGCTACATCAAAATGGTTGCTTTTCTTTAGAAGAGGGTGAGGAAAAGAGCATGGAGTGTTCCTAACGTTCTATGCTACACTTTGTCATGGTTGTCCCATAAGTGGAAGTACTAAGTCCAACAGTTCTAGAGAAGAGTGACAAATATGCACAGTTCCTTCGGTCTTGATCTCTGAAAGCAGAGGTTTCCACTAAGGCACTCGATTTCATGGGTTCAGAGGTCAAGGTGCTGCATTAGCCTTTTCTCATTCCTGAGCCCGATCAATGCAATCCCAATCATTGGGCAACAAAGGTTTTGTTAATTCTGCTGTCGCTGACAGTATTTTTGCTTTTTGAAACCATACCTTGAACTCTCCTACTGCTAATACATATTCTTTCCGTGTTCTCTCCCCATTCCTGATTCCCTCTGTCCTTCCACTTCATGTCCTGGTTTTAACATCCTTCATTTTTCTTTCTGTTTTTACCTTCTCTTATCCATTATTTTTCTTACTCGCCCTTTGTTTCTCCAATCTTCAGCGTTGCTCCACTTTCCTTCCTTTCTCCTGCTCTCCATCGCTCTCCTAGCTTCCTCTTTCCTCCTAACCTTTATCTCCTAATACACCTTCTTCACCATGTTCTTCTCTCTCTTGCTTGACTTCTCTCTCCTGCACACTCTTTCTTCATCTCCAAACTCCCATACCTTCTTCAAGACCTGGCACCTTTTTATTCTTGGGGCCATTGGATAATGGATGTGATGATAGATTTACTTGGTATTCCTTCGGGTAATCACCAATCTTAATTTCAGTGGTGGTCAGCACTGCCCCCAATCCCAGTTTAGCTAATGACTAATTGAGTGGTGGTACACCAGGTGACCATCTTCGGGATTTGAGTGGCCCATTCATCGTGGCTTCCCGATTCTGCCATGGGCCTCTCTACTCCCAGTGTATGCGCTCTCCTTTACGGTGTCTGATATCCGCTGTCCTTGCCACTTTCACTATCGCAACATTTTTCAGATAAGAAGTGGAGCATAAACATATGCAGGGCACCTTTCTGTGACGCAGGATCAAGCTTGCAGGCTACAGCTGCCACCTGGCTTTGGGCACAACTGGAGTCTTCTGCGGCATAAGCTACGTCTGCTTTGTTAATGGGAGAATGCTTGCCAGTCCCCATACAGACGCCTGGAATGGAGGAGATGCAACGCCTCGAAGTTGGCCTCCTCGACTGCCTCAGGCTCACTCTCTCCCCACTTCCCAATCTGAGAGACCATGCTTCGGTACTCAGTGGTTTTTTCCACTTTCTCTTGAGCCACGAGTCAGTGAGGCTGAAAAGGTGGGAAGCTGTTTTCTGTAGACTTCCTTCAGAGGAATTGAAAATGTTGTGGAGGAAAGGGCGCAGGAGTGTGGCAGCAACTGGACTCCAGCCAGCAACGTCCAGGGAAGCTGCCAAGGAAACACCCCCACACCTTCTTCAGTCCCGGACTCCCCCGCATGGTGAAGCCTGTTGGGGAAAGGGCACAGAAGTTTGGCATCCAGCACAGAGTTTGGTAGTTGTAGGAGGAGGTGGCACATTTCCTTTAAGTAGCGGAAGTCAACAGTAGAACCTGACCCCCAGGTGCGAAGCTTCTAACACTGTATCATGTTCACCAGCCTAAATGGAACCTTGCCACCCTGCAACATTACTAACATGGGGGAAGAGCAAGTATAAGGAAAGTGCAACATTTTGAAAGTCAAGAGACAGCAGGCACCACTTTTGAAAAGAAAACATTGCAGAATCCCACAATGCAGCATAGTGGCGGCCAGTGACTCAGAGCAGCAGAAATGGAATACCTGTGAGAATAGAGACCATGTGAATGTGGGAAAGATTGAAGGTTCACCCCAAGACCTCCCCGTTTGTGAGAATAGAGAACATGAGGCTGTGGGAAAGACAGTAGATTTGTCCAAAACCTCCCTGTTAAATTAGGGTGCTTTGGCAGTGGGGCAGGCGGACTACGGACAGAATTAGTCCTGTTGTTATTTTACCCACTTCAAATTATGAGGCCCCAAGTACTGACATAATGGCTAAAACTAGCCTTGAACTTCTGGGGATTTTTTTTTAGCAAACATGCACTACGACGGGTCAGGTGGTGGCACTGTTGGAGCTGCAACAATCTCGACCCCTAAAGTGCTGAGGTCCAAAGAATGGCTCCAAACCAGCTCTCCTATTATCTCCAGCAACATCAGTTTTAATAGCCCTCTTAGGACCTCAAGAAATGTAGTGCCCACGTCTGCTCCAGAATCTGTGCTTGCAGACTGGAACCACCCTGTTAGTCTATCTTTGAATTTGTAAGAGCCCATGAGGGGAGAGTTGTTATCCAGGAAAACTGTAACTAATGACCAAACCAATTTGGTGGCCTCAAAGGATGAGGATACCATGACTCAAACACCAGAGAATTCTAAAACAGACCTGAATCTATCAGAATTATCCTGAGATTTGGAGAGGGTCCCAGTATTAATGGACGCAATGGAACCTGAAGGTGTGGATCTCAACCATCATTCTGTTAATAACACTGTGCCCGTTACTAACCCTTTCCTTACAGGTTATAATCAAAATGCGAACCACTATGGTAGTAATTCTATGTTGAGCACCAATGACCTTTGTACCCAGACATCACCTAACCCACAAATCCAGCACAATATTGTTCCAATTGTTGAGGGAGCATGCACACCTTGTGGATGTAATTGTAGTGCTGTTTTGTAGGAATTAAGGGATGTAAAGTGGTTGTTATTGGTCCTCATTGAGAGTCAGAGAAGAGAGGAATCACTGGGGGTGGGATCAAACAGGTCTGATGGGGATTTTGGAGGGGGCAATCAACCAACCCACTCCTTAGCTACTTTTAAGTCGGATGTTGGTACAAATACCATAGGTCTGGGTTTAACTAGGAAGGCCCCATGTGCCAAAATAGCAATCTCGTTGGCTCTGATGGGACCTTGTTCCCATCTCCCAGCTCCAACTGCTCCAACTGAATGCACTGTGTTGATTCCAAGATCTCTGTGCCAAGATGCCCAATTGCTCAAGGAGCCTATATTCATGGGGGCAGAACAAATATCTGGATACACAACATCAAATGTCAAGTTAGCCCCTGGGACTGGCTATGTAGCACATAATCAAGCCAGAATTAGAGCCCGTCTTGGGGTTCGTAGAGCACAGTATGGGTAGTGCTCAAAGAGAGGAACGCTATACTTGTACCAGGTCCCCAAATTTTCCCATAATCAGTACGCACCCAAGCAAGCATTGATCAACAAAAGACTGCACTGGTTGTGCACGGTGCATGTTTGTTTGTTTGTATCCCAGGAGGACATTTTGAACTGCACCAGGATGCCTTACCAGGGGGAGAGTGTGCATGATTTCATCAGGATTGAATTCAGGGACCAGAAAACAGCTAATGGCATTTTGAGTATTTACATGAACACACCACCCCCATCAACCAGTAATGTCTGGATTGGCCCCCATCTTGCTTGTAATACTGATTTGCAACTAGGGCATCATATTCTGTGTTATCTGGGGCAAACACATTACCATTGGAGAAATGGCCTATGGGGAATCACAGCTGGACATGGGCATGTGTAATGTATTAGACTGATGGCTGTCAGCCCTGATGAATCCCAGGGGTGAATGTAAATGTGACCCCACATGATGGGAGGATGCACAGTTTGTAAATGTATTTCTGTCATGCTTTCCTGTGTTTAGGATATCATATATCTGTAGGGAAAACTATTATGATACTGTAGAGGAGCAGCCAAATGCCTCTGCAGGAAGTCCCGCCCCCCCATCCCACCTATATGTTGGAGGCCTGCGATTTTGCCATGCTTGACACCAGCAGTTGTGACCATTCAGCAGCGAATCTTCAAGAAAAGGTTTCCACTAAGAAAACCCTATCAGATGTACTCCTGAAGAGAAGCCAATCTAATGGAGGAAATCCCAGAAGGAATATGAAAAAGAGCAAGAAGAGGAGCTGGTGGCATCACAAAAAGCGAGGGTGACGCACAGAGAAGACTAGGTGAAGAAGATGTATGACCTTTATAGAAACTGATGAGGAAATAAAGAATCGAGTGAACTTTCATATGCAAAAAGAAGATTTCACGTGAGAAGAGCACTGCAGAAAATCTAAGTCGTTCAATAAATGTACAGATACTGTAATGCAAGTAGATCAAGCAATCTTAAAAGCTGGCTATGAGTAGTGAATAGACTGCAGGCAAAGCCGCCATTATATAGAAACTGGACATCAGTGACACAACTTTAGTAAGCTTAAACCCATGGAGAGAAGAGTCAAGCGCTGTGTCTCTGCAAAGAATTAACAGAGATCATGGATGAATCTGGAACGGCTGTCTGGCCTGGTGTCAAGTCTGAAGCAGCCAAGACTGGTTATCTATTCTTGAAGGCAGTGAACGCGAGATGCTGAATCATCCCTTGTTAAGGTGCAAAGAAAGAACACCATGGGTGTCAAGTTTTATTCATTTAAGACAAATAAATGCAGCAACATGGACCAGATCGTGGTCTCCTGGCACATGAGCCAAAGATGGAAATAGAAGTGGCCGAAGAATTTGAGAACAACAATAGTGCATGCTCGCACTCCCTTATATTCCCAGAGTCAAGGATACTTTGCAAGGCCAGGTTCAAAGACAATCTTCATGGCAGAAGTCATGGGTGATGAGAGACGTTTGCTTAATTGGGTGGGGAGGTACAGTCAAGTCCAATTCCTACCACCTGGGTTATGAGCTTACATGCTGCTAGTGAACTGAATGTTCCACACTGTCACAAACGTGCCAACCAATTGTAGAGGGCTTTATAACGAAGGGCCTTATAGTTTGAGAGCCAATTATATACTCTGTACTTAATAATGATGAAGTAGACTTGCACTAGAGGTGGAAATAAGATGTCCACCTGACAGTACAGACCCAATCACAACCCAAACCCTTATAGAAAGTATACTTAGATGTTCCCCTTGAGCGTATCACAACCCCCCGTAGGTTTCCCTTATTTGCCACGTAGTATGATGTCACGTATGACAAATTTTTGCACTATAAATGCAATTTTTTGTATGATGTGCTGCAAGAGCTTGTGCAACGTCCATTGATGTCCGTTGTAACTCCCTGTTTTAGACAATTGATATTAAAACAGAAAAACCTTTGCCATCTTCCTGAGTTGGTTCCGTTATTTGGTGTAAGAGTTACTCTGATTCCCATTCACTGCATGACATGCTACCCAAAGGGCCTTACGTTCAATATTTATGCATTCTCCATAATTGTCCTTACACTGTTGGGTTGTATATATGTGTTTTATCGTATTTTATATGCTTTGATGACAATGTGCTGAATGAAGGCTGTGTCGAAAACCTTGCTGTTATTTTAACAGATGAGTAGATTTCAATTCTTCCAGACATCATAGTGAAGTGACATGTTCCTTGTATGTCACTTGAACGGGTGGGGTGAGACTCCAGAATCCTTCCGTCACTGCAACTCAATTCACACTGAGGTTGGCCATGAAGTGTTTAATGGGCCTAAGGCCAGTATGTCTACTGAGGGGATTTGGTTATCTGTTATGGGACTTGTCCTGGAGTCTCATGCAAGCAGACTAACACTGGCCAAAAGGGACAAAAGGCTGATGGCCCCATCTCACTGCCAGTAGTAACCAGGCATACACCCAATAGTGCATAATATCACCAAACCGAATGTTTTATGTCAAAAGGCTATAAACCAGACAAACTCAAGCTCCCCTTAGAGAATTGGTCTCTGATGCACCTTCTCCCCCCTACCACAAGGCCACGCAGTTGCACAACATCTTCCCTTTTTGTCAGAGGGAGCTATCCATGACAAGACATCAGAGCACGTCAGAATGTGCAGCAAGATAAAGACCAGCATGCATGAGCACATTGGGAAGGAAGGTTCCTCTGAGCCAACCTCTATGCTGGGGAAGGGTACGGCCCCCCCATTCCTTCGAAGAACAAGCATGCGTCACCGGACTGATCATCTCCCTGTCTCCTGATGAGATTACATCACCTCCGCTAGAGAAGACGTCTTCAGGATAGGACCTTCATGACAATTCATGGGAGTAGGGAACAGGTTTTTTCTCCACAAGTCTGTAGTTGACACTGTGTGTGGCTTACTAAGGGACCTCTACTTCTCATCATTCTGTTTTGCCATGATGTACAAGTTGCTGGATCTGGGCCTGTGGAGGTAAAATGAGGTCCCCTTCTAGCTACTTGAGCAGGGAGCCCTCAAGGCGCTAAGGAAGAATCTCTACTGGCAATGTTCCTCTCCTTTAGGACATTGCTTATAAGTTTTTTTTCCAAGACATTTTAAAGGTGGTGATGCTGTCACCACCTCCTCCACCATCGAGACTATCACCTTCCCTGTTAATGAAGCCCTCTCCAACTCCTCATTTGGCCATGCAGTCTCCAGTACAGCAATGAGGCCCAGCCATCCCTCCTCTGCAGCCTCATCACAAACTCTTATGGCCGATATAGAGAACCTGCCATTGTCAATCACATTTTTTCACAATACGTTTTTGGGAATAATTCACTTTCTCTAGCTTCCTACCCTCTGTTGAATGTGAAGTCCTAGCGGCAGGGCTGACTTTTAAGTTGTATAAGACAGAACTGTACGCCACGAAGGTTTGTGGCACACCTCAGCAATTCAGATTAGGGTGAGAAATTATTAATGACATTGTGCAGAGAATGGGTAAACAAAAATATGCATTGTGCCTAAAGCAGATAAATACCATGTTCTATTCCAGAAGCTGCACATGCCTACACAGGGATTGACATTGTGCCATATGCCAATAAGTATGGTATAATTCGTGTTTTTTTTGTGTATCAGTGCTCAATTTCATTCATCTAAAATCCTGGCTGTCATTGCATACACAGTATATTCAATATTATTGAAATTGTAAATCAATATCTTTAA
Organism: Ambystoma mexicanum; assembly: GCF_040938575.1. Classification (NCBI taxonomy): domain Eukaryota; kingdom Metazoa; phylum Chordata; class Amphibia; order Caudata; family Ambystomatidae; genus Ambystoma; species Ambystoma mexicanum. Next base: position 73,083,965 of record NC_090926.1, on the reverse strand, counting down.
ATTATTAGGATTATCTTCATACCTTTTGTGTCATGCACAAGTCTGCCAATGTCTTCAATACTGTTCAAATTTCTTACACTATTCAGTGTAAGTCACTAGCCTTGTATAACTAAGATGTCACAATATATCCAACATTATTCACTAGCCTGCTAACACGTGTTTCGATGTAACAGTTGTTTTTTGAAGGCTTTGGATATAGTAATGTCATGTCCTATTGATCATTTTACACCCAATAATATGCGATTAGAGATTGTTCCACAATTTATTTCATGAGTGACGCTCCTCAGTCAATGCGTAGAAACACTTAGAGGCCGATTCGTGGAATTAATGTGCGCTGAAATTTTCGGTGCAAGAGCGGAAATCGCAGCGAAACCCGCGCACAGCGATTCACTGAAGTCCGTGTGCGTGCTAAAATTCTGTGTGGCGCACGCTGGTGCACACGTCTCCAAACAGCGTGCGCTAAGCGTACAGCGAAAGCGCACATAGCGCAGTGCACACAACAAAAGTAGGCGGAACAGGGGGCGTAACATGCGGAATGGGGAACAATGTGTGAAAATGTGGGCGTCACGGGGGAAGTACAGGAGGCAAATGCGCGGAACGCCCACACGCGCGTCTACAACACGTATTCATGGAATTTAACGGGGCTAATGCGTGCGCCAAAAAAGACACGCTAATCCGGAAATACGTACGCCAGCAGGAGGCAGGCGTACGTGGACCCCCGCAGCATAAAAGTGCGCGCAAACAACAAACAAGCTCAGACGCCAAGATGAATATACCATTCCTAGAAGCAGTGGTCGTGGGATAACGCAGGAGGAGGATAGTTAGGCCCAGAATTTTTGCACCCAGAACCAGCCTTTTTGGGATGCCTGATTACCAGGTGTATGGGAGGTACAGGTTTCCACCTCACATAATACTCGACCTGGTGAGTGAATGGGAGGATGACCTCACATCACCCACCCTGTGCTCCCAAGCACTCAGCCCCCTGGAGAAGGTCCTCAATGTATTGCACTTCTTGGCTACTGGATCATTTCAGCGGACAAGTGCTATAGTGGGGGGGGGGGTGTCACAGGCCACGCAGTCACGCTGCCTACACCAGGTGTTGGCTATCATGACTGCACGCCCATCAGTCCGCAGGCACATATACATGCCCAGAACACCTGCAGAAAGGCAGGCTACCGTCCAGGATTTCTATGGGGTGGCACAATTTCCCAAAGTGCTATGTGCCATTGACTGCACCCATGTGGCTCTACATCCCCCCAGGGCATCAGAGCACATCTATAGAAACCGCAAGCACTGGCATTCCATCAACGTGCAGGTAGTATGTGATGCTAAGGGAATCATCACCTCAGTATATGCCAACTATCCAGGGTCCTCCCACGACAGTTTCATTTACAGAATGTCAACCCTAAACCGGGACCTAGAAGCTTGGCGGCATGGCGATACATGGCTGCTTGGTGAATATAAATGCCACTGCACCTGCATGCATGTCAGATACTGAATAATGTCACAACCCCACTAATGATACCCATCATCACCTCCCCAGGGGACAGTGCCTACCCTCTGAGCACCCACATGATGCCGCCAATTCGGAACCCCACCACGCCACCCGAGGTAAGATACAACACAGCCCATATTGCAACCCGGGGCATAGTGGAGTGCACATTCGGAGTGCTCAAGTCACGCTTTCGCTCCCTTGACTGCTCTGGTGGGCAGATGTTATATGCTCCCCTAGTAGTGTGCAGGATCATAGTGGCAGCATGTGTCCTGCACAACGTTGCAACATGCCGCGGCCTGCCCCTGGACATGGTGGTGCCCCCACATGCCCAACCACATGCACGCCCGCTGCGCATGGGAGGGGAAAGGGCAGTGGTGAGGCAGCCCGTACGCAGCTGGTGGCTAATTACTTCACATGAAATCACACCCCTGTGGAGTGCACACAGCCCTGGCACATACCAGGTGACAATCAATGATGATGACATAAGGGACACTCAACTGTCACAACCATACCATCCTGAGATTGGTCACCTGGAAGTGTTACATTGTGTGCATCCCTACCTACCCAAACACCACCAATGCTGTGTCATCAAAAGACATAAATCTATGCTGCTTAATTCATTACCCCCTTGCTAAATACAACATGAGAACAGTGCCATGTCACCCAACCCCTCCCCAGCTCCACCACCAAACACATCATGGCATGTCATGCAATGTGAAAGCAAACAAAGCAATGCACACGATCTGACACAAGTGTCACAAAGTACACTGTCCCTAATGGAAACTGCCCACACACAATATGCTACCAGTAATGTATAACTAACAGCACACCTTACCAAATAATTACCACCAAAACAATGCTGCAACACACCATGGAAAAATGCAAAAACATGACAGTACTAAGTTCAAGTAGTGGTAGCCTTACAACCTGAATACGCCAGCACATCGACCCCTTACAACTTTAGAGTGTTGCTGCCACGCAAATGTCTCAGTGTACTGCATACAACATGAACTGCATCTGCAAAGTAGACGGCCTTGTGAAGACATGAGGAAGGAACCTGCACATTAGGAGAAAGACATGGATGCATAAGCACATATCAATACACCATGCAGTGTACAATACAACAACAATATCCACTAGGGATGTCTACACAGTATTGACTACAGACTGCCCACACAGCTCATGGGAGCCCAACGTCACTGTGTAATTCACTGTCACTTGGTCACACCCTTTGCAAGCCCATGGAAATGGGAAGCAGGAGGGGTGTGTGTCTCATGAACCCAAGCATCTAACCCAAACTCAGGACAAGCCTGCATGTGCCCAGCCGGAATACAGTGGATGCCCACGGGAGCCACACAAGGCAACACACTGTACAAAAAATAAAAAAAATAAAAAATGGCCATGTGGGGGGGAAGGGGGATGGGGGAGGCCACCCAGGAGGTTCGAGGACAGGGTGCACACCAACAGCCACCTGCGTGGATGTTGCGGAAAAATAATACCTCCTTGGGCTCATGGCCTGCACGGCTATGCCATTGTGGGAGAACTACTGTCACTCTGCTCATCCTCTGCTGCTGCATCAGGAGGTGGTGGCACTATGGGAGGCATCCCACGCAAAGCCCTGGTATGGTCCTCCATGGCAGCAAGCATGCAGGTCTGGAAGGTCTGATTCTGGAGGATTAAAGTGCGGAGATCCCCATGCAGCACATCCCGGGTTGCCTGCATTTCTGCATGCATGGCCTCACGTGATGCCCGGATCTCCTCACGTGTTGTATGCAGCTCAGCTGAGAGCGAATGTGTGAGCTGCTCCAGCTGCTGTTCTGCCCTAACATTTCGGGAAGCCTCAAGTTCAAGCAGACTCTGCCTGAGGTTATGGAGTTCTACCCTCAGGGCTTCCCTGTGGCCCTGGGACTCTATTGATATGGACTTGCGCAGAGTCTCCAGTGCCACCCGTCTGTCCCTGTTGGACGCCAACATGTCTTCCCTGTGCGATTGGCAAATGGAGTCTGTTGCCTGCTGTTGTTGCTCCATCTGCCTTGCTGAGGGGATAATGGAAGTGGCACCCTCTCCATTCCCTGAGCCATCATTTCTACTGATGCTGCCTGTTGGGTTGCCATACCGTACAGGGAGTTTTCCCATACAGTATTGCCTGGTGGTGCACGGCCACCGCGTCGACGGGCACCACACCTGTTTGGGGCAAGGCGATCTGCACCTTGCTGTGCTGGTACTGCCTGAGGCTGCAGTACTGCATTCTCCCTCTGATCTGCTGGCCCAGGAACAGGATCAGATGCTGTGGAGTGTGGCCCTGCATCCGTAACCGCCAAAGGCGGACTTACCAACACTGACATCCCCATACAGGGTTCTACCCCTGGTGCAGGTGGGTTGGACAGAACAGAATCCCTGCCAGAAACACTTACCTGCGACGGCACATAAGTCTCATCATTCGACTCAGCACCTGAATAGAGGTCTGCAGTAACATTGGTCTGCAGTAACATTGGGTTTTCACCCACCACCACACCACGTCCCCCACTGGAGCCCGGTCGTGCCTGAGATTCCTCCTGGGTCTGCACCATCTCCTCAACCTCAACAGCACCAAGTGCGTCATCACCTGCAAAAACATGAAAGACAACAAATGGAAACAGGCATGAGCACCATGGCACACACATAGGCCGTGACAAGCCAGAGATTCAGTACATGATTTACACATGTCCCACATGACTATAACCCTGCCATGCATGCACTGTCAAAGAATTGGAAGTGGAGTCAAAAAGGCAGGCACTGGGGAGAGCAAGATGGAAATGCAACACATTTGCAGCATGTTGGGTAGCACTGGCATCACACATCAGGCTGTGAGTGGCATCTCCAATACACATACATGACACATGCCACCACACAGATGTCATGTAGCATAGCCACGGTAAATTACAAAACTACAGCAATATGTCAGTGAATGAGTACTATCACACATCCATGTCACATCGACATAATGCGAAGATTGATGCTGAATAGTGTTGCAAAATATGCATGTGCCACACACTGAAACACATCCAGTGTCCAATAACACAGTCATTGTGGGCTGATCAATGGTTGGTCACTTTAACATTACATGAAACATCTGTCATCTTCCACATGCAAACAGGCCCTAATAAAAAATGTCTGCAGCCCAATACTCTATCGGCCTGAACGGTGTAATCATTAACATAACCAGGTAAAAGTAGTGGCCCAGTGTGGGCTGTAAACAATGACCGAAGCATATAACATATGTTGCAATAGGGCAGAGTAATGTGTACTAAAAATGGGAGAGTGGAAACGTTCAGCCTGAATGAACACTTACAAAATCTGACCAATGTAGTTGCAAGATGACAGTTCAAGGTAAAGTGCACTAATCTGGGCGTAATTGGCAACTGTGGGCAGAAGGGATACAGTCAAACCCAGCTCCGAGGCACGTGAATGTATGGGAGGAAGCAAATGGGTGACCCATAACACTCAGGAGTACACACCCTCACCTGGCACTCAATCAGAACCCGTCACCCAAACAACATACACATGGATTACACACACACGCATGGGCACTCACCAGACAATGCCTCGTAATCAGGTAGTTCTCCCACACCTTGGATCTGTTCCTCTGTGATGAAGGTCCCAGCAACAGACTCATGTTCAGTGAGTTTGTTGTCCTCTTGTGGAGACCCACCGCCAGTCACCAGAGTAGCAGCATGATTTGAGGCCAGCTTGTTCTTTGCTCTGCGTTTCAGGTCATTCCACTGCTTGTGGCAATCATCAGCTGTGCGCCTCACAAATCCAAGGGCACTTATGCGGTACGCGATGGTCTGCCAGTGTGCCCTACGTTGACCAGGTGTGGTCTTGCACCCTGCAGTCACCAACATTTAGTGGCTATGTGCCGACACATAGGTCACAAGTGCATCCGACACATAGGTCACAAGTGCATCCGGGTCATTAAAGCTAGGCTTCCTTGACATGCCGGAGTGTGTAGCCGTGTCTGGGGTCTCAGCCTGTTGTGCCAGAGCACCCTTCTTCCTCTTTTTCAAAGGTGGAGCAGAGCCTGAGTGGCTTACTCCGCTCTGGTCAGTAGGGGCAGAAGCACCGGTGGACTGGGTAGTAGGAGTGTGCATATGCACAATGACCATAGGCTTTGGTGCAGGCATTGGCAGAAGTGTGATGTTGGCAGGGGGAACTTCAGTTTGATAGACATGGACCGACACTGTCCTGGCTGGGAGACTCAGAGCTGGGGTGGATGGAGCTGCAGCTGCCCCTGCAGCCTCCCCACCCTGCCTACTTGGGGCAGCAGATGACATAGCTGCCCCAGATCCACGTGGCTTGGTGACACCAACTTGCACTGCCACACGTGGCCTAGACTTGCTGAACTGGAAGTCAGCCTGGGAGTCATCCTGTGCCAGGTCAGGTGCCACAATGGGCTGGTCCAACAAGGGCTGAGCTGGGATGGTGTCAGCCATGTTTCCCTCAACCATGCGGGGGCATGGGTGTCCCTGATTGGTCCTCCACACATGGGGGTCTAGGGGCACCCTTCCAATCCCGGCCATGTCCCTTACCACGCCCACCATGCCCGCCTTTTGAAGGTCGGCCACCTTTGCCTCCCTTACCGCTTGGTCGCCTCCCAACCATGGCACTGATGTTGTTGTGCGTATGGGAGTAGCAGTAAACTATTGTCCTGGGCAATTGGGGGTAAAAGGGGTAGGGTACTAGATGGAATTCGTACCCTAGTGCTCTAACAAGGCTGTCTGTGACTCCTGGGGGAAGATGACAGGTCACGCAACGCACAGGCAACCCAAAATCAAAAAATAACGTACACGCAACCTCTCGTAGACCACGTGTGTGAAAAAATGAACCCGCACTACGCTGTGGCACCCAGAAACACAAAAATAAGCGTACGCATAATACACACAGCCTACAATGACCTCTGAAGGGGTACATGACACACGGGGCAAGCACAGTTGGTAAATATGTGCGCGACTCACTGTCTGCCTGGAAAAGAACGTGAAAAAGACACGCGTGTGCGCGTTGGCAACACCCTCACCAAAAGAAGAATTGTACGCTGTCTGAGGAGACAGGACAAAAGAAGAAGTGAATGCTGTTTGAGGAAACAGGCCCAAAAAAGAATAAAGAACGCTGTCAGAGGTAACAGGGAGTACGAACGCTGTGAAGTAATCGCGTGTGAACCGACAAGAAGAACAGAATTCACCCACTCGCTCTCCACGAAAAGCACGTACAAGGGAATGGGGTCCTAGACGTACCTTTTAAAGCAGCCCACACATACAGCGTCACTTACGTGTGTACGCGCTAAGGCCCTTTCCTCCAATTACACGAGCTGACACTCGGACGTGCAGTTTTTGGACGTGTACGATGAACATGGACCCGTGTTGATGGAAACGCCCGCGCGCGTCACGTCACAGAAGCGCTTACGCACTAAGGGCCTTTGGTCCAATGAAACCACGTAAGTGTGCTTATGCGCTTACGCGCGTATGGCCTTTCCTCGAATTACATGCTGACGTGCAAGATTTTCACGTGCCAAATCACTCCGTATCAAGCTGGCCACGCAACAACACACAGAAGACCATGCTCCTGCCCAGAAGGCCAAATTACTGCCCCCCAGAGCCCCGAGCACGCTCCCACCTGCCATCTGCTGCTGCTTGTCTGCCTGCTGCCCACGTGCCCTGCTATTTGGTGCCTGCACGTCAGTCAGGGTTCCAGTTTCTGTGTCCACCGCTGCTGGAACAGAAGACTCCCGACTGGGATACCATCGCTCCACAGCCCAGCCCCAGGACCCAGTTGCCCACCCACGCCTGCCTCGGGGGTCGCCATGTTGGGACAAACACCATCTGAGATCACTGGTGACCCCCAGACAGAGAGGCAGAGGGTCACAATCTTCAGTGTGAAAGAAGTTGCTGTCCTGGTGGAGCATGTCCTGGGGCATTTTGATGCCCTCTTCGGAACATCACGCGCCAACAAGGAAGGATGGGAGAGGATCTGGGACGACGTAGTGGTTGCCATCAACACAGAGGGGGTGGCAACCCGCGACATCAAGCACGTCAAGAAGCGCTGGGAGGACTTGAGGTCCAAGACCCTCTACAAGGCCCGGCGCCTCGCGGAGGGGGGCCGGGTCAGCATGAGTGACATCCAGATGAGGGTCCTGGAACGTGTAGGCCCAGCGCTCCACGCCCAGATCCTGCCGAGGAAGACCGGTCTGGAGTTGAGCGGTAAGTGGCCAAGCACTGGTGTGTGAGACAGGGCATGTTGCAGTGTGCTGGTAGTCTGATACTTGCCTGTATGTGTGACATAGGCCATGTATGGATGTGTGTGTGCAGGGACATCATGGTCATGCATGTGAGATCAGTAATGTGTGATCCACATGGTTGGTGCATGAGTTACAATGCAACATGGGTAGCTGTATGGCAAATGCACACATGAAAGCATGCCAGTGTCTGTTCTTGCACATGGTGGGGGTGTGAGGGATGGGTGCTGCTGTCATGTACAGTATGGTGCACATGTGTGTGTGTCTGAGAATTGGTACACCATGTATTCATGACACATGTATGTGATGATGTGTACATTCACTCATGCAGTGCGGTCACCGTTGTATGCACTGTGTCTATCCACTGTGTCTGTGGTGTGCAAGGCATGATGCATGACCCTCCGGTGATGTGTGTGCATGGGATCAATGTGAGCCATGATGCATGTGAGTTTGAAGGCAAGATTTTGGTTAATAGAGGCCCTTGTATATGGATGCTGGTGTTGATTGCAGGCGCCGTGCCTGTTCATGCATGTGTGTTGCGTGCATTCACCCACGTGTTGTGGAGGGACAGGATGGAAGTGACGTTAGACAATGCAACTCATGTGTTATTGCTTCCTGTCTAGGGGAATGTTGTACTGTTCCCTGATGCTTGTGTTCTATGTCTCCCTCTACGCAGTGTCAAGTGAAGAAGAGGGCGGAGACGGCGCTGTGGAGGCAAGCGGCGGGGATGCCTCCACCGGGCGACAACGCAAGGCCCAGCCACCCTCCCAGGACTTGCCATCATCTGGGAGCAAGGGGGCTGGTGCCGCGTCTGCCACTGCGGCTGTGGCGGAAGGGCCGGGTGAGCCCCCACAGGGGCTTGCAATGGCGGAAGATGGTACGGAGACATCCAGGTTGGTGGTCTCTACAGAGGAGGAGGAGCCCGCTTCTGAGCCGCACATGGGGCCTGGTGGGGGTAGTACCACTGGTGCAAGTGGTGCAGTCCAGGGCCAGGGTCAGGAGGCAGCACAGGTCACCGCGGAGGGGCCTGTGGATGTCCCTGTCCTTGATCCTGTGACTGCACCACCATGCACCAGCAGGGATGCCCCGTCCCAGGCCCGTCCGCAGGTAGGGGAGAGTGCCATGCCATCTGCCTCTCCACTACCTGCGGACGAGGGGTCCCATGAACGTATGGGCTCCGTCCTGATTGGTGTCGCGTTGCGCACGCGTGACATTCGTGATGACGTGCGTTCGTCCTGGGCGGAGAACGCACGCCATCACGAACAGCAGCGTCGCGACGTGGCACTGTTGGGAGGGGCCCTGGTCGATGGCTTCCTACATGTGTTGTGCACTCTGGTGGACCTCTCCTCCTCTGTGTAGACTATGCGCCCGTTGTTCTGCCTGCCGACTTCCGGCCCAGATTCCACCAGGGCCCCCTATGGACCTGGCCCGACCAACACAGCCAGATTGGTGGTGCTCACATCCCTGCCACAGTCGGGAGTTGGCGGTCCAGCAGGGGTGGACACCACAAATAGAGACCAGCTGATGGAGGATGTGCAGGCATCATCGGACAGGGCACATGGACAGCAGCAGCAGGAGCAGGCTGTAGGTGGGAGCAATGATGGCTCGGGGCAATCAACATCGGAGGGGCAGGCATCGGCTAGAGGGCAGGAGGACCCAGGAATGGGAGTGTCTTCCGTGTGGCAGCGGTTGGGCCAGCGGATAGATGCAGAGCGGCGGCAGGTGGAAGAGGCGCAGCTCACCAGGGTCAGGGCAGAGTTCTCCATGTGTCGGGCGTTGAGGCGGGCAGAGTGCCTCGAGGCAACTCACAGGGAGTTGGAACAGGCCATGAGTGCCTCCCTTCAAGACCTCGGGGCCAGGGCAGAGGCCCGCCTCCGGGACATGGACATGGAGTTTGATGAGGCCCTGGCCCGGGACAGAACAGAGTGAGACGCAGGACTTGCCCGCCGCCATTGTATATAGTTAGATAGTGTTAGGTTTCCTTTCTGTTTTTGTTTATTTTGGGGCGATTGGACAATGCACCACTTTATTAGGTAGTCTTTTTAGATGGTTTCATTTCATTTGTTGGGCTCCTGGACCCTGGATTGGTTATTTGTATATAGTCGAACAGTGGATTTATTATTATTTTTTTTTCATTTCACCATGGAGTAATGGATTTCACTTATTTTTTTTCCCTTGGATTTGCTTTGTTGGACTGAGACTTTGGACACATTTCATTTGGATTTCTTTGAATTCTTGATTTCATGTTTTTGATTATTTTCTGGACATGCTGCGTTTTATTTCTTCTTCACATTATTGTGTGTTTTCTTTTCATTACATTCATTTTGGGTTCAATACATTCTTGTTTCATACTTCGATGTGTGGTATTCTCTCATTGATTTCATGCATGTCATGATGTGGTTTTTCACATTCACTTGCATCCATTGTGTGTGTGAAACGGACATGTGTTCATTTACAAACTTGGGTTGTATCATGTAATGGGCATTTCTATGTGGGTGGATGCAATACTTGGTTGGGTCTTTGGGCTTGGGTGGCGTGGGGTGTGATGTGGCTGGCCATTAGGCCATTAGGCCCATGATTGAGGATCGTCATGCCGTGGGGGCGGGGGCACATGTGTGGAGGCCTGCTGGCAGGTGCCCCTGAAGGCTGGGGGGTGGGGGTGCTGGGGGACATGAGTGGGACATGATTGGGGGCCTGCTGGCAGGTGCCCCTGACTGCTGGGGGGTGGGGGTGCTGGAGGACATGAGTGGGGGCCTGCTGGCAGGTGCCCCTGACTGCTTGGGGGTGGGGGTGCTGGGGGACATGAGTGCGACATGAGTGGGGGCCTGCTGGCAGGTGCCCCTGACTGCTGGGGCGTGGGGGTGCTGGGAGACATGATTGTGGGCCTGCTGTCAGGTGCCCCTAACTGTTGGGGGGTGGGGTGCTGGGGGACATGAGTTGGTGATCAGTAGTGCAAGTTGACATGTGGCTTGGCTGGGGGGCATGCCCATGGTGGATGGGCTGCCTGTGGGAGATGACGTGGGGTGCAGGGTAGTCCCCTGTGGTGTGGGCTGCCTGCAGGGGCCGTGGAAGGTGTAGAGGGAACACCTGGGAGGACCCAAACTGCCAATTCACGTGTAGGACTCCCAGCGCACCCCCGAAAATCACGTACCCCACTCTGACAGCAAAATCACGTGTGAAACTTCCCGTGCACCCCAGGAATACACGTACCCCACTAACACAGGCCATATCGCATGTGAAACTTCCTGCGAACCCCCGATTTACACGTACCCCACTCCGATCCCATGTGAAACCTCCCCCGCACTCCAGGAATACACGTACCCCACTCGCACAGGGCCAATCGCGTGTGAAACTTCCCGCGCACCCCCGATTTACATGTACCCTGCTCCGATCGCGTGTGAAACCTCCCGCGCACCCCAGGAATACACGTACCCCACTCGCACAGGGCCAATTGCATGTGAAACATCCCACGCACACCCGATTTACACGTACCCCGCTCCGATCGCGTGTGAAACCTCCTGCGCACCCCAGGAATACACGGACCCCACTCGCACAGGGCCAATCGCGTGTGAAACTTCCCGTGCACCCCGATTTACACGTACCCCTCTCCGATTGCGTGTGAAACCTCCCGCCCACCCCAGGAATACACGTACCCCACTTGCACAGGGCCAATCGCATGTGAAACTTCCCGCGAACCCCAGTAATCCACGTACCCCACTCGCACAGGGCCAATCGCATGTGAAACTTCCCACGCACCCCAGGAATACACGTACCCCACTCGCACAGGGCCAATCGCGTGTGAAACTTCCCGTGAACCCCAGTAATCCACGTACCCCACTCACACGGGGCCAATCGCGTGTGAAACTTACCACGCACCCCCATTTTACACATACCCCGCTCCGATCGCGTGTGAAACCTCCCGCGCACCCCAGGAATACATGTACCCCACTCGCACAGGGCCAGTCTCGTGTGAATCTTCCCATGCACCCACGAATTACATGTACCCCGCTCCGATCGCATGTGAAACCTCCCGCGAACCCCAGTAATCCACGTACCCCACTCGGACAGGGCCAATCGCGTGTGAAACTTCCTGCGCACCCCCGAATTACATGTACCCTGCTCCGATCGCGTGTGAAACCTCCTGCGCACCCCAGGAATACACACATCCAACTCGCACAGGGCCTATCGCGTGTGAAACTTCCCACGCACCCCCGAATTACACGTACCCTGCTCCGATCGCGTGTGAAAACTCCCACGCACCCCAGGAATACACGCATCCCACTCGCACAGGGCCTATCGCGTGTGAAACTTCCCACACACCCCCAAATTACATGTACCCTGCTCCGATGGCGTGTGAAACTTCCCGCCCACACCCGAAATACATGTACCCTGCATTGATCGCATGTGAAACTTCCTGCGAACCCCAGTAATACACGTTCCCTGCTTGCCGTGTGCTGTGTGGCGGCCCTGTATACTGGTACAGGGTTAGTGCAGCCCTTTGCGCTAGATTGGGGATTTGGATGGCTTTTCCTTGCGCGAGGGGCGTTCTTGGGGGCGTAACTGGCGTTGCTGCAGGGTCGCTGCGCCACTGTGAGCCACGCCTGGTTTTGGTAGCTAAAATCCATGAATACGCTGTGCGCGGAAATGGATTTTAGTGCACGCGGCTGGCGCAGAGATTCGCACGCGCACACTGTGCGCCAGCTGCGTGCGCCACTTGTGCGCTAAATTCTATGAATTACCCTGTTAGTTTCATAATGAGGTGTGCTTCCGATAGATGTTTCAATTGATACCTTGGACTTTTGTCAGGAGTTTCCAGAATGCCCACATTCATATTTTTTACCCAATATGTGTTCCCTTCTGTCCTTGCCCCAGGTTGCTTTAGATTAGATTGTCATTTTCCTAGGAGCATTCGCTCCAATTCCTTACTTACAGCTAAAATTAGAAGCTGAACACAGCGAATGTTTATCATCCCATGATGAATAATCAACAATTACATGAGTAATCACTGTAAATTAAGGAACTGAGGAGACTAATTATAGAACAATTATACCAAAGGTATGTTGCTGGTTGAGGCCTGCCTGAGCCTTTGAAGGTGCACATGTATCTTTATTTGGAACTGGCTGAGTCAATCCTTTTTTCCAGAAGAAGCAGACGCTGGATTTGGTGTTTGCACTGGGCCGATGTCTCGAGGTCAAGAAATCTCAAATGCTCAGAAATCTCAATTACTTATGACCCAACATCTTCTGTACATTCTGTTAGTTTGAGACACCAATCTGAGGACATTCGTGGCCAGATGTGCAAGCTGACTAATGTGCTAGCAGTGACTTTTGAGAGGGCCTTAGTAAAAAAAAGTTGCTGTTGGCAAATCATTGGTCCCGACCATTTTGGGGACTGTTCAGGTTTTCAACCTGGAGACTTCCCTCATCGGTTTGTCACACAGAAGAGTCTGTGCGACAAGACAAATCATTGGTCCCAGGATACCAAAACCTCTGTTTTTCATTCCAATATCAGCTCAGGTCAAAAGAACTTGGGCTGAAAGACGGACAGCCAAAACCACCCAATGGCAGAACCCTTTCTTTTATTCTAGATCCTGCCCATTCGATTGCTACAGACTGATTCCTTTCGGGTTGGGCCACAACTCTAGGGGTTCCGCAGATACCAGATACACAATTTGAGGGACTATCAGGACATGGAAGCTCACATCATTATGCTGGAGCGTAAAGCAATCTCTCTGCCTGTAAAAAGCATTCCTTTCACCGTAGTTGCAGAATTGTCATTCTCATGTACTATACAACGCTCTGTTTTATGTGAGCAAATGGGGTACAGGATCCTCGCCTCTATGCCCTTTTTTCTCTTCTCATTTTGCATCGCTGTGTAACATATGACATATTTTCCCTTGCAATGTACACAATTAGTTCCATTTAAAGGTGGATTCGCTCAGCAGACAAATCTTTGTTCTTCATGAATAGGAGTTATTCTTGCTTGTTGCGAAACAGAGTTTTGTCATTTGGTAATCTCCCCTGCTGGGTCTTTTTGCCATTCAGAACAACAGAAAGCACCTCTTTTATGTTTTGCAGGGAGGCAAAGGAATGAATTCACAGGAAGATACAATGCTGCTTCCTTGGGAATAGTTTCTCTATTCTTTCCTCTTCTATCTCTATTGTTCACAAACTGAGACGCAGCTCCATTTATCACCGCTTTTTCACAGCCCCTCATTGGCCAAAACGGTTCTTGTTTCTGGACCTTCTGGAGCTGTTGATGGCCCCTTTTCAACCGCTTCCATTGATGAGATAACTGCTCTGTTAAAGGGATTGGCAACATTCTCCTTGCATTCTGTTCTTATTAGCCAGGTTCCTGAAGACACGGGGTCATTATGAGTCGGGCGGTAAGGGATACCGCGCACCGGTAAGGAGACCGGTTTCAGTAATCCCTTACCGCCCAATTCCGAGGTCCCTTAGCGGGAACCGTAAAGGACACGTCCTTTACGGGTCGCGCTAAGGGACCAGGGTGCTAATAACGGGCCTGCTATTCGCAGGCCCGTTATTTGCGCCTTTCCCATGGGAATGGGGAATGGTTGGTTGGATGGGGTCTTACCGGGTTCGCACAGGTCCGAATGTCCCGGTAAATCCCCTTTCAACCAGACCTGTGCCCGACCCGGTATTGGAGGCAACCATGGCGCAAATAGCGCTATTGGGCTGCCTCCAATCTCGGAATGAGGGTCTTTGGACGTTTTTGTTGAGGACCTAGATGTCATTGGGCTTGCCAGGAAACGATAAGCCAGGTTGAGCAACTGGATAAGGAACCTCTTGACAAGGTTGCTGGTAAGAAAATACTGCATTGCCGGTGCTACAGTGTCCGTGTGGCACAGCTGCTGGAATCTACAGTTGATTCCGAGTCAGCGTGCAAGCACATACCGGCATGCCGGTAACACCATCAAATGGCCCCAAAACCCCCCATACTGGCATCCTCGCTGACGCTGACTCCGAATCTGGCTCCGCGCACACAGACCTACCGGCACCGCTGTGACATGATCGCCGGAACAGGAAATGTACCGTCGGCTATTAAAAAAAACACAAACATTATGCTTTTGGCAAAGAGTTTATGAAAGGGGAATTTGAGTAGCAGATCGCCCTTACTGAGATGTAATTCCCTGCACCATCGTGTACTTAATACAAATCAAATAATCCAGGGCTTCTACACCTTTGCCAGATGGCAATTCCTCCCAGGGCCTTCATCTGTTCAGATTGCTAGGTTACTTCTCTGATGGTGAAGGTCCCCTCTCTGGAGTCACTGGACGAGGAGGAGGACCCAGGAGATTATACAGAATGAGTAACTTGTGGTTGCCCTTGTTCTTCCACACTACTACAGTGTTTTCCAAGCAGATGTAAAAGCACTTTTTTTCAAATATATGTATTCTCTTTTCACCCAACTCAGTGCAGGGAATGGACTGGAACAAGATGCAGTGGCGCTCTGGCAAAGAAATGTCTTTCCGGAGTGCTGCTCCATCACCCAGACCCAGGGGTCAGCACATGACTCGCTGGCACATCTCTCCTAGGTGCTGCGCCTTAATGACCAGACAGCCCTCAGAAGACTCAGCACAGGGCGCTGCATAGTCTTCTGAAAGCAGTCTGGTCGTGAAGGCTCAGGCTATGCCTGCTATAACTCCACCACGCGCTGCTTTTTCCTAGGGCCCAGGGGCTCCCACAGTCTTCCAAGCAGATCTGAAGCTGCATTCTCGCATGCAGAAGACCAGCTATTCAAAGAGTTTCAGCAGTCTGGGCACTGGAAACTGCAAAAGCCCCACAAACAGTGCTGCAGCTGTCCAAACTGATGTACATGTCCCGCAATTTAAAGACATGAATATGTGACCAATCAAATTAGGAGAGTCCATTATTCACCTAAAAGGGATTCTTGCTGAATGCATGTTTAACATTTATAATTGTGATGTTTCCATAATGCTCTTTGCTTTTATGCAAATCCCTAGGATTGGGTTGATGAGGAGATACTGTGCTGAGCAACCTGGCTGGGGGCCATGCCGCTTGGCCCCACCCCCACCTTCCCACAGCCCCGCCCTTCCAAAAAGGTGATGATTTCCCCAAAAATGGTTTCCATTTCCAGCACTGACCCAAGGTTTGAAGGGGGACAAAGTGAAGCAGTGGCTTCTGCAGGGAAACTATTATTAACATCACGGGAGCTTACAATCCACACAAGCATGCAGAGTATATGGGGGCAAAGGTGCCAACTGCCCTATTGTTCTGGAGCAAGGGGTATAAGAACATAATGTTGCCCTCGAGCAGATATTGAATGTTTCAGGGAGAATTCTGTTCAGGCACCACTTTGGCGAGAAATTAGCCCTTTTGGAGCTGTATATGGGGTTTTCAGTATCGGCATTTAGGTGGCTCCACACCCGTAAGAAGAAAGTATTGCACTTGAGAACAGCAGCTCCCTGGGCACACCTGACAAGTGATATCATGCAACGTTGGGCTTCTTTGTTTATTTCTGTGCGGTGCGCAGCAGCATTTATTTTAATTTGAAAAAATCATCCAAATTCGAAAATCCATCATTGCCCGCGCTGAAGATTTCCTGCAACGTTCCTCTGCTGCTGCTTGTGGGGCATAGGGGTGTTTGAATGCATTCCGCTCATGTTGAGCAGTACTCGGCCAGGCCTCCATCATGGCCGCCTTCTTCGCAGACACCGGAGTGCCTGTTTCAACATCTACTTCACTGCTCTGATTGGGCCAGAGGTAGTTGTATACCGCAGTAATATCAAACCTTGAAATAAAACTGGCAAGCACTTCAAGCACAAAGTAGTCTTCTCAGGGTTACTGGCTTTGTTTGAGCTGTAAATATGCTACTGGAGTAATAAAAATGCCTTACATAAGTGTGCCTTCAGCCACCTGATATGAGCCATATGCATGTAATTCACTGGAGGCCTCTTAAAACAAGCATTGACAAAGCCAGCAGTTTAGATAGGGATTTGCCAGGCACTGTTATATTCCCAGGTAATCCCACCATTGTGCAGATGCTGCCATTAGACGCAAGTTAATATCATTACTGCAGTGCCTGGCAAATGCCTACACAAAGGTCCAAGCTGCCAGCATTGCAAATGCTGGTTTATCCCAGCTGCTGCCTGCCCCTGAGACTCATCTGGAAGGCCAGGGATGTGTTGTGAAGTGTCTCGCCTGCTCTGCCTGCAGGCCTCTTGAACAGAATAAACTTTATTTTTCACACTCTGTGTTTCCAGTGGTGTTTGACTAATGGCCAGAAGTTAATTAATAGCTGCGGCAAACATCATGTGTAGGAGTGCTCTAACCTCTGAAATGTATTGGGTTAAGTGCTAATACAGATTGTATGTTGTGGAAAGGCTATGCACGCGTCACATAAAAAGATGCATGCTATGTCAAATGGTGACTTACAAGCAGAAATGTTAATCACAAAGGCCTTTCTAAACATTGTCTACTTTTTGAACTTTGTAAGAGCTTCAGGGTGGTTTAATGCGATCTGAAGTTTTGCACTGTCTGGTGTAAAATAATCAATCATCCTAGCTTTTAGGCTCTATCATGTTGCATTCTGGTACTTCTAGTCTAGCATTTCTAATGTGAAAAGCAATGCAAAATGAAATGCCACTGTTTACAGAGAACTACCTAAAGGCTGTTTCCACATATGTGTTATATTCAAGAGTGTGAATAATGTAGTGGCCCCAGATGACAGAAAGTGGGCAGTGATTGATTTGCTTTTCTAGCTTTGGTGCCTTTAGAATTCTGACATTGCTGAGATTACTTTGCATGTCAATTACTGTGTGAAACAGAAGGGAAAACATGACCTCTTCCAATCAAAATGGCTCATCCCATGGGGCTTATGTTCACATATATGTAGATTCCCAGAGATCTTTGTGCAACTTGCATGTATGTTAGAATTCATGGAGGGTCATCTTTGCACTTTTGTGATATTAACCCTTATTGTGCGGTATGCTCCTTTGGCACACTAAAAAGATGTCAATGATTTAACTACCCACTTTAAGGTTTTCAAATTGGTGCAGTTCATGATCATTTTACAGAATGGGTTCAGTTTGTGAACTGCATTAACAAATGTCACTCCCACAGTGAGAATCAACAGCCAGCACCCAGGCACCCACGTATACATATGTCAAATGGTCAAATCCCTCTGATCTCAGGAGATTGTAATTCCCATGAACAAGTAATTACCTTGGCAGAAGACGACTTTTTCACAGCGTGGGCAGTGGTTTGCGCAAAAGAGAAAAACAGCTCAGACATGCTGTTTCACGTCATGCTCTGCCACTGATAACCTGACGTCCTCTGCACTCCGTACACAGGTTTGAGAGAGACACATCAGGTCAGTCACAGGAGTGCAAGTGCCACAACCCATCAATCAAAACAAATTACTTAAGTTGACAGACCAGCCCAGAGGACAATCGCACACAGACTGATACCTATTTCACTGCGATCAGCGGTGTGTCCTGGGCCAGGCTCCTAGCAGCAGCCGGTGGAGCCATAAACCTGCCATTGTAAATCGGTAGGATGAGACCCTCCACTCGGTAGGGGGTAGGACTGCAAAAAAAGCAGTAGCCTACCACCTAAATCCGTAGGGTTGGCAAGTATGCATTCATTTACCTGTTGGTGGTACTGACCTTTATTGCACCAGGTATCTTGATGCTCCTGACACAGGCAACATGAGGGGACCTCCGGCTGACATGAGTATCACCATACTTCACCTGCCAGAGTCTTCCCTCCATGCAAGAGGCATAAAGAATACCCACCTAGGTTTCAGGCACATGCTGTAACAGAGAAAAATGCTATAGCTGGTATTTCAGAGAGATGGTCTCTACCCTTATGGCAAGGGTACCTCTACCCTGGATCACCCAACAGGCTTACCATTAATAAGCGATAGTGTCATAGGCCTACCAGCAGAACTCCTGAGATGCTGCTCTTTTCCCCCGTTTGTAACTGATGAACATTACATTTCATCACAGTTTCTCATATAACATAGGAACACATAGCAAATGCTCTCACATTCTATTTAGCGTATAGGTATTTCTCGTCTCATGTGAAGATAATATATGAGCATTAAAAAATGAGATAATCCAACAATAAGCAGTTCCCAATATATATGAATGTAATCCTAACATCTTATTCTATTATAAAATCTTAAAGTCTCAGAGCCAATCAATTGCTGTCTTTCCCTTCTCTAACTTAATTCTTTCATTTCTCCTTTCTGCCCCTGTCTTTCTCTTTCCTTGCTTTCTTCACATGCCTCTGTGCTGCCAAACTGTCTCCAGATGCCCTCACACAGGGATGGTCCCTGGCCGATTTTATACCCATGCTCTGTTGGTATTTGGGACCATGAGGGCTTTAGTATTGTGTTGTATTGTACTTGTCATTTGTATAGTGCCAATTTTACCATTGTTCTAGTTTCAATACGCTGTTAGTGGGAACGCCCTCGGAGGACCGAAGACCAGAGTGTTGGAGGTCATGGGTCATTATTATAATGCGTGTGTGCATTTGGCCGAAAAAGGCTAAGCAGGTCTGGCCAGGCTCTGGTAGAAATGCAACCCATGTAGTCAGGCATGTGGATGGGTGCGAGAAGAATGGGGGTGGCATTGGTGCTATTGACTCACTATGTGCCCAGTGTGCCCCAAATTATCATAGGACTGCACTGCATTCTGCTGTCAGGTGTTGAGACCACATTTTTTGTTGTAGTCCTGGCAGACCCTATTCTAGAAATAATAAACTCTAGAAATTGAGGAACAATGTATGCAAGACATCCATGGGGATGCAAATGAAAAATAAAAAATAAAACTATTGAAAAACACAGATAGTGAAGCGAAACATTGGATTGTATATCTTATTTCCTTATATTTCCTTATGGTTTATCCCACTTTCTGATTGAAACAAGGTAGTATGTTCCGAAGTCAATATGAACAGTAGGATAAAACCCAAAATCAACAAATTAGGATATATGAGTTGAGGTGGAATTGCTGAGAAACAAGGAAACAAGCTCCTTTGTATTCTATTGTACCACCGACTAAGTGATCCCTCTGTCTTCTCATGTCCGATTTCTTCTTTATTTTTTCTTTGCATTAATCTTGGCACCAAGCAAAATTTGCCAAGACTAAGGCCAATCACACACTGTGGGCTTTCTATCTATCTTTATGTAACACTCAAATACCCATGGTACTGGCCAATTTTGATACACATGTTCTATGCTGATCATGAGAATAAATAGTTTCTATTTTTATGGATTGCCGAACCAGTTATTGTTCGTGATGCATTTGTGTTTTAGGTGGTCATGCCAGGTTCCATGAGGTGTAGGTACCTAACCTTATGGAATTAAAATGATAAAAAAGTAAACTAAGTATGCCCAACAGTGGAATTTCCCCCTTTTTTGTACAAGCAGCCCTTGCTGTATACTAATGTGTGTGGTTAGCCATGCCTGGTGCCCGTGGGGTGGTGTATTATAAATTTCATTGCCTCCAATTGGAGGCGCTTTGATGTTAGGGCACCCGCTCAGGTTTGTGGCTTCTTCTGTTGGTTTATGCGGCTGTGAAAGAAAGGTGTCCCGTCAAAGTTTCGAAAAACATAGTTTCGAAATACAAAATTTGAATGCATTTTTTTTAATGTAATTTTCTTTTTTTGGTTCGTATAGTAAAATTAGTGGCTTTTCCCCAAAAAACAGGGGTTTGGGGGAAACCCCCCCCAAAAAAAAACATGCATAAAAAAAAATGCCATCCTTTTGTTTCGAAACACTATGACTGTCGAACAAATGAATATATACCGAAAGAAATGTTAAGCAGCAAACAACAGTCTATGTTCCAACTGATCGCCACAGGAGGCGAGATTCTTCTATATGGGTTAGGTGTTCAAATGCAGTGGAGGAGGCATTAGTTCTATGTCAAACCACTGTGCTGTGTTTTTTTGTCCATTTGCCGGGTGTGGTTGTTCCTGAATTTTGTGACTTTACATCTGAGAACGATGCTTTGAAGGAAGATGGGGTTGTGATAGGTGTATGAGAGTGTGTGTGTGTGTGTGTGTGTGTGTGGTCCAGGCAGCCGCAAACAAGGTGAGCACCGTCAGGTGTTTAGAGCGAAAAAAGGTCGGAGATTCCACAAACGTAGTCGGCCCTGCTTGGGGAGACAGTTCATACACTTCAGGTTGGGGTTTTCAGGATAGAGCGGTAAAGAGCCAAGTTTTGAGGGCTTTTTTAAAGGAGGGGTAGTTTTCGGTGCAGTAGATGTGTAGAGGAAGATTGTTCCAGATGGTGGCGATAGGATGGAGAAAGCTATGCCGGCAACTCTAGTGGAGTTGTGCGGTGGGATAGCTAGGAGCGGAGCTGAGCCCCATGGAGGTTTCTGAGGGGCTGGTAGTGGATGATTTGTTTCTGAATGAACCCAGGTCCCGATTGATGGAGCGCACGGTGTGATGCACATGGCTTTGAAGGTTGCTCTTATGCTAACTGGGAACCAGTGCAGGATTCTGAGTGTGGGGATGATGTGTTCTCTGGGTGAAAGGGCGAGGAGCAGTCTGGCTGCTGCATTTTGGATTTGTTGAAGTTTCTTTAGCTGGCATGCTGGGATGCCGAGATAGAGAGAGTTTGCGTAGTCCAGGCTGGAGGTGACAATCGGCAGTGTAGCGGAAACATTTTGAGGGTAGGTAAGGTATGGAAGATTTGTTTTAGGATGCGTAGGTGGAAGTTGCAGGTTCTGGACACAGAGTTGATGTGCTTGGAGAGGGAAATGTCTGTGTCCATGGTGCATCAGAGATGTTTGATGTTGGTAAAGGGGGGGCAACTGGGGCTCCCAGGGCAGGTGGCCACGGTAGAGGTTGTGGGATCAGAGCGGTTTTGCCACATATGAGGATCTCTGATTTGCCCTGATGGTCTAATTTGTAACTGCATATTGCCTGTGGGTCTGGGCTTGGGGGCCAAAGTAAGGGATTGCCCCGCTAAATGGATGGCCAGCCCCCAGAGGGGGCACTAGAGGGCCAGCCAGCATAGTGGGCCGCCCCCCTCCCTCTCTGGGGTACTCATCGCCTCACCACTCCCGAGGGCACGGCTTGGTTTTTGCCTTTAACTCAGTCTTAGAAGGAGGTCCCATGTACCTCCCACTATCCATATGGGGCCATGCTGTCTGTATGCCTTGTTGCCAGCCTATGCCTTCATATGTCAAGTATTCATAAGGGGGGCTGCCATATTGGAATCAAGCAACCCTGTCATGGCGGCCACCTGATTTTCCCATTGTTCCCTCTGGCTGGTGTGTGGATCACTCTCTCTCCCTGAATTTCTGCCCATGCTTTTTCATAGTTTTGCTGTGTTTCTTGCCACTGCAAGAGAAATGTGAGATTGGGTCAGCAGTTCAGGTTAAGGACTTCACTCATAAACCTTCCCTCTTCCCACTGTTCTTCACTATAACCTCGATCAGAGCTTGTGCATCGTGAGCATGACGGAAAACTTTAATTTCTATGTCCCCCTTGCATACATTGTCTGGTATCTGGCTTGGCAGAGTATGTGTTTTCCTAATGGTGAGTCTGGTATGGTGGGATTGTTATGGGGTATTCTCCATAAATCCGCAGGGTTTCTCGCTCCCTATTTCCTGGCCACACTATTTGGATTTTGTAATACTCACCACTTTACAAAAATAGCACATATTGTCTTGACACACACCAACTAAACCATGATGTCAACTACCATGACGCTATTCTGAATTATGAATCAAACGCTCTTGTTACTTCTCACAACTCGCACCTCTTCCCTATCCTCATATTGCACAATCTCTCTGACACCTTCAACACTGTGGCACATTCTTCAGTCAACCAAACCTTCCTCACTTGGCTTTGAGCACAATGTACAAGTGTGGCCTCATAGCTCTAGAGCCATCTCCATCTCCAGGAACTCTGATAGCTCTTCTGCGTTGCCACTGAGCATACAGGAAGGACCAGTCCTGGGCCCATTCCTCTTTTCTAAGTCTGCCTCTTCCTAGAGCAAACCCATGCCATCCTTTGGCTTCTTAAATCGTCACTTTGCTGATGATACCCAAATCTTCCTCTCCTTTTCCTTCCTGCACCTCTGACATCTCTGAGTGCATCAGACCCTAGCTTTCCATCATCCGATATTGGATGACATTGTGTTGTCTGATGCTAAACTTGCTTGAGATGAAAGTCGTCTTTCTCCGGTATTCAGTGCAAAACACTCTCCCCTCTCTCATCTATTTTCAAATTGATCTCTTCACACCATATACAAAGGTATCTGACCTTGGTGTTCCCATTGACACTGAACTCAAGCTAAATTTCTTCGTTGTTGCCACTGTCCTTTGGCTAAGTGCAAGCCTATAAATGTAAAGAAGCTGTGCCTGCACCCCCGCCCACCACACTGCCAAAGCTGTGATCTCCACTCAGATTCTCAGTAAACCGGACTACTACTCTAGCCTACTCACGGGAATCCCTCTCCCCTCTTTCACTCCCTGCCACATGCACACTCTGCAACCTACATAGATCGTCTCCCAACTCAGCATATCCCCCAGCATGTTGGGAGTCTCTCTATGCAGAATCACCCCATTTTAAAGTTTCTGTTCCTTTTTTCAAATCCATCCATCAATGGCCTCCACTGCCTGGTGGAATCCATATCTCTCTACTCTCCTCCTCAGCAAGCTCACTGTCCCACATCTACATTGCACTTCCTCCCATTTCTGCTCTTTTATTTTACTGGTCCTTCACCAATTTGAAAATGCACCTTCTAGCCAGAGAAGGTGCACCAACTATCCTGCTCTTCCCCCAGGTGACTTTGCCATCCAAACTTGATGGACAAATGTAGATAGGCTATGAACACACACCTCAAAATTGACTACCCATCTCTTTGTCCCCAAGTGGTCAACAAAACAGTGACATGTGTATCTATTTTCTTTCAATTTCATGAATACATCTTAAAACACATAAAACATATGATCAATCACATAATAAACACGTTAACCATGAATGTACAAAAATATTCTATATACAAGCAAAGTGTATTGTACGAAATATTATTTGAAAACAAAATTAGGGTAAATAAGTGACAGATTTTTCAACTTTTGAGGAAGTAGCAACATCCAGCTTCCTACATCTTGGTTGGAACACCATATTAGCGGTTTCCATAAAATGTCATCTGACACTGACTTGATTGAAAAGTGGGAATGGTAATTAGGAGAGTTGCTAATAAGTATTCTCTAATTGCATCCCCATCAACATTTATTAAAAATGGAGGGGACAAATCTATGTCACTTAGTTACCCTCATTTTTCTTTTCGAAAAATGGTGTGCCTGTGTCTCATTGGTATGTGGTCATTGGTATGTGGTCCCTGGTGTTCATGGGGGCCTTCCCACTGCTAGAGGTGAGTACATTTTTGTGTAGTGAAATAACATTCAGGTTTGTGGGATTGAGAATGTGACTCACTATTGGCTTGTCTCTGTGGCAGAGGGTGTAAATGCAGTTAAAGTTTAAGTTTGTGATTTAGTACTGCCTTGACTCACTGACTCTCCTATATTCTCGTATACTTGTGCTTTAGTAGCACTCAGTTGAAAAGTTCTTATTCACTGCAGCATGTAGTTTCTTGTCTTGTTGTTAGTCCTGGTATTATACTGTGAACTGCTGTCATTTCTCACGGTCTCCAGGCACTCAGGTGGATCTGAAAAGCAAGGGGGTTGGGAAGGTTAGTGCGGTTATGAGGGTAAAGCACAAGAGAGTTATTGGTAACTCCAGTTAAAAAAAAAACAGTCAATGTGTGCTGGTATGATTTGGTCGATTGGCATTTCTGTGTGGTTTGCAAGTATTCCTTTGTGTGTTGGGTGTTGTGGAGAGATGGAAGTGTTTGTAGTTTCTGTGTTTTGTGTCTGAGGTTTGTGTCAAGTCGGGTATGTACTGAGGTGGATATGCTGAGCCTTAGAGGGTTAGAGATTTATTAGAAGGGTTGGTTGTTTTTTTTTCAGTTGGTTGCAATGCGTTGGCCCTTTCGCTTAGTTTTGTTCGTGATTAGTTCGTGGTTGGCATCGGAGAGGTCCAGTCTCATGGAGTTATCTTGTGTTGTGGTGTGTGGTTTATTTGTTGCTCCAATGTTTTTCTTCAGCTCGGAGTGTTAAAGAGCCACATTTTGAATAATTTCCTGAACTTCAGGTAATCCACTGTTGTTTATATTTCCTTCAGGGCCGGGTTCCAGAGTTTCACCACTATTCAGGAAAATGTTTGTGCCCCAAATATTTTCTTTGAGTATCGTTTGTGTTCGAGGTGGATGTCGTTGCTGGATCTTAGTATTCATGTTGGTTTGTAGATGGTGATTTTCTGCTATATGCATTCCGCTCCATGGCTATGGATCACTCTGTGTGTTATGCAGAGCGCTTTGACGAACATTCATTTTTTGACTGACAGCCAATGCAATGTTCTAAGTAATGGTGTGATGTGTTTTCTTCGTGTGAGTTTAAGCAGTCTTGCAGCTGTGTTCTGTATTCGTTGTAGCTTCCTCTACAGGAATTCTGACATTCCAACGTAGGTGCTGTGGGTGTAGTTTGTTCTTGACATGACAAGAGAGATGATGGCAAGCGTTTTATGTGTAATGGAGAAGAAGGGAAGTCTTTTCTTTATTGTGTGTAGGTGGAAGACGCATTTCTTAACTACTTTGTTTACCTGTGGTTTTAGTGTTAGCTCATTGTCCAATAGGATCCCAAGGTTTTTGACCACTTCTGATGGTTCTGGTGGGTTGCCTAGTTTGGCGGGCCATGGAATGTGCTGTTTTTTTGCCAGGTTGTTGGTTGTAATCATGTTGTTGGGTTTGTCCGGGTGTAGTTTAGAGCTGTTGATGCTCATCCATTGTTTTAGTTCAATGAGGCAGTTGGTTAGTGTTAGGTTTTGCTTTTCATTGATGTTGATTTTATAGATGATTTGGGTGTTGTCTGTGTAGTTGTAGCAGGCGAGGCCATGTTTTTGGATGCGGTTTCTCAGTGGAGTCATGTAGATGTTAGAGTAATGGTGAAAGTGATAAGCCCTGTGGGACTGCACATGTTGTTTTCCGAGGTAATGATTTGAATAGCTCAAGGCAGATTGTTTCGGTTCTTTATGTCAGGAAGGATTTTAACCATAGGAAAGCAGTGTTTCCAATCCCAATATTTTCTAGTCTTTTGATGAGTGTCGTGGTTGAATGTGTCAAAGGCTTCTGAGAGATCGAGAAGTATTAATGCAGACTTAGTGTTGGAGTCTGCGTTGGCCTTTAGGTCGTAGCAGATAGATAGTAGTGCAGTTTCCAAAACTCTCATGGGTCTGAATCCTACTTGTGCATGCTCCAGCAGTTGGTTGTTTTCAACACATTCCAAGATTTGCTAGTAAATATAGCTTTCTAGTATCTTTGGCATATTTACTTCACTTTAATCCATTTATATTGTGCACCACGTGACCCGCATGCTTATGGGCACAGACAAATAACAAAATCAGCCAGAAATTATCTAAACAGTAGGGTCTTCAGTTTCTTTCTCAGTTGCTCAGTTGATGTCACTTTTCTAATATCTGGGGGTAGAGCATTCCATGCCTTAGGTGCAGCAAGATAAAAAGCTCCTTTCATGGCCTTTGTGAGATTGTGAGCTGGTATTACCAGCTGATTAGTATGATTGGACCTCAGAGATCTTGCACATGATTTGTGGATCAGTGATTCCCTCCGGTATAAAGGGCACACACCAGTCAAACATTTATGGGTCATAACTAGTAAGCAAAAGTGTAGTCTTGCTTCAATGGAAAGCCACTGCAGACTGTGCCTTGCATCAGAGACATGATCTCATTTTTGTAGCCAGTGATCACCCTGACTATGTTATTTTGTATAGTTTGTAATCTTGCACACTCAGAATTTGCTATGCTCACCAAGAGACTACTGCAGTGATCTATTTATGAGCCCACAATAGCCCTACCTAAAGTCTCACAGTTTACACACGATATATAAGGGCAAATCTGTACCAGCAATTGAATATAGTATGCTGTGGAGGAGTCCAAGCTACTGACCTGGGCTTTCATATTCAAATTCTAATCCAGATATATACCAAGGGTCTTTACTTTTTTTGTGTTTTAATACTACAACCTGCTACATTGAAGTAGTTGCATTGCACACTCAAATTCTGTATATTCAGATATATTCATTGCCTCCAATCATCAATTCTGTTTTTAATTTAAGTGCCAAGTCATTGGTCAACATCCAAGTTTGAATGAGTTCATAGGTTTATTTACAATATGTTCATCTTCAGTATGATTACCAGACAATGGGCCTCATTACGGGTCTGGCTGTAACCGTGTCGGTGCTACCAGCGGGTTGCTGGTGGACCCGTAAAATTGTACCAGCGCCTGTCTTCCTGGTGCCACCGGATCATTACAAGTCTGGCGGCCGGTAAATCAGGCACCAGTAATGTTGTTAATCCCCATTCCCATAGAGCCTACAGGATTCTATGGGAGTGGGGACATGGAAGAACCGGCACCGATGTTAACGGTGCCGGTGCTTCCGTGGCAGCTTTGCTTACCATGACCGATGCACCCGGCAGGGTCAGACCTGTAAGGCCAGTGTCTCCGGCAGGCAAACCCGTAGTCTGGAAATAAGGGTGCCGGTGAGCTTACCGGCACTCTTGTTTCCGGACCGGCAAACTTGTCACGAAGCCCAAAGTGACGACACGTTGTGTGTCATCTGCATAGTTGGTATTCGCTTCCAGAAGATCAAAAACTGGAACAGTGAAAATATTGAATAATGAAAAAGACAAGCAAGCTCCTTGAGGTACACCAAATTTGAGACAAGAGGGTTGAGCTTTGGCTTCCTTACTACACGATTACTTAGGAAGGAACCAATTCACAGTGCAGCATTGTCTGAGAAATGGGCTACTTCTTTTAGCCTGGTGACCAACAGTGAGTGGTCGACCAGATCAAAGGCTGCGGATACCTCTAGTAGCATGAGTAAAGCCAATTGACCCTTATCCATTGTCTTTAACAGTCTAGACTTTAGATCAAGAAGTGCAGTCTCTGTGCCATGCCCCTGTCTAAAACCTGATTGCCATTTATTTAAAATCACATGTGTATTCAAATAATATGACATTTGCAGGTAGGCTATCCGATCTAAAATTTTTAAAAGAAATGGCGCATTGGTGATCAGCTTATAATTTGTAGGTATGTCAGGGGATAGGCTGTTTTTTTTTTAAACGGGGGTGATCCAGGCATTCTTCAGAATATCTGGAACATGAATTTTCTTAAATGAGGCATTTATAAATTTACAGAGAACAGAGAGCCCCTATCAACCGTCGAGTACAGGCCTTAATGATAACTGCCGGGCCTATATCACCTTTACAGCTAGTTGGCTAATCCTTATCTCTGAAAATATGTCCCCCTGAAGATCTCAAGTAACATACCCACACTGTAGGGTCGATATAAAGCGCCCCTGCAAAGTGAGATAGGATACAGACAATTGGGTTGACTGTTATATCCTCACCCTGTTCCTGCTGTACCCTTTTGTTTACTAGGCTGGTTGAGGTAGCCTATGGGGTATTGCGTTTATTTTCCGACGTTGGAATTACTTCGAAAAAAACTCATCAAAATATATGGGGGGAGGGTAATAATGGGTGGGGAGGGGGATGATGAAGTCAATGGTTTTCTTTCGTAGTAATTCTGATGTCTGTATCCTGAGGCAAATGCACCTAAGAAACAGACTAAGGTTTTAATTACAATGAAAACCTACTATAATTATAATGTTAGTCCGTACAATTGTGTGTAGTTTCAAAGCACTAAGTCACATGATAAAATAACCTGAACAAATATAAGAGAAGTAGTAATTGAAACATATGTTCATAAAGCAAGTATGCATCACTTAGAAAAAAGAAATGGGGTGGAGCCAGTCCCACAATCAGGTCAGACATAGGTCTCAGCAACCCGCTTAGCTACCATTCCAAATGTGTACCTCTGTCTCATTTATCCTATATTCCTTATCAATTATCCTCTGGAGTTATTCCCTTGCACCACATTCTCAATGCCCCCTGTTTCTTGCTATTAACTTTCAGACCTTTGTTCCCCTTTTGCT
This sequence comes from Ambystoma mexicanum, assembly GCF_040938575.1. NCBI lineage: Eukaryota > Metazoa > Chordata > Amphibia > Caudata > Ambystomatidae > Ambystoma > Ambystoma mexicanum. Next base: position 73,055,133 of record NC_090926.1, on the reverse strand, counting down.
CCACCCGTTAACTATTAACTCAATCCCCTTCTCTTAGCATGCCCACACTACTTTCCCATGACCAAGTTGCCCAGTCACCAATTGCTTGTCACTCATGCTTTTTAATTGCCCATTACACCACGCCTGTTCCTTGCCCTTCAACCATTCCTAATTTCCTCGCTTACAGTCAGACAGTAGACTACAATGATTTACCAGCCAGCCTCTGCAAACCACGACAAGAAGCCAAGGACGGGGTTTTGCTGGCAAATGTGGGAATAGGGTATGCGGAAGGACAATGCAGAGCGAAAAAGAGAGTAAGGGGATGTAGATTTATTTGTGCTCCCAAGTTGCAATTTCTTAGAAAGTTAACTGCATTTTGAACTCACAGAAGCAGAGAGAACTGCAAGGGGAATTCGCCTTGGACCTGTTGATGGAGAGGGAGCAAGAGCTGCCTATTATATGGATGTGTGTTTTGAAATAAGGTGGTGTGTGTTTCTATCAGTTTCTGTGACTGGGTTAATGTGTTTGAGTGTATTTGTGAGAGTGTAGTGTATACGTGGAAGCGTGAATTAGTGTCGAAATATCTGAATCTGGTGTTGATTTGCATGTGTGTTTTTTGTTGCTCACATATGAGAAGAGTATTCTGGACAAGGCAATGAAAAACATTCACAAACTTAGGGGGTCATTCAGAGTTGGAGGTAACAGTTAGATCATCATTATTTTGCAAATACTGTTGATTTTACCGTCCACCCAATACAGGATTTGATCAAATACCATCGGTGGTATTCCATGGGAATACTAGCGGTGGTATTTTAGGTGGGCTTTTGCAGTAATTCCACCTATTTTTTCTCCACCAAAATCTAAACTGGCCCCGTATTTATTAAATCTTTCTTTTTACTGTACAGAACCAAATCACAGGTGCTTCCCTTCAATGGAGTTAAAACAGGTTTTTATAAAGGGCCTTGTTGAGGGGGTAAAAAGGTGGACATCTCTGATTGCCTCCTTTCACCAATGTTCCCACATAATGCATAGAAGGGCCAGAATATAACCTTTTGTGCATTACAAAAATGAACAGTAGTGATATGAGCCACTACTGTGCATAATCTGCTATTTAAATGCATACATTGGCTGGTATGAACATGTCCCTGCGGTCTAGACTCTTCACCCCCTCACTCACTGTGTAGGCCCATGTGTGGGGGCCACCCAGGCACATCTGCAGCATTGCTGAAATCCAGACGTATGCCTTGCCCCATTTACACAGAATCTGAACCGGCTTTGCAGTACTCACTACCTCTGTAGCAATCTAGATTCTGAAGGATTTCGTCTTTTTCTATGATTTTTTACATTTTGGAGCTGTGGCCTCTGGGGTAACAGCCCAGCTAGCCTGTGGGAAATTGCCCCTTTGTCCCTCCGCCCCTCAGCCCCTGAGTATTGGATAGCAATTGCACAAGTCACTAGCTTCTGTTTGAAAGTCCTAGAGCCTAGTTGAGGCCAAAATGACGGAGCATGAGCGTGAGGGGTTAAATTAAAGGCCACAAAGGCGCTGTAAAATGTGATGGGATTTCTTATACATAAGAACTTACTATAGGTTACTCATTTTTAGTGAGGCTATTGTGAGCCCAAGAGATGTGAAAGCTATCATGCTACCTGGCAAGGTGGGAAGATGGTGGGTAGGACATAATTGAGCGCATAAATGACTTCATCTCTCTTCGTCCACAGATGCTTTCTGTTCAGTCTCCCAGGGCACATGTCATTCTAAGGATAGGATGTCTGCCTGCCTAACAAGATCAAGAAATTGATCTACTTTCCCATAACTTAGTGAAAAGGGAATCTGACCCTACCTACTCACAACCATGTTTAACTAGGTTGACTTGGGGTTGCATAGTACTGGGGCACAAATCATAAAAATCAGAATGCACCATCTTGGTCCTACCATCAAAGAAATCTGAATGCTGCATTCCGGTGGCTCCGGCTCCTACTGCAAATGGAAGCGTCTTCACCTGCACCCAACTTTTATCTGAGTCAGCTCACTTAGCCGCATGATACTCAAAGAGAAGAACATTCTGCTTTAGTGAATTTACACCGTACAAGAAATTCACGGATCTCCTGCCCAGAATGTGTACAGTCCTTTCCATTTTCTGCAGAAAAACGCCTGCTCATGTTGACTTTTCATTATTAAGTATCTTAGCATAAGGCAAACTAACATGGCTTCCAAAGTATTAGTGGAGCAAATTAAGGTTCTCGTGAACTGAATGTCCTCACCTTCTTTATAGTGTGGAAAGAGTTGAGGTGTTAAATGATGACCTGCCCATTACTAGACAGAGTGCCATGCAGTGGTGAGGCGCGCGAAGGAGAGGAAATAAAGTGAGTAGGTCTGAGCATAGGAGCAGAGATTAGGGGATCAAGCAGGGACACACTCTACAGAGATTTGGAGTCATGAATATAGAATGCACTCTACTATGTATTCAGAGCAATTACAGAGCCATGAGAAAGAAGTCGCAACATTTGACAGGAACAAAGGACAAGAACTTGTCACTCAGTTGAAGTATGAATTAGTACTAAGCAAAGAATTCGAGAATTGTGTCATGTACAGAGAAAACATGTTCAGTGACAAGAATTGTGGTTGTGGAGAGGAAATCAAGAGATGGGTGGTAGGAAGTTAGAAGCAGGCAGCTCTCATAATGTCAATGAGAATAGTAAAATAAATGTGGGTCATCGTCAATCAATATCAGCTGATCATTTGCAGAGAAAGCAGAGAATACATGTCTGGACAGAGATCACCGAAAGACCAGGAAGTCCTGATGGGGCGCAGGGAACATATGATTAAGTAACAATTGACCAGGAAGCCTAGAGTAGTGGATCCACTGTAGCAGGCAGGTCATCTATGTGTGGGGCGAGATGAAAGAGTAAACATTGTTCTAACGTTGACAAAATGGCATATGAAAACCCAAAAGAAGAAATGAGAGATCAGTAAAGGATTTTTATAAGGAGGGCATGAATGAGCCAGCCCTGAGCCCAGGTTAACCCCCACACTTTGAGTGATGCAAGAACGGGGGTAGGGATGTGTTACTCTGCCGAACACTTCTACGAAATGGTGGCAACAGGACGATTTCCACATGTTTTCCCCAGGTGTGGGCCATAGCTGTTTGTATTACCTATCTAATCAAGTTGGAATTGCGTGGAAAAAAGCATTTTAGCACTTTTCTTAATGACCTATGAAAAAACACAGTCCTGAAAAGATCATGTTCTAATCTGTATTTATATTTTGAAAATGTTAGATGCCTGCGCAACTCAGCAGAAAATGCCTGACATTGCTCTGAATTTTCCAGATGACACGTGTTAGACTATGATCGAGTCTGACTGGTAATATATATTGTAAGATATTTTTAAAAATCGCTGTACACAATTGCATGTTATACCTGTACTTGTGTGTACAAAATGGTCTCTAGCCTTCAATAGTTCCTTCACCACCAGCTGAATTTAAGTAACAAAATCTATTTGAACGTTATTCAAATGTCAATTTCTTTTTTGTCCAATAGCATTAAGTTGTGGCCTCTCAAATCAGAAGCAACTCCAGAAGAGCGGACCCAATGTTAGAGAACAAAACTCCTTAATTCATAGCTCAGATAACACCTTTGGAACTCTATGCTTGACAGAGTATGAACACATTAATTGCCTTGTCTAAAAAAGGTGTTTATGGTGGCTGCGAAATGCATTTGGACTCATTATCAAGTAAGAAGAGGGTTTTTACATTTGTGATATTTGAGGTTTTAATACTTAAGTCTGAAAGCTTCAAACGCTGGCCAGGGTCGGATTGGCCCCTCAACCATTCGGCCCGTGGCCAGGCTGAAATCGTCTCTGGGGAACTAGGGGACGGTTTCTGGCCATGCCTGGGCCGGTTTGGTAGAAAATAAAATAGAACAAAAAATATATATTTTTTTCTACCTTTTTTCTTTCAAAAAGCCTTTCATTCTTCTTAGGTCAATAAATGAGTGCCAGCTCAGGTTGGGTGATATTGTATGCATATTTGTTCTATAAAAAAGAGCTTAAGCGTAAGTGCTATACAGTAACACATTATCTTTTGGCCTTGGACGTCCGCTTGGATTCACAATAATTTAGTCTACTTAGGAATTATGCTATTTAATGCCATTTGCTGTTTCGTCAAGGTGAAAGATCGTGTTTCATCGCTTCCCGGGATGTCACTTTGAGGTGGGGTCAAATGACATCACTTCTGGTGTTGTCATCAGAGGTCAAGGGTCGTGAGGCAAGGGGTGGGCCACTTTTTTGAGGCGAGGGCTGGCCCACTTTTTTTTGGGTGACCGGGCCTGTTTCTTGTCCCATTCCGACCCCGACGCTGGCTCATGCCCCACAACTTTTGCCTGTAGTTGGCTCTGGTAAAAGGCTGATTAGCAAAACATATTTGGCCAAATTTGGTAAAAAAAAATCGAAACTGAGAAATTTCTAAAATCTCAGACATACCTTTGAAATAATGAAACGTTTCTTCCTCTAACCCATAAGTGTTGATATGTATTTGAATCCAGTACATTATAAATGATTGTCGTTTGAACGAGTCCCATACTACACCGAAACTAATGTACAGTCTTATCATACCACTTTTTAATTACAGCTTAAACCTGTACTCAAGTCAAAGGATGTAAGCATTGTATTCAACTAATTCGTTATGCATTTTTCAGTTGATATAAGTTCTGTTTGGAAAGTTTGATGAAATAAGAAGCACTGTTGTTAGTTTTTTAATTAAACATTTTTATTTGTGTTGTTTCGTTTTGTCATGAAATATCCAAGATAAAATAAACACCATTCAAAAAAGATTACATCGTAAGATGGAAAATAATACAAATAAAAAAGTTCAAACAAAAAGTGTTTTTATTTTTTATAGAAAAGCTTTCTACCTTTATTGCAGAAAATAGAGGGGGTCGAGAAAGACAGAAAACGTACAGTGTGACAGAATTATTTCACAAGAATTATTAGTGTTTGAGATGGGCACGTTTCCTATTCTACCACACTTAAAATCCGTATTGCAAAATATTTTAGAAAATTCTATTTTACATATACAAAATAGTACATATCTTCTTTTGATCGTCCTTGTAACCCTTTCCCCAGAATATGGCCTACCTGCTGACCCCATCCCGCCCACTTAATTCCCTTTAGCCCTCCCCCTCCCTCCTCCTCCAAAATGTTTACAAGTTCAGGCAATTTGAATAAAGAAATATCTAAAGGTTTGGGGAAAGGGTGTTATAAAATAGTTGATTCAGACAACATGCCTAGTTAAGGGAACCTTTGGGAGAATATGAATGGCTATAACCTGGAGCACTTTATACATTGTGTACATCATCCACTTGGCTACCGCAATGCTGAATCTATGAGCATCCACTGCTAAGACCTTGGAATGTTCCAAGATTCTGTGCCACAAACCTGCAGCCCTTCTGTCATGCGTCAGTGGGTCCTCAAAACGTCCCTTACTATTCAAGCTTTCACTAGACCTGCTTTAGAAGAGTGAACCCAGAATTCCAAGATGGCCACCATGATATCAAGGGAATCCAAAGGTTTTTCCTACACAAATCCCAGTTTCTGTTTCTGCTACTGTGTGATTACTTCAGCTTCAAGATTGATTTACTTTTTTTCACTTAGTGTGAGGTAGCTTAAACTAGGGAAGTCCAAGATTTTGTAGTAAACTTCCTTCATCTTGGTTGAGAAAAAAAGTTGAGGGCAAGTACCTTTAATGTCCTGAAATGATTTTATGAACAAAAACAAAAAAATAAAAAAAAGCCGAGATCAGTTTGTACTTTCCAAAAGTTTTCTTTATATTAATTGATGTTAAAAAATACACATTTGTTTTACAACAATAGCACCATTTTGTTTATTATCATACATAGTACTCCTGCTGACATACGCTTGGGGGTATTGTTAGACCTGCACTTTGTACATCCATTTGAGGGGGGCCTTCAAACATGCCAGTTAGTTTCACACCTTCACCTGACCCATGGGTCTTACAAGAAGACAATAAATAAATAACACCATTGTTTTACTTCGCAGTCTGCAGAGTTATGGTCTTCGAATAAAAAAAGTCCAGAATTGAAGCATGTGGATGAATGGGATTTTAGGGTCGGTTCAGCCATTCAGTGCAGAAGTCCTAAAAGTGATTGGAAAGTACTCAGGTCCTTAGGGTTTTTATTTAATTTTATTGGATTTTTAAAAGTTTTTACAAGAAGCAGACTGGGCCAATGTCAACGCCAAATTCCTGATCAGCTCCACCAATATCCATAGGTGCAATGTCCACGATAGGCAGACGAGAGGTCTTCTGCGTTCTGTATTCAATGACTGTCTTGCCCCACTTGCCAGTGTGTTTCTAGAAAGCAGATGAAAAAGAATCACATTATTAGTTGTTTTGCTAACATGTGCACTTAGCATGCATTCAAAACAATCTAAGACTGTTCCTGCGCTATAAATATATAAATCTTCCTAGCAGCTCTCTCACTAAACTGACTTCTTAGTCAGAACAATTAGAATGTTACCCTGTCCTGGCCAGATTGCAAGACATTGTGCATAAAGAGGGTGTTTTTCCAGATCCAAATACAACATTTGCATTTTCTTGCTCAATTTCCAAATGTTTAATTGTGCCCCAAACTATCTTACTTTGCTACACACAAATAATGTACATTTAGCTGTGGACAATTCCGAATGTCACAGTACAATGTCTTGTTGGCATTGGGTGAAGAGTGTGTACCTTCCCCAACTTGTACTAACTATATTATGGACTCATAAAACTATCATCTAAATGCTTAATTTAAACCTAATTCTCACAGAAGTGACATATTATGAACCTTTCATCATGGGAAGCTAAACCTTTTGAACATTGCAGTCCCGCATTAGCTGTAGCATTCATCTAAATTAAACATTATCATGTACTGATATCTGGCTTTTGAAATGTGTATATGATACTTATACTCATAGGAATATAATGTCTTGTGGTCCACACATTGGATTCTTGGAATATATCCTGCATCATTGCATTCCATTTTAACAATTCCATGTTAAGGAAACTGCCCTCTTATTCCTGAACACCAATTTTGATACTCAATAGGTTTCTCTTATCTCTTACAACCTGTATCATTCTTTATTTTAATGTGAAATTCTGAAGAAAAATGAATATGATGTATTGTGACTAACCTTGCATCCATCTTCCAAGGCATGATATGTAAATCGGCTGTTGCCCTCTGCCCTAATCTCCACATCATTTGATCCCTGTAGTAAAAGTGCCTTCTTTAGGTTGCCAGAAGCCTCGTCCATAAAGGCGATGCTGTTCTTGCAATGGTAGGTAATGTTCTGGGATGCATCTGTAGACAGCAGGCGCAGGAAGGTCATCTGGATACTGGCAGTGTTTGGTGCAGAGCTGTCATCACCATAGCTGAACTGCAAAGCGAAAAATAAGGCAGAGATGCGTGTTAAATACAAACGTGCACACATAGTTGATAGCCTACTTGAGTCACGAAAACTTACAAAATAACATCTAACCAAATTCATTATTTTCTTGTAAATGTAAACGTAAATAAATTAAAGCAAACAATAGTACCTTCTGCAAACGGGCACCTAGAAGTAAATTCAAAGTTTATAATGTGTAGTGGGCACTGGATATGAAATACTCACTTGAAAGCCACCATTGATGGTCTCTCCGAACCAGATATGTTTCTTGTCCTTGCTCTTGCTCGTCCACCAATTTTTGCTGGGAATCTGTGATGGGTTGGGATAGACGCATGTCTCACCAGTTTCCATGTTACAGAAGACCTTAATGGCATCCACTGTGCAGCCCTGGTTAGGATCAATCCAGTAGTCTCCTACATTGTAAAGACAAACATTAGTGCTGAGGCATTTTGCATTTGCACGTTCATGCTCCTATGACCCACTCACTCATTAACATAGCCCTTGGCAGATGAGAAACCGAAAAACATTTCCATTAAAATGATATTGTTTTGCAATCCTAGAAACCTAGAATCACGTACCGCTCTTCCATTCAGGATGGCACAGTTTCAGGTCACGGCAAGTTCGGGCTGGGTTCTTTCGGCTGCCTTCAGGGCTACGGATGCTTTCAATCTGGTTGTTGAGGGATTTCAGTGTGGCATCAACTTCTGCATCGTGCTGGCGAAGAGAACTGGAGGCCTGGTCAGCACGCATGTAACGGAGGGGATCGGGTCCTTTCTCGGGCTGAGATAGGCCAGCAAATGCAGACATGTCGATGCCGGGGCCGGGAGGACCAGGAGGACCAGGTGGACCAGGATTACCAGGAGGACCCTATTGGAGCAAGCATTGAAATAGGGTTACTTTCAGAAAGAGATACATATACCTTACAAATTCGTGGATATTGTGAACAAACATTAACTCTCATTAGTCATTGGAATTGGCAATTGACACCTTCCACAGTGGTTATCACAATTCAGAATAATGAAGCTATTATTCTTGGGAGTCTCACAAAGTGTCTTGGGAGGATAGCTCAGGGGCAACATGCTTGCCTTAGAAGCAAGAAGATGAGCAACACAGGTTCGATCCCCTGGTCCGCTCTTAGAAACCTCTGGGTATTAAGCGTGTTATAAATAACCAATTACGATTTGCTTGCTATCATTTGCCAATTTTATAAGTATTAATTCAACTATGCGATTTAGTCTAATACTTTTCTGTCAGTAAGTTATAAAGGCCACGGTATTCTACTGAATAATATGTAAATGGAAGTGTTTCCAATATGCATTCTTAGAATTATTATGAGTGTTTGAGATATTTAATAAATGTCTTTAGATTTTTCCCAAACATTACCATAGTGAAGGTGGCCAGAAGTTAATACAAGAAAGTAATTTTAGGATAATTAGTTATTAAGTTAAGAATACGTGGATTAACTGTAATGTAATCTAAAAACATATACTTGAATGAAACTGTTACGGGTGGATTGGACAGTCTCCTTCTGACCTCTGACCACATTTTTTGCAGACTCCATGTGTTTCATAATACATTTGATTTAAAATAACATTTTAATCTCAGATGAGATACTTTTTTGCATTATTGAAATGAAATGCAATGAACAGAAGTAGTCTTTAAGAGCACAACTTCATGAATATAGAATAAGTGTATGCTCTTTTGCCTAGTTCAAAATGGAAACACTGAAAGAACCCAAACCATAGTAATAACTCACAGATGTTAACTTTGGTGAATTTTGGAAAATGTTTTCGAAAGCTTAATCAATTTCTTTCTGTGTTTTGCACCAGTTAAAATGGAAACGTGCACTTGCATGGTGTGAAGCACAGATAGATTGGGTTCAACACACAAAGTAGTCATTTAATAATGGCTTTTGTGCCCTTGCAATTATGTTGTTTCACCGTAGATCAGAAGGACAATGTTTCATGAATGGTATCATGATTGCAACGCTGTGCATTATTGACTAACCATTTCTGTTTAACTTCACTATGCATTTAACATGACCCTTATACTTACAGCAGGACCAGTTTCACCACCACGACCTCTGGGACCGGGAGGACCAATGGGACCAGGCAAACCATTAGAGCCATCTTTGCCAGAAGGACCAACTGGGCCAGGGGGACCCTAAAAAGAATGAACAAAACTCTGGTTATAGCACAGCTCCAAGTGATGTAGCAATCCCTATTGGAACAGATGATAACATGTGAATGGCACACCGAAACCTAATAAGCCACCAAGATGACATGCAATAGGAGATACTAAAACAAAGGAAAGGGGCATATTACAGTGCTGATTTTGTTAATTGTTGGTGATTTTCTATGCCCAATGAGCTTGTAACTGGCCTCTTCTCATTGGCTATTAGCTCCATCTCACCCCTGAGGTGTAAAACAAACCCAAGCGTAGAAAATATGGATTTCTTTACCTATGGAAACGTGTGATCTTTGGTTGCCATTTATCGTAATACAAAAGGTAATACACTATCTGCTTTGTGTGCAGGTTTCCACTCGTGTACTCTACGTAATACAGAAGAGCTTTATTAAATCAAGTTAATTTCTGCAGTCTGTTCAAGTATCACATTTATTGCAAATCCATATATTCATTTTGAAGAGATGTCTTTCTATACTGGGATTCGAGCACAATAAATTGATTTTTTAAATATGTATGTATTTTTGCCCAAAGCGTAGTTGTCTGTTTAACATTTTTTTTTAAAACATTTCTTCTTGCTAAGGGCAGGTCGGCCAGTGGTTGGGACTGTTCTGGATATATTTGTGTAGTTTAAATGTGCACACAATACTTACTCTTGGACCACCAGGGCCGGCGGGGCCAGATGCACCTTGATCACCAGCTGTACCCTATAGAAAGAATAAAATCAAAACATCATTTTTTGTCTTCTTTAGACAGATAATTGTCAACTATTCATGATCCCTATTAGTGACTCAAGATTCCAGTGCAATGTAATTAGCGAGGTAGCCAGTAGCATGAGGACAGAAAGCATTATAGATTGAAAAGAAAATGTTAATATGCCCTTTACTGTGACAGTCATGAAGAGTGATTCACCCTACACAATTCACAATGGTTGGACATCTACTGGCTAAGCGGATGGATGTTTAATCAGTTTTTACATTTGCTTTCTTGCTAAGTGGAGTACTTTTAAAGCACTTGAGCATTTTAGGAGCGCAATTTTCAGCTGAGCCTTTGTGAACACACGAGATGCGTAGGCTGTCATTCTAACTGGCTAGATTGGAAGATGGTGGGTAGAACATAATCTAAGGCATAATTGACTTCACCACTCTCCATCCACACGTGCTTTCTGTGTAGTCTCCATGGCGCACACGCCGTTTTAAGTATAGTTTAGCTCACACACAAGATCACTACATGAGCTATCTTTCCCTTAACTTCGTGAAAGGGACACCCGATACTACTCACAATGATGTGTAACTAGGTTGTCTTGAGGTTGTATAGTAGTGGGGCGCACATCATCCTACTAAACTACTGGAGATCCCAGAATCAAAACTCCTCTATTTAATATTTTGTTAATTAAATACCTGGATTCTTTAGACATTGAAATTGCTCTTCCATATCTTTCAACACCCATGTCATTGAAGACACTTCAACTATATTTATTAATCTTTCCTTTTTTGTTGGTAAAACAGGCATGACACCATATGGATGATTTGGACTATTTGCATGGGCATGAACAGGAATTCTACTGGGTCCATAGGCTTAGCAGAACAAAAGGAGCAGGTTGTAGGAATATTAAACTCTGACCAATTAAATTAAAGCTTGCTGTGGAATTTAGCAACAGTGTTTCAATTCAAGGTCAGGTCGGTTCCTTGGGTTAGCTCTCAATTTATAAGGAAAGGAGCATGCATACCAGTCTCATAGTGAAAGCTGCTGACTGCTCAAAGACCTTTCTGGTCTTTCTGCTGTGGGTGGTGGTTGTAACACTTTAAGCTTTGATTATGTACAATACTGGTCCAGTGCTCAGACTTGGGCAGTACATGCAAAGCTGCTTAATTTAAAATATGTTCAAATTGACTTTTTCTTAAAATATATTATAAAGAACACCCAGGACTAAGAAGTGATCAGGTCCTTCATTATCTGGACATGCCTGTCTGCAACCTATAAAAATCTATTTGTGTGTTTGCAGATATGTTTCAAATCTTTTATTCACTGAAGCAAGTTAAGATTGTCTGCCAACATCCATAGCAAGGCATCATGCAGTCCCTTTTAATTAAGATCAACATATATGTGTATACTGTTACTTACAGGAGGACCGGGCAGACCCTGAAGACCAGTGAAACCTCTGTGACCTTTCTGTCCTCTCTCGCCAGCTTCTCCAGCTTCACCCTTATCACCACGAGGGCCTTGGGGACCCTAGAACAATACATTTATAGTGCAAAAATGAAAATGGGAGAAATGTGATAATACCAGTTTGTAAAGCAAATCAATCTCTGTTTCCCCTTTACATTAACATAGGACATCACTAATAAACGTACATTTAGAAAGCATATATATGCCTATAAGAAGGGAGTGATTGTGTCACGTTCCTTCCTCTTTCTTCAATTATTTTCAGTGAGACCAGGGAATGATTGCTTGATAATTCTGGCTAAACAGTGCCTTTTTTTGGATGCCTTAGAGCCGCCTCCAAAGGGCAGGATTATGACTCCATCACTGGGCATCACCCCCCGAATGTCCATGCCATGCAGCATCTCTCCACCACTCCCATCCCTGCCACGTCTTGTCCTCCACACTTCACCACCTACCTGCCCTGCCCAAAGCAGCCATTGTACGCCCTGTCTCCTCCAAGCCAACCCTACACCCCAATGCTCTTGTTTCCGCAAAACATACACCTGGACTACCGATGGCGCCCTGAACTTATGTCTTCTGCTCGCATGACACACCCCTTCCTGTTGAGGTCTTCAGCATTTCCTGTGTGGCCTCTTTTAGGGGGTTCCAGGAAAGACAGCCCAAACCCAAAGACCCAACACCAATCAACAAGATGATGTATGTTTTACAACTTGATATAAAACGCAAAAGATACTTACAGGCATGCCACGGGCTCCAGCAGGACCAGATGGACCCAATGGACCTTGAGGACCCTAGAAGGACAGAAGGTATGTTTAAGAGTACTGAATGTAGGAAGTAAATAAAATGATACATAGCAAAATTATCTGCTTATTGTGTTACTCCTAGTCTTGTAAACTCCCTCTTTGGAATCACGGAAAATGTGATAACTAAGTCAGATTTCTGAAGTCATGGTGAGATCATGAGAGAAATTTTGTTTGTAAATTAAAATTAACCTTTCTTTTATTTTCTCTCATTAACTGGAAGGCTTAGATAGATCTACTTCATTAAATTGGTCATTAAATTGTGATCACATGCAGAACCTGCACAGTACATTGGCCTTTTCTGCTCCAAATTGAAAAAGAACATTCTGTGTTATAAATGCAACCATCTGCGGGAATGTTAGGTCAGACATGTTCTTCCACATAACATTATAAGGCATCACCATTAAGTTCTTGGCTAGTTTCAATCATTTTGATTGTAACCGACATTTAAGAACCCTTTACTCGATTGGGGAAATGAATTGCTGAGAGGCTGTCTAAGAGATCTCTGAATATACTACTCATTGGAACATGAGGCCATCTGCAGGACTAGGGAGAAACCAGATGTGGTCACCACAGTCTTATCCTATGACCTCTGCATTGCCTTTTTGTAGAGAAGACACTTGATCATAAGGAGTTGCTAATGCACGCTAAAATGCATCCAGTACATGTCTTTCCTGGCTACAGAGCCTTTTCAATCTAGGTCCGCAGGCTGTGTAATAGCTTCTCACTAGGATTGAAATTTCTGCATTTCAGAACCATGGTTCAAATATGTCTTTTTGCGGCATTGTATGAACGATCCAGTGAGAGGATACCTGCAATAATGGTGTTTGGCCAAATCATGTTGACTGTCATTAGGTGGGCCCTTACACAAGTGCTAGTCGTGCTTGTACATTTAGCTAATAGTTGTAACCATATTTGCTATATTATTAACAAATGATGAATCCATCGACAAAGGTTCCCAAATGAGTAAGACGTATAATATATATATGAAACAGTACTTACAGCTTCACCTCTATCTCCTTGCTTGCCAGTTGGACCAACTGGTCCAGGAGAGCCAGGCGCACCAGGAGCTCCAGGAGAACCAACAGGGCCAGTCTCACCACGGTCACCCTGTTAAGAAATAAACCCATTTTAAGTCACACTGTAGCTTGTACTGGATAGCAGCTCAGAGAAGTGTTTTCCTATAGAGTTTAGCGATTCACTGTCATGAAGATTCGTACATGTGAGAAAGTATTCTTACACGATGATTGACCATCAAGATCAACCCCAACAGATTTACTGTACAGTCAATAGTCAAGCAGTCATTACCGATTCTTAATGCAGTGAAATGAGGCAAAACAATACTAGATCATTTGAATGGAAGGTAAACTGTTGAAAGTATAAGTGATTTCAATATATAGCATGTATGTTGCTTTCCCCAGAAATGGATCCTAGTTAATGGATCTGCATAAGCAAAGATATGGTAGGAATGATCCAGCCCATTGACCAATTAACTATTAGTCAACGAATTGGTTTATTGTTGCAAATGTTCTTGTATACATTTTTTCTAAATCCAGTTGCTAGGGGAAAAAGGTCTGGAATGAAAACCATACACATGTCCATTATAGGCATTTTATTAAACACCAAGTAAATAGCTTATTCCTGTGTACTGATTATATAGGTTAACTTTTTCTGGTTGTTTGAGATTTGAGGAGTTGATGGAATGATTTAACTTCACAAACTTGAATTCGGGAGATTGTATTATCTTGGAATCCTACTGCTTTTCAACAAGAGCATCAATGCATTTCTTTCTCAAGCTTCCGATTTATATGTAACTCTAATTAGTTGTTTTATTTTAGTAGATATCAATCATCAAATGTGGATGTTCTGAATACAACGGAACCAAAGGGAGGCAACTGTAGTATACAGAATATAAGACCACTGTGTACTATTTTGCCAGTCACCGTTTGCTGTGAGGCTGTGTGTGATAATGCCTTCTGTAAAACACACATGCGTGTCTTTAATACATTAAGGGTCAGGTGAACCTGTAATAATGGGAACTAATCTATTGTTCACCAGAGTCAAAGTGATTTGGGATTTTGACTGGAACAGATACAGATGACATGTTGCACAAAATGCAAAATGCGGATGTTCCAGGTTCCCCCCATAAAATGATGTAGTGACGGAGCACATTTCTAATATACTACCCATCTGACCTGTCCTTTAATTGATCTGAAGTGCCAATCAATGGCAATTGTAGCAGTGTGATACACACTGCTAAGGGCTCCCTGTGAGCTACAATCCTTACTTTTAGTGTTCCACCCTTTCTTCTTTAATAGGGAAGTTTCTAAAAAGAAAGACCACACAAGGAACAGGTGTTCTGGAATTCTGAAAGTACATCACTGCATATTAAATATAAATGCCTCAGAAATGTCTATTGAATCTTTATCTTATCTTTTCCCAGCTGTAAAATGTTGAAATGTATGTCACAACAAGATACATAATTGTATGTACAACTTTGACAACACCTGTATATGACGAAATACACCTACCTTAACACCAAGAGCACCATCTCTACCAGGAGGACCATCCGAGCCAGGGTTGCCCTGTGAAATAAGGAAACACAGGACTGTGATTTATAACATCTAATAAAGAACTCATCTTAGACTAAGTGTGGAGTGTTTCAATACATTTGGCATAAATTGTCAACATTGCTGATATACTGCCGGCTATTGTGTGCCACTGTCTTTGTCTTGCATGTTTACATTGCCTCTCCCTTGTATTGCATCCAGATTGTTCCTGTCATTCTTACATTGCATGCCAATCAGGGCCGCTAAGCATTCAAGCTGCTTCTGAGTCCATTAGAAAGAGTTGGCGTCTAGGGTTGGGACCAAGTACCTCAACAACCAGTAGGGAATGTTGGGATATGCTGCCCAATCTTGCATTTAGGGCACCAGCTGTACATTTAAAGGTGATTAAATATGCATAGAGAATGCGCCCCTAAAGTTCTTATGTAGTTTGATAAATTGATTAAATTTCGTACTTCGCGTCCAGGTTCTCCAGAGGGACCAGTCAGACCAGGTGGGCCAACGGGACCAGGGGGGCCACGGTCACCAGAAGATCCAGGGGACCCTTGTTTGCCAGGCTCTCCCTGCATAAAAAAAAGGTATTGGTTAGTCAAGAAAATACACTTTATTGAACAAAGTTAAAAACTATTCATGGAGGAATGTGAGTGTTTGATGGCAGATAAGAAATGGTAAGAACTAGTCAGGCTTCCCTTTTCCTAATTAGCTTCCAAATTTCCTAACTAGTCTTACCAAGCAAACTCTACTGACTAGTTCCATCCTACTTTTCATAGATTTATTGTTTTCATGTGTGGGTCGTCTTATTCACTGGCTTAATTTTTCCTTTCCATTCATATTTCTATACACTATTTTTTATTGTTTAGCCCTTTTTGATAGTAGTAGAATGTTGTTTTTTTTGCTAGACAGATATCTAAATTGGTACCTTCTTAGCTATAGTCACCTTTCTTCATCTGGAACTTACCTGCTTCTTTTTTCAACATTTATATCCCTGCAAGTAGCCATTTCTTAATCTTTTGTGGTAGAAAACATTGCAGTTGTTCAACCTTCATGTGACCCATTTCTCTCTTTTTTTAAAGGGTAATTTTCCAATGAAGGGATGTTCCAATCTTTCAAAGGGATTCTTTTTAAATCAAAGATGCTGATTGTATTCGGCACCAGTTTCCTATCTCAAATGGTGGAAAATGTAACTCTTTCATGAAATCTAGAGGGTTTTTGATACCCCTCCTTAATCATTAAAATGCTTGTCTTCCTGATGCTTTACGACTCATCATGAGCCATATCTTACGATGAACCCTATCTCATAATGAGCCTTACTTCCTGATGAGCCATACATCGTGATTAGCCATATCACGTGATGAGCAATAGCTCATGAAAAATGTTTACACATCATTGTTCAAAAAAAGCACAATGCCCCTAAGGTTTTACTCTCTTCTAACTGGCAAATTCTGGGCTATTTCCAGTGGTGCTCAAGATCGAAATGGCTGACACATTTCTAGGAAGTATTATTGACATTGTAATGCCCACTGAAATCAACAAAAAACAACACTAACAATGTTGGTATGTGTCTGTTGGCACAATACATTCGAATCACTTCAGTGTATGTGGCCACTCATCCAAAGCTTTTAATATTTCTTTAAAACAATCATAGCAGCTGTATGTATTGTATTTCTTATATGAAGTTAAAAGTGTTAATTTAATAGTTAATACTAAACTTGGACATCCTGCTACAGGCTGAGTTTAGGGTAATCTGTTGAACTGTGAATAAAGATTTACAAACAAGTACTTACAGATGGACCAGGAAGACCAGGGAATCCTCTCTCACCGCGCTGTCCAGGAAGACCCACAATACCACGCTGTCCAGCCAATCCCTGAGGACCTGGGGGACCATCAGGACCCTGAAAAATGTAAAGGGCAAAGGATGAAATAAACCTGTTTTATTTCTGTGAGACTGATATAACATGAAGGGAAGAACGGGATATTGCAAGCAAGGAGCTACTGTTAACACTTTACATGTTGTATTGCTTCATTTACAAGAAACTGAAAGCACTCCTCTGTGACGTGCCACTCACTTCAGATATCACTCTCTGGTGGCCTGTAAATGAGGTCATCTATCATTAACTGATGCCCTGTTAATACAATTCAGCTGACACTCCTTGGTCCCTGTCAGTGGGGTTAGGGTTCATTGTAGCCTGCCACTGGGGTGATAGGCCACTTATTGGTGGCATGTCAATGGGTTTAGAGATCACACATTGGCCACCTTTCAATTAGGTCAAAAACCACTCAGTGGCAGCATTTTAAATGGGCTCAGACATCACATATTTTTGACCTGCAAATGAGGTTAGAGATCGCTCACTATTAGCATATTAATGAGTTCAGAGATAACACACTGGTGAGCTGCCAGTAATCATTAATAACAAAGATCTCTTACTGGAGCCATGAAAATTAGGTCAAATTGCACATGCTGTTGTCATGCAGTTAAAGAGATGACTCCCCCCATCATTTGTTAGAGGTCGCTTTTATATGTCCTAATATCTGGCTGAAAGTGGTCTAGTTACTGCATGAGCATGCTCACTGATGGCCTACCAAATAACTATTTTAACAGGATTGGTCATTTGCACAGTAACCAGAAGTTGAATAGTTTAAATATGTTAACTCAAGTTTTAAAAAAGTTAGCCAGTATCTTAAAAGGATTTAATATTATGATCGCATCATGGGCATTACATGCCCTATCAATATTGTAAAGCACTTTTATTAGCTAATTCCTTATCTAAGTAATTCTATTAATCTTTTGATATCACATACTTCATTTCATCAATATCACAGTTTTCAGGTCAGAAGCCCAGGCAGTGTATGTTCCTATTCAGTTTGTCTGGCATGTAGAAGTCATGCAGACAATGTGCACTGTCAAGACTAGATATCGCAAACTTTCAGAGTCAATTATGGATGAAAATGATATTTTCATGGTTATTACTCACATTGGGACCATCTTCACCGGGTTCACCTTTCTCACCAGCAGGACCGGAAGGACCTTGGAGACCGGGGTCACCAGCACGGCCAGGAGGTCCACCATCACCGCGAGCACCCTTGGGACCATCTTTACCTGAGGAGCCAGGTGGGCCAGGTGCACCTGGGTTACCCTGAAAAAGCAACACAAACACTTATGATTGTTGTTCAGAAAGCTGATAATAGATCTGCACACTTTACAAAGGAGAATAAGAAAAGTCAGCATTAGTTCAGAAAGAAGACTAAGAACAATGGGTTAACAAGATGAAAGTGACGAATAGTGGGGTATGCATTGACCCTTCAGAGATCTAATCAGATCATTCAGGCTGGGGCATCCAAATCCTCACTGAGGTGAAAGAGCAAATTTAACATAGAGTTATCCAACATGAGGAATATATACCCAATCATCTTTAGTTAAAATGCAATTCTTGTCTAATAGTTCAATGCAATTGTGTAACAGAATGCTGCATAAACCCATTAGACTATTCAATAATATGTTGCACCAGAAGTATTATTCAACACTTGAAATCTCCCAGAGGACCAAATCCAATTATCTATCATTCTAGAGGGCAAGAACCATCATCAACTCCAATAGCAGAAATAGTTTTTTATTATGATACCAAATTCATAATCTACTGCACCAAAGGACTAGTGTTTTAGTAGGCCATATGCATCAGAGCAAATGCATATCCTATTATCATTAACTAGTTGCTCCTATGAAATTATGTGTCAAAGGCTTCTGGTACAAGAGTCCACCGTTGATTATAGGTCATTTTCCAGTACAGCCTAAGATATCAACCTACGACAACCATTATTAAATGGATTGCCACAATAAGTTGACTTTCAACTTCAAGGAGAGCACCACCTCTTTCTGGTAGCCAGTGTGCCAAGTGGAGCATTGGTGAGTGATGGCAGTGGGAAAACGACATGTAACAAAATCTCAAGGTTATTTGGGTTCTCTACGGCTTGGCTAGCTTCACTCAGGAATGGTAAATAGCCCAGACTAAAAGCAGTTAATAGCATCCTGAACACCATAAATATTGAACAGTATAGGCTTCACTTAAAGTAACAGAAATGCAGAACTGTACTTACATTGGGGCCAGGTGGACCAACTCTGCCAGCAGCACCAGGGAAACCAGTAGCACCCTGTATTGTGATAAAAAGAAAGGAAAATACATTTTAGTAAATCAGAAATGATCGGTATACACTCCTTGATCTTTATACATAGAGGGCGTTTAAGAGGTCACCATCGCTAGAAACATGTATAGATTATTTCTCTGCAAAGCTTTACACTTCTACGCATATGGTACTACACACAGCCATTCCTGTTTACTTCAAAGAGCGGACAACAAAATACTCTGATTTTTGAAGAACCTCTGTTCAAAGACATATGTAACAGAGACATGCAGGATGCACCCTGCAAACTAACAGGCGTCTTCATTTGTAAATGTCAAACTGGGCACATGTCAACCTAGTTTTTACACTTGCAATGAGAGAGCCTGACTAGAATCAGGAGGGTTCAAAAAGAGGCTGATACCTCATGTATATCAAATGCCTCTTTATTAGATGTAGAACATTTGCTTTCCTCTTCCTTTTAGGGGCATAGGAGAAAAATGCTTTTTTCCAGCTTCAAAATTCCATCTTCGACTACAGAGAGCCGAGAAACACCAAAATGGGCTTCCACATGGGCTCAAAGTCTGATGTAAATATCTGTATGCCTGGAGAGAATTACCATTACGCCATGCACACATAAGCATGGTGCCCACTCGTACACAACTGACGAAGGGCCACAAGCTTTTGACACATTCATTGTCATTATCTATAATGAAGACAGCGTGATTTCTTCTCAATTTCTGAAATATTTCATTTCAGTTGCAAACCTGAATTTTTCAAAAGGCCATTTATGACTAGGGTAAGACCTCTGATCTGATTTACCTCAGATTTCCATTTTGCTCACATCCACAGGCTTTAAGACACTACTGCTTGGACCACCTGCGTCCACTCAACACAGACACACATTTCTGAAAAATTCAGCTACTCGTTTTTTTTACTAATAACTGGCATCACATTACAAAATGATTTTAGTTGTTCATATCATAGCCCTCAAAGCACTTAGCAGGAGTTGTCTTATACTGTTTTCAGTGAGCAACGGGGGTTGCTGTCCCACTGCAGTACGCATTGGAGACACCATTCACCATAATGTCACTGGGGGCACAGCGTATATATCTCACTGGTTCTGAATGGGAGTGCTAAGGATCAGGCAATACTTACAGGAGGTCCCTGGGCACCGCGAGCTCCTTTGGGACCATTAACGCCAGTTGGACCCTGTGACAAAGAAGACAAGACAATGATTAGATACATCTTAAACTTGTTGATGGAATTACAGTGATAAAGACAATACACATGCTTATTTAAACTTAAGTTATTTAGTGTCAGATGTGAACTGCTTGGGATTTGTCATAGGCAGGCAAGAAGAAATCATTTCTGAGTGTGAGGTGGGGAATTGAGGGCAGAGCTGCACTAGGCCGTACATTTAATGTGGACAGCAATATGTGGTCATAGGTTAATACTAGTACATTATGGGCAAATGTGTGACTCACCAAAAGGGGTTGCCTGCTGGCAGAGAGGTAGCAGCAATATGTGTGGCTTTTGGAATAGGTAAAGCTCTCCATAAGGTCTTATATGGGTATTGCTCATGCTAGCATGTGGTCTACAGTGCTGAATGGCAGGCGTCGGACACGTGCATTTCCTACAACGAGTGGGCTGCAAAACATTGACCAGTGATTAACATGAGAGGGAATCTCTGCACTTGTCTGATATGCTTTCCTCAACCCCATGGTGGTGCAAAGGGAGAATTCCTTTTTGTTGATGCTGTTCCACTGTTTTCAGACACAAGACGAGCCTGAGCCAGCAACCCGGGGGTTAAAAGCTGCTGTTTTCCTCTTAGGTAGATAGCCCCTTCCTGATATCAGACTTTTAAAATCGGTGGAAAGAGGAGCATACTGGACATCTGGAGGGTCTGGGATTGTTATTTTTTGTAGGAGTTCCCTTTTCATCCATTCCATAGATGCATTCTTTTTTCCTCTGTCATGTATTTGATAGGAAGTTCATGTTGCACATTTCAGATCTGATGCATCTTGGGAGTCTGAACTTTACCAACCTGTGGGCCAGGAGCACCTGATGGACCCTGAGGACCTGGAGCGCCAGCATCTCCCTTCTGACCAGACTCGCCATGTTCACCTTTGATTCCAGGTTGGCCATCAGCACCCTGTGTGACAAAAAGATGGTGTTAGAGGTGACAGGTACTAACATAACCGGAAGAGTGCCACGTGGTTGGAAGATTCTGCTGGCTGCCTATATGATCAAAGCAAGAGATACACCAAAAAAATGGATATGAGACTAACCCTTATTATGTCAGTAAACCATGCACAAGCTCTCTGCTTACGATCACATAACATGAGAAGGCACAATCCCCACTATTTTGTTTCTTAAACTGATTGCTCATCCGCAAAACAGATGCACGTTGTGTAGACCTAAAAAGAGCAATCAGCAGTCTTCTATGCAAGTGAAAACTATGTTCAATATTGTCATGCGTGATGTGAAGACAGTGAATTATAACTTACAGGGGGACCAGCAAAGCCAGCAGGACCAGGAGCACCGGGTTCACCACGATCACCCTACAACAAAAAGGACTCTGGTTAACTATGATGTCTTAATGATGTACAATAAGATATCTATTAATTGACAAGCATGCCATCAGAAATGCATATGAATGACCACCAAGTAAAAGTCAACGGTGCAGTGAGGAACTTATTTTAGAGTGTGCTACCCACATGCATGGGATAAAGCATGTTATGGGCACGTGATTTGGGTTTATCAATGAGCCTTGAGGAGACCATGATTGCCTATTCTGAGCGTGCGGGCAATGATATATCTTGACTTCTGTACCCAACACATGGGCTTGTATGTTATATGCTTTGGGATGGTGGAACTGTCACCAGAGATGCATTGTCAGGAAAATGTGGCATTGCATCAACTTAGCCTGAAATTGATCTGTTGGGTCTGCTCAGGCCTTAGAAGAATGGGATTTAAAGACAAACAGGAGAGGCAGTGTTGTGTTTGAGAGAGGTCAGAGTCCTAGTGGCCTGGAGAAGAAGTTAAGTGGGTAAGGGCACACATGTGGATCAGTGATATAGTGACCCTACATGCACCGAATCTAAGGAGTAGCCGTGCAGTCATTTCTGCGCAAACACTGGATAGCGGCCATTTACTTTTGATCTTCCAAATAATCCAGCATTGGTGGTCTGGATCAGAAGGTAAGGATACTTCAATCTGCTGACGTGATAATGCGCTCTCCAAAGTCCGACTGTGAAAGGGCCATTAATGACTGTTTACTGATGGATTGGATGGAGTGAGACAAGAGACATAACAAAGCGATACAACAGGCTTGGATCTCATTGGTTGATTTTTAAATATGTAAAAAAGACAGATATGTAGATAAAACTAGAGAGATTCATGTTGGCAAACATCGGCCGTCAGACAGACTGCATGCTAGACAATGCAACAAGACACAAGTATGAACTGAAAAAGCTGCAATGTCCCAATCTTTTGGTTCTGTTGCTGGTTGATTTGCATGAATGCTTTTTATGTCGTCAGTGGGCAGATGAGAGCTGAACACTTGAGAGTTACATACACAACAGATATGCACAGTGATAATAAATAATAATATAACGATCTTACGGGAGCACCACGGGCACCAACAGCTCCACCAGGACCAGGAGGACCGGATTCACCCTGAAAAGAGAGAGAGGAAAAAATGTTGTATCAGACACATCTTTCACAGAAGGCGTCATAGAAATCCAAGGGTGTAGCCTGGTGAATGAATGGGTGAATAAATGATTGGATGGACTGATGAATGAATAAGTGCAGTCATTCTGTCCACCGCTCTAATACAGTCAGACTCTTGACAGCCACTTGCGTTTCCCTTTTCTCACAAGCTGCTCCTGTTGCGTTAAGCGGATCAATGGAGCATTCATCGGGAGCCAGCATACCTACCCAGCCTCATTTCTGCAAGTCCGGCACAGGGCTGCACTCATGGACACAGATGGCACTTTGTGCAGAGTGTAGCCTGTGGGTTTAAGTGATGTGTACACAGGAACCGGGACATTTGCAGCTTTCCTTGGACCTACAGCAGAGCAAGATTCCCTGTTTGACTGAGCACTGGATCTAGGCCAACACGCCTCACAGGGTTATTTGCATGGTCATTTGCAATGGATTCCATGAAGAAAACGTGACATTATCAGGGTTTCCTTAAGTGCCATGTCACCCGCTCTGAGCAAACAGATGGCATCAGGCCCTGAACTTTCTGAGATTCATTCATTTATCTTAAGTGTTTGTAATGTCTATATAAGTCCAAGTAGATGAGCACACTGCTCACTGGAGCATATACAGTGGCTTCATAATGTGGGGGTGGCTTATGCCTAGTCAAAGCACAAGTATTGCAGAATTATATTTAGTGCTATGAATCTTCTTTTCATTTCTTCACCGGGGATCTTGGTCATCAACGCGCACCACAGAACCACACCTGCCACAAACCTTTGCTGGTGGGCAAAGAGGTGGAAGATACAGTTGAGAGTTCTTTGATGAAGGAACCCATTCTCAGTGAGCTGGGGGTTCATCGAATGTTTGATATCTGGGGCTAGGCTGGGGTCTTGGCGAAGTGTCGGCAGCCATTATGAGGCCTTCCATTGACCTGGCTGGGCCAGTAATTGTCATTTAGATAGACTGAACCCAACTGCTTCCCAGAGATAATGACTGCTATTAGTGTCAATAAGGATGGCACCG
The DNA here is from genome assembly GCF_040938575.1 of Ambystoma mexicanum. Classification (NCBI taxonomy): domain Eukaryota; kingdom Metazoa; phylum Chordata; class Amphibia; order Caudata; family Ambystomatidae; genus Ambystoma; species Ambystoma mexicanum. The sequence goes on along the minus strand of NC_090926.1, from coordinate 73,031,153 downwards.
AGGAAAACATTTACTAGTAGTATTATGGGTGAAAGGTTTGAGAGGGCTTTGCCGACAGAGTAGACATTAACTAGTAGTATTATGGGTGAAAGGTTTGAGCGGGCTTTGCCGACTGGAGTGCAAATATGCATACTGCATAACTGCTTAAGGCCATTGGCTGATCAGAAGGTGTTCCTCCTCCTCGTCTCCTGGCTTTCCCTTCTGCACACGCTGCCGCATGCTCTGTCAAATGGCCATGTGTGTGTCTGTGTGGCAGTTGCAGCTCCAGCCACTCGCAAGGACTGCAGGCGTTTAACTAGCAACAGCTCAGTTCATTCCTTCAAAGCAGACGGGCTCATGGACACAGACATATGTATGAAAGTACACGCTACCTGACACACTGTTTATTGGTGGATCTTACCTTCTCGCCGTTGGGACCAGAAGGACCAGGAGGACCAATTGGACCAGTCAGACCCTGGGAAAGGAGAGAAACACGTTAATACAGTACCTATTTCTGACAGAAGGCACATTCTCTCTGAAATATATGGCAGCAATCACCACCTGCAAGCTACATAAACTAGCGGGAATACGGACATAAGTGGCTGAATTGATGCCATGGGAAGAAGCGACATCGATGCATACTGCATTGTGTAATTCCCAACTCGCACTGCATACCCATTATATCCAGAGGGGACGGGAGTGTTATAAAGTTTCAGAGTTGCATTTCCATTGCCTGCATGTCCTGGGTATTGCCTCCACCATATGAATACCTCCATCGCTCTTGCGAGTGCAAACCTAAAATGTGCCAGGTATTTCGATCACTAGGGAGACAGTTAGAGGCGTGCGTGAGTTGGGGTCATACGTAACACTAGTGTGGCGATGGGCGGTTCCTGTTCAAGGGCCCATCATATAGGATGCCTTGTCAAGTTATCAAATCAGTATTCGGGCAGTGGAAAGTGTCAGTCATGGAAGCTGGCATCACTAGTGTGTGTCAAAGGCACATGTGAGAGGCATTCAAATCACTGGGCAGACAACGAGGATTGTTGGATGCGGGGGGGTCACGTCACTATTGTTACACAGCGTGTCGTGTGCGGGGTGTTTACCTCACCTCACTCGTGTGACATTAAGCAGTGTCTATAGGCTTTTCACGTCACTGTTGTGACAGTAGGAAGTGTCTGTACTGGGCAGTCATGTGCACGGTTGTAAAAGGAGGTGTGACACCAAGAAGGAGAGAATGTTATGGGGTTACTGGTGCTTGGCAATGGGAATCACTGGGGAGCGGTGCAGCCCCACAGTGGGTATGTTCTATCCTTGCAGTAAATCGACTTTATTCCCTTTTCTCTCCAATAAGGCGACCTCTCTGAGTGGGACAGAGGCTCAGGCCATCACAAAAGAATCAGAAATCCCCTCCAGAACTTACTCTTCCACCATCTTTTCCAGAAGCGCCCTCGGGACCTTTCTCACCAACATCACCCTGTGGCAGAAAACACATTATTATTATTTGTTAAAAGCAACAACGAAAAATATGTAATTCCTAATCGGCTCTCAGATGCGAGACATGAGCAATTGGCACTACAAATGCACGAGCAACAAGGAGCATTTCCAGCATTGGATCAAAGAAAAGTCAACAACCTTGATTTTTTCTGTGAGCCATATCTCATCTTCATACACTACAGCATCAAGGAGCTTTTATTTTGATTTCTTTATTTATTGTATAGATTTATACAAACCTTATACAAACAAAACGAGCAATACTACCTATACTTGAAATGTTACTAGTCTTGAAAATGTGTACTACACAATAATATTGAATATTTCACATATTTCTAAAATGCATCAATTAATTTCCAGTTGCTTCTGACTCAGTAAATGTTTACCTATTATCTCTTGAAAATCGTAGCAGAATGAAAAAGTCATAGACTGTAGAACTTTTATAATTCTGCTAAAGCGTCACAGGGATACCAACAGTATATTAGCCCAACAATCCATGATTGCCACATTCATTCTACATCTATTCTTTTTTTATCGTGCATGACAATTGTGAGATGCAACTGTTGAGAGCAATCCGGGGTCAGCGGCAGTAGATTATCCCTTAATCTGGAATATTTTCCTTCTGTGTGATCTCTCTTTCTCATGATCAGGTGCTGGACTCTGAAGGATGTGCAGAAAGCCTTCAAAGGAAAGGGTGTGGCTGTCGCACTGCATGGAGCACAGCTATGATGATAGGAGGACAGAAACCGATGTGCACTGCGGAGGAAGATCTCCTCAAGCAGATGTTAGGCATCCCAAATGGGACAACGCAACCATTTATTGGAGATTAAGTAGGAGTTTACAAAGTGGTGTCATAACACCCACATGTACATTGGCTAAAACTATGGACCAACTACTCTAGGTGCACCAGAGTTGCCTGGAGGAAACCAGACTGGTGTAGCTTTAGTACACAAAACCAACACTGAACCATAGCTGGCTCCCTAACTCCTGGGGGAAGCCACATCGCCTAAGCGTGGCATCCCTATCACGGATGAAGTAGTCCAAGGCACTTTACTGAATTGGCCACTAGATGATCTAAGTGGCCAGGCCACTAAGTGAAAAGAAGCCGCAGGGAGGGCCCTCTAATTAAAGTGAAGAACTCTACCCGCATTTCTGTATTGTGCAGCATGTATTGTGCAGCATACATCAAATGCCATTGCTTACACCTCCCTTCTGGTGGGACTTTTTGGATGCTAGTATAAAGCAGTGAGGATCTACGGTGTAACTGGGTTATGGGATCCACAGAAGACATGGGAACCTATAGCAGTAGGACACTTCTCTTGTGCTCTCTTCATTCTCCACCAGTGGCTTGAGTTTGGTGCCATTCTTCTCTCTCTTTGAGTAATTGGTGTCCTTCTCATACTTACTCTGTCTCCCTTGGGTCCTGGAATACCGGATGTTCCTCTCTCCCCAGGCATACCCTGCAGGCCAGGTGGACCCTGGGCACCGTTGGGACCGGAAGGACCAGAAGCACCCTATAGGAAAAGAACACAATGCGTTACTTCACAGGATCCCCGGTTGCCTGAAGCACAAGTCTCAGCACTCGGTGAACATGATGCCCTTCTGAGACAAACGTTCTTCGGAACATGCACTGGCAAAAACAAAAAAACAAAAATAACGATGTCACACAATGCACATTTCCTCATGAAGGTCATATCTAAGTGTTATATTCAGGACTTGTACCTTATGGCAGGTAACCCATGAGGTCAGCGTTTCTGTACTAAGGACACACACACCACAGTCACTACAGGAACACATGAGTGTTTTGAGGTGTGCGCTGTGAACTGAATTGTGTGTTGAGGCGTTTTTCACTAGCTCTATCGTGCACTAAAAAGCTACCAATGTTGCTTGAAGGAGGTTCATAAACGTTCACAAAACATGCCAGTTTAACTGCCAGGTGTTGTTTGCTTATCCTATCACTCAATGGAAGGAGGCTTCACCTGCTTAAAAGCAGTGATGCTGTCAAGAGAAGTGCTTCTTCTAGGAGAAGACTTCCTTCCTTCTGCAGTTCTCCTTCTGAGAGAAGCGCCCCTCCCAAAAGCAATGGTCTCTCTAAGAGCAGCGCCCCTCCCACAGCACTCCTCTTTTAAGTACGCAGTTACCTCAGGAGGCAGTTCTCCTTTAAAGTGCAGTGCTCCTTACAAGAGTCGCTCTCCTCACCAAATGTACTCCTACATCAAGCAGTATACATCCCACAAACCGTAGCCTTACTCAGAGCAAGACTCCTCCCACAAACAGTGGCCTTACTAAGAGCAAGACCCCTCCCACAGACAGTATCCTTACTGAGAGCAAGACTCCTCCCACAGACAGTATCCTTACTGAGAGCAAGACTCCTCCCACAGACAGTATCCTAACCAAGAGAAAAACTCCTTCCACCTGCCGAAGAGTAAGAGTCCTTCCACAAAACGTTCTTCTTCTAAAAGCAGACCTCCTTTCAGAGACTGTTCTCACTGAGCACTTCTCTATCCACGAGCACTGCACTTCTAGGTGCAGTGTTCCTTCTAACCACAGCATGGCCTTCCACTAGCAGCACTCCTCCCACGAGTTATGCTCTGTCATATAGCCAAGCTTCCTTGAAAAGCAGACCCCTTATGAGAACAGTGCTATTGCTAGCTCTAGCGAAAACCAACACAATGCTCATTCAATCCCATTTTAAGAAGGGGTTTAGGATGCAATATGGCTGCATTAGATTACATTGTTTTTCTCTTTGAGAAGAGATTTGATTGATCGGAAAGGGACAGAACATGACTGCTAGGCCTCCCTCTGACGGCTCTGTTCTGGTTTATTGTTGATAAATGTACACACATTATCTTCAATATAATGAAAAGAAGGAATATCACACTATTGCCTAACTCCAGGATGTGAGCTTTGGTATGATCTTCAGACCAACTATTGCAGCTCTCGGAAAATGTGATGTCCTTTGGTTCTTTTGCCCACCGCTCTCCTTGACATTGCAATGGTAGAATTATAGGGCAATTAGAATGAAAATGGAACATACCTTAGGACCATCAGTGCCAGGTGTGCCAGGTAGACCACGAGGACCTTGGAGACCCTGAGGACCGGAAGAGCCACGTTCACCTGGGAAACCACGTTCCCCCTATTCAAGAAAGAGACAAAGTGTTAATCCTCAGAATAACTGGTCAAGAGTGCAACAACAAAGCTAATCACAAGTCTTTCATGGCACGGTTTTGTAATGTGGCTAATTGCGGGCCCTGCAATCGATTTATGTAAATGATGGCACTGCCAATAATAGAGCTTTTAGCACAGCCTGCTTCAAACTGCATTACTGAAGAGAATTCACAAAAAGATGATTGGCGACAATATCAGTGTATTTACCCTTTGTGAAATTATGTTTTGAACAGTCCGGAAAGACATATTTAATCTTTTATTACACACTTGTCGTTCCAGATTTTTAGACTTCAATGCAGAGACTCTCAGTGCTTTGGGCCATCATTTGAAATCCATCCTCCTTCCCAAACCAATTCAATGAGCTCTTAGCATTTGTTAGTTGGATGCATATGTGCGTTAGAGGTATGTGGCCATGTATTGTATCCAAATGTACTTTGTTATGCCGAAAAACATAGTCTACTTACTCTTGGACCAACAAGACCTGGAAGTCCAGCTTCACCGGGCACACCCTTTCAAAAGGCAAATGAGAAAGAAGACATTAGAACAAAACCCACATTGGATATACTTGACACAGTACACACCTTGTGTCCACTCTTTCTACGGTAAATACACCATACACAAAATACACTCAATATAGAACAAGTAGAGAGGCACTCACTGGATACATGATGCACAGGAAAGGGAACACAATCGTCCCTATATATCTATAACGCGTGTTATTACCTGTGTGGTAACTTATGAATGGGGCACATTGTTTGTCCCAGTAGGGGCACATGTACTGTCCAGATAGTTTGTTAATAAATGGACGCATGGGATATTACAAGTGACAGCGCATTCAGGCTTCCTGTATTCAGTAAAGATGACCACGGGGACTGGGGATCCGTTAACACTATCTTGCTTATGGCTTTGGCACCCCACCATAGGAATCACCTAAGAAATAGTATTCATTATCTGACTTAATCCAGGAATGCATACCGTACAATACCAGTTTACAATGTGTGCTAGGGGCAGCAGTGTGTGCTAGGTGCAGCAATGCGTGCTTGGTGCGTCAGTCCCTGAGAATGGCTCAACTAAGGCCACATTGTGGGACTGTATTTTCAGACACATGCATATGACTGTGCATTACAAGGACAGCTTTTGACTCACCATGTCACCTGGTTTGCCACCTTCACCTGGGGCACCTGGAGGGCCAGGAAGACCCTGAAAGCAAGAAACACACAACCTTTAGTAAGAGGGAGGTTTAGTATCCAGTACCAGGCATTGAGAATTCCTGACCTGTCAAACACACAGTGGTGTTGCGATCCGATCTTAGACCCCAGGGATAAGTGATCCAGACTAATCATTCATAAACTTTCCCAAAGTTCAAATGATGCATATAATTTAGACCTCTATGTGCACTTTATACATCAATATATGGACTGTAAGCATTAATCTGCCCCGCCAGGCTTTATATCTGCTCAATGCTATAAACTCTATGATTTAACCTGCTAGATATTCACAGATATTGATTACTGCGGCTAATATTATTCTTAATAAACCATGGTATAGCATAACTACTGATTGTATCTATGAAGTGGGTTGCTAATGTATACATATTAAAGTTGCATCATGCATAATGATATGTAGAGATATTTATCTCAACTGCATCTAAACAGAAATATAATTGAAAGTTGTCACCCCTTTTTATACTTCTACATACCTGGAAGCCATTGGGACCAGGAGGACCTTGTTCGCCTCTCTCTCCAGCAGGACCCTGGGCAGGAAAACCAAAGGCAAGGATGAGAAGAATGCCAGCGTGCACTGTGCGCCATGCAGAAGATCTATGCCCCGTCCGCCTCATTCAAAGCTTCATGCTTTACTCCACATGTGTGTAACATAGTGCAAGTGCATTGCGCTGCAGCCACTTCACACCGCTCTGCCACAACAACAAACTCCCATAGATCCCAGATCTGGTTTGTTCCATTTGGTGGCTCGTTTCAGAAGCCCATGTGGGCAACCAGGATAGAGGCGCTTGGCTTGTGAGCAGTCAGGAGCCTGGGGAGTACTGGTCTCACCTTGGCATGCTCGTAGAGCTCCAGATGTCTAATGTGGCCCACAAACCATTAACGCTACACCTCTATAGTCGCTTGCTTGAAGCCAGTAGAACATATATTTTTTAAAGAAGCAATGGTCAGCCCCCTTGCAACATGCGGGCCAGATGTAGAGCCCCAGGCTTCCATTTTAGAATGATGAAAGTAGCTCCATCGTCCAAACCCCCAATCACTGTAACCCCATGTCCATAAGCAATTAGGATTTCCAGCCACAAAAAAAGAACGAAGAAAGCATTACTGCTGGCAGAGGTTTTATGCTTTCTTGACATTCATAATATGGAATCTGGACGTCTAAAATGAATACTGTCGGTGTCGCCAGGGGCGCTTCTCAAAGTCACTAGCTCCTCACTAATTAGGCATGCAGTTATAAGGACCCATCCCCAGCCTAAAAGGCAATTCTGCCCAGAAAACAAAATCTGCAAGTACTTACAGCTGGGCCATTTGGACCCTGGGCACCAGTTTCTCCATCTTTACCAGGCAGACCCTAGGAAAGAAATCAACAAACAATATGTAATGTACGCGCACGAGTACAGCATTGCAACAACTGTATGTGTCAGACAAATGGCTCTTTATCCCTCCCTTAACATCTGGAATGAACAGGATCCCCGGTAAATGAACTGAACAGCCGGATGTCCCTGTATGTAAGCTGGGATTTCCAGATGCTTTAAGCTAATAGTATTGAATGCACTTCATGGTATCAGATGCTCTGCATATCAGCTTTTTAGATATAAGATCTGAAGGAAGCAGGAAATCATGCTTACCCTCAGACCAGTTGCACCGGGCAATCCCTTCTCACCAGCTTTGCCAGCCTCTCCCTGGAATGAAGAGAAATGTGATTAGTGGCTACTGTACAATAGAGACATAGGCTTGAAATGCACAAAACAATCACAGAACACAGGTTCCCACTACAAAAGGACATGCACATACAGTGCACCACCCTTAGTTGAAAGTTCAAAAGTAGTCTCTGATGGTTACGGGTGAGCCCAGCGAGGCCCTGACTGTCCCAACATGTTCACGTGAGAGCTCTGATCGAAAATGCTTGCTTCTCTGAGGGTCGCTGGCTCCTGGGGAAGATTTGTATCAACAAATGGTGTAGTAATAATTGTTAATAATCCGAACCCAAGCTTGCCACCCCCACGCTGCAGTAAAAATGCACACTACGCGTGCAATGCTGAAAATGTGTGGAGACTGACTCTGCCAACGTTGACCACTGATGGGCATATTCTTGAGTTATACTCTTGTCATTTTCAAGACATTAGGATGAAGAAATGCCAGAGGGCCTATATGAATGCATGTTTGGGTCTGGCCACCCATTGGGCTAGCTGAGGGAATCCAATATGTCACCAAGTAATGGAAGCCACTGCAAGGCAAAGCGCATAATCCCCCAATCATGAAGCACATCATCCATGCCTCCCTCATCATTTCTGGTAGTAGCACATTAAAGTCATGATTTACCTCCTCTAGGCCAATCAGAATGTTCGGCATGCAATCATTACCTGCTGCTACTGCTTTCCTTCCAGACATTCTGACTTCTGAAGTTCTCTATAAAGCTATTACCACATAGTGCTTCCTCTCGGGCCAAAGCTTGGGAGCGTTTGATTATCCTGAAATAAGCACCCCTCCCTTAGTGTATGAGGCTTCAATCGTGAACAGCAGCAATGGCAATTATTCAAGCTGCTTCTTCACTTGAAGGCAAGGGCCAAGATCAAGACGCCCTGTGAATTCCTATATTCTGCCCAAAATGTTCCCATCAATTCCTAGATGTCAAAAAGTCTATATATAGCATTCCGTTGCTTCTATCCGAAAAGCTGTGTATTCAATGGGAGTAAATAACAGTGGTCATGACAGATGAATTTTGTACAATTATGCAGGAAATAAAGAATTGCAAATGTACTCACATTGGCACCTTTCGGACCTGGGAAACCCATGACACCGGGCTGTCCACGAGCACCCTGAGGGCCGGGGGGACCTGGGCGACCATCTTCACCAGAAGCACCCTGTCATGGATGATAAAAACCTGAATGAGCACTGTGTTCCTGAGCATGCACTCATACAACTGCCATGTACATGCTTGTAACAATGAGTATCATGCTGTCTGGAGGTGGCAACTACTCATACTATGATATTGGTTTCAATGTGGGCATCAAAACCAAAAAGACTGACATGGCATTTAGGCTATCATTGAAATGATTAATCTCCTCGCCAACTAGGCACAGTCCTATATCTTAACCATAGCTTGCCTTTATCGAGTCAGTTTGTGTATTTCAGAAATATCTGACTTGGGTGATTCTATGTGATAGCGCATAGCACAGCACTGCAATCAGAAGCGCATAGCTGGGCATTGTGACCAATGACAGCGAATGACCCAAGGCCATGTGGGGGTTCGATCCTGGGGTCTGCAACAAGGCTAAATAAAACTGATGGGCTTAGCACGGCGGGGGAAAGAATGGCCCTTTAAGAGGTGGCAACCACTCTGTTGCAATAAGCCTAGTTCATAGCATTTCCCATGCCGGTGTTATAGGGCATGGGTCTGGGTGAGGCAACAGCCTGCCCAAAGGCTCTGTGCTCATCATAGCTGGGCTTCAGAGGAACACCATAAAAGGGTTGCATTTAGTTTTTTTTTTAACTGCTTTTACTTTGGGTGTTAGCTTTCTTCTTCTATCTCCGATAGGGAGTCCTTCTGAAGGCAATATGTAGAAGTTAATTGGTGCTCCACTGATGGCGACCGCGCTATCCGCGGCCCATTGGCTTTCTTTGAATAAGATCACAACCAGGGTGGTCTGAAAGGTACCATTTGCAAACCCGCTGGCATCTTACAAAACAATGACCAAGCGTGTTGCTTACCAAACATGTCCTTGCGTGTTAAAGGTTTGGGATGCTACACTGACGCACATTGAAACAGGGAGGTAGACACTGAACTTACCGTAGGACCAACTTTTCCTTGGGGACCAGCATCACCAGGGCGACCGGTAAGTCCCTAAAGGGAAACACAAAAGATTGATTAACACAGATGGCACATAGTGAGGGAACTTTCAGTGTACCTCAGTTATCTGGGGTGCAGGCCTATAAACCTTGTGTTACTCCACCCACAGAGGGACACCCGTTTTGGTCATTAGTTAGCATTGTCGAAGGCTCAGGCCCACAAGAGTAAGGCGACATCAATGTCCATCAGTATTGGCCGGCTCCACCACCAATAATGCGGCAGCATGAACAGATGAAAGTGCTTTCTCTGAATATGTCACAGTGCATGTGGCATGAAGCAAACAGGTTTAATATTGTGCAATGGTGGTAGGTTACGTTATGACGTTTGTGGGTGACCGCAGCAGATGGTTTCTTAAACTTACTCTTGCACCAGGAAGACCAGGCTCTCCGGGGCGGCCGGGGTCACCGTTAGCTCCCTTTGGACCTCCAAGACCACTCACACCACGCTCGCCAGGGGCGCCCTGTGGAAGAAAGGAAAAACATCAACTCTAGGCCCGCTGCAAGGTCAGGCAAGTTTACTGAAGGCCTGAAACGGATGTGTCTGATATTCTTAGAGCATAAGCACATTGCAAAGCAGTGGGCAGGTGCATAGGTTTGCCATGTAGGGTGACCCACTGCTGGTAATGCCTAGAGCCCCAGAGAGGCACATCATTGGGATCAGCTGCGATCATAGATTACAAGAGCGAATGTTGGAGAAGTAACTTGCATAGGAAGGGTGCGCTGAGACCTGGCAGTGTCTATTTGTCTTCACAGGACATTGGACTATTTCATGGTGTGACCCGGTGTAATAATGGAAGACCCTGGTGAAGGCGCATGTCTATATTCTGATATTTGCATCAGGTGGCATCATTGATATCCGATCATGCTAAGACCACTGAGCGTGGACCTGACCATTGCTATGTGTGTGAATCCGAAGCTAAGCCGCTGCGCTGGAAAGGGGCGCTCATCTTCCCGTGGCACACTGCCACCTGTTAATTTGTGGGGTTGTCTCCAGGTGCGAGGGCCATGAGAATCACCAAATTACTTTGACCGTTCAATTCTCTTTCATTTCTAAAGGCTTTTCGTGTTCTGGCTGGTTTAAAGATGCTTGAAAGGCTTACCTTGGGACCTGGAAGACCATCTTGACCTGGGAAACCACGGTTACCGGGAGCTCCCTAGCAACAAGAAGAGATGCAGTCAGGATTAAAACCATTTGCAATAGCGATGGAAAAACATACGTCTTATCTGGGACATCTTTATTGTAAGCACTGCAGGCAGCTGCTCAGAGCTTCTTTCCAATCAAGTCTTAATTGTGCGTTAATAGCGGCGCTATTGCTCGGTTATTCTGCCCAGGAAGAGGGAACGAGCTACGCAATGAGCTTCCCCTGCGTTAGTAGGTGCCTGAAATCCGCATCCCAGACTGGCACCATCCACCCCAGTGCGTAGCAAAATGCAACCCCCCTGTGTAAACTTACATTAACCTGTGCTTAGATCACTTGATAATCTACTGACAACAGGGACCCTTCCGATATCAAATCCACTTACTCTTTCACCATTGGGTCCAAGTGGCCCGGCGGCGCCAGGCTCACCACGAGCACCTCTCTTGCCTTCTTCGCCAGCGGGGCCGGGAGCACCCTGGGGACCTGAGGGCCCCTGAAAGAGGAAGCACACACAATAGCTCAATACACAGCTGAACACAGCAGGAGAAATGTAATTAAGAAACACAAAAAACGTCTTGGTGATTGCGAGGGCATGGCATCGAAACCGCGGCTTCACCTCCAGGGAATTGCACTGCTTTAAAGCGATAGCTGTCTGTGTTGAATTGGTGGCCGAACTGATCAAATGAAGCCAAATACAAGTGCAGATAAAAGAAAACTTGGTAGTTATTGCCACATGGCCCAGTTTTGATGTGAAAAAGTCATGTGTCTTTAACACCATCTAGATCCCCACTTTCCTGGCAAAACCCCCATGTGCATGAATACTGGATGCCTGCTGCGCATGCGTGCAATTCTCTCCCTGACTTCTGTTAACACAATCTGTTGATGTGCATCGCATTGGAGGGAAATCCAGAGCGTGCAATTTTAGTTCAAGACTGCCTCCCAGTGGTTAATAGCGCGATCTGCATGTTACAGAAACGACCAACGGGAGGAGGAGAGTGTTTGGAGGGGCGGGACTGACAATTACATTAAAACTCACTAAAGTAATAATGTTACTGCCCTAATGTTCGCTCAGTGCTCAGTGCTTATATCACAATGGGTCAGGTGCATTCGTTGTCTCTGCTGCTGCTTGTTTGTATGTTTGATAGATCCATATAAAAAAAACCCTTGCAGCAAAAAAAAAACCACACAATGCGCATGGAGTGTGGGCTCTAATAGTTGGTGCATCCATGCCAAAATTATCCATTCCAATCGGGAGACGCTACCCCATTGCTGGTTTGACTTTTCATTCTGGTATTTGTAGTCATGGATTCATAAAAGGGAAATCCATGATAACAAGCCCCAGGGTGCAAACAGGTCTGGAAGGGTGTCTCTGCAACTGTAGGCAGGGAAACTATTCAACGGATGTGTCGGAATGCGAACCCCCTTTCGACTTTTCTAGGCAGCATGGGCTACCTGGTAATGTATTGGAGCTCTTGGGGATCCATGTCAAAATTATGTTTCTGGGCCCCTGGCCGAATTCTGGAAGAAACCCTCTGAGGCACCTGCGGAGTAAATAGATTGTAAAGGAGAGAGAATCGAATGGAGGGGGCGAGTAGCTGAACCGTATCCTGAGACAGGTTTATTGGCGTCTGTATAGAACAAAGAAAATCAGCCAGCAGGGAGCTAAACTACTACAAAACGGCAATGAGGTGATAATAACACTGCTGGAGACTACCATCCGAGGGAGATGATGGCCCGTGGCCCCCAGCATAGGCAGCCTGCAGTGCGCGCATTGCAAAGGGCACATTTAAAGTACTGAATGAAAAAAAAAATAGTATTTTGCTTTGTGATAAAACTGCCAACATGGTGGCAGCAGCTCGGGCACCACTTGAGGCCCTTTTAAACTGACAGTGTGGCAAGGCCATGATGCCGACCCTGCCCATGTGACCTTGGGTATGATTAGCGGGAACAAAGTGATGCAGACTGCCCTCCCCTTAGGCTTCCTTTTCAGCTCAACGTCACTTCCTTACAGAGCAGTGCATCATGGGTAGGTGCTGGCGGTGCCCTCTGAACTGATGACTGGGCAATGGAATCCGCCCCACATATACCTCTGCCTCACTTCCCATGACAGAGGGTTTTGACACAGAGGGCAGAACTTCACTGAAGTGCTGGAAATATGCCTCCTGGGTAGAGATGAAGCTGGATTTCCTTAATTCACTCAATGTTGGTATTAGTATCAAATGTCAGCGACTTGTTGGCTTGTGGTTGAGGATTGATCATAAAATCTAATCGGGACTATGTACTAATTACAAAAAAGGTGTTATTTAAAAATAAAGATGCAATGGAATTGATAAGGGGGTACATCCCATATTGGGATGATCAGATTGTGGAAGGCACAGTCTGGAAACAGCCCCAGAGTTTTCACAGTAGCACCACTTCGATTGTGTGGTGCACAGCAAGCAACATCTCGCACCCGCGCACCTAATGAACTGGCTATGCGCAGTGAGGTATGGCTATCCCGACTGCTAACAATGAGGTCACAACATTCTGCATGCAGCGAGGCCAGAGCCGGGCCGGAGAGGTACTTACAATTTCACCTTTAGGTCCTTGTTCACCCTTGAAACCTGCAACACCGGGGTCACCCTGAGAAGGAAAGACATGGAAAGGGTTTACCTCACACGTGGGACTTTATATAGTGACTATTTCAGGACAATGTAAAAGTTTTGAACGTGAAGTAGATATTTTTCGAAAGATGCACAACACTACATCCTGTTGGTATGACTGTGGCCGACACCTAACTGCTGCCTTGTCCCCAACCCTCACCTTCCCTGTGTAGCTGATGGGGCCAATACGGCTGTGTGCGTCATGTCTTATTATGTGTAACTGTGATCATGTCAAGATGCCAGATTTAATTCCGATATGGCTTGGGTGTCTTGGCTCCATACAAGCCAGTGATGGAATATGACATATCATGCCATGCCATGTGCTGTCACACAAAAGCCAATGATGGGGTGTGACATGCCATGTCCTGTGGTGTCCCAGTACAAGCCAGTGGTGGAATATGATATGACATGCCATGTCCTGTGGTGTCCCAGTACAAGCCAGTGATGGAATATGATATGACATGCCATGTCCTGTGGTGTCCCAGTACAAGCCAGTGATGGAATATGACATATCATGCCATGCCATGTGCTGTCACACAAAAGCCAATGATGGGGTGTGACATGCCATGTCCTGTGGTGTCCCAGTACAAGCCAGTGATGGAATATGATATGACATGCCATGTCCTGTGGTGTCCCAGTACAAGCCAGTGATGGAATATGATATGACATGCCATGTCCTGTGGTGTCCCAGTACAAGCCAGTGATGGAATATGATATGACATGCCATGTCCTGTGGTGTCCCAGTACAAGCCAGTGATGGAATATGATATGACATGCCATGTCCTGTGGTGTCCCAGTACAAGCCAGTGATGGAATATGATATGACATGCCATGTCCTGTGGTGTCCCAGTACAAGCCAGTGATGGAATATGATATGACATGCCATGTCCTGTGGTGTCCCAGTACAAGCCAGTGATGGAATATGATATGACATGCCATGTCCTGTGGTGCCCCAGTACAAGCCAGTGATGGAATATGATATGACATGCCATGTCCTGTGGTGTCCCAGTACAAGCCAGTGATGGAATATGATATGACATGCCATGTCCTGTGGTGTCCCAGTACAAGCCAGTGATGGAATATGACATATCATGCCATGCCATGTGCTGTCACACAAAAGCCAATGATGGGGTGTGACATGCCATGTCCTGTGGTGTCCCAGTACAAGCCAGTGATGGAATATGATATGACATGCCATGTCCTGTGGTGTCCCAGTACAAGCCAGTGATGGAATATGATATGACATGCCATGTCCTGTGGTGTCCCAGTACAAGCCAGTGATGGAATATGATATGACATGCCATGTCCTGTGGTGCCCCAGTACAAGCCAGTGATGGAATATGATATGACATGCCATGTCCTGTGGTGTCCCAGTACAAGCCAGTGATGGAATATGATATGACATGCCATGTCCTGTGGTGTCCCAGTACAAGCCAGTGATGGAATATGATATGACATGCCATGTCCTGTGGTGTCCCAGTACAAGCCAGTGATGGAATATGATATGACATGCCATGTCCTGTGGTGTCCCAGTACAAGCCAGTGATGGAATATGATATGACATGCCATGTCCTGTGGTGCCCCAGTACAAGCCAGTGATGGAATATGATATGACATGCCATGTCCTGTGGTGCCCCAGTACAAGCCAGTGATGGAATATGATATGACATGCCATGTCCTGTGGTGTCCCAGTACAAGCCAGTGATGGAATATGATATGACATGCCATGTCCTGTGGTGTCCCAGTACAAGCCAGTGATGGAATATGATATGACATGCCATGTCCTGTGGTGTCCCAGTACAAGCCAGTGATGGAATATGATATGACATGCCATGTCCTGTGGTGTCCCAGTACAAGCCAGTGATGGAATATGATATGACATGCCATGTCCTGTGGTGCCCCAGTACAAGCCAGTGATGGAATATGATATGACATGCCATGTCCTGTGGTGCCCCAGTACAAGCCAGTGATAGAATATGACATGTCCTGTCATGTCATGCGGTGCTACAATGCTTTATAATGGGAGAGATGTGGCATGGCTCACATTATTCAAACGTCCTTATGCAGGGGAATAAGACAGACATTCATTTTCCTACCACCACTGAGTGGGGCTTTCTGACAACCATTATCTACCCTCAATGAGTATCTTCGGATCAATGTCTTGTGTTGCTCAGATGTGTTTGCCCCATGACTGTCTGTTCAATTACTCTTGAACGACAGTCCAGAAAAAGGGAACACTGTTGTCATTGTCCCGGCCCCTCCCTGCCATGAGTGTTAAAATGAAACCCTTTCACATCTAAATGATGGCTAGTGTTGCGGTTCTTACCGTTTGACCTTTGGGACCCAGAGGACCAGTAGCACCCTGAGGTCCTGGTGGACCGCGTGGGCCAGGGAATCCGGGAGCGCCAGCAATACCAGGAGCACCCTAGAAAGAGAGCAGAAAGACACAGGTGATGTATGGCCTAGATGCATGCTCTGGATTAAGTCTTAACGACGAGTCCCTCAACAGCTGTCCAAGACATGAAGGTCAAAGCATCCACACCACGAATCCAGAAAGCTAACACATACTCATTGCCGCCTCGCTGCGGGTCCACTTGCAGCACTTCCTGTATTGTTATACTATCATAGAGACTTGGAAGGACAGATTGTAGTCATACTCACAGCAGAACCTTTGGCTCCGGGGATACCATCAGTACCAGGATTGCCCTAAAAGAGAAATAAAAGAGAGAAGCAATCAGGCTTAGATCAGGTCAGGTGGATTCCACTCTTCATGGAAAAGGGAGGGGAAAAGGCAGGTGGATTTTCTGTGACCATTTATATGGCAATATATCCTTTTGAGGCAAGATAACCTGAGAGACAATTTGTCATCCATTACATTTAACTGTGTTTTCACCCATTCAACAGAAGGTCCCACGAACTTAGCTTTTGGGGCTTGGCACAGACCTTTAACCAGGGTGCCTGAGTTTCTTGTTGGCATGGTAGCATCACCAGTGAATCATGGCAGACTATTACATCTCTGCCAGTCGTGACTATCTATTGGCCACTACCAGTTTGCAAAAGCTGTTCTGGTGGAACGACCTCACTCACTCCAGGCCTTCTGACAGAACTAGAGGAGTCCTTCTCCTGGGACTGGGGAGAAACCCAGGCCTTCCCTGGTGCTGGTCCTTCCCTGAGACATGTTTAGATTCCCCAGGAATAACGTGCTTGTTCCGGTTTCGGCCTGCACTGAATGCTACACTCCACTCCCAGGGGTAAAGTAAGGGCCATCCAGTAATGACTGGAGCCAGGCACGCAAATGTGACTATTAAACTTAATCCAAACGAGAAGCTATTGTTCCAGAGCAAAGAACTGTGCAGGGCAGACCATGCATACAGATGGAAGAGGGCTCAGTGGGCAGCCCAGTTTACTTCCCATGATGTTCTAGGCCCACGTCTCAACCCCTGAAATGTGCCCAGTCCAGTAGCACTGAAGACACCAAACAAGACTTCTTCTCCATCAGTGGTAAGTAGGCCGCAGACACCCACTGAATCTTATTCTACATAGCCAGGGCCTGAGAATAGTTCAGGTGCTGCAGACTTTCTGCTAGTGTGCAAGACCACTCCTGGTGGGGGAGCCCAGCAGCAGCGCTGCATGAATTGAGCACACGTTCTTCTTCCCACCTGAGGAGCGGCAACTGGTGCAGTGCTGCGGACACTATGTGCGCTCCTTCACCTCCTTCTACACCCTCCCTTTCACAAAGGAAGCAAATGCTCTTCCCCACACCTGGCCAGTGGTGCAGTGCTGCAGACACTACCCCTGCTTATCAAGGCCTGGCAAGTGACCCTAAATCAGAGCTGCAGAAAGTGAGTACCCCCTCCATCTGCCTGAGCTGATTACTCAGATGGCCTGGTAAGTGACCCTGAATCAGAGCTGCAGAAAGTGAGTATCCCCTCCTTCTACCTGAGCTGATGACTCAGATGGCCTGGTAAGTGACCCTGAATCAGAGCTGCAGAAAGTGAGTACCCCCTCCATCTACCTGAGCTGATGACTCAGATGTCCTGGTAAGTGACCCAGAATCAGAGCTGCAGAAAGTGAGTACCCCTCCATCTGCCTGAGGTGATGTCTCAGATGGCCTGGTAAGTGACCCAGGATCAGAGCTGCGGAAATTGAGTACCAGAAACCTTTGATCTCATCCCTATCCCTGAGCTGCCCATTGGCTCATTATAAAAGCCCCCTTCTGATGACTGTACTTACAGATGCCCCTGAAGGTCCGGGAGATCCTGGTGTTCCAGATTCGCCTCTTGATCCTTGGGGTCCCTCAGGTCCACGTGCACCGGTGGGGCCAGCTTCACCCTAACAAGCAAACAGAAAATAAACATTATTGAATAATTGCATGGTGCAAATGAACAGGCTAGTTGAAGTCTCACATGTGCTCTATAGTGCAGTCATGCCTGGGGCATGGATACATGACCTACATATGCCCTGAATCGATTTGTGCACCTGTTTCCAGCCTTTCAAATATCACCCAGGAAACGGTCTAAAGCAACACATTCAAGCACCCCCTGTAGGCCTCCTTGATGTGTCCTGCTGCAGGCAGTGATCCGGTGCGAGGCGTAGGAACCCATATGACACATCACGCTGTGATGCTTTCCACAGGCCTGGCCAAGATGGCGCCCTGTAGCCCTTTGCAGATCTTTCCAAGATTGAGGATTCACGATGATCCTGGCGCCCCTTTCACTGTGGCCACAGTTCAAGGCATAACCATTCACTCCCACTTACAAGGAAACATGACATTTAAGATATAAAAAGGATTCCCTTGCGCTCTTGCCCTATAATTGCGGGGGAAATGCGATGCTGGCAGAAAGGACAGCGCAAGGCCTGGCGATTTCAGGGGAAGCCAGTTCTTTCTCTGCCACTGTGCACTGGGAGGCAAATCCTCAAATATATGATTCAAATATACCCTTCTGCACAGTTCACTGTGGATTGCATATTGATCCTAATTATAGTGCGCGTGGTTCTCGCAGGAATGAATGAATGTTTACTGGGCACCGTGCAACGCATATATGCTGTCAGGCTCCTATGCTAGCTCCCATATGTTTTCATTTCTGCAAAGCTTCCATGGCAGGTTCGTGGATAGCAGTCTCAGAGGACCTAGGCTTTTGCGAGAATGGATACACTGTACCCCTGCAGGGCATATACAGAAGTAGTCTGCTGAGGGAAAAGAAGTAGGGTAAAGGGAAGACTGGGGAATGGCAGAATCTTGAGTACTGAAATAGAAGAACGAAAGGTCTGTGCCTGGTGGGCATATGCACAAACAGCCTACAAAGAAGACTAACTGCAAGAGACATACTACTGGTGTCACTAGGCAGAGGTCAAAGTGGGTGGGAACTAACAGGTACAGCGTTTTACTTTTTGGTAAAACCAGCCCCCATTGCCTAAGTTTTTGTGGGCTGAGAACCATTCCAGGATGACAGGCAAAGGGTGTTTTTTTTTTGCTTTGCAGTCCTTTACTGGGGATTCGAACTTGAGCACTGCTGAATTGCTGAATTTGCTCCAATGTCCCATTATGTTGAGCTATCTTGCAGCTAAAGGCTTGTTGTTGTTTATTTCAGGAGCCCATTCCAAAGCCCCCTCATAGCCCTGCTCCCGAAGTGATCAGCGTTTTCTTCTGCTTTTGGGCAACCGGTTAATAAGTCATTTCTGCAGGCACCTCTGTGTGTGTAGGTATTGGGTGGGTAGCAGGGGTGGCTTCCTTCTCTGGCTTGTCCCTTAAGAGGTGTGACTGGTGGATGATCAGAAAGGCTAGGGTGTATTAAGTTGTATGCTGTGGGGGACAATGACTCAAAATAATGGCGATCGTTTAAGATTTGTTTTCTTTGACTGAGTTTCTTTCAGTCTTCGTAGTACAGTTGTAAAACATAGTGGTTGGGGGTGGAGTGGAGGAAAGGCATGACCCAGTTAGCACTCGTGTATGGGGTTTGTGGGTGATTATGGGGTCGGTGCGGTGTGGGGCGGAAGGAGACAGGTCAGCGGGTAACACAGTTCCACACATTTAATTTTTGTTGTACACTTTGACCCCTGTGACTAGGGCGCAATGATATTCGTGTACGTAGGTAGGTGGCCATCGCCCACTGTGCCTGGCAGGATACCACCGGAACCACTCAATGAATGCAAGGGCAGGTGTACGAGGTGTGGGGAAGAGGAGGGCAAGAGGGATGTGTAAGCACTCATGAGTATAAACTTGGAGGGGTTGGCGAAATCTCACCTCAAAGGGTTGAAAGGAAGAGCCTCGCTGCTAGAATTGACATTGAAGCAAAATGGTGTTTTTTTTTTCCTATTCATGGGATGGGTTGAAATTGTCATCTCAAAGTATCCATATAGGGGAATATGGTAGATTGCTCACAGGATAAGTACGTATTAGGAAACCATTGTATGCCCACATAGACCCCATTTCCCCCTACCACAGTGGGGCCTGAATCCCAAATACACACTCGAGATGAAAGAGGGCGTTCACTCTGGATACCAATCAATAGCGGGGGCTGCCTTTTTCCAAAGCCAGAGCCATGATTATTGGAAATCCTCACTAGGGACCTGAAACCTTACATTTCACAATCCCTGGAGTAGCACTCTACCAGACCGCAATCCCACAAAATTCCCGCATATTCTGAGCAATCAGTGAAACTCTTGGTTTTCCTCCACCTTTCGTCTCTTTGGTGCCCACACTTGGACATGTGGGATTCGTGTACAGTTGGGGGGACCCTGCGCGCCTTTCAGACACGCCACATACAGTCACAGTCGGTCAGCGGGAACGGCCTAGAAATGCAGAAAGTCAAGGAATCCAGCGAAACCTTCATGAAACAATCAAGCTGACCCCGCCCTCGCTGAAGGGGGGCGCCTTCCCAATTCTGAATTCTTTGGGGGTAAATCTCAAATTTAAATGATTGCGCTGTGAGCTGGTATTCTCTTCTTATTTAGGGACGAGAATGTCTCCAGGAAGTAGGCGAAGAAAGCCACTTAGAGTGCAGAGTTGTGCGTAAACCATCTCAGCTGGGACTGAAGAAGTTAACCTTGGGGCTGCAGTGCGGGGTGTGTTTTCAAGGACCCAGCACCCGTTTTTAATTGCTCGCTTCTGAGTGCCAAGGTCAGGCAAGTCAATCTGCTCTCGGGACCAGGCGCTTTGATCGCCGCGGGGCTCGCTCTGGCCTCAGTCGGGTGTAGTTACTTCCAATCTGTCGGGCAGAACTTGCACGGCCTTTCTTGGGGCTCTGCGGGTAACCGCTTGAAGCACCCGCCTTCTGCGCGTTCCAGTGGTCACGACAAGAAGGCCCAATTCGGTGGCTGGCTAGAAGGACGCCAGGGGCAGCTGTTTTGTCCCTAGAAACATGAAATCTGCACCAGTTATAAAGAGTGATGGCGCCAAATAGGCACTTTCTCTGAGCTGCCCTAAATCCTTGCACTGGCTCTGCAATTAGGTGTTCATCTTGGCTGCCCCAAACCGAAACACAATGCAGAGCCTCTATCTCTCTCACCCAGATACACATAGTTCCCTTAAACCCCATGTTAGGGGATTAGGGAATTGTGTTATTTGGCACCAGCCATGTTATGTGACACTGGTTACATTTCATATCACAAGAACAGCCCATGCTGCAGAGTTTCTCAAAATGTGGAAACCGAATCCATCGGCTTGAGTGCTGATTAACAGGGACAATCATGCACGTACTGACAGAAATACTGCAAACATCCCAGCATGGTGCTGTTTTACTGTGCAGTTGTCTGAACTTTAAATAAATAGAACTGCACAGAGTTTAAACACTTTTTGATTGGATTTGGCAGACATTGCAAACATTTGCGAGTGGATCAGAGGCCGTGAGATTTTACGATTTCCTTCTTTTTATTCTATTGTTCCAAAGTGAGAATGCCTGTATAGTCTCACAGCCTTGGGATGTTCTGGTACAGTGTGGGGGGCTTTTTGCCACCTTTAGGGGATTTCCTAGCAGAGGGATGGAATGTTTCGGCATATAGGTGGGATGTTCTGGCAGAACTATCTGGCACTATCTGGCACAGTGCCTGGATGCTCTGGCTCAGTGATGGGCACAGTAATATACCTTTCTGTGGCAGGGATGGGCTATTCAGGCATGGTAATGGCGATTTCTGGCACAGTAAAAGGGCGCCATGGCACAGTAACAGGGTTTTCGGCACACTAAGGAGATGCCTTCAGACACTGGTATGATTTTCTGGCGCTGTTCCAGGGTTTTCTGGCACAGCAATCCGTTTTCTGGCACAATAGCACAGCATCTGTAAGGGGTTCGGGTCTTTATCGCACAGTGTTGGAATCCTTTGGACGGATCCAGATCCCAAGGGGAAGGTTGACTTATCTGAAAACTGGACTATGCAGTCACAAGTTAGCATTTTCTTGCACATTATTCGAGTGCCCTGGTTTAAGAGCCAACACTTTTGCCACTTTTGGCACATGTTGTCAAACAAGTTTTGAACAAAAAATCTCGATTCAATTCGATTCAATTCAATTCAATAAATCAAGTCTAAAATAATCCACCGTTGAGAGCACTATGAGGTTTCTACTGAAATGCTAAATTAGGCTGATCAGACGTCCTGGTTTTGCCGGGACTGCCACAGAATTGGGTGCTCTGCCCCCCCTTTCTCAAGATTATGTTCCCATTGGAAACTGCAGTGGTTTTTGGTAGTAGGTCTTCAAGGCTGGCAGGCAGGAATGCACAATCTCGCGCAGAAGAAATGCTGCATTTTACAACTTAAGATAGTGGTAGTTTTTGATAAATTAAATACATATGTTTATCCCACCAGTAACACTTGAACCTCCTTCTCTTCCATCCTCTAATGAAGTGTAGTGCCTTCACAGCCACTTTCAAGAGTTAGTCCTACTTTTATGTCAATTGGCCTGCCTCGGGTATTTTACTTTTTCAATCTGGTCACCCTGTGCTAAGTGGGCCTAAAACGAAGAGCGACGTGCATAGCGCACGTACAGGCCCAGCCGTTGTGGAAGCAAGCCCCCACATGTGCCGCCTCTGCAAGTGAAATGTGTCTTTCTTTTATGCACCGGGTCAGATTTCTGAGCATTCCTTTCATCTCGTCCCAGACCCCCCTGCTTAACGTGTGTAATTATTTGTGTTCGGACAAGGTCAGACTTATGCATTTTTCTGTCCCTTTTGAATGGCCCTTGTATTTTCGATCCCCGGTGGGATTCCCGCAGATTCTGGTCACCATGGCAACCCGTGAAACTGGACCTCGAAGAAAATATCAACCTGAGGCCAAAAACAACATGACTTCCATTCATCCACGAGCTGGAGCCCAGCGAGTAACCCGAGCAGCAGATCTGCGGGGCCCTTCCGCCTCACAGAAGCCTCTCTCTGAACTTCCAGACGCTCCCTCTGCCTCCCCCCCACCCCCCCGCGCCAGTGCCTAATAAACTTAGAGGGGCAGGCATAGTTGAAAAACATTGGGGCACCTCTAACTCGTACCATACTGAGGAGCACTTCTTACCGAATAATTACCAGGGGAACCTCGTGCTCAGTAAAATTCCTATGTGCAGCTCAGGTAACATGCTGCGAAGCGGTCTTATATAAGGCAACAGCTCCTAAACAATACATATTGAGGCACACTGCAAGTTAAATAAATGCAGGAGGGTCACACGAGCAACAGGCCTGCTGGCTCTCTGTGCGCTCAGTATAGGCGCGGGAACAGCCCAGACTCAATAAACATTGAGGGGTCCTCAGCCCCAGCTAATCCTGAGGCTCAGCTCACACTCCATACACAATGAGGGACACTTCAAGCTGAATAGACACAGAGGCAGCGGCAAACTTCAAAAACACGGAGGGACACTCGACTCAACAAGCAGGGAGGAGGCCCGCAGACTCAAAAACCCTGGCTGAGGGCCAGCTAGTATTCAATAATCATTGAGCGTTGCCTCAAACTAAATAAAAAAAGACTATAGCAATACATTCCTAAGGGCCGCTCATGTATTCTAAAGTGGTCTTGTACAGTGCAACAGCTCTTAAACAGTAAACATTGAGGGGCACTACAAACTCAGTAAACGCAGAGGAGGGACACATGAGCAGTAAGCATGATGGGCCCCTGTGCACTCAACATGCATGGAGGGAATCCTCCAAGTCAATAAACCTTGATTGGCAGAGGATACTCCACGAACACTAAGGGGGAGACAAACACTGCAAATGATGAGGCACAGCACATAGTCGATGCACACTGAGGACTCTTCCATCTGAACAGACCAAGAGGGGGTGCCAAGCTCCAGAAACATTGATGGATGCTGTAGGCTCTGTAAGCACAGAGGAGCCCCGCCCCCATACTCACTGCAAAGTGGATGGGGTAGGGATTCGGATAGGGCCAGGCTCCTTATAAAGTACCTGACAAATAACATTGGGGGCCATTTGGTACTACATTAAACTCAATTAATACCCATGGGCAGCACCTACTCAATAAACACTGAGGACACTTTGAAAGTCAATAAAAACAGAGGGGAACCCCATATTCAATAAATAAATAAATAAATAAAGATAGACACTGCATACCGAACAAGCATGGAAGAGCACCCCATACACAATGCACGCTGAGGGACGGGAGTACTCAAACACTGAGGGCTCATCAAAATCATCCACCATAGAGGGCCATCAGACAGTGGACTCCAAGATACTGAACATCGAAGGTCACAAAATGTGCGAATATCACAGAAAGCAGCTCCCGCCTCCCGCTACTGCAGGTGTGTGGCATACTACAGATGTGTTGGCCCATCTCTAATGCCTTGGGACCTCTGCTGTGGGGTTTTGGTGCTGGAGCTTCTTTACTGTGAGAAGTGTAACATGCAAACACCTTTGGTGCTGACTGATGATAAGCGTATTCTTAGGCAATGATACCCAATCCTTCCGGCCCGATTCAGGTGACAACGGCCCAGGAACCAAATTATAGGCCCACAGTGCAGCGATGGCCTTAACTATGGGCCCAGGTGCCGTTACCTGGCCAGATCCGGTATCATTACTATTAGCACCATGGGTGTGCAATCCGCAAACCGGGGAGCTGACAGCAACGTATTTTGTATGAATGAACAGGATTCCTCGAGGCGTCCCATTCCTTCATACAAAATACTTGGCTAGGAAGATGGCCACAGAGCTGGAAGACAGGGTTCCAAGCGGAGACCCTTTTCCATTTCCATGGTGGCCCAGTAGGCTGGAGTGACAGCAGTGGTTGAGCCACCGCCAAAACAATAAGGTAAGTGGGGTAGGAGGGTGGGGAGGGCAGGGAACGGTGACCAAGGGAGGCGCAGGGTGGAGGGAATATGGCGGGAACAACCATCAGATTGCTTCGAACACGGGCTTGTATTGTTAGATTCAGCCCCTGATCTAAGCAACCTGATTGGCTGGCTCCCACACCCCCGATGCAACATTTTAATAATCTTTCATCGATTGGATTTTGTCTGCTCTGGCCTCCATTTTTCTAAGTGTGTTCATCCTGATGTCAGAGGGATGCAGGATAAGTACATTATTCCTATGTCCGGTATATGTCATACACGACTTAAAGCCATGTGCATACATAAGTGTATAGATCACCTGTCATTTATCCTCGCAATAGGTGCGCTAAATATTGTGATGCAGAGCGTTGAGAACTTCAGAGAAATGCCCACGGCGGGACATGTTACTTTCTAGGCTGGGCACTATTGTTCTATATTTGATAGCCAAAGTTAACTAGGAACAGCTAGGAACTTAACTGGTGTTTCGCTCAATATCAATGTCTTGTCCACACCTTCATGCATTCACCGACTCAATCTTTGCTTCCTTCATGCAGATCTACGTACGACCACAGTGCCGGTAGGAATGACATGGCACGGGCGAGTCCAGTAGCTGCCACTGGCGCTTTTGAGTCTGCAGCTTGTGGCTCAGAGGACTGAGCATGGCACCACGGGAAAGTCTTCCATGTTCTCCTGGCCGTTATGAAAGGCATGCTCGCCTTTTCTTGGGGCTTCCCAATCTGCTCCCACACTGCCTGCCAACACAAGGCCTAACAGGGTACTGCCAAGTCAAACCTGACGAAGCATCACCCACATCCCTCAGGTAGGCCCTCCCTGGCATGGTGCGGCCCGCCACTTCAAAGCATTCTTCAATGGACACTGCCAGGAACAGCTCACTCTCCCACCTCATTGGAAACGCTCATCTACATAACATATAGTGGTGCACTGATGCCAGGCCATGTTGCGCCAGTGGGAGGACAGTTTTCAACTGACACTGGCATGGAAGGACCGATGAAAAAATGACATTTGCACAGACTGGCCAATACAATGATGGCATTTTGCACCAAATCACTGCAAATATCTGTGCTCAATATTGCCTGGCGCAGAGCAGAACTTCCTGGTGCCAGCGCAATTAATGTATTTTGGCCAAGTGGAATCAAGTGTACCCCAAAACTCTCTTCTAAGCTGACCAGCTATTGAAAGATATGCAACCTCTACTCATAAAATAACTTTCCTTGAAAGCCCTATGTGAACCTTTTTTCCTGGAACTTTGATTTCCAGACATTATGGGAGCTATTATGCCAGTATAACTCATATTTATTCCCAGGCCTGCCTGCTACAAAGTTCACTTCCTTGCTCTCATTACTACATATTTTTTTAAATATAAGCAGCAGAGTTTAAAGGAGGGGGGCATGAGGGAGCAAGCAGGCACCAAAAGTGCGAGCCTCTAGAGCCTGGCTGAGAATTTCCAGCATAATCTCTGCTGCCAGCAGCCGGTTGGGAGGGGCTGCCGTGCACTACGTACATACATACCTTCGAGCCTGGAGCGCCAGGGAAGCCAGGAGCACCAGCAGGGCCGACGGGTCCCTGGACATGGAGAAAGAGAGCAGAGTTAGCGAGCTAGCTCGGCTTTCACAGCCTTCAAGAAATAATGCAAGCACCAGACTGCGGCCAATGCGACTGTTCGCACGGATGCGTTTTTTTAAGTAGGGAGCGAATTCGCAGACACATGTGCTCAATTGCAAATATTACACAGCTCTATTAATTGGAATCCACTTTGCCCGTCCCCATTAAGTTTTAATTTTTAGAGGAAACAAAGCGCTGTCTTTAAAGAAAAAAAACAATATGGAATATACTTACGGGTGGGCCAGCTGGGCCAGGAAGACCATCATTACCACGAGCTCCCTGTGGAAATAAAAACAAAAAAAGTTATTCAGCACAACATAAAAGGACGTGGACGCTTAATGCTTGCCGCCTCGCTGAATCTGAGCTGGAAAGGAGAGTTCTTTGACGCCCCATTTTGTGACTTCGGCCCCAGTGTGCGGGAAATGAAGGCCACGGGAGGGTGGCCCAGGAGGAACGCGGGCCCTACCCCGAGCGAGCTCGAATGTGATAGAAGCGTCGACTCTGGATGGCGTCCTGGGGTTTTGTTCTCTTAGAAAAAATGTGTTTGTAATCTTTGTTGTGCTAGAGCTGAAAGCGAGACCTGAAGGGCGGTAAAGCCTGCGCCATTGTTCCTTAAGCCTCTCTAAACAGTCGAGTTTCGCACAGTAGCTTGGAGGGCTCAGACCGGTGCGCGCAGAATGAGGGCACTTTTATGGAACAGTAACTAGGCCGGCACATGACCGCCAGCAGCCATAGTGAAGAGGCCTGGAATGTTGGCTGCGTGCCCAGACACCATGCATTAAGCGCATTACGGCGCAGACCAGTGCGGGGAATGCTGCTGTGTGTAGGGGGCGGGGCCAAGGGGGGATCCTTTTACAATAACATTCTTGGGCCACGTCACGTGACTGGTAAATCTTTAACCACCCGCTTCTGCGATGGGCTGGGATTCGGGAACAGGCAGGATACAATTAAAAACAAATCTGCTTCCATGAGGGTGTCTTCTCACAAAGTAGCTCAGCCACACTTGCAGGTGTGGAAGTGCACCCCGTAAAGCAAATCCCCTTAGATCTATTAGATCTTGCGTGGGAATGGTGGGGGGATTATTTTCAGTTGGGGAGTCATATGTGAACCACCCATTAAAGCTCTTCGTGGCATATGGAGAGAAGGCACTAAATAAACCATTGTGAAGATGGTCCCTTTAAACTAGTCTGGTCAACACATTGGCCGGTCAATAATGCTGTAACTTGTTTAACCCAAAGCAGTGATTTAGAGGGTTTTAAATCAAGAGCGAATTCCATTACAGAGTCGAGTGGTGAAGTGCTCGATATAAGAACCGATGAACGGGGCAATGCAAGAAAATGTCCAACTCAGGTGTCCTGCGTTTAACTGGTCACTCAAAGAGGTGAGTGGTGAAGTAGCGGCTAATGGGACAATGTTGGAATGTACATGCAAAGATTACCTTGTTGGGGCAGAGTGCGAAGAGAGGAGAGGTAAAATAGGGCAAGCAAAGAGTGCGGTAGAGGACTGGCTAATGGAAGAGTTTTGTTGTCAACTAGGCCAATACACTGTTCACTGCTAAATTTGTTGATATAAAAGTCGAACAATGCGTCAGATATACAACAGAGCCCGTAGATAAACGGGGCAATCGAACCCTGCGACTGTGGCCTGGATAACCCAAATAACTCGTACCTGCATGTGAAATCCCGAGCTGACCAGCTATATGAATCTTGAATGGAGGGAAATACCTTGTCCTCAGCCCCGTCCCCCCAGGGACACAGTGTGGGCCTTAGTGAACTACTGCATTCAGGGAAGCTAGATTAACATCTAAGGCTCAGGCCAGCATGAAGTTCCAGGAACTTTGAGGGTTCAGCAAGGCACCCCTGTCACAGGGACTTCTAGGGTCACTCGGGTACTTGCCTTGCTGAGGGACTGCAAGGCCACCTGGGCGCTGATTCTCAGCCAGGTGAGCCAAGGAGGGCAGGCCTTTGCATCCTTATAGAGAGGGAAAGGCCTGTGCTCACTGGATCGTCTGTTAGAAGGGCAATGGAGCACAACCACGGGCAGACAATGACAAGTTGTCCCAAAGGCCCCGCCTCACATCTTCAGCTTCTAGAAGCCCACACAATAGGTAGCGAGGGGCCAAGTGACTAGGGCAGGTGGACTAAACACAAACATTGCAGGAATTGGATATACATCGGAGAGTACCTGAACCAAGGAATGGTAACATAATGGCTACGCGGCTCGTTGAGAGCAGTTTCATGATGGGGGAGGTATGCAGCTTCATATGAATGGGTTTTGAAGGTGTGGGACATTGCCCCAGTTTATATGATTTCATGTTTTTCGGAAAGAGAAGTTCCTCATTTGCACTCTCGTGTGACGGCGCAGTGAACAGGGATACTCACAGCAGCACCGGAAGGTCCAGGGCGGCCTCTCTCACCAGGCAGACCACGGGGACCCTGCCAAGAAAGAACACACACATTGCAGATGAACATTCTGATTAGCTCTTTGAAATCTACCATATCATAGAACCAGTACCCTGAAATTAATAAATATGTTTCCCAGTGAAGTGTTAGTAAACGACAGCTCTGATATGTTGTATTTCCTTGGCATTCATTCCAAAACTACTAGCAATGCTTAGAACCTTAATCTTTTTCCTTTATTAATCCCATATTATATCTTCAAGGCCAATACTTACCATTGGTCCGGGAGCGCCATTCTCACCAGGAGCACCACCTTCACCCTAGGAACAGAAGACAAAAGACATTTTAGAGACAAGCAGAGACATTGCAGCTCTGACTACCAGAAGTCCCCGATTTTAGATCAAAACTAGACAAAATGGCCGCTAACATTGGCAGGTCAGAGCTATACCCTGACACTTATAGGAGAGCAATTTAATTTGGAGTATTGCAGTCTGTTGCTACTGTTTTGTTATGCTGAAAATGCACATGGGATATGGTAGCTGCAGCCACCAAGACTTGCGTGTTAGGTGGTCGACTGCTTGTACGTTGACGTGCATATATTATATGGCCAACGACCGTGCCATATAAAATACTTACATAATAAAATGGCACCTATACAACCTATTGGCGTCTGTGGATTTCATCATATCAGAGATGTTTAGCAAACAGCCAGGTCTCTCCTGGACCCTGGATTTTCAGTAATCACGCTTCACTCTCTAGACTAGTGGAATCCGAACTTGAATGCTGAGCCCCCTTGAGTAAAAATATTGTTGCCATGCACCCCCTAAGGCCAGAAATGCTTGTATGGTCTATTAAAGACAGTCACTGTATTCCCTTTTTAAAGCGGCTTAGGACCCACTGAACATTCTCCCGCCCCCCCCCACAAAGATCGGAGTTCTGAGATACTGCAAAGCTCGGGCCAGGGACGCCCTTTTTTCAGTCCTGGCCACTACTCTGTGGAATTCTCTGCCTGTGTCCCTTCGAGACATTGTTGATCACTTTCAGTTTAGGAAGACATATCTTTCCTAATCTTTGGGTGACATGGGCGGCTCTCTCACCTCTATCTCTGTTCTAGCACCTAAACGCCTTCTGGACTTAGTTATCGCTTTCCAAGTCCCACTACCATACCATACCACTTTAGGAGTGGCAAAGATCCCGTGTGCACAGAGCGGGTCACAGCAGGCGTGGGAGGGTTATAACTAGTGCATTAATAATGAATTGGAAATGAACCAACCCTTAATTGTGCCTTCCACCACAGGATCAGTGCATCAACTACTTGAAAAGTGTGTTTTCTATTGAAACAAGGCCTGAGTGTTTGGAGTGCACAGCGCAGCAGACACAGTGCAGTCCGGCCTTTATTCAAGGTGGCACTGTCCCCACAGTTTGTCACAAGCATTCTGGTTGGAGTACTCCAGTGCAGGCAAGCAGATGTAGCCCCCCCTCCCTTCTGAATTATATGTGTGCATTAAGTGTGTGGACAATACCTTAGCGCCTGCAGCACCTGCTTCTCCCTTTCCACCATCAAGACCCGGGTAACCCTAGGCAAGGAAAGACAACGGAAAAGAAGCAATGTCAGTACTTCGAACAAGAACCCATGGCAGCGGCAAACAAAACAGAATTATAGAACTATCATTTCAAGCAGTCAAAACCTACTCTGTGTCCTTTAACTCCTGGAAGTCCGGGGGTTCCTGGGAATCCACGAGCACCCTAAAATCAAGGGGAATTGAAGCAAACATTAAGTTCAGTCTAAAATGGAGGGCACCTTAAAATGCCAGGAAAAACTGGTCAACGAAAACAATTAACCTCACAAATGTATCAGTATTTAGATGGCCTTTAAAATCCAGCATCGAAACCAGATAATATCAGACAGGCATTTCAAGAACACATGTATGCTTGTTTTCATCCTTTTCCGTTTATATAAGTAGTCAGCACTCCTGTTCCCTGCTATACTGAACAAAATGAAGTGAATAGTTGTCACATTCAGATGTTTAAAGTTCATTTTTGTGGCCATGTCTAGATTTGTTTTGCGCTGGACCTACACATTTATTGTGCAGTGCCCCAAAGTTCCAACACTTCTCCCTCTGCTGGTGAGCTACAAGCATTGCATCCGAAGAAGCTGCGCAGCAGCATCCTTCCCTAGCATATCCCATCAGCCCCTGGCCATTACCACTCTTATCTCACCATCTGTTTTAAGGTGGGCTTGAAAGGAAAAACACAAGAAAGAGGCAGACTAGTCAATTTCAGCTAAAAGATCACGATTTAAACAGATGAAGCAAAAAGCAAGCTTTCAGCTTCTTTGCATACCCATAGTGCACTGCGGTGTGGCTCTGATATGGAGGTGAACTTCCAATGATGGCTGCTAGGTGGCACTGTCCATGTGAGGCTTTTTACTTGAAAGCGCTGGTTCTACTATCTCTTATCTGAATGAATCCCTCCCCATGTGCTTCTCAATTCCTTCTAAGAACCTGCCATCCATCTATGAGCCCAATCACAAGCTAATTACTAGGAATGGAAGTAACACATATGTGGACCCTGCACTGCAATAGACGTGAGAGCTGGAGTTAGGAATGTATCTTGCAATTATTTGCCAAGCAAGGTTAAAGGGCTAATGGATCCGTGTTGGTGTTTCTATTTTTCATTCTAACTGAAAACATAACACAAAAAGAAGAAGCGTATTCCTCCTTCTCCTGCGGGGTACTAAGAGCGGGAAGAATTTGAACACATGCAAACACAGCCAGGGTCAAACACAAGCCCTCTCCTCTGGATTGTGGCCATCATTGCTTGTTTTGGTCTTGCCCCTGAGTTATACCTGAGGGCCTGGGGGACCACGTTCACCATTCTTGCCAGGTTTACCAGCTTCACCCTGATGAAAGTAAAACAAAATGGTTAGTATACTTGTTCTAGTCTCATCTTTATTGTCACTCAACAGGTGAACGCGCAGTTAATGACTAAAATAGCATCCTCTTAATGCATACTGCATCCAACACTGAACATTAGAAAGAAGCAGTTTATGTAACCTGAAACTTTGCAATGCATCTTTCGCAAGCTCTAGTTTTAAGGTTATTTTGTATCCATTTTTAAATCTGAAGCAATACCAATATATTGAGGGCACTATTACTTACATCATCGCCAGGTTTGCCAGCAGGACCGGGAGGACCACGGGGACCCATTGGGCCCTAAAACAAAGTGATAAAGAAACACTCATTAGCATTTTTATTTCCTCCCATTTAGTGCATCATTGAAGTAGGAAGTGAAAATCCTGCCCCAATACTGAATTTCCCATAATTCTTGTCCCCAGAACACAGATCTAGAAGTTGGGGAAAGGCATGCAAGTTGAAGTTTAGGTGCAGCTACACTGAGGGCGGCTGAAGGCGTGTCAGGGTTAAGTGCCCCCCCCCCCCTTGCCTACAGCTGGGATAATCAGACTGAAGAGCCAGTGGGGTGCTTATATTATAGTGGAGTCAAAGGAATGCAGCAAAGGAGTGTATAACTGCAGATTCTCACAGGACAGGCAGCCAAGGGGAGCTGAAACACCACATGTCCAGTCTTTGACAGCAAGGGCCTAATGTAGGTGAAAACTGAGCAAAAGGGCAACCATGTGATAGGAACACTGCTGTCGACTGCAAGAGGCTGGGGAGGGTGAGGTCCTAAGTGCACTAGCAAAAGCAGCCTGTAAGGCGTTTGCCGAAAAGCACGCTTCCGGCCACATGCTAAACACAGCCCTACTGCAGGTGTGGGGAGAGCGTGAGTTACAGACCAGGTGCCAGATTGGACATGACTATTTCGCCATTGATGGCACACACATGACTTCTATCAGCCTATTTGGAACAGAGGTATGGGGCATCATGATATCAGTGGTGCTATGTATTTATCACAGGGCAATTACGTGCTTCGGAATACATCCCGACACCACACAGATACATCCTAAAAAAGGCCTTATATCGCCGATAGTGTTGGGATCTTATAGAAGGCTGCAGTGTTAACTCCAGCATAAATGTGTGGAACAGAATATACCAGCTAACATGGAAGCCATTAGCTAATGGGGCTTTAATGTGGATCTTTAAAAAAAATAAAAAAATGAATCTGAAATAGATGGTGCCAGATTAATGACTTAAGTGACTGTAATCATTCTTCGACAGTGCTGATGTAGATCTACAAGAGGGGTGGGGGGGGGGTTGAATACATCTGATGCAAGTACACCCCCCCTCCCGCCCCCGCAGCCCCTTCAACCGCCACCAAGAAATGAGCAGATGTTGTTACTCAACCATTGTTTCTCAGATCAAGCATTTGTAAGTGGAGTTTTTGCAACACAGCAATTTTGGTTATCAAATATGTTAGATATGCCAGAGAATAAGGAATAATTATTTCAACGTTCATTGAAGGAAAGTGCAGTTTTATTGGAGGTAATATTTATTGATATAGTGTTCAAACTGAATTTGGAAAGGGCACCAACTTTCAGAAGAAACTTTCCTAAGTGAACTTTCAAAAAAATTATAGCTTCAGAAGTCAAACCTTGCAACAGAAGCTTGACTCGTTCAAAGGAGATGGTAAAACACCCGGGTTTCACATTCAGAGCCACTGCTAGATCTGATCAGGGGCGCTTTTGCTAAACGCAACAGAGCAAAGGGTTGCCGACAGTGCATAGGGGAACTGTAGAACTTTGCTGAAATGTCCTAATATCGTTTCGGGAAAGTGTTCTGCTCTCTCCCTTTCTCTGGAGAAGGAGCATGGGGTGCTTTCAGGAAGTCGAGTGCAGGGAGCAATCAGAGGGGCGGCAGTGCAGCCCTGGGTCACACATCCCTCTTGGATGCCGCTGGCAGCATCTGAACATCATTCGCCTGGTCCCCTCTGGAAGGCCAGCATCCCGACTGCTAACAAACACAGCCACGCTGATGGATCCTGGGTCTTGAGGGATCAGGCGTGTGTGCACAGCTGGGGCACTCCCTCTACCTTACATGTCGAAGTCTGGGATTTACCATCTGGATGAACAAGAGCCCTGTTCACGAAAGCCAACGTTTAGACTTCAAACTGCACAGAACAAATGCCATTTCTAACTGGGACCCTCCAGGCAGCTGGGCAAGGAGTTGGGGAAGGGAAGTCGCTCACAAAGGAGCCTTTTGTCCCTAACTTTGCCATGTGAATTTGACTGACCATCTCTTCGTGGTGGGGGTAAGAGGCGGGTTCCGCTATGTTTCTCCGGCACCGTTGGCATGCAGGGCCCGAGCAGTGTGAAAGACATGCACAAGATTATTGCTGTGTGGAGTCAGGCTACTTACAGCAGCACCAGGTTCGCCAGGTTCGCCGGGGTTGCCTTGGAAACCTTGAGGTCCCTAGAAAACAAGTCAGAATAAAAACATGATTACCTTCCTATTGATCTCTAAACAGTTGGAGTCTAGGCCTTGGCTCATTGCCAGTGCTGTGGGTTTGCCCTCTTGCTGTCTTGGTTTGGTGGGGATTGTGTGTTGTGCTGATGGTGTAATCTCTGGTGTGGTTATTTCTGTAGAGAGGATGGCGTTCCCTACACATACTAGGGGCTGGGCTAACAGCTACTTTATTAAAGTCTATTCAGAAAGTTTTTAGCATTACCCTGTGTTTCTCCAATGGAATGAATCCCCTGTGGGTCAACCCCATCTCACAGCGCTTGAAGGCATCCTTAAATCAACGGAGTTATAATGATACAAATAACAAAGAGAGATCCTAAAAGCAGCGTGCAACTCTTCTCTGCAATAGGGGTCACGCACCATATGCATAACTTCGTGGCTTCTAGCCGGGATCGGGCGATGCCCAGATTGAGCTTCTACGTCTTCTGTGCAGTCGCTTGCTTCCCGGAAGCATGCACAGGCGTCCTTACCACACAGTGAAGCCGGCCTGCAGGCTATGTGCCGGGGTTTCATTTTTTGGTGTACAACCCTGGGGCGCTGCTCTGGGTATACCAAGGCCATGGCCATTAAGGGTGGCCAATGGCTCTCATTGTAGTCCTCTTTCAATGATACTGCGCCTCTTTATACATGATCTATTTCCTGCACAATGACTGGGTCCCCCCCCTGCAGTAACATCAATCACAGGGCAATGGCGAAAAATGAAAAGGAAGAATGACAGGCTGTGCTGGTCTTGCCAGCATTCAAACCTGCAGCATGCAGTTTACAGATGGCAGCAGCGAACGCCGAACCCTCTGAGCAAAGGGTGGAGAGCACTTACTGAACAGAGGGCAGTATGGGCACACTGTGTGATCCACACACATTAGATGCCGTGTTTAGCAAAGCTAAGGAGATCTCTACAAAGCATGGGCACCCACATTAAGAGGTGCATCATAATGATTAAGATGTGGGCACGCTTAAAGCCACACATATGGCGGATTCAAGGAGGCAATACATCTATAATTGATGATTGGATAAAGGTTTAGTCAGTACATGTGTTTTGTGTGCAGCAGGTTTCTGAATGAGAATACCCAGTGTTAAGAAATAACCATTATTGTGTTCCAACCTAATGCATGGATTTACCCCTATGTCCACAGACAGACCTGTCTCTCTCTTTCTCTTTTCCTTCCATTGCTTTCTATTTGTGGTTGTGTAGCTGTCCATTGGAGTCATTCTGTTTGTCACTGTTAGTATATCTGTGCACTGTACACACAATGACGCGTTGCATATTGGCATCGAAATATACTTACGGGAGATCCTGATGGGCCTGGTGGTCCTCTTGGTCCCATGGGGCCCTGAAAAATCACACAAAGACACCGTTAGTAAGGTTGTGTGGGTACACATCCATTCATTGTTCGTCAAGCCCAGATCCTAGGGTGCGAAAGGAAGAGTTGAATCCTCCAGCCGCGCAGTAACTCATGTGTGTAACTGAATCTGTAGCCTCAAGCCTAGCTTGAACTGCAACAGCAACAAAGAGAGTTTATTTAAATAAGCCCGCTCCTGGAGGGCGGCCATGTGAACCAAACTGGAGTTTCATTTACTTCTTGCCAAAAAAGGCGGCATCAGGGATATTTGCTTCTGGGGGCCATCTGGGATTCAGTAGAACAGTAAGTGCTGCCTAAATTACAGAGTTCCGAGTTAGGCCAAGAGCAACAGGCTGCGGCCTCTAATTAAAGGACTGTAACATTTCTTGCTGCTGTGTTAAAACATTTCAAGTATTTGACATCTGCACTTGACTACTGGCGAGGGCACAGGCTTAAGCAATTATCTCAGCTTTCTCTTGAGGCAACCATTAGTTACGTAAGTACTTTGGGTTACTACTAGAAGCTGTGCGTGGTGGCTGTAGGGGGAGCATTCCTGGCTCCAGTTTAACGGAAGCGCTGTGGGAGCCTCGCTTCCTTACACGATTGTATTTTTATTACAAGCCATGGGAGGGCCGGCTTACCATTGGTCCTTGCATCACACCCATTTGAGCGCCACCAGCCTTCTCATCAAATCCTCCGGTCATCTGAGCAGCAAAGTTCTGAGAACGAAAAAAAAACCAACAGGTCGTTAGCCCTGGATGGCCATCCCATCAGCCTCACCATATTTGCCCAATTTCACTTACAACTGTTCCCATTCCAAGCCTTGAAAACACATAATCAAAATGGAGGCACAAACAGATGAAGTAACCCCCGCCTCTTCCTCGGCTCTCTGGGACACTACTGGTGTGAAATACATGCTTGTGTTTTTTCACATTTAGCCATCCAAGTAGTACTGACTACAAAGAGCAACTGGTGGGACCAATGTATATTTAGGTGCATATGGCTGTAACACTCATGACTTGACGAAGGACTCTGGCGGTCCACCTCTTGTCAGTGCAGAAATTTGAAAGTGCGTCATTTAGTGGCCCAAGAAATGCCGCTATTTTACACCATTCTCAACATCTGGCCCTCGTGAAGAACCCAGTCCCGTTGGAGGACAGCCCATGCCATGCACTGCTCTCTTTCCCGATGGAACAAATGGATAATATACAGGAGCCACGCTTGCTTTGGGGTTCACTCATTGACTGGCTGCCTTCATTCCATTGTGCCTCCCGACTACAGCAACAGCGTTGCAGTGCAATGGTGGCACACACTCGATTAGCGCCACACTTAAATAACCATTTCCTTTGTGCTTAGGGGCCTTCAACCAGATGTTGTTTTGGTCTAGCACTAGGGCCAATGTGCACAGATGTTTTCTGTAACTCCTAGAATTGGGTTCAGTGTTCTGCTGATCAGTCTACTGAGCAGCAAAGTCAAAACCACTAAAGTACATTAGAAATGAATTTTTTCCTTATATATTTGCCTAAACTTGTCTGAACTTTGTTGTTTGGTGGTAAGAGCCCAGGCCTAAGTATGGCGAGTTGCTCTCTAAATGCATCATATTTGTACCTGGCAGCAACATTATTATAGTTGCTGATCATGTGTTCCATTTTTTAAATATTTTTAATGTATAGTGAAATTGTTAAATGGAAAGAAAAACGTCACAAGGGGAATCTTTTCTGTGTTTGACTCCAAATGAGGGTTTTCATATCTAAGTTCATAATGATTGGTTCTGTTGACTCACTGTGCATTCTGAAAGCGGGTCCTGATTGCCTCGGAGGGGCGAGCTCTTTTCAAAGGGTACACATTCGTGATACCATTAAACACATTCCACGTCGCACAGGCCAGCAACAGCCATTAAAATGAGAGCAGAAGCCGAGGTCTGGAACAGCGCTTTACTCTAGTGCAACTCTGTCCTGGTGGCTATTTCCACAGCTGTTTTTGAAATAAGAAGGCCTTTGCGAATGTCTGAACTTTAATAGGTTCTGGTCCAGTCTCAAAGACATGGCTGGGTATTCACTTGTTTTGGAGGGGGACCACAAATGCCATGAAAAGGATTCCGTTTTTTTTTTAATGTTCTAGGGAGGTTGGAGTCCAACAATGAAATCTAAATTCTAAGCTTCATTTGCCCACCGCCCTCCCGCAACTGCCAGCTGTGCTGCAAGGGGAAAAGCCCTGCTTTTTGGATCGATCAATCATTTTGAAAATGAATGCACCGCCCACACTGCAGCCAGCACAGGGATTTTAATGCTGGTTGATAGAATGAGACACTGAATGTTAATAACTATGCATTCTGTGACATGGGCCGTTGCTTTCCAGGATACCACCTCCGCCGCTATAGGGAGACCTGCCAACACTGTAATCCCAGAGCCTACTCTGGAGAAACCCAAATCCTAAATCACCATTGTTGAATTGACCTCTGTAATGCAATATTTGGCTCCAAGGAACCTATGGACTCGTGCCAGAGAAGATTGTGTTAGCACTTTAAAGCATGTGTGAGTGTGGCACCCCATCCAAAGCGAAACCAATGGATGTGGCATAACAAAAAGGGAATGGACTGAGTGGCACACTGCCTGTTAACATGCCAGTTACAGTACATTGTTAATGCACATGCTGCGCGTGCGGTGTGCCATATTGCCTAATGAATGGTAGGATCTGATAAACGGGTGAAACCTTCTTGGCCACGATTTGGCCTCCACACATTTGAAAAGCAACAGTTTTGCTGACACATCAATATGTAAACCCAGAGGCCCCTCCCCCTGACCTCTTTGTAGGAACTTGAGGGTAGTGAAGTCACTTGGTCCCACGCCTTCAGGACCCCCAACTCAAAATGCTATCCTTTGGGATGCAGCCCATAGATACAAAGAGCAGCGCTTCATAACTCTGCGGCACCCCCTGTCTGAATTTGGTGAAGAGTCAGTGATCCCCCAAAGGATTACAGTCTCTGACTTCACATGTGCTGAGTTCATGGACATCTCTGGGTTACTAATCAAAGTCCCAATCTGGGTTGATCATTTGTAAGTCACTCACTGTGGATAGTCATTAGGGCATTAGCAGTGCCAAGGGTTAGTCCTGATTTTATATTTACATTAGAATTGGGCATCACAGGCATGCCAGTATATTGTGAGGCCAGAGTGTGCTATGAGATCCCACAGTGGCCCCATTAGTCTGCAGGGCAATACTATTGCACAGTGAAGATCCCATGTCAGGGAACCAAAATATTAAGGGCCAAATTCACAAAGCAAATGTTCAAAAGGAAACGCTTTTATGCTTTGACAAATTACAATTTGCGCAAAGGCAATGACAGAAAGATGGCTGCACTGGAAAACGAGCATGCATTTGTTGGTGCTTTGGGTGACAAGAGTGTGCACATGCAAACAATCTCACCTCATTTGCATATGCACAGTAAGGATGTTCACTGGACTGGCCGTAGACGCAGAACGCAAATGAGGGACAGGCTTACAAACACAGGCTCACTCTATTATCTGGAATGCCAATCTAAGTGACAGCTGCCATTGCCGAGGAATGGCTCCCCCTAACACCTCGGTTCACACACCCTCCAGTCACCACCTAACCTAAGAGTGGGTGATCTTCTGCCTCCTGTTTCCTCCCCTGGATGCTTGTAGATCCCTTGCAGCCTAATTGTCCGCCACCTCCAATTGGAAGCTCCACGCTCCCTTGCGTCTCTGCTTCCCTCACTGTGCATGTTCCCTTATTATTTAGAAAATGCTCTGCTGCTTCCCGAAACTAGATCTGCACTGAATACGTACCCTAATATAATAATACTAATAATAATAATTGGCAGTAATAGTAGCAATTGGATGATAACACGATGGATAACAAAGTTTAAATGTCTGGGTAATGGATAATTCTACATGGTTGAGTGCTGTAAATGGAGCGGGGGTACAGGGTGCCTTATCATCTGGCTTTTTGCTCCATTTCCTGTCTCACTGAAATTCAGGATACATGCATTCTGTTCTCTATAATGTTTCTGAACAGTTAAAAATCTGCACTCAAATAGGAGCAAACAAATCAAAGGTGTGCTTAATCATGGATGATTGGTCTCCCCTGACCCAGTGAGGTAGGTACAGAGAAGCGCTGGCTTTGACATATTGCTTGAAGGCTGTTTGGATGTCAATATGTTTTAATTCTACTTGATGACAGATTTCAGAAGAAAGACTTCCCCATTTGTGTTACAAATGAAAATGTATTTTTACAAATATAACAGCTACACTATTCTAAATCCAGTATCATCTATCAATGAATGTTTGGTCTCATTGATTTATTTCATTTTTTACAGTTAGACTAATGTTTTTGGGCATGTTTAGGCAAAGGCTTTGAGCAGCAGAGAGGTACTTAAATGTGGCAACATACTTTCCTAAAATAGACAATGAGCAAAGGAAACTTGCTATATCAGTGCAGTGAGACCACTTTGCAGACTGCATTTTCCATAATGTTGTTCACATCTTAATTTTGTTATGAGTGTCAGATTAAAAAAGGGGCACCTTCTCAATCTTTTGTAGATAACTAAGCATACAACCACATTCACTTCTTTCATTAAGGAACAATTTAGATGCGTTTAGGTGATCAGGATAAATATTTTAAGTAAAGAGATGTAGTCTGCATAATCTACAAATGTGCAGGCATTCTGAATTGTAAACTCTGAAGAAATGTGCAGGCATTCTGAAGACTGATTTACAAAAAGTTTTTCAATCGGAAAATCCCATTGAAAAAAGCTTTGTCAACCAGGCCCCTAGACTTCTAATACTACTGTTCACAATTTGAGCGAGTCAGTGATAGGACAAGTTGGCAAACTATTGGCAATGTAATTTTCTGATTCCAGCAAAAAATGAATACAGATATTCTAACCAATTAGAACCCCTTGAGTACCTGCATAGAAGTGAGACTCTCTTTCGGGGGTGACTTCTACACGACGAGAGACTCTCTTCGGTTTTGATGATTGGAGATGCTATTTATTAGGAGAATCTTAGTTAAGACTCAATCCAAGAGCTCAAAGACTTCATTTTGCTGATTGCAGTTCATTGATGAATTTCACTGATCTGACCCTGCCTCTCTTTTCAACTAAAAATAATTCTCTGGCAATTTGTGCAATTTGGAGCATTCTTTGTGCATTTTAGGTGCATCCAATTGATGTCTTTGTATTTTTAAATGCATTGACTGGCCAATTAAATGATCTGCTAAAATGCACCTGTTAATGGGATTCCCTTCCCTGGTTAAAGGACATGCGTGGGTTTAGGTTCACTACTCTACGTGTATGAGTGCGTCACAAGAGCAAAGGTTAAATAAAGTATAACATACTCCGCCAAGTCCGGCTGGTCCAGGGGGGCCAGGGTTGCCAGGGTTGCCAGGAGTTCCGGGTTCACCATCTCTTCCGCGGGGTCCAGGTGCTCCCTGGATAAAATACAATAGACAAGAGAGAAACAATGTGTCTGTACTCAAAATACAAAGGTGATGACTGCAATGTGTGTGAAATGAGAAGACAAACTGAAGGGTGCTGAATTTTTTTAAAAATGTGACTGTTGGTTTTGACAGAAAATAGACTCACCTTTTCGCCCTTGTCACCTCTGTCGCCTCTTGGACCTTGTTCACCAGATGGTCCCTGAATAAAAGGAACAGGATATGCCATAAGACTATTGACTAGTAGGTTGTCCTCATTATTTAGAAATGGCCACTATTTTGTTAACATGCAATGTAAAATGAAAGGTGCATACAGGTGCTTATCATGATCGCAACATTCCAAAAACTAAGACCATAGGTTTGACTATTTACCTGTGGTCCTGGGGGTCCTTTTGGTCCTACAGCCTACATGAGAATAAATGGAAAATAAGAGTTCAGATTCATGCTGTGGCAGTAGTGATTTCACACAGATAGTTAAGTCATACATTTTCAAGTGAACCTGTGAGTCTAATTACTTCAGATAGCTGCTTCATATCGACAGCAGCCACATTATTGGACTTATGCACTTTCTAAATCCCAAACCAAATATTTCATTGGGTGTTCTCTTGCACAATGCATGTATCATGCAACGCAATAGACTGAACCCATTGTCCAATTGGACATCTTGATTCTTTGCTGACTGGTTTATCAGGCTTGGTTGGCTCATTCAGTACTCAGACTTTCTTTCTTCGCCGCTTGTTTCAGCTACTTAGAGTGGATGATTGTGGGAGTGGGTGGGACTGTGCTAACTAATTACATGTAGAATGTTTTGCATTTGTATTTGTATCTGGGGTTTATACAGTGGGATCCTAGCTAGAAAGCAACAGAGGGCTGTGCATGGTTTTGAGGGTAACATATGAGGTAAGGAGCAGGGGTTACAATGTGTGGTATGGGATGTCCCGGCCATGGGGGTGGGATGTGATATGGAATGCAAGAAGCCTAGGTGGCACCTGGGTATTGACTGAGGAGTACGTTCTTGATCTCCTTCCTCAATTGCTAGATCATTGGCAATGTCCGGATGGCCACCGGATCGGGTTCCAGTAAGACAGGGTGTATCAAAAGAAGGACTGTTTCCCTTTTTTTCTCTGTATGCCAGTTTCATCTCGAGCCTAGTGATGGCCTGGCTCCTGTTGGAGTCCATCGCACCAGAGCTACAGAGTTTTGCAGAAAGTTAAGCAGGTGTGCGAGCGGTGGTTGCTTTACAGGAATGCAGGCTGTCCTAAAGAGTATTCCCAGAGTGCAGCTCCCTTATGGTCAAAGTTCTTATTTTCTGTAATGAGTTGTGCCGCGACATGTTGGGGAAGAATTAAGCAAATCATAACTGACATAAAAGAAGCCAAACTTACATCTTTGATGTCACCGGGTTCACCTTTTTGTCCCTGAGAAGAAAAAAGTAAAAAACAATCTCTGTTAATAGATCATTTTACAGATACCCAGAAAATATTGTCACCAACTGAAAGGTTGTGGTGGAGGTGCAGCAAGAAGCATCTGGCTCAGAATGTGGGTCTATATGGGAAGATAATGTAGCATTCACATTCGGAGCCACCTGATTGGCTCAGCTGCGCCTCTAGGGTGCTAATACTGGTTAATTGGTACAAGGATAATCTCCATCCATATCCACTTTAGAATACATGCCAATGCACGATATGTGTGCATGGTTTATGTTTAATGGGTGTGGACCTGTGTGTGCTTGTTTTTGGCAATCAAATTGGCATATGTTAATATATTTTCTGCCTAAGATCATAAAAAGGTGGGTGACTATGTTTACCTTTGTTTGTGTAGCGGGACATTGTATATGGAGGGCTTCAAGAACCCAAGGTATGTAGCTATCACTGGAAAGGCCTTACAACTCTCATAGCATGCGCATTGTGTTTGACTGAAGAGCTTGTTCCCATGATACTTATGTTAAAGGTATTAGTAACTCAGCATTTCTCAGTCGCTTGTAAACAATCGCCATTCAAAGTCCTGAATGCAGGGC
The DNA here is from genome assembly GCF_040938575.1 of Ambystoma mexicanum. Classification (NCBI taxonomy): domain Eukaryota; kingdom Metazoa; phylum Chordata; class Amphibia; order Caudata; family Ambystomatidae; genus Ambystoma; species Ambystoma mexicanum. The sequence continues at coordinate 72,988,152 of NC_090926.1, read as the reverse complement.
TTTCTTTCCCCTGCCACATGCTCTGTGCCTGCTGATGGGGCATCTCGCCTCCTGTTCTTTTCTATCCGGCCCTGTGCCCTGCTTCCACTTCCCCTTTCTCGCCCTCGATTCTATTATTCACCCACTTGTGGATATTTGAGAGCAGGTTGAATGCTAGCACTAAGCATAAGCAGTGTTCACAGTGAGTGGACACACTAAGGAAACAGCAGCAAGACTTTGGACATGGCCAAACGTCACGTCATTAGACTTCATCATTGAATTAACGCCAGGGTGCAGGGCACAGATGGGCCCATTCTGCTTCATTCTATGCACATACCAAAAGAGACATGCTTGCCAAAGTCACGCGACTCTAACATAACGCCCAGAGGCCCAACAAGACATTCAACACATAGCGCCTGTCTGTTGGAATACCCTTCACAGACCACAGAGAGCTTGCGTGGCCTCTATCTGTACCAGAGCTGCCAACCAACTCCCACTTGCCAGTCTTAAACATTAATAACATGATGCTGTTTTCTTTTCTTTTACATTCACCTCAATGTCACACCTAACATCGGATCTCGTCTACTAGGCGAGCCAAACACCCCTGTAGCTATTATGAAAGTAAACACTGGCTGGCCAAGGATTCGCCAGCTGCCTGCCCATGTGCCAGGTGGGGTGGTGCCCTGTGAGAAGAAGCCAGAAAGCAGGCCAGATCTATCACTCACTGGTTATGTCCCCGCCCCAGCTCCCTAACTCCCCCAACAACCGACCTTTAAATGCGTGTGGCCATGTTTAAAAGCAATGTAAAGTTGCATGTTCTGCTTCGCCAATCAACCCAGCAGGCATGTGCCACCTGACTCTTCCTACTTCTGCCCGCCATGCCATGCAGCCAGTGCAGGGCCTAAGCTGCTAATAGTGGTGTGTGCTTTGTTAGCAACGGAAGGCCTTTGCATGCTCAGAATCCGCACTGCTGAACTCTGCACACAGAAACATGACAAAAAGACAGTGCATGCACACGATTTCCACCACAGATTCTATGCACACTTCTTATGAACACATAGGAAGAATTAACTTAAAAAGGGATTTACCTTGGGTCCTCCTTGCCCTGTGAAAGTAGAGAAGAGTTGGTCAGATACGTGGAGCTGGCCCGGGGGCACACATAACAGTTATCACACTATGATTTGACCCAAGACAGTAGAAGGCACCCCCCGCCCACCTCCCCCCAAACACAAGAAGGCGAGTCTATTCGATGGGGCGATGTGCAGTTATCACCAAACGCAAGAGGTTGGGCAGTGCGGTGGCGGGTGTGAGGAGTGGGGGCACAGCTGGCTACATCTGCAAGGGCTGCATGTAAGAAGCAGCAAGGACGGGGATCCATGCACTGGAAGTTTCATATGGGCAGTGCGTTCAAAAGCGCCTCTGCCAATTGCATCTGCAGGCCAAAGGCGCGGTTCACAGAGCAGTTCCGCCTAGCCACAAAAGAGGTATTAATTTAGCAGGCCAAACTGAGAATTATGCGACAGGAAAAGGCTTATGTTAGACACCAACTCTTTCAGACGAATGCGTTGGGAGGAAGCATAAGAAAGCATTCACAGCATCACTTATCACAATGTAAATACATAGTGCAGTTAAGAAAACAGTTAATTGCATGAAGTTAACTCTTGGCTTACTCTGTGCCTATATTCTGCAAAGACAATATAGGCAGCTTTTTGTATCTTGAGTAAGGAAAGGGTTAAAAAGGCCACCGCTGGCTTCCCTCGAGTTCTGTCTCATAGATAAAGGTGCACGTGGCTTCCACCCTGAAAACCTGAGGGGGGCGGGTGAGGTGTAGAGTTTAAATCACCAGTGTGCGCGCAGTGGTTGGAAGTGGGGTGGGGAAGCCTGTGTTTTAGGCTCTTCTGATTGTATGTGCAGAAATGGCCGCCACTCCCCGCTGCGCTCTTTTTGTACGCGGTTAAGTTATAAAAAGAACGCTTCCTCAGAGAAGGCACGCTATTGACGCAGCGCGACGCCGCCTTGACTCCGATGGAGGGGCGGAGCCTGGAGTGGCGGGGATCTGATCTGCGGCAGGGCAGGCGGGGATGCGATGGGTGAAGGCGGCCGTGATTGCAGGAGGTGAAAGGGGATAGGCAGCATGCGATAGGCTGGCGGTCATTTTGGAGCGATAACGGACACTTTGGGGGCAGCAGGCTGTGGGTGGTCGCTCGAGAGACATGTCACGCAGTGTAAATAAAGGGCACCGAATAGGCCCCAGATGTAGGGAGGCCATTGTTTGGTTTTCCATCATGTGGTGAGAATGCAAAGTTACAAGGCTCTCTCCAGCCCTAATAAAATGCAAACTGGCTTCTTGAAAGGTTGGAGGATTTATTAACAGGCTGGTGCACCTGGCAGGTGTCTGATTTCGCCTCAGCCCCATCATACTTTCTTGGGCAAACTGTCCCTTTTGTAAAATCTCCACTATGGAGGACCAGTTTACTCTGTAAACGTCAGTGATCATTTAGAAGGCACCCGTTACCACCGTAGAGGCCTCTGGGCATCGGGGCTTGTCCTCAATGTACATTAGGCTCCTGCATGGGAAAACATGACCTCAGTCTGTGGAAGTGACAAGAAAATGGTGGAAAAGAGAGGGTGGGCATGGAAAAGAACGAACCAGTAGCACATAGGTTTGGAAGGTGGGGGATCAAGGAACGTGCGCTTTTCCGTTTGGATGCGTGGGAACTCACAGTGGATGGATCCAGAGAGATCCATCTGGCTGAAGAATTAAGGTAACCAGCGATGAGCCTTTGGAAGATCAGTGTTTTGAGGTTTGTAGGTACTTCTTCAAGTACAAGCAGAGTGTATTTAAATGCGTGATGGGCTTGAGATGTGCTCAAGTGGTCTCTTAAGGTGTGTACCCTGTTAAAGTGTGGAAGTGTCGATATTTCCCAACTCAACAGCTAGGTTGTTAAATCCTGAGGCTTGTGCTGTCTCTTGCATAGCAGAGTGATTGGTTTACTGTGCAGGTAGTGGATTGGTTTTAAGCCTATGGTTCAGTCCTTAAAGCGCTGTGTCACGGGGCCCAGTGTGCCGGGAGCCAAGTGTGTGCGTGGACCTTTGCATAGGAGACAGAAGAGGGCGCAGCAGGGTGGCCTTCCCGTCTCAGCAGCATCCAATGAATGTGCAACACCTGAGAGACAGACATCAGGCACATCCTAGCATTGGAACATTCTGGTAATTTATTTATGAAAGAGAAATAAATAAATTACGACCACTGGCGGTGGAGGACTGCTCGGTGGGGCAGATGGGGCAGCACTCTCCGAAGGGGATCTCGGCATTGGGGCAGTCTTTGGCCTCCTCGCAGATGATGTCGTCGCAGAGAATAGTGCCCGTGTCACACACACAGATCTGGCAGGGCTCAGGCTTCCACACATCCTTATCACTATAGCGTTGCCCGTCCTGCACGCAGCTCACTGCGTCCACTGGGTAGGTGGCAACCAGGTGGGGGAGAGAAAAAATACCATCATCGCCTTAGCACACATCTTGTAGACTTTAGAGTTGCTTGGCATATGCAGGATAAGGGCGGTAACAAGCAGGGTTATCAGATGGCTTGGTGAGACCCGGGATGCACCGCTCCAGTCTTGGGATTCCAGGCAAATACTGTATGCATTCTGGGAGTTGTAGTATTGGTTGGCATCACACCAAAATACTGCAGCCCATCACTGCGAAGTCCAAAATACAGAATTTCGAGAGCCCCATTTCACAGTATATATATGTATACATATATGTGGGGCGGGGTATTAAGTTAATAAAAACAGTGGAGGGTTATGGGGGGCTGCAGAGGTTTCCCTGCATACATTAGCAGTGAAATGGGGGAAAACATGTATTTTGGGCTTCAACGTTTTATTTTCGCAGTGATCGCATAGAGCCGTATTGTTTTACGCCAATGGAATCAAGTGGAGATCGTGGACAGATTTCAATGGAGAGCCCGAGAAAGGGTCACGGTGCTCCCGTTCCAGACCGTCATGTGATAACCCTAGTGAAATGACATCATTGTGCCCCCCAGACATGTGCCACAAATACACCTTCACACGTGGGCTGCAAAAACACCTGTTGGCACAAGGCAGCTGCCATCTCGTTACCACTCGAGAAGGGAGCGGCCTGAAGGTAAACATGGAGCGTTTGCCGATAGACGGTGCCTTGGAAGAGCTGGTGGGATTTGGTCGGAGTCTGACAGTTCTTGCTGATTCTGACCCAGCCCTACCAGCTCTTCAGAGACACCGGCGTGTGCTGATTCTCCAGATTTCACCATGGATGAGTCCATCTCCCCTCAAACAGGTTCATCATTTTTTTAAGCGACTGCATAAGTACTCATAATTAGACAACATACATAACCTTAAATGACTGCATATCATAAACAATGTGATCAACTACAGTTCTGCATCTCCAAATATTGTGAACAATAAACACTTTGGCGAATATTACTAGAAATCCTATTGTGTGGTGTAAATTAACAACAGCACTTCTTAAACATGTGAACATGTGAACACTCAGTCTGTCTCTAAACTCTTGCACCGCACCAGGCACCGTTCAAAAACATCCTTCCGGGTGCCATGAGCAAAGAAGTGACAACCTTCTGCAGCAATTACCAATACTGCCCACAAGGGGCGCTGCAACTTAACCACTGTTTGCCTGAACTTGGATCAGCTCAGGTTCTCCTCCGTGGTTACATCCCTGGGTCTCTTCTAGCTTCCCTCGTGTTCATGCTGGATTCCGTCGGCCACCCTGCCACTGTGCTGTGCCAAAGCGTTTCAATAAGCCATGTGTACCCCCAGCACTCTGATGCAGGTCGGGGGCAGAAGCAACAGATGGGATGACAAACGTGCCCTCTGTGAAAACGCTCTCACAGGAACAGGTGCTTCTTTTAACATACTCTGACTGTGGGGTGGTGAATGTGAGGAGAATGAAACTACTTTTAAGTATTACGTTGCACGTGCTTTTAAGCTGGTCCTATGTATGTTCTTCGCATTTGCAGAGATTCGTGAATCTCCCTTCCCAGGTGACACAGCTATGCAGGCCTTATTTGAAGACACGTGTGATATGGTGGCGTAGGGTTCTCCTGCCTTCCAATAGCACGCGTGAACAGTGCATTCCTGAGCCTGGCGTGCAATGGACGTTTTAAATATCATCATTTAGACCCCCTCTTGGAAAGGCGCACACAGTAGCTGTATGTTGGATTTGTTTTCCCCCTGAGCCTGTACGTGAATGATGCATTTCATATCTAGGGGACCCGGGCGAATAAAAAGAAAGCATTTAAATACGTTCTTGGGTGAAGTTTACTAAGAGCTTTCCTATGGGTGGCTTATCTCATTTTATAGGCTATATCATGGGAGAGCTTGTGCAAATTCGTGTTGGGGATGGCTTTTGAAGAGTGCTATGCCAAGCACGGGATGCTTTCTTGCTAAAAGAAGTGGCGGGGTGAATTAACATTACATTGTATTTGCCAATTAGGTAGCTATGCAATGATATGTTTAGTAAGTAGAAGAGACCAACTCTTCTGTTTGCCATTGGTATCCAACTTGTTCTAGGGTAGGAGAATACTAGGAGTCCGACTAGGGCGCCCCCAATGAGGGGTGCACGTTTTCCCCTATACTAAATGCAGCAACGATTGCTCTATAGTGGTGGTGGAAGACCAACAAAATGCCTGGTCAATTTTCAGGGGTCTGTGATCAAGCAAGGGGTCTGCTGAGCCTTCTGGGTGAAGCTGAAGCTGTGCTTGTAGGGAGAGGCCCTACTGGTGCTCCTGTCGGTGGGACCTGGGGTTCTGTGCCTCACTACTGCCCTTGCAGGCAGGGCATGGAGCTCTGTGTCCATTGCTACTGTTGCAGCCCGTGAGTGAAGGGCCTGAAGCTCTGTGCCCCATTGCAGCCCATGCATTGACAGCCTGAGGCACAGTGCCCCACTGCTGCTCCAGCTGGGAGAACCTGAAGTTTTGTGCCCCATTGGTGCCCGTGGCACACTGATGTTCCTCCTGGGAGCGCCTGGTATGGCTGTCTGGCCTGGACATGACCAGTCTTGGGTAGCCCAGCGGACCCTTCCCCTCATGAATGGGCCTTTTCTCAAGCACACAGTGGACCCAATTCAGAGCTCTCCTCCGGGGACCGCTTTAAATAAACACGGGCAACATGTCCGCTCCATCTGGAAGGCATTGCTGCCAATCTTCCCAATGCAAACAGACCGCCACAGTGGTGAATGGGAGCCTTTCACTGGAGGCCACAACACCCTCCCTTGATATATTTTGCAGCGGGGGGGGGGGGGGGGGTAGAGGACGAGGGCGCTAAAGGTAATATGCATGTCAAGACATCAGAGCAGAAATTCATAGGCCTCCCTGAGGTATTTGTATTGAATAAAAACATTATGCACCCCCTTTCTCCACATCTTCAGGCACCACTTTTCCTGTCCCCCCGTGGGGAGCCAACCATGCACATTCACAAAATTGCAGCACACAACATATGAATAATAATCATCAACTGTGTGACAGGAATTATTCGTCTCAGTTCTGGCAATACTTGTTCATTTTAGTCGTGCCAACAAAGCATTATTGTAGGGTACAATATACAAGTGGGCTCTTGGAATTCAGGGGCGAATTTATAACACATTCCAAGTTTTTTACCAGCGCCAACGTATCTAGCGGTTCTGCGTGTGTTTCAACACGTGCCTTCGGTACCACGTGACCGCTTCACGAGCCAGATCAGCTGATCTGCTGAACAGCTCCGCGCGGAAGAGAAGTACCGACGTGAGGCCAAACGGCCCTGCTCGCGCACGCCGCCCTGATCTCTCTAGACGTCCTGCGCGCGCCCTGCCACTGTCGGGTCAGTAGGGGGGTGGGGACAAGGAGAGAAGGGGGGTTCTACAAAGACTGCATTTAACTCTCTCCCCCCTGTCAAATAACACGATGTGGCTATTGTGGCGGGCTACCTCAGTGCAGGCCTAGAAACCTCTCCATCTTACAATAAGTCACGAGGGACAAAATACTTTTTCCAGTTCACCTTAAAATTGATTTACAACCTTTAGGGGGAGCAAGCGGGGAGGAATGTATATGTTACAGGCAACCTGTCCAAACAAGCCAAAAGAATTCTTTAACTCGCCAAATACCTTGGAAGAAATACCTCAGACTGAAAAAAAAACGCAGCGGGCATATTATGCCTAAAAGTGCACTTTCAGTGTGGGCAGCGGTAGCCAGAAATGTGCGTGCCCCGGCACGAGCTGCGGTCGGAGCGAGCGGTATTACTGCAATCTAGGGGGCGTGGAGGGGTTAAAGGGCGAGGCGCGCCTGTTTCCGCAAATCTTAAAATACCTTTTATTTTGTTTAGAATGGGGTCTATTTTAAGGAGGCCGTGGCATTCTTGCCCTCCTCAGGTGGCCTCTTCGAGGTTGCCCGCCCTCTGTTTCGCTCACAATCTGTTGCCCATCAATCTGCCATGGACAGACGTTCCCAGTGAAGGCTCCACTCTCAGCCTCTCCAAAACACTAGCCCTCTGTGGACCTGCCTTTTCTGGTGCCCAGCCTCTGAACGCCCCAGTGCCCTAGGTCCGGGGCCTAGTCCAGAGTCACCCTATCCCTAGCTCACACCCTTTTCTGTGCTGGCTCTGTCTTTCCCAATGCCCCTAGCTGTGCCTTCCCAGGTGCCACTAACTCCTGGGAACTTGCTGCCTATCCTTTGCCCCTGCTTCTGACACGGACCCTTGTGCCCAGGCTCTTGTGTCCTCTCCGGGGTCTCGACTTCTCTGCCTAGCGCCCAGGACCTCTAATCTGTTTTGACTGGCGAAGATCCGGATCTTCTCCAGTGCCCACTGCCCCCAGACCTGGACTTCTTCATTGCCCACGCCCTGCTTCTCTGCCCCATCCGCCTCTCAGATGACCCCCACCCGCTTCTCCAGCGGGAGGGTGTCTGTGTTGTGTCTAGAAGTGACACCCAGTGCTTCCTACTGCTGCCAGACTGCTCATTAATGCTGCTCGACTCTGAAGGCAGCCTGTAAATAGTCTGGGAATTTGCAACACCAAAGCACCTCTGAGTGTTTCTCTTTGAAGGCCCCTCACTTTACTTTAACTGTTTCAGATCCCTCGCGTCCCAGCAATCAGCTGGGATGCATTAACTCCTGTTACTGGCCCAGTGCCTCCCAAACGCCAGTCGGCATTTGATAACACGTCTTGCAATATCGCCTTGAATATCCAACATCGATGAGGGATTTCAATGCAAGCTAAGCAAGCAGCATCAACACGAGCACTGGAAAATATGCATATTGAAATAAAAGCATGGTAGCTGACAGGACCCAGAGCATCGCGAGACTCGCGAAGCAAACTAGAGGGCTTAGACCCCGGGTCTCCCCTGCATTGACCCTCCCCGGGGCCCTCCCCCTGACCAAAGTCTGAAGCCTTTATGGACTTTCCAACCGAGTCCAAACTTTTCTAAAAGAGGCGAGAACTCTAGTGCGCAGGAAGACAGCAGGATAACACCAGATGTCACCTAGATTCTAAATTAGGCCCAGCTCTCCCTCACATTAGGTACCCCTCTGAAGGGTCACAACTCCCTGCGTTGGGTTTACGTCTCTCCTAAAATCCGGTACACGTTACCCATATCAGGCCATCTGCAAAAAAAAAAAAAGGAACCAGCCTATCCCCACTTTCGGTGAAACACCTTCCTGCACACAATGCGTGCACTTCTCGCCCATATCAGCTACACCACTGCACTGCATACAGAGTACTTGTCTAATCCCACCTTAGTTGAAATACTCAACTACACTTTTTACACTTCTACCCCAAATCTAGTGGACCTCGCCCGTATGAGGCCCATTGCTACCACCACAGTTGGGGGCTCATTTGCCCACATTACGTACACTCGTTTACAATAGGCACACAACTCGCACCCATCAGGTACATTACTGCCCACATTCTCTACTAGTCCCCGGACCTAACTTATTTTAAGTACGTTAGTAGGTAGGTACACTTTTTCACAAGCATTTGATAATTTCGTCCACCCCACAATTGCCATCTGTCTGTGGACAACACAATTGGTATAGTCTGCGTCCCACATTTGATAACCGTCCCTTCCCACACATGGGCTACCCGTGTACCCCCCACATTCTATAGGGACCCTCCGTACTCCTCAACTTTTCATGCTTTTCCCAAGGTTTCTGGCACACTGGCCCAGGTGCAAAATGTGAGCACCATTTTCCTCACCCACTTGCCCCCATTTTGTAACGGCTGTATGTGATTTTACCGCTAGAAAAAACACTGTTAGGTAAACAATATATTTTGTCACCCTCTAAACGCCGTTCCCAACATACTTTAGGACTGGTACAAATCTATAAACACAATCCAGTCCTAGAATGTGTGGAGGAAGTGCTGGATAGTGGGAAAAATATTTCAACAACGATATTTTAACAGTAAAATCATTAGCATCCTTTTGGTAACAAGTTCAGTCCAAATCTTCCCTTTCACAGTTGGCACAATTTCCCCAAACACTGTTAAACGTGTTCCCAAGTAGCTACAACCGCCTTGCCCCAAGAACAGCCACTCTTTGGGTAGACTGTGTGCTGCAATTGTGCCCACGTTTGCACATCTGCCTTTAGTACAAACAGCCCCTTTAGGGTTGCTTCCCTTGTTAATCACACATTGTCTACAGCGAACCCCCACATTTGTTAAACCGTGCCTCAGATTTGCCACACCTTCCAGACTTCAGTAGCTGGTGTCCCATCTTTGAAACACTACAACCGCAGCACCTGTCATCTTCTTGGGGCTTGCTCACCCCATCACCAGACATTTGCCCCCCTACACCTGCCAACCCTCATAAGTAACACATTGCCCATAATTGTGACTCCATATTTCCCACACCTGGATCCCACATTTATCCATGCGCCCCTTGGGCCCAGCGGCGGACTGGCCTGTCGGGGTTGCTCCCGGTGCCCCAGGAGGCCAGTCGGTCCCGCACGCCGGTGCCAGCCCACCCCGCCGAGGCGCAGAACACGAGCACACAGTACTTACGGATGTCTTCATCCTGGCAACTGACAATGGCTAGTAAAATGACTTGAGTGAGTGCGAAGAGCACCAGAGTCCGAGAGTGCACGAAGCTGAACATGTCTAAATATTAGACATGCAGGGCCTCTGTGAAGAAGAGGAGGAGGAGGAGGGTGGAGGCGCGGATCTTCCCCAGTGGCTATCGAGCCTTCATGCAGCCGACCCCTCGGAAAAAGACGGTGAATCCAGTGCCGGCCCCAGCAGAAACTTCACCCCGTCTGCTCTGGGCCAAGGCACCGCTGTTATATGTCCCCTCCGCCCTACAGGAGCCGGCGTATATCTGGGCCTGGCAGCCCGGCCCTGCCCCCAGCGGAGCTGCAACCTGAGCCCCTCCAACCCTCTCACCATCCCATCAAAGCCCCGGCCCCTTTCCTTTCCAAACCCTAAGCCCTCCCCTCTCACTATCCCCCCGAAACCCGGGCCTCTTCCCAGTCCAAAATCAGTGCCCTCCCCTCTGACTATCGCCCCAAAGCCCTGGCCCCTTCTCTCTCCAAAGTCCCGAGGCCCCTCCTGCCCTGTGATTCCATCCATCTACCAAGTGCCGGTGCCCTCCCCCCCAGCTCTCGCAGCCCCCCTTCACCTCCTGAGCCACTTCTCTGCCAGTCAGGACCCCACCAGCAGAGCCAACAGCCCTCTCAACACCCAGCGCGGGTGGCGGGAGGGTGCCCACGGCAGCCGGGGTAACTTTCCCGGGAAGCAGCACGGGGGTCTGCCAGGGACGCTGGGAGGACGCTCGACGTTTTTCTACTTCTGGAAAATAGTTTTTAATGTCCGCTGGGCATGACTGGATGGTGGGCACGGGGGAGACTTTGGTTTTGGAGTGGGGCGCCCTGACTATTGGGACAACTCTAAGGCCATTATCGTATCCACCGGCGGCTATTTTGTTGCATAGTGGAACGCCAGCCACAGAATCGGGTGTTCAATTAGAGGGGGGTCCCCCGGCCTCGCCTTTGAGTCGGGACTCTGCTCGGCGAGCAGTAGAGGAGGGTTGCCCTGGAGAGGGTTCCCGGGCCCCTGAGGTGCCCGTGTGCAGAGGTGATGCGCTGCCGTGGGCACATGCCATGAGACAGTCCCACTGCTGTCTGTGGGGCTGGGCAGGTAGGTCAAGCAAAGCTCTGCTCCAGTGCCCCACGCACATCAGCGAGAGCTTGCCCGGGCAGTCTGTCTGGGGGGATTTAGGTCGAGCTCAGCTTCACACATCTACAGGTGGGAAGCACTGCTGCGAGCGCTTCCCGTCACTCTCTATGGGGTACATGTAGGTGCTCCTCCAAGCATCTCTGCGGGGCACCCTTGGGTGATACTATACTCCAGGCTCCTCCGCGGGAGTCCCCGACACTGTCTGTGGGGTAGAGTTAGGGGCAGCTCTGCTCCGAGCATAGCCGTGTGTAGATCTACACAAAACTCTGCCCCAGTGGGAGCCCCAAATCACCGTCTATTGGGGAGATGCAGGCGAGGCTGTGCTCCAGGCGCACCGTCCGGCACTGTGTATCGAGGGGGTTGGGGGGGGGGCTGTACAAGTGAGGCTCTGCTCCAGCTTCATCCATGGGAGACACCACACCGCTCTCTTAGCTGCAGCTGTACTCGAGGCGCACCTGTGGTCTCCCCCCATCACTTCTAAGGGTGGATTAAGGTGAAGCCCTGATCCAAGTACAGTATTACAGCACTGTCTGTGGGGGTAGATTTAGATGAAGCTCTGCTCCAGGCACCTCGTTACCGTCTACTAGGTGCAGGTGAAACTCTGCTCCAGGCACAGAGAAAGCTTCCCATCCCTGTATCAGAGATGGGTTTAGGTGAAGCCCTGCTCCAGGCACAGAGAAAGCTTCCCATCCCTGCATCAGAGATGGGTTTAGGTGAAGCTCTGCTCCAGGCACAGAGAAAGCTTCCCATCCCTGCATCAGAGATGGGTTTAGGTGAAGCTCTGCTCCAGGCACAGAGAAAGCTTCCCATCCCTGCATCAGAGATGGATTTAGGTGACGCTCTGCTCCAGGCATAGAGAAAGCTTCCCATCCCTGTATCAGAGATGGATTTAGGTGAAGCTCTGCTCCAGGCATAGATAAAGCTTCCCATCCCTGTATCAGAGATGGGTTTAGGTGGAGCTCTGCTTCAGGTGCCTATGTGCGAGCTCCTCGTCACTGTCTACTAGGTGGATGCAGTAAAGCTCTGCTCCAGGCACACCAGAAGAAACTTCCCATCCCTGTATCAGAGATGGATTTAGGTGAAGCTCTGCTCCAGACAGAGGCGGCTTCCCATCCCTGTATCAGAGATGGATTAAGGTGAAGCTGTGCTCCACGAACCTCTGCGAGAGCTCCTGGTCACTGTATACTAGGTGCATGTAGGCGAAGCTCTGCTCCAAGCAGCTTCGTGGGAGCTCCTCGTCACAGTCTACTAGGTGGATGCAGGTAAAGCTCTGCTCCAGGCAAATCAGAGGAAACTTCTCATCCCTGTATCAGAGATAGATTTAGGTGGAGCTCTGCCCCAGGCACACCAGTGGGACCTTTCCCACCAGTGTCTATGGTGCAGGCAGGTTCGGGTGGAACTCTGCTCCAGGCTCACCACTGCGAGCTTCCACAGCAGTCTCGGCGGGGGGTTCCAGAGAAGCTCTGCCCCAGACACCCGCTTAGAATGCCCCACCCAGAGTGGCCGAGGGTGGGAAAGCTAGGGAGACAGGACTGCTGTCACGCCAGAACCAGCATCCTCCGCACTGCCTCTGTGCTAGGTTTGGGCGAAGCTCTGCTCCAGGCACCTCGGAGAGCACTCTGGAGCAGGTCCAATATCATGGCCCGGGAGCCGGCTGCACACTCACTAGGCTGTTCTCCCAGCACAGTGTCCTCACGACCACAGGAGGCTGCTCCGGGCTCATTCCTCCAGCACCCCCCGAAGCTCCCCTTGGACTCCCGAGAGCCCTCAGCACCCGAAGGTGCCCAGGACTCCCCCGACCACGCTGCCCACACGGGCACCTGCATACCAGGACAGCTCTCGCAGCTTACACTTCTCACTCGTTTTTCACAGTGAAAACACTGTTTTGTAGCCTTCCTATTTTACAACCCTCTTCGTGTGTTGTTCGTGCACCTTTCCCTCGAGGGACCCGTCCCCTTTGTGCCAGGTGTCTTTGTGCCGAGGTGACGACGCGTCTTACAGAAAGGGGAGCCTGGCAAAAACGACATGGCGCGGTGCCCACTCATGCAAGTATTCTGCGAGGCAGCGATACAGAAACTGGGGGGCACCTTTTGGGCCTCACCCAGACGCAATAGCGCAGTGCACACGCAGGCAAGTCGTGTTCGAGCTCAGAAGCTGGGGGCACGAGCGCCTATTTTGGCTTCCCCCAGACACCGTGGCGCAGTGCCCGCTCATGCAAGTCTTGCGCGAGCCCAGGAGCCGGGGGCTCCACTTTGGCCTCACCCAGAGCGCTACGTCTATGTGGTCGACCCGTACCGTATGCTTGAAAGCAGAGCAGACCGTTAGGCACTTTAACCATTTCTCCCCCTGGGCTCTAAGTGCTGCAAGGGAGGCTTTGAAGAGAAGCCACCTCTCGCCCAAAGAGGGCACCCACACTCGCCTTGCTAGACAGCGGAGACGCTTGATTGGAAATGCCACCATTACCGCCTTTTCTTGACGTTCTATGGCGCTGCTCTATCCGGACCCCAAGTATTGCTTTTAGCCGAAAGAATAATACAGTTGAAACTCCTGTGTGGGCTTTTCCGACAGGCGGGGCTGGCTGCACGGGAAAAGAGGCTGCGTTTGAACAAGAGCTATTTGTTCTGCTGCCGGAATCTCCATTCATTCTCGCCTGTTTGCAGTGCTGTGCATTCAAACGGTTAATTAACTTTATTTATCGTTTTTTTCCTCTGCGAGACAAGTTACAAAAAAAGGGGGGACTTTCGTGCTCGGCTAAAGATTTCCAAGTGTCTGTTAGCACAGTATATGCAGCTGGGTCGCCATCCGTGTTCTGGAGTGCACTAATTCCAGCATTGTGTAGGGCACACATCTCGCCTTCTGTGTGACAGCCGAGCTGTACCTGAAGTTAAAGCAATCGAACGTTCATTTGTGGCGTGGGTAACATACTAATGTTTGCTGGTGCTCACTGGTTCACATAGGGTGCCCACTGCCCAGGGCTGCCAGTCATGCGCCGCCTCACCAAGGGGTGCGTGCGTCAGCTTCCGAGTCAGATGCAGGGGCAGATTGGGAACCAAAAGAGGCCCATGAAATAATTTTCAAAGTGGCCACATACTACGCATTTTCAGCAAGCACCCGCCTCTTTCCTATGAGAAAATGTGGAAATGAAACAGGTTATCAAACAAAAGAGGTCCAGGGTGCAAAGGCCTTACAGGAAAACTCCAGAGTTCCCTATAGGCCAGTCCAGCCCTGGTCAGGTGGTGTCTTTATTTTTTCAGACAGTGCCTCCACGCAATGGCCGTTACCAGCTCTCGTCAACGTGACCACGCACCATCAAGTGGACTGGGAACCAGTGGCAGAATATAAGGCAAAGGGCCCCGTGGGCAGCACCTGATACAGGGCGGGTCATGGAGGCGGAGCTTTGGGTGGGCGGAGTTAATTGTGGTCACAAGTGCACAATGGCAAACTTTGGGGGCAAAAGATATTTTTTATTACATTGTTTTTATTACAGTTACCTGTGTCTAGGGATCTGACTAACTGGAAACAGCTGGGCCTCCTCAGCAGGCTTTGCTATCAATGCTAAATATTGTAAACCTAGAGAACATACGCGTCCTTGTAGCAGAAAAGTGATGTTATTCTGTTTGTGCGGGCGTTGCTGCAGTCATGCATTGCGAAATGGCAGAATTGCATAGTGTTAAGCTTTTCTGCACGGGTTGGAGAGTGACAACTTCAGATCTGTATAGCGGTTGGTGTACTGTAGAATATGGAATTACAGAGGCCTTTACAATATTCTCATCAGTTCGTTTACAACCTCTCTGCTCCTCCGAGTGTTCATTCACCCACTCACGGACCGGCCCATACATCTGCTCGCCCATCTCTCCCTCACTGGGAGCCATGCAGAGGTGCTAGCTCTCGGCAGGCAAAACATGATACCGCCTGGCGGGAATACTCTACCTGGCTCACCACTCATTGCATCTAACGGCGGCAAATCAGAGCACCCATAGTTGCTAGCACCCCACCCCTAGCACCACTCCTTCCTTTCACCTCCCCATTCCCCTCCTAAGGACCAGGGAACTCGCCTCGTCCAAAAATAAGTGTGAGGAAAGGGGGCGAGGGGGCGGAAGGATGAATGGGTGGCATTCCAAAACCACCTGTAATAAACCCATTAAAGAGCCCGTAGTGCTCGTACATACATCCATAAATAAATAGGCCGAAATGTGCCGCTCAAAGAGCGCCGTCAATGTTCATGTCCTTTCCCAAAAGGCTGATTCATCCTCTCCACTTACCCTTTTCTCTTTCCCTTCCCCACCTCTTTTGCCCCCTGAAGCAACTTGCATGCATGCTGGTCCTTACAGAAACCAAATACGTATATTGCAAAGTGGCATTGCAATGGCAGGGCTGGCAGAAATGCTGTCATTACAAACCGGAGAATGTGTTCTTCTCCATTTTGCGCGGTGGGTGAAATCAGCAATTTCATGCATTTTCGTCAAGGGATATTAATCGTTTCATGTTTTTTTGCATCAGGCAAAACCGTGTCAAAGATCATTTTGACCCAAAGCAGCTAACACCGAGAACAATTTGCCTGTCTGCCGAAGTGTAGCATTAGGCGAATGTTGGCAATTCTCCTTCTTTTGTGAATACTTTGCCCACCTTTGGCCTGGACCACAGTCTACTTAAGCTGATAAAGCACGCTGGCACACAGCTGGTCCACACATGCATATGGGCGCCTGCGCAGCACCAACGGCCGATGGCTCACGGCCCCCCAGGCTCGGACCCGGGCCCGCTGGGGGCGGGGTGGGAGCAGAGGGGGAAGTGGATTGCAGCTCCTCTTTCCTGAAGCATCCGAAAGCGGGAGGACATGCGAGGGGGGACGAGAAGGAGAAAAGGATTGAGGTGGGGTGAAGGTGCCCACAACCTTTCCCAAGGCGAAGTTCCTATCACGGCTTGTTAGGAGCTGGACTGGCGTCACAGCAGAAAGGGCCCCGTGCTGTTTGGAAGGGGCGGGGCCTAGCACAGGGGCCCGCTTGCCGTTTGTCTGTCTGGCGACAGTTAAGTCCGCCTCTGCTGGGAACCAAAAGAGGCCCTGGAAATAATTTTCAAAGTTGCCATATATTACACATTTTGAACAAACGCATTAGTTTTCCCATGAGAAATGTGGAAATAAAATAGGCTACCACACAAAAGAGGCCCAGGGAGCAGAGGCCTACTAGGAAATCTCCAGAGCTCCCTACAGGCCAGTCCACCCCTGCAGCACGCACGCCATCTATCATGCAGTATCATAGCATGATATGGGGCCCTTGTAGTTGCTGAACACTGCAAATGTCCTTCCACACATTATCCCTCTACACAGGACGCCGTGATGCATTTTGCTGTATGCACCAAGCTCGTGATGTGTTCACAAAGGTCTTCATATGCAGTGCTTGACACATGCAAGTGGTCTACAATGATCTCATCAGTGCTTAAGGTCACCCCCAATACCTGTTGCATGTATGTGCAATCTATTGGGACTCCCAAACTGTGCTGCCTTCACAGTGTTTTCCGGGGAACGCCCAATATCCACCATAAATAGAGTGTGGTTCAGGCCTCCGATACCTGCTAGCCTCTCTACAGCACGTATTCATTGGAGCTCACCAATCATTTCTGCATATATTGAGTGTGTCTAGCACTGACACCACTCCAACTCCACTCAGCACTCATCCACATGCCTGACTGCATGGGTTGCTTCTCTACCAGAGCCTGGCCCGCCATGGTAAGCCTTTTTGGCCAAATGCACACATACATCCTAATCGTGCTCCATGACCTCCAACACTCTGGACTACGGTCCTCTGAGGGCGTTCCCACTAACAGCGCATTGAGACTATAATAATAAAATGGTGCTATACAAATGACAAGTGCAATACCATACTATGCAATGCTCATAAATAATGTAGGCAAAGGGGTCTTAATATTTGCTACATACACTATGCATGCATTATGTATAGCACAGGACCCCTATACCTACTGAATACTCTTTTGTGTGGTACTGAACCCCAAAAATCTGTTGCATATGGCTGGGAGGATAGATCAGAGGCAACAGGCTCATCTTGAAAACAAGACAATGCAGCACAGTTCCGAATCCCAGTCTCGCGCTTAGAGGCTGCAGTCTAGCATGAAGGGCCTTATAAAAAAGCAATGACATTTTTTTTACAGAAAGACCCCCAATATTTGTTGCACACCCTACATAAGTCAAATGATAAAAAAACGTATAGAAGTTTACATTGTGTGTACTGTAGGGGAGGGTTGGTCCAAAAGACCCCCCTTGCCTACATCCCTTCCCCAGGTGAGGGCCATGGCTCATTGGGCGTCCCCTCATACCACCAGGGCCCAGGTGGTGGGGGGCTCACCTGCTGAAGACATTGCCCACACATATTGAATTTAGCTGGGCCTCAGAAACCATTTTGTCTAACAAAGATGGTGTGAGCTCAGCGCACTGTAGCGCGGCCCCCACCCTCGGAGAGTTTCAATTATCCCTGTTGCCGCAGCTCCCTGGCAGATCCGCTGTGAGCCCGTTCCCACAAACAAGATGGACATGAGCTAGCATAAGATACTAAAACTGTAACATTTCACCTTCCACAGTGTATCACTGCTCCCAGCATGACCCGGCCAGCGAGGCCTGGATGATGGAGAGAACTGTAAAATGGTCATCGGATGAAAGCAGAAAAGTCCCCAAATACTAATGCCAAAACTACCTGTAATACGCGCATTCTCTTCACAAAACATCTTCTATTAAAGAAACCTGTAAAAATGTGTAATTATGGTAGACCGCATGTTCACATGACACCAGCAATGAAGGACCCACACCCCTGCAGTTGTGTGGGAGTAATAAAAAGCTTTCCGGGGGACTGTTCGTTATATGTATCATTGAAAAGCTTACACTCCACGGTCCCACGGCATAACCGAATTAATGCTGCTAGAGTACAAGGGAAGACAAGTGTAATCATACAGAGGGCTCATGTGAAGGACGCGCGACAATGCATCCGTCATGTGTGTATGTCTAAGCCCGTATGTGCCACTATCGCCACGCACGGTGGCGAATCCCTTTCTTTGTGCTCCACCAACCACACTACTACCTCACTTACTGCAAATGTATATGCATATAACTAAATGCTGTAGTTGTTAAAACATAGTGTACAAATAAGGTGCTCAGACTGGCTATATTTGAGAGACATTTAGCAAAGTTGAAATGTATACTTTCGAGTGATCCAAATGAGTATTATAGAGTGTTCAAATGTTTGTGATGTTTTCACCTATAGTCGGCAACACACGAGGAAGATACCCTTGTGAATATGTGCAAGGCCATTCCCCCTTCCACCCTGCGAAAGCTGCCAAACAAGAGAGCAGAGGCCCGCGCCGCGCTGCTCCACCTCCCCCAACCAGGCTGGAGCCGCTTCAAAGATTTGTAGTCCCCTCTGCAGCACACAAGGCCACGGCCCGCCACCTGCATTATTTACAGCACAGCAGTAAACCTCTGCCTGAATACACAAATCCAAAGGCGCCCCCTCTTAAACCCTACAACCCACCGGATCACCTTAGACTTATGGCCCTGTGCAATTAGGACACCCAATACTGTGGCAACATACAGCAGCCCATTCATAACGACTTCTAACAAGACAGAAAGGCATGTACCGCCCGTCCCATGCCCTGAGACTTAGCCCCTCGACCTATGGTACCGGTCAATAGGACACTGGTAACCATGCACTGATGAATGACCATCAAACCCCTCACAAGGTGCATTCCTCCTGTGTTGCATTAACCTGTAGAATAACCTATTGAAAGATTTACTAAAGAAGATAATATTGCAATAACTGAATGACTGCGGTGTGCATGGCCTAGGGCAAATAAGTCAGGAAAAGACATTCATCTCTGACATTGGCCACAATGGCACAACAACACCGCCCGGATGAACTCATCCGACCCGCCATGCCCAGCCCAACCCACGAGCCTGACCAGTGACGTCCTCCAGCCAAGGCCAACACATCTCAGCAGCGCCTATAGCTAGTCATCACCACCCAATCCCATTGAACTTGTGCCCCTTATAGTATGTAGGTTCTGATGACGTGTTTTGTAAATATATACGCCTGTCTTTGCTATTGTCAGACAGAGCGCTCTTGGAGTTTGCAGAGTACTTTGCATGCCCTATTCTGATTGATAAACTCCCATTTACGCTCACCCGCACTCTGTCTTGGCCTTATTCCCATTCTGGGAGAGTCCTTCATTGTCTCTCATTGCGGGGAGGATCGTGCTGGTTGGGGACGCTTGCCTTCAGTGTTGACCCTGAAAGCGTGATTATTATTATTTTTTCCTAACCTATCACTACCGTCCCCTTTTGGCACGAAAATCTCCGGTCGAAAAGGGATACGCACGGTGCGCCGGCTCCGGGAGGCTGCCCGCCAACGGCGACCGGTGCGCTCAGAAGTGCGCACTCAACAGAGAGAGGGTACGGGATCCCGGTTGAAAAATCCCCTTTGAGTACCGCTCGCCGGAGCCGGGGCTGACTGTTGAGCGGACGGCAACACTGTCTGGACGGACCCAGTTTCGGAGACTATCGGTTCAAGACGGGCATGTGAGTATTGAGTGCGAGCGATTATAAAGGGAGTGGAAGAGGAAATTTAGGACAGGGAACGAGGAGGGGTAGAAAAGGGGACACATAGGTCTACTAAGGACCATCTTAAACTTTCTTTGCTTTTTCTTTGCATATGGCCATTAGGATCAAGAGGTGAGTAAGAGACAAAAGTGACGGGAACCTAGCTCCGAGAGGGGGTGGAAGGCGGCGCCGCATAGTGCTATCTTGACTAGTACTGGGAATATATGAAGAAGTGGATAATAAGATAAAAGTGTCTGGCAAAAGGTGACACAGAGAATATATTAGTGACTGCTATTCTTTCTATTCTTTTCTTTAGGGTTGGGGGAAAAATAAAAGTGAGCTTAGTACAAAACCATAGAGATAAAGTAAGAGACAGAGAGTTCTACTGCAAGAGTGAAGATCAAACCTATAAATATATATATGTGCATGCATATATCTGAATAAGACGGACAGGGACAGCCGGCCAGGGAGGAAAGGGAGGGCAAATTGAATTGTGAATAGAGTGTTACAGAGAGGTGTGTGCACATCGTATGCGTCAGGAGATAATTTGGTGTGATGGGTGTGTAAAAATGGTCATAAATGTATAGCCATTGAGTGGTCATGGTAAGTGTGGCCGGACAAAGCTTCATAAAGACAAAAATAATAAGGTGAAGTGAGTGTGTACCTTTTTGATTTTTGGGTTAATATTGTCGAGATCATTGATGGTTTGCTCTTGTATGTGCCCCCCAAAGAGAATAGAATAGAGACTGCGTACAGCCATTCTTATGGTGTGCAGGCAGGGGGAGGAACACAAAGGCGCCCATTATTGAATAAGACATAGAATACGAGGACTCACATGGTGATATGTTTACATTGTAATTTTGCGATACACAGAGACACACAAGTACCAGGAGGGCACAAAGTATGGGGGCAGAAACACCCTTATCACATATTTGTAAGAACCTACCGGGGTACGCAGAGCGAATTAAGAAATATCATGACCAATGGATCACAGAGTTGAAGGGAGAGGGGTTGCCCCAGATATGGCCCGAGGGGGGGTCATTTGACAAAAGTGTCCTAGGTATGGTAGCCACATGCATTTGTTTGAAATACAAGGGGAAGCAACTGCATAATAGGAGAGAAATATTAGATCTCTGGAGGTTGTTTGAAGAGATACCACCGCCTAAAGCGCCAGAATTAAATCCCGACCTACCATCTACTACTGACAATCCACTAATGATACAGAGAGATGCTAAAAAATTGCCAAATGTAGAGCCACCAATAGAGGTAATAAGTTTGTACCTGATACTAAACAAGCCTGTGCCCGCAGAGGGGTACAGTGACCCCACTTATGTGCCTCCCCCGACAACTACTACACCCCAAAGGCCAACGGCACCCCCGCCATACGA
Organism: Ambystoma mexicanum; assembly: GCF_040938575.1. Taxonomy (NCBI): domain Eukaryota; kingdom Metazoa; phylum Chordata; class Amphibia; order Caudata; family Ambystomatidae; genus Ambystoma; species Ambystoma mexicanum. The sequence goes on along the minus strand of NC_090926.1, from coordinate 72,966,996 downwards.
GAGTACTAGGGAGCGAGCCCAGGTAAGTACACAAAGGGTGGACATAGAAAAGCTAACAGACGATCTGGAGTCAAGACTCTCAATAGCCAAAGATGAGCTCTCGAGGATAAAAGGCATATGTGAGCGAACAGCACTTAATGCAGCGAGATCAGAGCACACGTCTAGAGCGCCGAGTGAGAATAGAACACTTGAAGACGGGTGGAAAAAAGGTGAGATACTGTTCAGAATTCAGGAAGAACCAACACGAATAATTGAACTAGGGACAAGAGAGGGATGTACTGACAATGAAGAAAGGCCTATAGGGGACAGGGAAGAACTACTATGTGATATAAGGGACGATTTGGAGGAAAGTGACAGGTTGAGCATGGCAATGGGAGGGGGAAGTGAAGGGTTGGATGGTGCATGTTCAATGAGAACACTGGATGATGAGTGGACGGGGCGATTAAGGAACAGGGTGGGGAAAATGCCATCATTGGGAACATCCGGAGTGAAGACGGGTACAGATGCCACAATGAAAGGGAAGTTGCAGCTCCCGCTAATACATAGGGGAGGAGGGAGGCCGAATTATATACCCTGGGCTCAGATGGACAAGGCCAACTTACTAAAGTTATTGCCCCCATTATCGGGAGGGGCGAGCAAGTGGATATACGCCTTTGAGAAACACACTGCCGGGGTACCCCTAGCAATAGGGGATGTGAAGAGCTTGCTTGTATCAGCAGTGGGGGATCAGGCTGATAGAGTATGGGTAAAGGCTGGGTTCCCAGGAGTAACATTAGACTGCGACCGCCATGATGGGGCCTCCTTTAACACAGTGCATGCGAGGGTGTGGGATGCCTTGTGGGAAACGTTTCCAGATACGCCAGACTTACAGTCAGTCATGCAGTGTACAATGAATGACGGAGAAGATGCTATGGATTACATTTTTCGGGTACAAGAGATGTGGAGAGCAGAAACGGGCACGCCCTGGTATCAATCGACATCTTTATTTTACTTCATTATAAAAAGAGGGCTCCCAAAAGAGGTGCAAAAGGCGCTCGACAAGATAGCAGGTATTGAAGCGAAAGGATGGCCTGAGATTCAAAGCATAATAGTGCACCACTGTAAGAGGATAAAAGAAAGGGAGAAGGAGGTGGCGCAGAAAAGATTGGCAGACGAAGCGAAACTAGTGCAGACAAAGTTGGTGAAGGTCGCAGCAGCAGGAGCCGCGCTCCCACACAGCAGGGAGGGAGATGAGGAGGAGGAGGGGCTGGTAGCAATACAAGGAAGGATGGCAACTAATTGGGCTGGAGCAGGACAGCGGCAGTGGAACGAGCAGGAGCAAGGCGGAGGTCCGCAGTGGCAAGAGTGGGCCCCTCGAGGGGGACGAGGTGGGTACAGGGGCCGAAGAGGAGGTGGACCGGGGTACGGGGGAATGGGAGGAAATGGATGGCAGGGTCCTAGAGGTGCGCAAGGGAGTTGTTGGAACTGCGGAAGATGGGGACATTACTCTAGGGAGTGCAGAAGCAGACCCAACAACGGGTTCCAAGAGGCAGAACATTATGGCCATCCCCATCCGGGGAGCCCATATGGTCTCCCAATGGGACAACAACAACAAAGAAATCCAGGCCAGGGGCACAATGAGCAACAACAGGGGCATCAGTATAGAACACAGAACCACCCACAAAACAATGACAATATGCAGTACACGCCAGGCAACCCTTTTGCGACAACAGCAAATGGGGCCCCCGCACCAGCCCCCTATAGTGGCGTGTCAGTGGTTTCAGGGAGCGTCTTCAATCAGGGGGGGGCAATGAGACACCCCGCATAGGACAGCCCACAGAGAACACTTGCGTGTCCAGTTCTATCTACCACCTACGATGCATCAGAGGAACCATAGGTAGGGGCGCAGATAGGAGACAAGCAGTTCATATTCATGGTGGATTCGGGAGCGGAGAAATCATGTATTAGAGAGGGCCGGTTCCCGTTATCTAACCGGAAGTTAGAGACGCAGGGGTTCTCTGGGGCTGTAATTGAAGTTCCTTACACAGAAGCATTGGATGTAACAGTGGGGGGCCAAACTGTAAAGACACCCTTACTGTATTATGAACACTCACCAATACATTTATTAGGGAGGGATCTCCTGAGTAAACTCAACATGACCATAACCTTCACTGAGAGAGGTATAGTGTGTTCAACACCCGGAATATGCCCATTACGTGTAATGTTGGTAGTACAGGCTCACACAACCACACAAGAAATATGAGGTTTGCCAGAAAACGAAGAAATGTTTATTGAAGGACTAAAGACACTGGCCCTCATAATTCCAGAGCTGAGAAGAATGGATTGGAGGATTCCAGCGGAGTTCCTCTTCCGCCCAATAGTGTGCCCTGACACAGCACCAGGATCAGTGGTATCGTTAGATTTGCACGCTGTACAGATATCTGCGAAAAGGATTTCTGTGATTGGAATAGATATCGAAGGATGTGAGTGGCGTACAGTACTGTGTACAAATGCCAATATCGCCCTAAGAGACTTAACGGATGAGGATCTCTTCTCAGATGCAGAGGGGGATGGTGAAATAGTAATGGAAATAGCGATGCCCTGTGACATTTTGATTCAAGCCAGGGAAATCCCCGTTCAGCTGATGGCAGTGGTAGGAGCACCGCCGTCATTCTTCAATGATGACATGAGGCTCGTACCAAATAATTTGTGGACAACAGGCCCCCATGATGTAGGGTTGTTGCATGGAGTACAACCTGTGATAATAAAACTAAAACAAGGAGCAATTCTACCCCGAGTGAAACAATATCCATTGTCCCGTGAAGCTGAAGAAGGGATAAAAGAGACAATAAATGCACTACTAGCACAAGGGATAATAGTGCCTTCAAACTCCCCATGTAACACATGCATTTACCTAATCAAAAAAGCGAAGGGAGGGTCTTGGAGAATGATACAGGATTTACGCCCCCTAAATGATGTGATTCAGAAGGAGTTCCTTTTGGTCCCGAACCCTGCATCAATATTATGCAGCATCCCAAAAACAGCATCACACTTCACGGTGGTCGACCTGAAAAACACATTTTTCTCCATCCCTCTGGCTGAAGAGAGCAGATACCTGACAGCATTTACACTAGGGGGAAAAAGATATGAACATTGCAGATTACCGCAGGGATACTGTGAGAGCTTGAGCATATTCAACCGCATATTACATGAAGACTTAGGAAACTTATCAGTTGAGAGTACAATAATTCAGTACGTAGACGATTTACTCGTCTGTGCACAAGACGAAGAAACATGCAGAAAAGATTCAATAACACTCCTGACTCTATTGACCAATAAGGGGTACAAAGTAGACAAGGGAAAGCACCAGTACTGTTTGACAGAGGTTCTATACTTGGGACAGCTAATATCAAAAGATGGAAAAAGAATAATCCCCAATAGGGTAGAAGCAATAAGATCAGTAGGAGAACCCACAACAGTGAAAGACATGCAGAATTTCCTGGGAATGTGCAACTATTGCCGAGCATGGATATTAGATTATGCAGCATACACCAGACCCTTACTACAAGCGCTCAAGGAGGCACAACAAGGAGAACAAAAAAATAGAATGGTCAGAAGGAATGAGTGCCTCCTTTAAATCATTAAAAGAGTTAATTTCAAGCGCTCCAGTACTCGCAAATCCTGACTATGGACGCGAGTTTTACCTGTTCTCACACTGCAAGGGAACACTCATGACAGCTGTACTGACACAGAAGACGTCCCTAGGACACAAACCTTTGGCTTACTATAGTGGCACTTTAGATGCTGTGATGCAAGGACATTTCGCGTGCGAGCAATCACTCGCTGCAGCCACGTTCGCAATTGAGAAAAGTGCCACAATAGTAATGGGATGCCCTGTGACATTGTTTGTGGAACATTCATTATTTGCAATATTTGAGAGGTCCAAAAGCACACTGACAACACAACGGGCAACCGCCTATGAGATAATATTGTCCAGCGCTAATATCCATGTGGTGCGATGCAAGACAGTGAATCCAGCAACATTCATTACAGAAGCATGCACACTAGAGGACATGCAGGAACACGATTGTGCAACTTACACAGGAGAAAGAGGGGAGGACACAGTGGTGTGTGAGAATGCTCTGAGCGAGGGGGAAGTGTACTTCGTAGATGGGTCAGCATCAATTGATGTGGACACGGGAGAGAAACATGTGGGTATGGCAGTGGTGAGATTAGAAGACGGTGAGTATGAAACACTAGTGCAGTACCGCCTCCCATCACATTACTCCGCGCAAGCAGCAGAACTGATTGCACTCATAGAAGCACTACATGCAGCTAAAGGTTGTGCAGTGACAATATACACAGACTCAGCTTACATGAAAGCAGTACATGGGTGTCTAGCAAGATGGGGACGGAGGGGGTTTCAACGGGCAGATGGAACCCCAGTACAGCATGCAGAATTGCTAAAGGAGTTAATTGAGGCCCTACAAGACCCCACAGCGGTAGCAATAGTGAAGTGCCAAGCACATACATCCAACACAGATGTTGTGTCTTTGGGAAACGCGGTAGCAGACGCTGCCGCCAAGGAAGCTTCCTACTTTCAGAAATATGAAGCAGGTGAGTACATGCTGCAGAACAAGATAAACGAAGAGCTCCCAGAAGGTTACAATATGATGCCTATATCACAAATACTAGAATTACAGGAAGGAGCAAGTGCAGATGAAAAATTGATGTGGGCGAAACGAGGGTGCAACAAATCGGCGACAGATTTACTGTGGCGACAAAATAACTCAGGAAAAGTGGTAATGCCATTAAAGTTATTGGAAATTGCGTTCCAACAACTACACTTCCCAGCACACAATACGAAACAACACATTGCAGCAGAGATACAGGAGGAATGGTTCGTGCCCTGTCTCCAGGAGCACATTTCTCGATTAACACTGGAATGCACAACATGTCAGATATACAATTCAGGAATGACATTACGTACGCTCCGGGGAACAATTCCAAAACCAATTGGGCCATTCAGAGAGCTACATATCGACTACACGGACATGGGAGAAAGGTGTAATGGGGCACGTTACATGATCGTGGTTGTATGCCCATTCTCAAGGTGGATAGAAGCAGGCCCATGTGCACGACCTGATGCTAAAAGCGCTGCAAAGTTCCTAGTGAGGGAAGTGTTCCCGCGCTGGGGAATTTGTGACGTGATTGGCTCGGACAAAGGCACTCACTTTGTAAACAAGCTCTTCAAGGAAGTAACTACATTGTTGGGAATAAAGCATAAATTGTGCTCGATTTATCATCCTCAAAGTAATGGCGTAGTGGAAAAGATGAACGGACTGTTAAAAGGGAGGTTATCAAAACTATGCTTTTCATTAAAAAAGAACTGGATTTACTGTTTGCCCCTTGCGCTATTTGAGCTGAGAAATCAGCCAAGCAAAGACCACCATTTGTCCCCGCACGAGATCGTGACTGGGAGACGAATGCACACAGCACACTCCCCACTGCGCGAACACTCAGATGCACACAGGAGCGCCGCGATATTGGGAGACGAGTTCACAGACTATTTGAAGAAATTGACAAGGGCAGCGCGCGCAATATCAAAGCAGCTCTCTCCATCCTTCACGCGATAGGAAGGAGACACAACAGGGTCTGTTACTGAGCCTGAACCACAGCTACAGCTGATGCCGGGTGAATTCATATATGTCAGGAGTTTTGTGCGTCGGTGGAATGCACCACGGTTCCATGGCCCATACGAAGTAGTGTTTTGCACGCCCACAGCAGTTAAAGTAAAGGGCCTGAAGTATTGGGTGCATTTGACAGACGTACGAAGGGCATATAGTAATGTGCAGGAAGAGGTGGATGAGGAGGCACAGACAACAGCAAACAATGCAACTGAGCAGAATGTCTGAATATGAACTTGTGTGTGTGACGGTAATACAGATGAATGAAAAAATGGCTGACAAGTATACTTGCATTTTTTTCATATTACAAAAAAAAGAAAAAAAATGTTTTCCACTTGTGAACGTATATGTAATTAATGATATGATAAAAATTATGAAGTGTTTACACCCTTGTTTGTGCATCCCCGTCCCTACAACCCTACCCACTTCCATTCCCTTTCAATATATACTGGCACTGGTAGTGCCAACAAAATGTTTACATTCATGCACTTAATGCACTTTTATATCTCAAACAGGAGCTACCATGGCATCTAACGGGCAGCCTGCAACGGATAGATTTACTAGATTTAGAGAGTGGTTAACTGAGAGATGCAGATATTCGTATGAGTGTGGATTATCTGTGTGTATTACATTGTTTTTTACAATAATGTTTGGCCTGGTTACATATTGGTTCATAGCGTTCATCTCTATTGAGATGAACGAGGGGGGAGGGATTAACAGCACTACTGGGACCAATGCAACTGCAAGTGTAAATACTAAGGAGGGTGATTTTTTGGTATGGGACGGAAATAAACTTGTATGGGGTTATTATACCACACCATCCAATGCTGTTGTCTCAAAAAATGAAGGGCTACAGGGTGAAATGCAAAATAACACAGTGTCTCCGCCGAAAATATCTAATTACAATGCCCATAGTTTAAACGACCGAAACCCCTCCGCCATATCCTGGTTGTATAATACCCCCACCAGCCAACCTGCCACCATAGCCATAGACACATTGTCAGATAACAGAATGGAAGAAAATGAAAGAATGAAAGCAACACATGAAATATTATATGATGATTGGGTAAAGGGGGGCGGGAGGGAGAAAGGGGGGTCTACTTTGTCTATCGCCCATGAAGCCGGGAAGTACATTAGGAAAAGAAATAACAGACGAAAAAGGGAAGCGGAGAGGAGGAAGTATGATGAGTATTATGGGTTAGGGCTAGACAAACTGGAAGACCCACGACACCCCCACCAAACAAATACATGGTATGCGGATATGCGTGCAACAGCTAAACAAACAACAAATGAGAGCTGCTATGTCTGCTCCCTCATTCCCCATGCTTCAGGCACACCCAAGGTATTGTTACCCAAAGAGTTGCCTATTGTAGATGCCCAATGTCTCCTTCATCTCACGTTATGCAGGATTAAGAACACCTTCCAGGCACATGAAGTTACTTTTAGAATGCTGCAGAACAAGAAAACTTGCTACCCAAAGACGGTAGGAGTGGTATGTCTGGAAGAACCATTTTTTGTGATACAAGGGACACTTTTTTCGGACAACAAGTGGAAGGATGAAGAAGTAATGTGTAAATCTGAAGCGCTGAGGAGTGTGGCACCAGGGAAATTGCAATGGATAGAAGAAACGTGCACACCAGTATGGAAGGAACACATTTCAAAACTAACTTGGGTAACAGCCATTGAAAAACCCTTCAAACTGCAGACCGAAATAGACTATGAACTATGTTTTAAAGGAGAGGGGAAAACCTCCATGGGGACAAACAAGAACTGTAACAAGACCCTCACCATCCCAGATCTGAGAAAAGGGACAGCGGCCCTGATGGACACGTATTGGGTATGCGGCAACCAGGCATACCTGCACCTCCCCCAGTCATGGAGTGGCAGCTGCTCAATGGCCACTCTGCACTCAGCCCTAATGGTAATACCAGAAAGCCACATTGATGGGAGCAAAAGAACACGAGAAAACACCCAACAGAGCGAGGCCCAGCTGACTGCACAGTCACAAATCTATGTCCTGTCTTCCGGGAACAAGGAAGAGGTGCTGTCCCGAAACAGACGAGCATCAAACTACATATCAAAGGCATCGTCGGAGTTGCTGGCACAGATCCCAGACAGATATCGATTATTCAGCTCGGCAGAAACATTCTTTGTCTCACTCATCCCAAGTATCCAAGCCAGAGCAAATGCAAAATGGCTCCAGATAACACGCTGAGAGCTGATCCAGCTGGCAAATGACACTGAAGAAGGGTTCAACGTAATAAAAGTGGAACTAAGAGCTTTACGGCTGATGACCATGCAAAACAGGTATGTCTTGCACCTGTTGACGGCGATGGATGGAGGTGTTTGCCGAAAAATCGGAAGTGCCTGCTGCACTTTCGTACCTTCTGAAGACACAGAAAACGGGTCCCTGTCCCATGTGATCGAAGCAGTACACAACCTAGGAGAAAGGATGAAAATGGAAGGTGGAGCAGAAGAAAGCACATGGTTCGACAATATCTTCTCCTGGGTTCCCTCATGGCTGGGAATGACTGTGAAATGTTTGATGCCAGCTGTGGTGTTCCTCCTCTTTATTTTTTGCCTGTGCCAGGTGGGTCTTCGGTGTTGTGCTAACGCAGTACCTAATGGTGCAATGATGATGGTGACAATGGGCAAAATCCCGTGGTACAATACAAACTATGCAGGAAGTGCAGGTACAAACAGGAACTGATGACACACCCAGGTATCAGCTAGTGCCCAGGTATCATGACAAGGATATCGTAGACAAATTGTGGCATACCACCATCAGAGAGCCCCGTATACTAGAATGGTACCAGGAGGTGTGGCTAGACTTGGAAGGAGAGAGCGGATGTATATACCTGACCTGTACCCCAGATGAATATGCTAGGAGGGGTGAGAGTTTAAGGGGGGTGTGCAGAGCATGGATGCCCATAAAAGGCACACCAGAATGGGATGACGCAATTATTGACGAAGAGGAGTGTAAGAGATTGAATGAGTTAAAGAATTTGTTACTTAAGTAACGAAAGGGGGGAAATGTAGGGGAGGGTTGGTCCAAAAGACCCCCCTTGCCTACATCCCTTCCCCAGGTGAGGGCCATGGCTCATTGGGCGTCCCCTCATAAAACCAGGGCCCAGGTGGTGGGGGCTCACCTGCTGAAGACATTGCCCACATGTATTGAATTCAGCTAGGCCTCAGAAACCATTTTGTCTAACAAAGATGGTGTGAGCTCAGCGCACTATAGCGCGGCCCCCACCCTCGGAGAGTTTCAATTATCCCTGTTGCCGCAGCTCCCTGGCAGATCCGCTGTGAGCCCGTTCCCACGAACAAGACGGACATGAGCTAGCGTAAGATACTAACACTGTAACATTTCACCTTCCGCAGTGTATCACTGCTCCCAGCATGACCCGGCCAGCGAGGCCTGGGTGATGGAGAGAACTGTAAAATGGTCATCGGATGAAAGCAGAAAAGTCCCCAAATACTAATGCCAAAACTACTTGTAATACGCGCATTCTCTTCACAAAACTTCTTCTATTAAAGAAACCTGTAAAAATGTGTAATTATGGTAGACCGCATGTTCACATGACACCAGCAATGAAGGACCCACACCCCTGCAGTTGTGTGGGAGTAATAAAAAGCGTTCCGGGGGACTATTCGTTATATGTATCATTGAAAAGCTTACACTCCACGGTCCCACGCCATAACCGAATTAATGCTGCTAGAGTACAAGGGAAGACAAGTGTAATCATACAGAGGGCTCATGTGAAGGACACGCGAGAATGCACCCGTTATGTGTCTATCTCTAAGCCCTTATGTGCCACTATCGCCACGCACGGTGGCGAATCCCTTTCTTTGTGCTCCACCAACCACACTACTACCTCACTTACTGCAAATGTATATGCATATAACTAAATGCTGTAGTTGTTAAAACATAGTGTACAAATAAGGTGCTCAGACTGGCTATATTTGAGAGACATTTAGCAAAGTTGAAATGTATACTTTCGAGTGATCCAAATGAGTATTATAGAGTGTTCAAATGTTTGTGATGTTTTCACCTAGAGTCGGCAACACACGAGGAAGATACCTTTGTGAATATGTGCAAGGCCATTCCCCCTCCCACCCTGCGAAGACTGCCAAACAAGAGAGCAGAGGCCCGCGCTGCGCTGCTCCACCTCCCCCAACCAGGCTGGAGCCGCTTCAAAGATTTGTAGTCCCCTCTGCAGCACCCAAGGCCACGGCCCGCCACCTGCATTATTTACAGCACAGCAGTAAACCTCTGCCTGAATACACAAATCCAAAGGCGCCCCCTCTTAAACCCCACAACCCACCGGATCACCTTAGACTTATGGCCCTGTGCAATTAGGACACCCAATACTGTGGCAACATACAGCAGCCCATTCATAACGACTTCTAACAAGACAGAAAGGCATGTACCGCCCGTCCCATGCCCTGAGACTTAGCCCCTCGACCTATGGTACCGGTCAATAGGACACTGGTAACCACGCACTGATGAATGACCATCAAACCCCTCACAAGGTGCATTCCTCCTGTGTTGCATTAACCTGTAGAATAACCTATTGAAAGATTTACTAAAGAAGATAATATTGCAATAACTGAATGACTGCGGTGTGCATGGCCTAGGGCAAATAAGTCAGGAAAAGACATTCATCTCTGACATTGGCCACAATGGCACAACAACACCGCCCGGATGAACTCAGCCGACCCACCAGGCCCAGCCCAACCCATGAGGCTGACCAGTGACGTCCTCCAGCCAAGGCCAACCACATCTCAGCAGCGCCTATAGCTAGTCATCACCACCCAATCCCATTGAACTTGTGCCCCTTATAGTATGTAGGTTCTGATGACGTGTTTTGTAAATATATACGCCTGTCTTTGCTATTGTCAGACAGAGCGCTCTCGGAGTTTGCAGAGTTCTTTGCATGCCCTATTCTGATTGATAAATTCCCATTTACGCTCACCCGCACTCTGTCTTGGCCTTATTCCAATTCTGGGAGAGTCCTTCATTGTCTCTCATTGCGGGGAGGATCGTGCTGGTTGGGGACGCTTACCTTCAGTACCAAGATACGCCAATGTCCTTTGCATAAACCACATATGGCTCTGCACCCCAAAATAAGAGGGACATTCTTTGTAGGGCATTGGTACTATTGTGTAAGGTGACATCTCAATATCTGCTGCATACCCAGTGAATGGCATGAGGCACCATCATTTGCAGTATAATCTGTGTGTGGAATATGGATCTCAATAGCCTGTACCCACACTATGCATGTCAAGGGATACCCAATAACTGTTGCACATGGCAGGAGACTATGGGCCTCATTACGACCCTGGCGCTAAGGGGTCTGCGCCAGCGTTAGCTGCGCGGACCCCTTACCGCCAACTACGAGTTCCTGGAGCGCCATGGTCATTTTTCCGCCCGCTTTTTGCGGGCGGAAAAATCCATGGCGCTCTGGGACCTTGGTGTTAATTACGCCACCGTATTTTACGGTGGCGTAATTAACTCCTTCCCCACTCCCATTGAGCCCTATGGGGCCGAAATGGGAATGGGGAAGGGTAAATGGGTCAATGGGGACTTACCGCCCCGCCGACCTCGGAATGGGGCGGTAAGTCCGCCATCCGCCATGGCGTAAAGGGACTTTGCGCCATGGCCGGAAAGTCCGTCGATGGCGGTAAAAATCCGCCAGGGTCGTAATGAGGGCCTATATATTTTATAGACTCAACCTCACACACTCTATAGCTAAGCTGTACCTGCGTTGAGAACCCAATACACGTGCATAAACCAAGTATGGCAGTAGACCCCACCATCTAGTGCATACACTGCGTGCATCACATGACCCCAATATCTTGAGCTTACACTGAGTGCAGCACACAACCGCCACTTTCTGCTGTATACAACACTTATGTAATGGGATTTAGGCCCCATACCTGCCGCATTGGCGGGGCGTTGTGTGGCATAAGAATCCAAGCATCTGGAACATATGGAACTGGACCTCACGTTTTTGCTGCATGAACCGCATTATCTAATATGTAGACTGTGCCTGAAAGGGGTCTCACAGTATATGCTACTTAGGCTGTGTATGTAATTGACTCTTGTGGATATGCAAACAATACCAAAGAGCCAGCACAAATGCTGCATGGTCTATGCTTGACATAAAACACAGAGGGCCCGATTCTGATGTGGGTGTTAAGTACCGAAAAATGTCAGAGAAAGCATTAACAACCTTCTCGGTAATTAAGACCTATTCTGAAGGTGGCGCATTTTTCCAAAGTCGGAATGAATGCACCACTTTTGGAATACATGTGGCGGTTGCTTGGAGGGGTGGGAAACCAACCTAGCAACCGCCACATTCGTTACCGGCCATATAACACAGGTATTCTTGTGGCACTCCTCCACTTTATAATGTGTATTAAAGTGGCGCACATATACAGTACCCTTTTGGTGCCGGTATTGTGGAGGAGTGCCACAGGAAACCAGTTGCTGAGTACAGGTGGGTATCTTGTCATCAGATGCCGGTAAATAACTAAACATTAGGGAGGACGATAGAGACATGAAGTTATATAGAAATGCAGTTTTGTGGAAACATGACATCTATCCACTTGCATCCTTCTCTCATGTTGCACTTATTTTAATCTTACAGGTGCTCTTACAAAGACATACCATTTTTTGTCTGATCAGGAGCCACAGTTTTCCAGTGCGAACAGCAACGCAGATGTAACAATCATCACAAACTCAATTCTGATCAGTCCAGCTCCTTAGTTTAGCAGGTGGACAGTCACATCAGGTGGCCTCAAAGTTTATGGGTGCTGCCGTGTTCTCGGCAGCACTTTCATAAAATAACGAATATCTCGTTATTTAACGAAAGTACTGCCGAGAAATTCTATGCCGCCCGTTGTCGACAAAAACAGGCGGAATGCAGGCGGTGCACTGTTGTGCACCCTGAGAAGGCTCAGGACCACTTGAGAATAGTGGTGGAGCCTGGCCGTCCAGATTTGGCGCATTGATTCGTGCTCTTTAGCACGCTCACTGTCCCAACATCAGAATCGGGACATAAGCGCCCGATTCTGATGTGGGTGTTAAGTACCGAAAAGGTCGAAGAAAGCGCTAACAACCTTTTTTGGTACTTAAGACCTGTTCTGAAGGTGGTGCATGCACCACTTTTGGAATATATGTGGCGGTTGTTAGGATGGATGGGAAACCAACCTAGCGACCGCCACATTTGGTACCTGACATTTAACATGGGTATTTTTGTGGCACTCCTCCACTTTATATTGTGCGTTAAAGTTGCGCACATATACAGTACCATTTCATTGCCAGTATTGTGGAGGAGTGCCACAGAAAGCTGCTCGTTGAGTGCAGGTCGGCGGGCAAAAATTAATGGGTGGGGAGTGGGTAAATATTAATGTAATTTGTGTGGAATTGGTAATGTTAGCATACAGCTGGCACATTATTGTTTTAAAGTATGTGCAGAAATGCTGTAGTTTCGGTGCCACAGTACGTGGCAGAAAGGGTGCTCTGTAGACTTCTTCATTTACACAAATGGCAATTCTAATTTAAAAGTCTACACAAGTGTGTACCTTGTGTAGTCTGTACCACAGGAGTGTGAATGGAAGGGTGTGCTGTTCTCTGCAGCACTTTTGCAAAATAACAAATATCTTGTTATTTAACGAAAGTGCTGCTGAGAATTTCTATTCCGCCCGTTGTCTACCCAAACAGGCAGAAAGCAGGCGGTGCACTGTCGTGCACTCGGAGGACGCCTGGGCCCACTTAAGAATAGTGGTGGAGCCTGGGCGTCCAGATTTGGTACAGTGAAGCATGCTCTTTAGCATGCTCACTGCACCAAGATACGAATCGGGCTCTCAGTATCCGCTGCACAGTCATTGCAGACTATCTGAACCTCAATATTTTCTGCATGCACTGGTTGGCATGCAACCCCCATATTTGCTTCTTACACATTTTACAGTACATGACACACAATGTCTGCAAACTACACTGTTTATAGAATGGGACGCCAATATCCGTTGTGTGCATGATGCAGTACACGGGACTCAAACATCTGTTAAATACATTTCGCTTGATATAGGAATCACACTATATGCTACCTTTACCAAGTAAATAATTAGAACTCCATACGGGTTAAATACACTAAATGAAACAATATTTTATATATACACTACAAACCTTGTGTATTGCATTGGAGCAGAATGTCTGCTGCATACACTGTGTTGGACACAGAACCCATTAACACCTGCTACATACACTATATGGCACGGTGTGCTTGTATTTGCTGCAAAACCTATCTATTGCACAAGGCCAGTAACGTCTACTGAATAAACCATCATATATTACATGTAACATCAAATAACTACTGAACTCAGTACACTTTTTGTTTATCATAGGTCATAAATGTACTCAGAATCTACTGGGCAATGAGATCTGTAGTATCTGCTGTGTACATTTAGTTTGGCATGAAACTACTACAATCTACACAATAAACAGGGACGTCAATATTAGCAGCGTAGCCTGTGCATTCTTTGGTATCCCAAATATATACTGTATACATTACATTAAGTACGGGACCCTAATTATCCACTGCATACACTAAGTAAGTAAATAAATAAATAAATAATTATCTGATGCACACACTGTTTATGCATACTGTCCCAATATTTGCTGCATTTACGCTCTGTACTAAAAAGACATAGATGCAAAGCTTTGGAGTATTCATAACCACTGGAGAACTTTTATTCCATTCGTTTTTTAACCTGACCGCTTCATTACACAATGTGACTAACCAGAAGCAAACCATTCTTTGTCCTGCCACCAATGGGAGCAGGCCAGGCTGAACTGATAGGCTACGAGCTCACTGCAAGGTGACACAGACAGCCACAGACCTGGACAATTTTTCTGGGAACCTTCCATTCCATCTCTTTTAATACGTTTGCATATCATAGAAAGGGACCATGCATTTAAAAATCAGTTTTGGTCCTGCCACCAATGGGAGAAGTTGGACCTACGCTGAAACGTTCCCATTGAAAATGAGCACATGCAACCACAGACATGTTTAGGTGTTGTGGGGCAACATCATTTAGGTGCTGTTTTCTTCCTTAAACATAGCTAGCAAGGCGCCCACACCCTGTAATTTGATATGATATGATATGGCATTTATAACACACCTGTACACAAGTGTTTCTAGGCGCGACAAGACAAGGGGCCTCATTACGAGTTTGGAGGCAGCCATGGTGCTATTAGCGCCATGGCTGCCTCCAAACTCGGGTCCGGGTTCCTTCAATGACGAATTACCGGGCCATTCCAACCTTGGAGGACCCGGTAATTCCTCATTAAAGGAAGCCATCCCCATTCCCATTTGAGCCCGATAGGGCTCAATGGGAATGGGGAGGGAGCTAATAACCGCCCCGTTAATAATGAGCCCCTTACTATGTTCCCTTTTTCCAAAAGAACATTAAAAATTCTTCCCCAAGAGGATCCTGAAACTTCAATTTACATCAGTTCAAAAGGAGAGTTTAGCACATACAGCACACGACAGCTAAGACTTAACAGGCGACATCCCTAGAATACCAATGGCACGTCCACCAAGATGCCCGTTATTAGCTCCCTGGTCCCCTAGCAGGACCCGCAAAGGACGTCTGGTCTGACCAGACGTTCTGAGCGGGTCCCGCTAGGGAACCTCATAATAGGGCGGAATGGGTTTACCGACACCATTACTGTCGCTGTTAAACCCATTCCGCCCACCTCGTAATGAGGCCCAAGGAGTTGGAAACAAAGGGAGGACAAAACAACGATCTTACTAGGCCTTGTGTCATTCAGATCACGCAAGTGTGGGGAAGGGGGAAGGGGAGCTCTGCAAGGGGGGAAGGGAGAAGTGCAGGTAAATCAATAAGTGCAGCCAGCAGGTGGCTCAAAAGTGCAGAGAGACAGGACTGCAGGGTTTCAGGAACAGACCTTTAAGTGCTGGGGGCGCACAGTGGCAGTGCAAGGGTAACTGGACATGCAGGAACCTGGTCCTGAGTTCAGAGGATATCCAGATGACAAGTGCACAGAGCAGTCAGGAGCATCAGCAGGGGAGAGGAAGAGAGAAAGTGGAAGCGAAAAGGAAGGCCTTGAGTTGCTTCCGGAACCACAGGTGGTTCTGCTCAAGTTTGAGAGAGGAAGGGAGGCTGTTCCAAAGGGAGGCCCCCGCCGAGGAGAGAGATCTACCCCCAACTCTCTGCTTGGAGAAGCGTTTGACCCTCAGAGAGTTGGAGGTGGATGAGCAGAGAGCTCAAGAAGGAAGATGTTTTGGAAGGGAAAGCTGGAGGTAGAACAGTTGCAGGCCCCAGAAAGCCTTCTGGATGATGCAGATGGTCTTGAACTTGATCCTTGCAGCCACTGGGAGCCAGTGAAGAGATTACAGTGCTGAAGACATACAATCCGTGGGCTTGAGGCCAAGGACAAGTCTTGCAGTCCTGTTCTGGATAAGTTGTAAAGGTCGAAGAGCAGAGGCAGGCAGATTAAGAAAGAGGCTATTGTAGTAGTCCAGCATAGAGAGGACCGCAGCTTTGGAGACAGTGAGCTTCTGGGGGAAAGTGAGAAAAGGAAGAATACCTCTGAGGAGGTGCAGCTGATAGTTTGACTTTTTAGAGACGTCGGAAATGTGAGGAGAGAAGGAGAGGGTGGAGTCGAAGATGACACCACGGTTCTTAGCCTCACAGGAAGGAGCAGGGAGAGGGCCCAGAGTGGGCGGCCAGAGAGAGAGAGAGGAAAGGAGGGAGCAGGTGCCCCAATGAGGAGGATCTTAGTCTTACTGGCATTAAGGCAGAGATCGTTGGTGGCACACCATTGCTGAATTGCGGCCAAAAAGTCGGGTATGAGAGAAGCAGCAGAGGTAGCTGAGGGAAGCCTCAAAGAGAGCTGGTTGTCATCCACATAGCACTGAAAATTGGAGCAGAAAGTAGTGATGAAGTGGACAAGAGGTGACAGGTATTGGTTGAACAGCCAGGGAGAAAGGTTAGTCCCCTGGGGAACACCACAAGTAGAGAGAGAGATATAAGAGAGAAAAGACCCCAGTTGGACCTGAGAGGGCTTGTCAGAGAGAACAGAGGTCAGTGATACCCAGGTTGTCACGGAGACATTTGAGTAGGATGGCAAGGTCTACCATGTCAAAAGTAGAGGATAGATCAATGAGAATGAGGACAGAAAGGAGATTAGAGTCAGGATTGGAGAGCAGGGCTTTACATGTGTTCAGGAGTGCAGTTTCCGTGCTTCTGGCAGCTCAGAAGCCAGACTGGTGGTCGTGGAGGCAACCAACAGATTCAGTATGCAGATTAAGCTGGGAGATGGCCAGCTTTTCCAAGAGTTTGCCCAGGAAAGAAGTGATGGAAATAGGGCGATAGTGAGCTGTAGAGGAAGGAACGGCTGATGGCTTCTTTAGAAGGGAGTGCACAAGGGAGTTCTTAAGGGGGGAGGTGAAAGTTCCAGTGGCAAAGGAGTGATTGCAGAAATCGGCCAAGGCTGGAGCAAGGGTGTTGAGGTGATCCTTGATGGTTCTGGATGAGCAGAGGAGAACCTGCTTTGACAAGACCTTCATAAATCAGACTTGTCTAGAAACATAGTCAGGGGTGAACAGGGGAAAGGAGGAGGAGAGAGGACCTCAGACAGGCTAGAAGTGGTAGAGGAGGAGGAAGAAGAGGTAGAGGAACATAGGGTGGACAGGATGTCCTGAGTTTTAGTGGTGAAATGAGAAACCAAGGCCGTGCAGAGTGCCTGCGTGGGAACTGGAGAGGTAGAGACTGCAGCAGGATTGTCCAGCTCCTTGCAGATTTTGAAAGGTCAGCCAAATTGTTAGATGCTACAGAGATGCGGGCTTGGATGAAGGCTCTCTTCTTAGAGAGGACAGAGAGTCTATACTGCCTTTGGAGCAGGCAGCAGGCCAGTTTGTCAGGGGGTGCACCTCATGCCCCCACTCTGCCACACTACACTTGCATTTATGGGTGGCCAGGTCGGAATCGTACCAAGAGTTGCTCTTGGATTTGGGCTTCAAGTGGATCCTCATGACAGGGGCAAGGACATTCAGGGTGTTAGAGATGAAGAGATGAAAGTTAGAAAGGGTTGTGGCAGGGTGTGAGTCAGCCAAGGATACAGGAGGAGGAGAGAAAGTAGCGGTGAAAGCCTAAACTGACACAAGCTTCATGGGTCAGATGACCGAGAATGTAGGTAGCAGTGTTGGAGTCGGCTTGGCCTGAGGGGTAGAGAGAGAGAGAGAGGTGAGAGGAAATGCGAAAGTGATCACTCCAAGAGAGAGGAGTGGTGAGAGGGTTAGACAGGGGGAGGTCTGAGGAGATCAGAACATCCAAGGTGTGCCCTGCAGAGTGAGTCGGGTCAGAGGGAAGAATAGAGAGAGAGAGAGAGAGAGAGAGAGAGAGAGAGTCTCAGAGGTTGCAAAAGAGTCCACAAGAAGGGCAGGCAGCATCCAGGTGGATGTTCAGGTCTCCAAGGAGGAGAAGTTGAGAGGAAGAGGCAAGGGGGGAGGAGGAGAGGTCAGACCACTCAGAGAGGAAGAGGGCGACCTGGCCAGGTGGCCTGGAGATAGTGGCCACAGGAAGAGAGAGACCAGGAGAGATAGAGATGCTGCAGACCAGGCATTCAAAGGAGGAGTAATCCTGCATTGAAATGATAGTAGCAGTGATCCACTCAAAGAAAATCAAGGCTACACCCTCACCGGAACGGATGGTTTTGGGTTCGGAGTGGATCTTGTAGCCATTGGGAAGGAGAGTGTCAAAACCTGTGACAGAGCCGGCCATGAACCAAGTCTTGGTGAGGCCAAGTACATCCAAATCAAGCTTTTCCAGGAGATGTCAGATGTAAGAGGAATGTTTGACAGCTGAACGAGAGTTGAGATTAGCGATGTGGAACAGGTGGCCACATTTGAAGGACTTCCGAGGAGGGGTACAGGAAAGAGCTACTTAATTTGACTCATTATAAATATAAAAAAGTGATATAAGAAAAGCTTTTAATTATCAACCCTGGGAATTCCTTTGCGAAACTTCATTGCAGAATTTGTTTTACGAGTTCTCTGCATAGAAGTTTAGGCTGGACTGCTGCCATTGGTGGCAAGACTCAAATTGATTTTCATCAAGCTGAAAGCTGCCCATTATGTTATGTTATGTTATTTTAAGATATATTTATACAGTACCCCTCACCAATGGAGTGGTCTTACGGTGCCTAACCTTGTCTTGGTATTGGCGTGTTGTGACCCTGCCAGGCTGTGTCCAGACCATATGCATGTAACAAGGGGGGTCCTGGGAGACTCTCTGCCAGCCATTAGTCCTGGTTACAAGAGCCTTACCCAGAGTCCTTAGCTCACTATCTTTCACAGAGAAGAAATATCCCAAACATATCAGTCTTTGTCCTGCCCTGGGTCAGTCCAGTACCAAAATGCTAAGCAATTCTCCTCTGAACAAGAGTACCAACAGCAACCCCAGACACGTGTTTCGGTCTGGTTGAAACTCATCAGTAGGGTGTAGCTGTGCCTCTCTAAGAATAGTGACCAAGGGGTCCATGTCTGGATTCCCCTAGTAACTTAGGGTGAGACCCAAAGTTACTTGAAATATGCATATAATAAGGGGGGTCCTGGGAGAGTCTCTGCCAGACATTAGTCCTGGTTACAAGAGCCTTACCCAGAGTCTTCAGCTCACTATCTTTCACAGAGAAGAAATATCCCAAACATATCAGTCTTTGTCCTGCCCTGTTGATACTAAGGAATAGATTAGAGGAAGAGAAAGGCACAGAAGTAAATATCAAAATAGAGTAAACAAACTGCAATGGATAACGCCTAAGGTGGGAAACCAATGGAATGGAAATCTGTTCAAGGAATAGCATAGGGGATCGCGGAACCAATGGACACCTTACCAAAAGAATATCAGGATTATTAAGATGTTTTTCAGAAGGAACAGGCTAACACATTACCACCACATAGGCCATATGACTGTCAGATCGACCTGATACCTGGCGCACAAGTTCCTTGTGGTCAAATTTATGCACTTACGGAAACCGAAAATCTCCACTTGGATCAAAACCTGGCTAATGGGTTTATTCGCCCGTCAAAGTCACCGGCAGCCTCTGCCTTATTCTTCGTACCCAAGAAGGAAGGTGATTTGAGGACTTGCATCGATTACCGCGTACTTAATCAAATCACAGTAAAAAACCATTACCCGTTGCCCTACCCTTTGCCTCTTATCCCTGTTGGACCAAATCAAGGATGCCGAATCTACACCAAACTAGACCTCAGAGGAGCACACCACCTTGTACGTGTTAAGAAAGGTGATGAATGGAAAACCACGTTTTGCACCAAGTATGGCCTGTACGAATATCAGGTAATGCCTTTCGGGCTGTGCAACGCTCTCGTAGCGTTCCAATACTTCATGAATTATGTATTACGGGAATTAATCGATGTCTGTGCCCTGGTCTATATTTACGACATCCTGGTGTATTCCCCCTCTGAAAGAGATCATGTGGAACATGTTCGCTCAGTCCTTGCAAAACTTCGCCAGCACAAACTGTACGCTAAACTCGAGAAATGCTCCTTGCATGTCACCGAAGTTGAGCTTCTCGGTTTTGTTCTCTCGCCAAAAGGGAGTCAAGATGGATTTACACAAAGTAGATGGCATCCTTAATTGGCCGTAACCTTCTTCACTTAAAGGAACCCAAAGCATTCTCTGCTTTGCGAATTTTTATCGCCGATTTATTCCAGATTTCTCACGGATAGTCCACCCAATCACATCGTTACTGAGAAAAAACAACAAAAAATTCCAATGGACTGAAGAGGCAGAACATGCCTTTCAAGAACTCAAGAAAAGATTCACCTCTGCGGCAATTTTTTACGACATCCTCGCCCTGATCTCCCCTATGTAGTGGAAACTGATGCTTCCAGCGTAGCTATGGGAGCAGGTGTCTCTCAAAGAGATCCAGAGACAGGCCAATTACAGCCCGTAGCCTTTTGGTCACGTAAATTCTCACCACCAGAACTTAACTATGCAATTACAGACAAAGAATTGATGGCAATAAAATCAGCCTTCAAAGCCTGGCGGCAGTATCTATTAGGTGCCAGAAATACCATCACAGTAATCACAGATCACTGAAACCTTCAATACCTAAAGTCAGCAAAAGCCCAATCGTCATGAAGTTGCGGTGGGCTCTATTCTTCGCAGAATACGATTATGTAATAACATACGAAAAGGGAATTCGGAATGGGAAGGCCGATGCCTTGTCTCGTATAGGTGTTGAAGAGAAAATGAACAGAACCCTGGACCCTGTTGCCATCATCCCAAGTGATAAACTACTGGGACTCACCACCACATTGACTCTGAGCGAACTTCAAGATAAGATTCGAACCTTAATGAACCCCGAGATCTTGCAGAAATGGAATTCCCAAAATGAACATCACACGGTTCTGGATGGATTACACTACTTCAGAGAATGACTATATCTACCAAGTAAAGATCTGCAAGAATTGGTCATGTCTGGTTATCACAATTCCCTGATCGAAGGCCATCCCGGAATTGCTAAGACTCTAGCTAAGGTTAAACAGAATTATTGGTGGCCAACCTGGAAAAAGGACATTGCTCGATTTGCATAACCCAAGCCTTCAAAAGGGCAAATGAACATTTACTGCAAGCCAAAGACAGACATAAAAAATTCTCGGACCGGCATCGAAAGAAAGCTCCCGATTACCAAGTTGGAGACAAAGTCTGGTTGGCATCAAAACATGTGCCCATAAAAGGTACCCGGACCTTTCGTCCAAGATATCCTGGACCCTATACCATCAAATCGGTGATAAATCCGGTGGCCGTCAAGTTAGCCTTACCCCCAAGCATGCAAATTCATCCGGTGTTCCATGTGTCACTTGTAAAACCTGTACAACCAGGAACCCGAGTCTTATCACCACCAAAACCTGTGCTAGTTGATGGAGAGCCTGAATTTGAAGCTTAAAACATCCTGGATTCGAAATGTACCAGATCTAAGCTATACTATCTAGTGGACTGGAAAGGGTAGGGGCCTCAAGACACAACTTGGGAACCAAGTAAACATATTTACGCACCACGTCTGATTAAGAGGTTTCACCTGGATAACCCCACCAAACCCGGACCAGACAGGAAGGATACCATGAGAGGTGACTTGAGGGGGAGTGCTGTCATGACCACTGTGAGGGGGCACAAGTTGTTCCACAAGCAGGCTCCCACCAGAACCCTGAGGGCCTTAAAACCACTGCAAAAGGGCTCCTGATGGGTGGGTAGTTGGCCTCATATAGCCCTTCCAAATCACTTGTAAAGTTCACCCCCATGTTTCACAGGGTGGCCCCTGCCAGCTCCATCCCTATATGGTTGAACCTCAACCTATCCTCTCTCGTCAATCGGTCAAGTGGGAACAGAATCGACTTCTTCCTGTTAACCTTGAATCCCAAATATGCCCCAAACTGCTCAATTAACTCTTGCACCGTCGGGATTGAAAATAATGGGATCCGAAGATATAGAAAAATGTCATCCGGATACAGCCCCAGTTTGTTGCCATAATATGTGTAAAGATCTTAACATTTACATTAAGGAGGGAAATTGGTCTGTATGAGCCACACAGGGAGGGATCCTTACCCCCTTTAGGTATTACCAAAATAAGAGCCTGTACAAACGATCCCAGAGCCTGCACGGTTGATAAAATATGGTTAAAAATTCCACCAAATGTGGCACCAACAATAGGACGAAATTTTTATAGAAACCCGACGTGTACCCATCCTCTCCTGGGGCCTACCCCAGTTATAGGCATCCCAAAGAGTCCCTTACCTCTTCCCCCGTAATGGGACTGTCTATAGCTGGGTTACCCATCTATCGGCCCTCTGACCCCATACGCGGGCCGCCAGCAATGTGTCAGCCTTATCTCCTTTTTTATAGTACCGCTGCCGTAAGAATTAAAGTTTTCTCACAATCACACCCTCCTCCAGCAAACGCAATTCCTCCCTCTTGTCTTAACTATTTCAACCAAGTCCCTGACTCCTGCCCTCGAGGTCCGTATTCTCCTCTCCAAGACCCCAATCAACCTCTGTAGCCCATTCTCCAAGGTGGTCCTCACCCTCTTGCGCCTTGTTCCCTCCTTAATCAACAGCCCCCTCCATGTCACATTAGCAGTATCCCACACTGTGCAAAAATCTACCTCCCTGTATCATTGATCTCAAAGAATTCCCCTATGTCCGCTTCCAATTCCTCCTGAAACGGCTGGTCCTTCCAAAGGGATTCATTACACCACCACAAGGAATGGCCTACCCTCAAGCCCACCACCGCCAAGTCCATTAGCACCATATCATGATCTGTCCAACTAGTCAGGAGAATCTCACACCTCACAACACTGTCCCACATGTCCCGGGAGGTACAGAAGTAATCAATCCACGTGTAAGTACCACGTGGAGGAGAATAGAAGGTGAGTCTCCTTTCTTGAGGATGGAGGGCCTTCCACTCATCCCTCAGATCATAAAACTCAAGGCAGGCCTGCAGTTGCCCCTGCCCTCACCCTAGGGACCCCTCCACCTTCCTCTCCTGGGATCCATCTATCCAGCAGAGGGTCCGCCCATGCACTGAAATCCCCTCCCAAAATCAGGCAGCCCCTACTGGCCCCCATCACTTTCTCAGCATTGCCTTCATAAATATCATCTGCCCCCGATTGGGGGCATAAATTGTCGCAAAGGTTAGCCTTCAACCCATCAGAAGCCCCAAGACCAGCAGGGCTCTACCATTCTCACTTTGCCATGTCTTGGTCTGCTCCAACGTAATCCTCTTGTGGAGGAGAATACCTACCCCACCCTTCTTAACAACCCCAGACACCCACTACAACTGCCCATTCAAACCACATGGGATACGCCTTACTTCACCTCTCACTAAACGGATTTCCTGCACAAAACACACATCCATCTTCAACCTGCGAAATTCCTTCACCACCAAGGACCATTTGGTTGACAAGTTTAGCCCTTTCACATTCAACGTGCAAATCTTTAGTCGTTCCGCCCTCTCCCTTTAGTCAAATCTTGTCCCCCCATCGAAGCCTGATAACATCAACCCTGAGTGGGGCACCCATACCCTGAATGTCTGTCTCCCGCTTCGGACTTATTTGAAATAAATGCCCCATACCAGTCCTCCCAACAATTCATTGCCCCTCCCCCAGCCCCTGCCTCCTGCACCCCTCCTCTTCGGAGTTCAGTCTCGTCCAGTTGAAATCACTGGCCAATGACCAAACCACCAGGTGCCCCTGAAAAACCCAGTGGTCACAACATAAACCCTACATAACTGAGCCCCCAACCTCTCTTCCTCGTAAACAACACCTCCCCCAACCCCAGACCTACCAACAACACCAAAAATTAGAGTTCAAATCACTCTCCCATAGCCTGAAGGAGAACCCAAACCCACCATCCACCCCAAAGATCCTTCCCTTGAATCCACCCCCCCGTCTCATCCCCTGCCAGTTAAGCATATTGCCAGGAAAACCACCTGGGGACCCCAAGAAGAGTCTTCATTTTCCCCCCAGCCCAACTTTAAGAGAATGAGACAGCAAAGAAAATCAAGATGTTTCGGCTGGAGGAGGCCCCAACCTCCTGAATTTCCTCAAACCAGGCACTCTGCGTCTGCTGGGCCCCGTTATGCGTCATTGCCTATCTCCAAACCACTTTGATGCACTCTCCAGAGTGGTCCCCATCGGTACTCTTTTGGGTGGGGACCCGAGACCCCCATCAATTCACCAATGACCCTCTGTATATCATCCTCAGTAACCAACATGTAGTTATACCCTTCTACCTCAACGAATATAGAAAAGGGAAATACCATCTGTATCTCACTCCCTTCTCGTGAGCCATTTCGTGAGGGGCATACATAGACGTCTATTAGCCGTTGTGAGCGAGGAGAGGCCCTGGAAAATCGCCACTTTTGCGTTAGCTACCACCACAGACCCTGCACCTCACACTCTCTGGAATTCTCTGCCTATCAGGAAAATTATGGAAGCGGGCCAGCACCGATCTCGGGCCTCGGCCAGTCCCTCCCACTCTGTGAACCCTATCAATTTTGGGTTGATCAATCGAATCATCCCCAAACAAAATTTGTGCCACCTCATCTATGACCCTTCTCAAGTCATGTTCCATCTCCCCCTCCTCCGGTATTTCAAAGAATCTCAAGTTAGAACTCCTCTCACAATTCTCAAAATCGCCCATCTTGAGTGCTATTTCACTGTGCCTTCTCTCCAGTTCTGCCATCCTCGTGTCCATCCAGGTTTCCAGTGTGTCCAAAGCGTCTGGTTGTATTCCTCTGACTGCAGCCTCTCCTCCATTTTATCCATCCTGTTTTTGATTTTGTCCACCTTTCCTCCAATATCAGCCCTCATTCCCGAATCTCCTATGCAGTGTCTCATTTTGGTGGACACAGGACCGTCACCCACTTCCTGCATGATTCGTTCCAGAGCAACACTCAGGGACCTGGGCCCTTGTTCGTATTTGAAGCATCCCAACTCACTTTCCAGTCCATAGAAGGTGGGGCAGGAAGAGGTCCACACGAGTACGACCCCCTGCACTCCAAGAGGAGGCCTCAACTCTCAGAACACCTAGAGGGCCCCCGGATGCCGGGGCATCCACACAGAGTCCACTGCCCACAAGGATCAGCCTGCACCCCATCTCACGGAGGGCCACGTGGGACCCGGCAACACCAGCCACGAGCAGCCAACCACAAATCCCAGTCCTTTACCTTTCAACAAAATTCATCGAACAAGGCGGCAACACACCCCTGGCTGTGGCCTGGGGGCCTACTTCTTGTTTTCCGGTCTCCGATCCTGGGCACACCTCCACCACGAGTCTGTCACCAGTGCTGCGGCCCTTCCCCTCAATCACTCCGGCCCTGCTGTCGCGGGGACAGGGGACTCCTGCGACCACTCGTGCTCAACACTCCAAGCACTGGCCTCCTCTGCTCCCTGTTCCAAGTCCACAACGGCTGTTGGGTTGGGGGTTTGGGACATGCCACCAACTGCTCACCTGACAGCCCAACGGTCTTGGTTCCCCTCCTCACTGCTGACTTCAAAGCTTCCCACTTCTTCGTCACACAATAAATCATCTGTGAATTTCCGCAGCATTAATCTCAGTTCTTTTGCGTAGTGTGAATGTACCTTTGAGTTTGTACATTATTTAACGGTGGTGTATTGAGCCGTATACCCACAATTACATTCACTTGCTGCAATTTCCTTTGACTAATTTCTATTGTGTATGAGCGCTTCGGTGTTGAGTCTTTCTCTGCTCTTCCAATTGGTTCTTAAGTACAGTGTAGTCCCCAAGATCATTATATAAAAATAAGATTCAATATATATATATATATATATATACACAATTCATAACACAGTTTGTACACAAATCTAATAGGGCAAATATATACAATGGGCCTCATTACGTGTTTGGAGGCAGCCATGCCCTTATGAAGGGCATGGCTACCCCCAAACTCGGGTCCGGGTCCCATAAAAGGGGACTTACCGGGCCATTCCGACCTTGGAGGGCCCAGTAATTCCCTTTCGCGGGACCCAGACCCTTTACGTCCCCATTCCCATTTGAGCCTCCATAGGGGAGGATGGTAGCAGTGGTACCATTCATAAGGGTACCATTGCTACCATCCTGGTCTGCTTGCGGGTGTCGCTCTGCACGCCTGGTCTGACGAGGCGTGCAGAGCGGCCCCCACAAGCAAACTCGTAATGTTGTGGCATGGCAACAATGGGGCCGGTAGCACTACCAGTGCCTTTGTTGCCTTACTGCAACATTCATAATGAGGCCCAATGTCTATATAGTACCAAACTTAGTTATTAAGACAAATCATATAACAATGTGTATCAGCATAGATCATAGGAAGGAAGACACGTGGGTTAAACAATGGCAGAATCAGAGGCAATTCTGGGTGAGTATAACCCACCTGGGCAGCCTGTAATAAAGTTTATTAACAAGCCCAATCCATAAATGTTAAAATAGTCTTGTTTCCAGGTCAAAAATGTACCCCAATGTACCTGAGTTAGCAGAATTCCTTCGACTGTTTTTATCGACGGATCCCTTGAGGGTGGACTCCCTTTGCAGTAGGAGCCACAGGGCATCGAAAGTCCTTGATGAATGTGAAGCCTGGTGTTGAGAGTCCTTGATGAAAAGAGTTTGGTGCCACAAAGAAGACTCGGTGAAGATCGTAGGCCTGGCATCGGGTGTCGGCGTCAGCATCGATGATTGGAACTCGACCACAGTTGGATTTCGGATCTTCACTTGTTGCTGTCTTTGTGGACTGAGGGTGGTGGGGAAACCCACCGGTGGATTCTACTCAGTCGTCAACGACCTCAACTTTCTCCGGCGGGACAAAACGGCCGACAGTGATGGCAAGGGAGCCCTTCTTTCAATGTTCTTAGGCAAAGATGGAGCGTTGTGGCTCCGGTCATCGAGCAGCACGGCATCGAGCTGTCCTCGTTTCTGGGCAACATAACTTTACTGGCTTCCAGTGATTACGGAAATCCTCCAAACCCTGGTCAACAGCAATGGACTTCGATGGCCTCTATGTCCTGGTGCTTTACTTCAAGATTTCTCAGCAGACCTCGACAGCCTTTTGGGACTAGTTTTCAGGGTGCCTCTATGAAGATCAACTTCTGCACGATGTTCCCTCATAAATCGGGCAGAGGTCTCCTAGCCAGGTCCTCTCTTGGATCAGTCCTCAACAGACTTGACATCTTTCAGGTTTTGTTGAAGGAAAGCAGCAGCAATTCTTCTTCTTCCAGCTGGGCATAAAGGATAAGCAGCTTCAAGTTTCAACTTCGGCTTCTGAACAAATTGCTAAGTGAGTGGTCCCCAGATCTACACATCTGTTCCTCATTCACACTGCTGAGCCAAGCTCATTCAGCCAATCAGTCAGAAGGCATTCATGCAGACAGCCAGC
This sequence comes from Ambystoma mexicanum, assembly GCF_040938575.1. Taxonomy (NCBI): domain Eukaryota; kingdom Metazoa; phylum Chordata; class Amphibia; order Caudata; family Ambystomatidae; genus Ambystoma; species Ambystoma mexicanum. The sequence goes on along the minus strand of NC_090926.1, from coordinate 72,939,355 downwards.
CAGCCAATCAGGCTCACAGTGCATTCAGGCCATTCACTTCCACCCAGACACCCGTAACAAGGAATGTGGATTGGGGCAGGCACCCAGTCTTTCAGCACACCGCACTGCATTCATGTCAGTTTCAGGCAGGGCTGTCTCATTCTTTGTGTTACACACACAGAGACCAGACACCCATAACATAGAGTGCATATTGGTCACACACTCTATTCACACAGGTCCCACTCCAAGGGTGTACCCGCGACATACAGCCTGGCCTGGACTTCAACACAATACCATATATAGTTCTTCCACCCAACAGCCAGTCAGGGGAAGGGACAGAGTCAGGGCTTCCCAGGACTTTGAGAAACAAGGTAACAGGTAATAGAAACTTAGTGGCCAAGGGGATATCTTGTCTTCTATCAGGAATCCACTGATTCCTATGGCAGGGCCTGGGTATCCCATAATGGAGGATACTCAGAGCACCTGTCAAATTCAGCATGGAGTTCCCACCAGCCCAAACCCTGCTCTGTGGGCCACACACAGGTGCCCAAAAACATACACTCGGTGTACAGTGCTGTACCCCCGGCCACGGGTGCCATAAGGGTATCCCAAGGGTCTCTGTTCACCACAACCAAAAAGAGGCAGGGCTGCACTGCCAGGAGTCCCAACTGGACTCCTGTGCAGAAAATAACACAGAACACACATGATAAGGAAGTATAGGACAAGGACATGAAGGCCCTGTCCCTCCAATGCATTTCCAGAATCACACTCTAGAGCCGGGTGTGGTTGGACTCCGAAATTCCAGCAAGTTGTTCCTCAAGCCTTTATGGCTCTGACAGTCACTATCTGGCCTTCCTGGAAGGGTCATAAGCGGGTGCTCACACCACTTTCGGCCGTGCAGATACAGAGCTCCTCGTTCAGGTGACTGACTGCCTTGAACGTGCCCCCTAGCGGTCTCCCAAGAGATGGATTTTAAGCAGGTGAGAAACCCAAACCTGCTTGATGGATGGGGGAAAAAAGTTTTCTTGGAAAGAGGTGTTTACACATTTTGTGATAAGAGGTGCAAGCTGAGAGGCATTTGATGATAGACGCCAGACAGATGTCTCCCTTACCGTTTGTGGGCTTGATTCTATCTAATATAGATACAATTTCAGTTTCTGAGACAGTGCTGAATTTAAACAGAGGTCGCGAAATGGGGGCTCTCACGGTTTTCCTATTAGAGGTGGTTATATCCAAGGTGCTAAGTTTGGATGAAATATCTCCCTTTATTTTTCAATTTTGCACAACATGGTATAGTGAATGGAGGTGCACCTTTTTGTTTCTTTAATGACCGAGGATGTAATGAGGCAGGGATTCTCTAACTCTCTAAGAATTTTAAAGAGTTCCTTAGAGTTGGATGATGCCTCTTTAATTCTCTTGTCATAGGAAGATTTTTTGGCTTTGCAAATAGCATTTTTATGGGCCTTAACCGCACTAGCGTACGCGTTTTTGTCCTCTATTGATTCAGTCTTTTTCCATCGGAGTAGGGCTCTGTTTTTATTAATTTTCAGTTTTTGGATTTCAGCCAAGTACCAGATTTTGGAGAATTTACTTTTTACCAGCCTGGTTTTCTCTGGGGCAAGGCCTTTCACCAGGCTACTCATCATTTGGTATACCTCGGTTTGCTCAGATGCATACTTATAATTGTCAAGGTTGGCCAGGGTAGTGGCAAAGAAAGGCATTATAGAAGTAGGAGTGAGTTTACGAAGATTCCTACATTTCTTTTTTCGTGATTTCCCTTTTATTCTCATTGACAGTGATACCTGGGAGAGCAGGAATTGGATTAATTTGTGATCTGACCAGGGACACTGATTTATCACAATATTGTCAATGCTGATATTATATGTTGCTACCCAGTCCAGAATGCTACCCTTGCTATGGGTAAATTCCTTGATGTGCTGGCAGAAGCCGAGATCCTCCAGAATGGCCTTCACAGATCTAGCCAAGGGATCAGAGAGGTCGTTGAGCCCCCAAATTGAGGTCGCCTATAATAATCATTCTAGATAGTGGTTTTAGGGAGGGTAGGACTAGGTCGCTGAAATGTAACAAGATTGATTGTGGTGTTATAATCGTTTCTAAGATTGATCTGTAGTGCTTCACAGTCAGGTATAGTAGCATTCCTTATTTGATGAATATTGAGGGAGACATGATAGATTAAAGCCACTCCCCTACATGTATTGATGGATCAGCCCACTTTAAAGATGTTATACCCAGCTGGGAGGGCCAGGGCCAGTGCTGGACCAGCGGCTGTGTGCAGCCAGTTCTCTGTAACGGTGCAAATGCCAATATTCTGATCTATAATGTAGTTCTGCTGAATGTTTGACAAGTGAGCACAGAGTAAGAAGCATGCATCTCATCCTTTTGGGTTGGGCTATGGGCACAGGTTTAGAAATGACACCCAGCAGGGCAAGCTCACTGATGTCATTAGCAGCAGAGTTAAGCGGCACATTAGATTCTGACACAAGTGCGCTGTCGGAAGTAGCCTGAGTGCATCTAGAAGAATGGGATGTCACAGGATGTGGCGTTGAATTGCATTCCTCATTAGGGACACAAATATGAGCAGCATAATTGTTGGTACATTTGACAAGCTTAGGTAGGCATGCTGAGTCCTGACTAGTATTGCCTATGTTACCACCAGTGAGGTTATGGGCAGTCGTGGCTAGCTCAGAACAAGTGTTTGAATCTGGCTGCAGGCCCATTTTCATATTTTTGTTGAGAATTATAGCTAGTTTTTATTCCACTAGTGTTCATGGAGGTAGGGGTTCGCTGTAACCAAAATACAGACCCAAAGGATTCGAAGGACAGAATAGTTTGGTTACCTTTGGATAGAACTGTTCCACGCCTGTCTGCGCCCCGGAAGAGAACCATTGATAGCCAGCTTTGACGGGCCAGCGCTGAGGTATTTAACATGTCTATAAGTAAGGCACAGGGCTGCTGGGAGATGCAGTCCCGGTGACAGAGGTTTAGAGCACCTGCTTTAAACAAAATTCTGTTTTCACAAAAAGCAGTTCCAACACACGTCGGTAAGCACACGTTCTGCTGTCTTTGTTAGAAGCAGCTAAATTGATTCGGATTTTTATTCAATTTTTCATAAAATGCAATTCAAGACACAGCACATGCACACATTATACTGCCTTGGTTTAGAAAGCTAGGTGAAGCGTAATTTCGAGTTGTTGTAAAATAAAACATGCCATATAGTCTTTGAAGGCAAAGCCTGGTGTCATGAGTGAATGCCAGAAGGAAATGTGTGCTTTTAACTGCTTTGAACGCCTGCCTTGAATTCAACAAAGGAGCATTTCAGGGTGGTCTTAACAGCCATCCGGCATGACCACTACATGTACAAATCATCTATCCAGTTCCCACTAGATTGAAGACCTTTGTTCTCTTCAGTATACCTACAAGTGGGAACAGAACCTTAAAATGCAATTTTCTTTCTATGCTTTCAGTCCAGCTCCTTTAGGTGTCATTTCTTCATTGATCATTGCCGACCTGTCCTTGAATGTACATGCCACAGCAAAACCAAATCCAATAGCATTTTCATTCCTATTTTTAAGTTTCAGATAGTATAGTTTGAAATGAAATACTAACATGGTGGCCCAAAGCGGCACATATGTTCATTCTCACATTGACTGGCATACAACGTTTGTTTCAATGACATCACCTTTACATATGCTACTCGCATTGCAAGGACATGTGAAGGAATACAATGATACACTTTTAATTAAATGGCTTGCAGTACTCCCTGCACAATAACTGCTTTAATTCTGGGCCTGCCTTTCAAATGTAGCATGGTTCATTCTTGGACATAAAGGCAGTTCACAATTTATTCACAACATTTGAGTACGCTATGCAATTTGACGGGTGTCCCTTTTAATTGTGACAGCAAACAAAAGGCAGAAATCTCTAGTAAATGCCAAAGTCAGTACATCTTATTCCCTTGCTCTGCCAGGTAGGCCTCTGTCATTTTATTTATTCTAGAACCTTATTTGTATCATCAAATCCCCTCAACAGCATACAATACGTAGGGCATGGTACCCCCAATTATAGCGGGATACCCTTTGAATGGTTCAGAACAAACCGAATCTGCTACATGCAGCACACTGTGTATTGCATGAGAAGACTAATATCTGTGAATACTGTATACTGACCACAAACCCCTAATATACATTCTATGTGGTGCATCTATCTCTGCTCATCATGTAATAAGAGAATCTTCTTCATACACTGTGTATCACTTACCTCCAGATAAACATAACAGCAATCAACAACCTGTAGTTGTCTTCATTTACATAGACACGCCCACCTGAAATCTCTGCCTTTCTCATTGAGTTTGAACAGGTGGATGGGTAGTTTTGAATATGACAGTATGAAATCTTCCTGAAGATGAATAAGAGCCATATTCACTGACAGGATTCTTCCCAACCATAGTACTGAATCTATCCAACCTGATAAAGAGACCTCTTGGTACCTGGCCTATTGAATGCAATGATTGCTTCTTTTTTGATGAAGTCCAAAGCAGATTCTAAGGACTCAGCTACCAGCCCACCTTCAAACCGGGGTACCTAAGCAAAATTGTAGAGAGAAGGTCACTCTATAATGACATGAATATGTAGAAGTCAACAATCGTATTTTTTGTCAGGCGATTGGGTTCTGATAAAGGAATGGTATTAGATCTACTTTGTTGTACGGTGTCCTTCTCATGGCATTCTATAAACACCGACCAGAAGCCCCTAGGCTCCTGAACTAATGTGCAATTTACAGTACAGTTGACCACAAGAATTGGAATTGTCGACTGCAAGGGTGATTTGGGTGACATGTTTTATACTTGATGGACCAAATAATTCCTGTTTAATTGAAGCCAACAGATCCTTAAGTGCTCAGCCTAGTTTGCAATGGACAAAATCGCCAATGTGGTATCCATCCCAGGATAGCATATTACCTGGCTAATCTTTAATTTATACATGCAGCCGTTCACCCGAATCATCCGAAGCCAACACCATCAGATCTTCCAGACTGTCTACATTGATGGCCTTCAAATACAAGTAATGTTGCTGTTGATGAAAGAAAATATTTTATGGTGTTAAGGAAAGGTCGCTAATTGAAAACACTGACAACAACACACTGCCATTGGTCCAGTGACATCTCTTAGAGTCCTCGCTATGCTATGAAAGATAGTGAACACGTGAGAGTTATTCTCTCCCCTGACCTGGTCGTCTGGTCATGCTAACAGTCTTGACACCTCACAGGCCTGATCACTGTCACAGCCTTCAAATCGCCTTCCCTAGTTACAAGTCCAAAAGCAGGCTGCTCGTCTGTGTCTCAACATCACATTACTCTTCTGCTGAAATGCCTACACTGGCTCTCACTAGTACAACTAATTGTATTCAAGGTAATCTGCATTATGCATCCCAAAAACCGGGCCTCAAACATCTACACAAGATAGCATCACAAAATACATTCCGACTCGAACATTCTGCTCTGACATGTGGCAGAACAACGTGTGTGCGTGGGGTTGTGCATGTCTCATCTGGCCAAAAGGCACAATTAACCATGGGTTACCAATGTTTGATGCCCCCATTTTACCAATTTAGTGTCGCCTAACCACAATGCTCTATAGAAATGATTCTACACAGTGGCATGCCCAGTGTCCCTTTCATAAAAGTGCAGAATCCATGCAATCTGAGGCCAGGGCAGTTCACCAGGGAACAATGTGGATCTGTGCCTATTATTATACGCCCCCCCCCATCTGAAATGTACCAAATGTCTGAAATCAACTCTCATCAAACAAGCATCTGAGGCTTGAAAGCTCTGTTTAGTGAATGTAAAAGCCTGCTGGATGGACGCACCACACCAACCATTTGGCAACTTCATTGTGCCCCAAGCAGAGAAATTAGTAGCCCGTGAGCCAGCTGGCAGCTAAATACCATATCTTGATCATCCGCAGGTCCTGGATTCTATGCGAGTGACCACTCGGATATGACAACTAACCTCTGCTAATGACACTCGACAAGCAGACTGGTAGTAACATGAACCCACAAGTAGCTAATTGTTTCCAGAAACTAGCTAGAAAACAGATGTTACTCTACTGTATAGCAGTACTCTGAAGAGCTCACAAAGCAGCACATACATTACTGTACATACACATTAAATAAATCATTAAATGATTGAAATGGAACCCCTGGATATCGTATACAATGCCATCTACACCGTGCAGATATTTCCACCCATATCATAGCATGGACACCTAATTAATGCTGCACATTGTATATGCCATGGTACCATATAGCCTCTACTGCAGGCTTTATGGCATGAGCTCCCCACTGTCTTCAGCATACACCTGGTATACAATGATACATCTAATATCTTCTGTATGTATCCTTTTAGCCATGGTATATCTTTTAACTTCTGCATACACTGCATAGTTCATGGGCCTCTAAACATTGGCTACTTAAACTGTGTAAACACATGGAACCCTAATTACTGCTGCACACAATGCGTATTGTCGAGCACCATTAATATCCGTAGCATAACATCTGCATAGTGTCTGGCCACCATTCTCTGTTGCATTTCCTATGTATTTCCACCAGACCCCCATATCTTCTGAAAATACCATGTACATACTCCATTGCACATGACTTACAGTATTTTCAGAATACACTGATAAATGATCAGATGGACACGCCAGGCGCCCTACAGCGACTGCCATATGTGTACCGGTATGACGTCCTTTCATCGTCTGCCTTTTCATCCCCAGGCTTTTCAAAGTGCACATTCCATCGAATGTGCTCATCGAATTTTGTAGGGGTGGGTGGGAAAGGGTAGATAAGGGTTTGGGCAGGTGGGCAATGGCAAAAAATAAGTGTGGGAGGTGGGTTTGGGGGGAACCCCCCTACCCAAAAAGAAATGCTCCACGTCGGAGTAATGAGGAATGCAAAGTAGTTTGATTATTAGAAACTCAATCAGACAGTAAGCAACTAACGAAGCTGCAAGGTGAATGGTTTGGACATTACTCTTTTCTCTCCTGCAATAGAGAATCCCTTCACTTCTCACACCCAATAGGATCACCAGGATAGAGCAGCAGTGATTATCCTTTCAAAACAGTATCAACATGTATCCGTACGGAAATGCGCCAACCACAGATGAGTCTAGGTTTCAGGAAGACAACAAAAAACTTCATTGATATGATATGATTTGCTATTTATAACCTGCCTGTACACAAGTGTTTGTAGGTGCCACAAGGAGGGAGGACAGAGGGAAGACAAGACAAACAATCCTACTAGGCCTTGTGTCATTCTGATCATGAAAGTGCGACAACGAGAAGTGCAGGGGCAGAAGAGAATGGAAGAGGGAGGGGGAAGAGTAAGGTCAGGGCAGCAAGGCTCTGAGTAAATGCAGCCAGGGCCGTGTGGCTCTGGGAAGTGCACGGTGGCAGGGGAACTGTAGGATGTGCAGATACAGCACCTAAGTGCGAGCTAGGCCAGGAGGAAGTGCAAGAATGAACGGTCATGGAGGAGCCTGGTACGCAGTGAGGCTCTGAGACCCATTTGTACATGGGTGAGTGAACTTATCTTCGTATTTAAAGTGATATTCTTTAAATTGGAGTGGCTTGTTTATTCAGGCTTTTTAAAAAAAGAACTACAGATTTCTACATACAGATTCTCCTTTTTTAGGCGGATGGTAATTTATACCAAGTCTGATTGCTGTTTTGAAAAATATCTTTTATTGAACTTTGAAGACACATCTTATCTCTAGTGAGGTAAGACACTGGCTACTAGGACAATTTAAGATAAGTTGTATATTCATCAACTTAGAATCTATTTTTTCACTACACAGATCAAGATGAAAATGGATACATGAGAGATTGCCTTAAGAATTGAAGGCTATTAAACTAGCAAATTCACATAGATCAAGAGTCAGCCCGCTAAATGGGAACAGTCACCCATCTATGATTCAAGAATTTATGTGATATACGAATAGAATAATTTGAGAAGGACTGATGATTATCATCAACATTATCATTTTTTTATTACATTTCCAGATGAATCAAGATTACTGAAGAATAGCAAGTTTATAAAAGAATTATGCTCCTGATGAAAAGGTGCCCAGAAACACGTTGACCTCTTTTTGTTAATTGTTGGATTTATGTTTTTATGAACTATGTCAAATTAAAACATATTGGAAACTGTATTTGAAATCTGTATTGACTATACAATTCATAAGTAACTAATATTGAATCATATGAATATGTCTAACTTTTGCCTGATTATAGATTGGTAATTAAGGTGTGCCGGGGTTGGGAGTGTCCATCACTTGAGGACACTCATTTTTTGTTAATTGCTCTGATAATACCAAGCAACCAGTCAGGGAAGTGGACAGGTAGGTCAGCAAGGGAGCGGGAGAGAGAAGGCAGAGGAGAAAAGGAAGGGCTTGTGCAGCTTCTCGGACTTCAGGTGGTCTGGCTCTAGTCTGCAAGGCACAGGGAAGCAATTCCAGACGGAGGCACCTGCAGAGGAGAGAGATCTACCCCCACTCTCTGCTTGGAGATATGTCTGACGCTCAGAGAGTTAGAGGCAGCTGAGCGAAGGGCTCTAGAAGGAAGGTATTTAGGCAGAGAGAGTTGGATGTAGTGCGGACCTTGGCCCCAGAAATCCTTGTGGACGATGCAGTGGGTGAACTTGATCCTTGCAGCCACCAGTGGAGAGATTTCAGGGCTGGAGTGATGCAGTCCCTGGACTAAGTCCTTTGAGGAAGACCAAAACGAGAAAAGATGTGATTGATCATCAAAGTGGCGACTGCCTCTGCCTTACAATTTAAGGCAGGAAGGAACTCAATCTAATTAAACCATTAATGCTCATAGTATTACCGCAAAAAGGACAAAACGGTAATGTCCAACAGTATTCCAGACCTATATTCCAGAATTTGGCACAATCTTGTATCCCTGGCCCTAACAGGCCAGGCCATTTTGGCTACACAAGATATGCTGCAGGTAAAAAAAGTAGGGTCTTGTTCAATAACCATGAACAACATAACGAACACGCATTCCAATATAGACAATTCCTAAATCACGTGTTAGGGCCTAGGTCTCATACATTCCCAAATAACTCAATTTTAATCCACAAAGTGCTAACACCTGCCCAAATCAGATTGAAACCAGGGGACCTAATACATAATTTCATACAATGGATGCATTATGTTCGAGTTTGTACCTCTGTGATACGAGAAGCCATTGTAAAATGCTCCATGTTGCATTCTCAAGGGGCAGGAACTGTTGACTATATTCAAATCGAATTTAGGGAAACATTTATGGCACAAGGGCTATTGGGCTATTGGTCCACCCACTTTTGCAAGATAGCTTCGTCAGAGTAGATAGGCTACCCTGTCTACTCAATCTTATCTGACCCCCTACATTAAAGAATAATCAGGAACAATCAAGCAACACTCCTTATGTCGGAGATGGAGGGGATGACCCAGACTCAGTTGAGTGACTTGGCACCCCTTCTCCAATATCCTATGTACCTACAGCAGAGGTGAGCACGCTTGACATGGACTTGGGCCTGGATAGACTGCTGTCTTGGAATATAGAGGGTCTGGTGAAGGATCTGATTAATGGAGAATGAGTACATAAGAACGTTCCATATCATCTGTTTACAGAAGACATGGGCACTAAATGATTATCGTCTACAGGGGTATACATCCTTCCACATTCGGGCAAAAAAGGGAGTCAGAGGTACACTCTGGGAGTGAGGGGTCTCACTGTATGGGTCAACTCTAAATTCAATTGCGATATTGTATCCTCTGATACAGGTTCTGACGATTGACAGGAAATCCATTTTCCCAAAGGTTCTTTCCAGGTGGCAAACCATCCAATTATCATGTTTGATATTTATAATCGCCCAACCAACAGTATAGATAAATGTACGATCAACCTTTTAAAGACTAGAGTTAGGTCAGTTAGAGAAATATACCATAGCAAACCTTGCATCATTCTGGATGGAGATTCTAACCTGCAAATAGAGCTTTTAAGGCCCTTGGAGCTTCTGCTGGACGAGGAAAATGCTAGATAGGATATTCCTAATTTGCAAGATGATTGTCCACGTTCCATGCATAGACTGGCTGTCAGCACCAGTTGCGTGCTTATTAATTTGGAATAGGGATTGTGCATTGGTAGAACACCAAAGGATGATGGAGATAGGCCCCATGGTAATGAAATCTCAGAAGTTGGTTAAGGCGTCTACCCATTCTCATTAATAAATGGTATGACAATGAATGCCGTATTGCAAAAGAAGATATCATAGAGATAGCCAAGAATGGGGGGCACACGATATCTGAGTGCTTCCATTCAATAGGGCACACTAGACAGCTCTTCTTAAATCCAAAAAGGGTATTATGATTACCAACTTTGGCAGGGGCTGTTTCAAGTGGCAGATAACAAAGATAGCTCTGAGTTTTGGAGAAGGGTGACTCAGGCGAAGCATGATGATACATCTCCAAGAATGAGTGGGTCCAACATTTTATGAAACTATATACCTCCCATGAAGATATCACACATCTAGGTGGTGAGGAGCACCAACCTGTGATGGAAGAGGATTTTCCCACACTGAGTTTCACAATGGAGGAGATTAGGAAGGCAGTAGAACATCAGAAAAGGGGCAGACTCAGTACCAGCTGATCTCTTTAAGAGTGCCCCAGACATCTGGGTACCAATCTTTTATTGTTTATTTAATGAAGTTTCGTAATCCGGTAGGGCCCTGATTTCTTGGACAAAGGCCACAATTATTCCATTATATAAAAAAGGTGGCTGGGAAAATTCGGGTAACTACAGGCCAATTTCTCTCCTCGACACCTCAGGCAAAGTGTACGTGAGGGCCCTGTTAATACATCTGGAAAAATGGGATCGAGACAACAACATAATTAGGCATCTCCAGCCTGGGTTTCAAGCCGGCCTTAGTACCATCGATCAATCCATTAGGCTTTACTTGTTAATTCAGAAGTATGTTGTTTTAAGGAAGATGGATGCAGTTCTCGGGTCAAAGCTTTGTATCGCTATGAGTAAATGTAATATCCCATTGCCACTGCTCCATGGGATGTATGGCTTGTACAATGCTAATACATCCTGTGTGCAATGGAATCTCGCGGGCGACACAACAGTCTTGATAAATATTGATTAAGGGGTGAGACAAAGGGTGCATCTTAGCACAATCCTTGTTCTGTGTGTTTATTTATAAGATCATCATATAGCTCATAAGTCTGCAAACAGATGCCCCCAAACCTGGTGAGGAGACTATACCGCTATTATCGTTCGCCGATAATGCGGTCCTAATTTCCATAACACCTGGCAGGCTGCATAAGCAAACACAAGCATTTTATGTTGCTTGTAAGTGCAGTGGGTTGCTTATCAATTATGAGAAGACCAAGTCTATGGTCTTCCATGCACCACGAACCAGGGGCCTACCTAGGCTAAAGGTATTGATTGATGGTCACCCCATTGAGCAAGTGGATAGCCTTGATTGCCTGGGCACTAGGTTTACCAGTAATGGTGACTTGACGAGTCAGGTGGACAGGCCCCTTCTTATGCCTGAGAGGTAAAGTCATGTAATATTGAAATTGAGCTAAAACCATGGTAATGGTGTTTTTATCCAGCACTCACGCTTTATAATCTACAGGCTAGAGCCCCTGCCACCTTTGGAGCAGAGATATGGGGTTATCTACCTATACAAAGGATAAACACAATCGAGAATACATTCTTTGAAAAAAGTGCTGTGTCTCCCTCTTTCTACCCCTAACACCACATTACAGCTGGAAATAAACTAGAGATTAATCTCTGATGTGATTGCTTTTACCCCTGTCCGTTATTTGATCCCCCTACTTGGGCAAATATAGGGAGGTAATGACCGACCTTTTGTCCCAAAGTGGTGGGGCATAATTGACATGGTGGATTCATGTTCATTCTATGCTGCACCTATAGGACCTCCAAAATATTTGGCATAACCTGCAATACATTAACCATGCTGCTAAATGCATTTTTACTGTACAGGTTTGAATGTAAAATATTACATTTTATGAGTCCAACAAAGCAACCCAATACCTGATTAATAAGTTCGAATTTGGCTATGAAAACTAGCTAGACCTTATGGTGCAGAGGTGTCAGTGCTCCCTATATATCAAATTTCGCTTAGGTATGCTACCCATGAATGACCGGCAGTTGGTTTGGCGAAAGAGCATCACAGATCTATGCCCATATCAGCAACATAGAGAGGATATTTCACATGTTACTTTTATGTGCCCCTGTATAAAGAAGTTAGGGCACACACCTATTGGTACGCACCACAGTGTGAGCAAGTTATTTTTTGCATGGCAGTAGGTGCATGTAACACTTGTAGTTAGTTTGGACACATAATAGATACTTTATATAGCAACACAGAATGATCAGCAAATAAATTAATGCTACGGTTGCAGAGGTTATAGATAGTGCAGTGCGTTATAGGCCCTGTGTTTAGGAGTAGTACAGAAAGATACATTTTCAGTGGGATGCAAGGAGAGAGCTGAAGTAGGTGAAAGATGGAATCAGAAATGTACTGTATTAAAAGCAAGGTCAGGGGATCGACATGGCAGGAGTGCCGCCATATTGCATTTTAAGGCCTAGCACTCAATGAACAGAATGAAGGCCCTTTATGTGGAGCTGTGGATCTGTTTAGCTCAGTCCCAAGACAAATCCCTTTTTCATTTCCCAAGAGAGAAGCCGAGGTCAGAGGCACCTGCATTGCACAGATAAACGCAAATTGTTTCCGGCTGCAGAGCCTGAAGATTATGGGAATGGAATGTAAGCTGTGGTGAGGGCAGGAAGGGATGCACCCTTTGAAGGACAAATTCATGAGAATAGGGAGGTTTTGTGATGCCAATAGGCCAGGAGAGGATTTAGAGCACTACTGCCCTCACCCAAGGAGCAGCCATCCCATTTGAATTACACGTAGATGCATAACCAAAGCAAATAGGTCCCTGAAATTCATACTCAAGAGTGGCGCCCTGGTCATGCCATTACTGGGCACCTGGGTTTGGAAGGAGATAAGGAGGGAGCCGTGTCTGAAACGTTCTGTGATTTGGGATAGGAGGAGCAGAGGTGATGCCAGTAAATTCAGTACAAGGTACGGGGTGCAGTTTGTGTGCACTGCGGTGTCTGCTATAATGAGAAGACCCAGTGTCTTATCAAAGCAGAGTTACTCTGAACGTGTCTGGGTCGCAGGGGTGCACATCACGTGACGGTCACAAGCTATTAGTGTATCAATGCACCATTGACAATCATGTCCTTGGCGTATTGCCCCCCGGATTCCTACGGCATTCTCATATCCATGGGGGAATCCCGTGGCGCTTTTCCTGGCGATTACATCAACGCCGGCGTTATCGCTGGTAAAAACTACATCTCCCAATGGGACTTGCGCTTGGCAGGAACCCTTGGAACGCTTTTTTCTTTGCTTGCGTTCCATCCCTCCTTCGAATCCACTTCCTATATCTAGTCACGCCCCTAGAAAGCCGGTGCTCCTAAACCGTTGTGTTACGCGAGCAGCGCTTCTCGGAAAAAGATTTCCTATTTGTTGTGCACCTGGTTGCTGACTTCTGCCTACCCTTTGGACCCCGTTACCTGGTTTCTGATTCTGTTTCGGCGCTCGTCTGATCTGCCTTCCCCTGCTCGACCACGGAACTCGTACCGGACTGTCTTTGGAATTCTGCTTCCTATGTCTGGCTCCCGGCTCCCTTTCTGATTCCTAACCCTGTATCCCTTACCCGCTCCTGGCTACCTGCTCTTCGAAAGAAGAAGGAAATACCCTGCATTCAGGTGTTTGAGAAAGTAAACACCACGTCTTTTCTTCCTGAAACCTGTTTTTCTACACTTGGAAGAACGGTGCTGACTGCTTACACCTGGTGATATTCTGGCTTGGTTTGTTCTTGGATTTTGGAACACTCTGCTCTTTGCATCACTCATTGGATTTTTGGGACGCTCTGCCGTTTGCATCACTTATTGGATTTTTGGGACGCTCTGCTGTTTGCATCTCTTATTGGATTTTGGGACGCTCTGCTGTTTGCATCACTCCATGGATTTTGGGATGCTCTGCTGTTTACATCACTTATTGGGTTTTGGGACATCAGTGACACCATCCTTGGCACTCTCTTAAAGTCGTCATCTGACCTTCGCCCACTTCCGGTCTTGTGTTCTATCACAAATAGGTATTCCGCAGGAAAAAGGAATACACAGGTAAGCTTGTGGGTCTCGGAGGGTGTAGAGGGGTTGGTTTTTTGCCATCAATAAACGGTATGTAATATTTGCCTTGTTTGTTTCTTCCCTCTAGCTCCGCTGTGCGTTCTGCCTTTTTGCCTGAGCCCTTGGCCTGACAGGTTTTATTAGCCTGCAAGCTGTGCTCTCAGGAAGGAAGTCTGAATTACTTCAGTGGCATCTAGTCCAAGTGGTCTTCCAGACTTACGGTGGAACCTACGGAGTACGACAGATTTAGGAGCCCTTACATTGGTGTCTGTCTGTCTGTGATGGATCCTAATGCAGATCCTATGGCTGCTATGATGCAGGCCTTTACCACGCTCCGCACAGACATGGCAGCAGCACACGCTTTCCTGCATCAACAAATGGATGTCATGCAAAGCTTTGTGCAGCCTTGCCTGCGGACGAGGAGTTTGGGGATGCTCCCGCTCCTGTACCGCCACCCGTTCCTCGGACACCCAAAGCCGGTTTAGCTCCGGTGGTACTACCTGGTCCCTTTCCATTGGCCCCACCAGAACGCTTCACGGGAGACCCCAAAACGTATAGGACATTCATCAATCAATGTCGTCTACATTTTCTATGCCGTCCTTTGGCATTTCCCAATTCCACAACAAAAGCAGCTTTTGTGCTCTCTCATTTAGGGTGTATGGCTGCGTCCTGGGCAAATCCGTTACTGGAGTCTGATGACCCTGTTTTGTATGATTTTGACGCCCTACTAGTAGCCATGAACCTGTTTTTTTATGCCAGATATAAAGCTCAGGCTTCAGACCTGGAGTTTCTGGCACTGTCTCAGGGTAAACAACCCCTCTTGGCGTATTTAGCCCGGTTCAATCAGCTGGCTGCAGAAACCTCTTGGCCTGAACAGAAAAAGGCAGCGGTCTTCTATAGGGGTTTGTCAGACGAACTGAAGGATGCATTATCTGTTGTCCCCCTGTTCCTTCAGTATTCTCTTATTTGCTTGACTTGGTGTTGCAGGTAGATGCCCGTCTGCAACAGAGGCGTGGAGAACGCCGACATCCTGATCTACGCCCTGGTAAACCTGAACTGGTACCCTCCCCAGTCCCTGGGGATGTAGAACCCATGCAGATTGGGGCAGTGAAAGGTCCCCTTTCAAAGGCAGAGAGAGAGAGAAGACTACAAAACAATCTATGCCTGTATTGTGGACAGACGGGATATTTCATTTGTGTATGTCCTAAATGCCCTGCTAAACGGGCGGGAAACGCCACGACCCGTCCCTAAATCGAGCCGATGTGACGGGTCAGCCTTACAATGGCTCACTTCTCTGTCCAGCTGCCACACACATATACTTGGATATGTCCTTTCTATTGCCCAACTCTCAAACCTTTTCTAGTCCAGTCAATATAGATTCCGGGGCAACAGGTAATTATATGGACGAACAAGTGGCAGTAACCTATGGTATCCCGGTAGACCCTAAAGATAAAACAGAAGCTATTTATGCAGTAGATGGCTCCTGTCTGGTTTCGGGTCATGTCACAAAACAAACACAACCTTTGCAAATGAGTACGGCGGAAGGGCATACTGAATACCTGTCTTTCGATCTTATCTCTGCACCTCAATTTGGGATTATTTTGGGCCTCCCTTGGTTGCAAAAACATAACCCCATCATTGATTGGGTGAAACAAACAGTACTCTTTTCCTCTCCCTTATGTAAGTGGGATTGCTTTCCTGTTCAGGGGATGCCTCTCCCCTCTCCATGCATGGCTCTAATATCAAGCACTCACACTGTTAATGCAACCAATAAGGCGGCACCTGAAATACCTTCCGTATATCGGGATTTGGTTGAGGTGTTTGACAAGGGTTTGTCTGAACAACTCCCACCTCACCGGGAATATGATTGTCCGATTGATTTGGTAGCCAATGCCATTCTCCCTCACGGTTGGATATATTCCTTGGCACGACCCGAGGAGGAGCACTTAAAGGGTTACATTGAGAAGACTTTAAGACTTCGTCATATAAAACCTTCCCGTTCTCCAGCTGCATCTCCAATTTTTTTTGTCCCAAAGAAGGAGGGGGATCTCCGCCCTTGTGTGGATTACCATGCACTCAACGCGGTGACCATAAAAAATCAATATCCATTACCCCTCATTTCGGAATTATTGGATTGCCTCACTACCGCCAAAATCTTTACGAAATTGGATTTTAGGGGGGCCTACAATCTGGTGAGGGTGCGCGCAGGCAACGAGCGGAAGACGGCCTCTAAGTACAAATACGGCCTCTACGAATACCTAGTGATGCTGTTCGGCCTATGTAATGCCCCCACAACATTCCAACACTTCGTCAACAACATCTTCCGAGACCTGTTGGATGTTTTTGTTGTGATATATCTGGACGACATATTAATATTCTCCGAAACATTATCGCAACACGAGGAGCACGTAAGGGCGGTATTACTCCGTCTTCGTGAACACGGTTTGTATGCGAAGGCTGAAAAATGTGTCTTTCACGTTTCCTCTGTGGAATTTATAAGTTTCGTGATATCATCTCAGGCCGTTCACATGCATGATGCAAAGATACGAGCAGTCCTTGACTGGCCTACTCCTACCTCGCTTAAGAGTTTGCAATCCTTCTTAGGATTTGTGAACTTTTATAGACGTTTTATTGCATAATTTTCGTCTATTGTAGCCCCGTTGACACGCCTTACCAGCCCCTCAGTTCCCTTTCGTAGGGACACTCAGGCCCAGGTCGCCTTCCAGACCCTGAAAGAGGCTTTTACTATGGCCCAAGTCCTGCTACACCCAGATCCCCTATTGCCTTTCATCATTGAGGCTGATGCCTCTGCCATTGCCCTTGGGGCTATCTTGTCTCAGAAATGTCTCACAACTCGACAACTACACCCCGTAGCCTTCTTTTCCAGAAAATTGACTTCCCCCGGAAAAGCATTATACCATAATGGAACGAGAGCTACTGGCTATACGAGCTGCTTTTAAGGTGTGGCGACACCACCTACTGGGGGGACGGCATCCTGTTACTGTTTATACGGACCACCGTAATTTTCAAGTCCTGTCTACGGTGAAATGTACCAACTCTAGACAAATCAGGTGGCATCTGTTTTTTGCACAGTTCAACTTCACCGTCTCCTATCGGCCAGGCCCCTTGCATGGCAAAACCGATGCGAGAAAGCATCCCCCGAAGAGGCAGTCCTTCCTGTTTTGCCAAAAAACACTGTTATGTGTGTTTGTGCTGCAACCAGTTCCTTACTAGAACGGATTTGTCATTGGGCAGCGGACCATGGAACGATTCTTCAAGGGTTGCAAGCACGTTTGATATCAGGACTGCCATATGTACAGGAACGCCTGTATATCCCTGATGTCCGGACTCGGTTGCAGGCCCTAAGCTGGTCTCATGATACTCGTTTAGCCGCCCACCCAGGGCAAACCAAGACAGTCAACCTACTCCTCCGATGGTGTTGGTGGCCCAATATGAAACAGGATGTGGCAGATTTTGTATCAAAATGTGCTGTATGCACACAATGTAAATTGGTACCTGGGAAACCTGTAGGGCTTCTCCAGAGAATGCCCATCCCGCCACGCCCATGGCACACTGTGTCACTTGATTTCGTGGTAGAGCTTCCACCGGTCCAGGGTCTAACCACTATTTTGGTGGTCGTAGACACTTTCACCATAATGGCTCGGTTTGTCCCTTGTAAAGGCGTCCCCTCTGCTCCCGCATTGGCCAAGTTGTTCTCGAACAGGTGGTTCGTCTGTTCGGTCTTCCTTTGGTTCTTATCACAGACCGTGGATCCCAATTCACCTCACGCTTTTGGCTGGCTCTCACCCGATTTCTTGGCATCGACGTTCGCCTGTCATCATCATACCATCCTCAAACAGACAGACAGACAGACAGAACGACTTAATGCCACCATGGAGCAGTACCTTCGATGTTTGTGTCTACAATACCAGTCGGACTGGCTGTCCATATTGGGGGCTGTGGAATTCGCATACAACAATGCTTGTCACGCGTCGGTTGGCTGTTCTCCCTTCTATGCCATGTATGGCCAACATCCGTGGGTTTTACCGTCCGCCCTTCCTTCGGTGGCACAGGTGCCCGCAGCTCAAGCAGCAGCCCAATCTTTGCTGTCTATCCGCACCACTGTGCTTCAACATCTGCATTAAGCACAGGATCGCATGAAAAAACATGCTGATGGGCACCGCCGGTCAGCCCCGGAGTATCGCCCAGGGGATAAGGTCTGGCTATCCACTGTGCATCTTCATATACCGGGCAAACGTAAACTAAACCCTCGTTACGTGGGTCTCTATCCCATCACGCAATGCATTAACACAGCCGCCTATCGCTTGGGCATACCTTCAAGTTGGAAAATCCACCCCGTGTTCCATGTCTCCCTATTGCGTCCTTACATTGTTGGTACGCGACTATTCGATCGTCCAGCTCGCATTACGATTCAGGGTGAAGAGGAATACGAGGTACAGGCCATATTAGATACACGAGTGGTCCAGGGTGTCCGCCGTTATCTAGTAGACTGGAAAGGTTACGGCCCAGAAGACCGTACCTGGGAGTCCGCTTCCAACATTCATGCTCTGCGTCTTTTGCGGGCATTTCTCCGGTCTCGTGGATTGCGACTCGGGGGAAGCCCATCTTTGAGGTGGGGTACAGTCATGCCCCCCGGATTCCTACGGCATTCTCATACCCATGGGGGAAGCCCGTGGTGCTTGTCCTGGCGATTACATCAACGCCGGCGTTATCGCCGGTAAAAACTACATCTCCCAATGGGACTTGCGCTTGGCAGGAACCCTTGCAATGCTTTTTCCTTTGCTTGCATTCCATGCCTCTTTCGAATCCACTTCCTATATCTAGTCACGCCTCCAGAAAGCCGGTGCTCCTAAACCGTTGTGTTACGCGAGCAGCGCTTCTCGGAAAAAGATTTCCTATTTGTTGTGTACCTGGTTGCTGACTTCTGCCTACCCTTTGGACCCCGTTACCTGGTTTCTGATTCTGTTTCGGCGCTCGTCTGATCTGCCTTCCCCTGCTCGACCACGGAACTCGTACCGGACTGTCTTTGGGATTCCGCTTCTCATGTCTGGCTCCCGGCTCCCTTTCTGATTCCTAACCCCGTATCCCTTACCCGCTCCTGGCTACCCGCTCTATTCGAAAGAAGAAGGAAATACCCTGCATTCAGGTGTTTGAGAAAGTATACACCACGTCTTTTCTTCCTGAAACCTGTTTTTCTGCACTTGGAAGAATGGTGCTGACTGTTTACACCTGGTGATATATTTGGCTTGGTTTGTTCTTGGATTTTGGAACACTCTGCTCTTTGCATCATTCATTGGATTTTTGGGACGCACTGCCGTTTGCAACACTTATTGGATTTTTGGGACGCTCTGCTGTTTGCATCACTCCTTGGATTTTGGGAGGCTCTGCTGTTTACATGATTTATTGGGTTTTGGGACATCAGTGACACCATCCTTGGCACTCTCTTAAAGTCGTCATCTGACCTTCGCCCACTTCCGGTCTTGTGTTCTATCACAAGTAGGTATTCCGCAGGAAAAAGGAATACACAGGTAAGCTTGTGGGTCTCAGAGGGTGTAGAGGGGTTGGTTTTTTGCCATCAACAAATGGTATGTAATATTTGCCTTGTTTGTTTCTTCCCTCTAGCTCCGCTGTGTGCTCTGCCTTTTTGCCTGAGCCCTTGGCCTGACAGGTTTTATTACCCTGCAAGCTGTGCTCTCAGGAAGGAAGTCTGAATTACTTCAGTGGCATCTAGTCCAAGTGGTCTTCCAAACTTACGGTGGAACTTACGGAGTACGACACCTGGATTCAATAGTGATGATGTATTGGGACGTGTGGATAGGCAATGGGTTTAGATAAGGTGTGGCCAATCAGGCCAGGTTATATAGGGGGGTATTACCATGTTCTATAGATGGTAGCCACTGAAGGTGGTGGGATGACATTGTAACCTAAGTATGCAGATTTCCACTATATAACCTGTAACTACGTGGGGCATGACGAGCTCTGTTTCAGTTTGGTTCTTCTGGACCATCTGAGACTTTATTTGCATGTAATAGATGTTGTTTTACCTTGCAAATCAGTGTAGTGGTTATTTTCCCTTTTGGATTTTCTTTAATCGTATGGGTTTTGGGTCTTGCCTTTATTTACAATTACTATAAGCTTGTACACATGTTTTTTTTACTTCC
Source organism: Ambystoma mexicanum (assembly GCF_040938575.1). NCBI lineage: Eukaryota > Metazoa > Chordata > Amphibia > Caudata > Ambystomatidae > Ambystoma > Ambystoma mexicanum. The sequence goes on along the minus strand of NC_090926.1, from coordinate 72,918,901 downwards.
TAGTTTGAACTAATTAGATTACTAATTTTAACCTCACTTTTTGCTGAGTGCCTTTTTAAGATAATATGCTTAATATTTAAAATGTGTATTGTAGGTCTTTATTCCCTTGAGTAGAATTGTTTTAGAATATTTTGTCTGGCCCATAAAGAGTTGGATAATATTGCATATGAGGTCGATTTAAGTTATGCAGTGTATTGTAGTAAGACTGTGTCACAACACATGGAATGTATATTTCCTGTAAATAAATTGTTTTAAGATTGTTGTTTTTATATGTACTTTTATCACTGAAATAAAGTAATTACTGACTGACTGGAACTCAATCCACTTTGTGAAGAGACATGTCACCGTCAACATGTATTTGTTTCCTCTGGAAGAACACATCACTGGTCCAAAGAAGTCTACTTGCAATTCAGACCATAGTAAAGTCATTCCTCTTTTCTGTAGAGAAGCTCTTTGTGGGAGAACTTACGTGAAACTAGTCACACACAAGACATCCACTTAAATATTTATTGAGATCCTGGCCCTTGTGTTGGCAGTAAGTGACTTCTCGAATTATTTAAAGAGTCTTTTGAAATCCGTATAAGTGGCGGGTCGGTTAGTCTTAGGCATGATGTAGGTACCACCCACTGGTCATACCAAGATTGGGGTTTCTTCACCAACAGCCATCTTGTATCTTAAAACATGTTCTGTAATTTTATTAGAACATGGAGGTCTTCCTTTCCTTCATAATCTGATTCCGTCAGAAAAACTGATTGGATCTTCTAAATCGGGATAGAATTTCCCAATGATGAGATCCCCTTTTTGAGCAGCAGTGATGAAGTCTGCATCAGGAGCATCTTTACTCCACTGAGCAGCTGAAAGTTCACTGTCAGTGATAGTTTGTGATCTGCTCAGTGCTCTAACCTGGATTTCTCCAAGGAGGAGCTCCAAATCTTTGAAGTACTCCTGTGGAGCTCCTGCTTTGGTGAATTGGTCAGCCAAATAATTTCCAGTTTTATCAGGACCCTCTATCTTGAAATGACCTGTAATAGTTTTTTCCAGTAGGTGGTCATTCCACTAGACGTCACCAGATATAGTCTGGATCAACCTATTATGTTTTAATGGTTTATTATTTGCCCAAAGCTTGTGTAATTTTTTTTCTCCAATTAATCAGGACTTTCACAAACCTATTTTGCACATAATCAGAATCAGTGATAATCACTATTTCTGTGATTTATAGTTTACAGCAGTGACGACAGCTTGCTAAATTGCCATCAGGTCTACCACCTGATGAGTTCAGGGACCTATTTTGTAACCAGCAGAGCATTCGGGAAGAACATTAACAGCTGCATTTCCAATGCCAGCAACAAATAGTTTGTCTCTGTCTTTTGTATTATGATGGGAACATCCATCCATATGAACTGTGGGTATCCCTTACAAGTGTCTTCTTCATGTACTTTGTGCAGTGATGGCTAACAATGCCCACAGATAGCTACCCAGCTTTTACACACATAGGCCGTAGGGAAGGTCCCAGAATACATCTTTTACCTTTATATTAATTAAATTTGAAAATGTTACACTAGGTCAGTCAAATACATATATCAATTTTATTGAGTTACCATTATAAAAACACATTACTAAAAAGTAGAAAAATGTAAAAATACACATCAACAATCTTATCTAATCAACACATGCCCACTTATTGTTCCAGACATTTACTTTCGTTATTATGTGTTGAATATTATTTTTCAAAACAATCTTAAGTGTGGTTAGTAGAGTGAGTGGCTAATGCCAACTAATTCTATAGGCGTTTGCCCTCGCGTTTTCGTGTCTACACCGATTCGTCTTTCAATTATCAAACAAAGCACCCATGTGACTGTCATGATGCCTACCTCCAAGGAGCCAGGTCCGACCCAGCAGCCCCAGAGGCAGGCATCATTTCCCCCAGGGGAGTGCCAGCGGGCCCAAGCTGGGGCCCTTTGGACTCAGTCCTGGCGCCTTAGGCGCCAGGCTCATAAAGCTAGACATGTGTTCAAGTGTTTTAATGTGCACTTACCTGATGCAGACCATGCTGCCACATCCAGACCCTCTTGAGGCCTGAATAGGAACTACTTTACCTGTGTGACTACTTTCCACCCGGGTGTGGTTGGGGAAGGATACATACCTGATTGGAGGAAGGATACACACTTGGAACTTCTTCCAAAGCTATTTAAACCACACCCGATCAGCAACTCACGCTTCGCGTTGTTCTGCTCCTCGCAGCTGGACGCTCACCGTGTCAGCTCCTGCATCTGGACTTCAGCCACGCCTGTCAGCATCCTGGGTTACCTGCAAAGGGAGACAAGAGACCTACCAGCTAATCTGCACCATGGAGACATCACCGACGATCCTGAAAGGGAAGACATCATTTTTAAAAGCATTTCATTACGATCGCTGCAGCGCTGCATTTCACTCACCTTTCCTGGGTTTCTCCATCTTCAGCAGCGATCATCCGGATACACAGCCACTTCCCAGAGCCTAGAGAAAAAGACAAGAACAAGAGGTGAGAGAAGGAAGGGAATAGGAAAAGCTCAGTTTCCTTCTAAGACTTACCTGTTGGGTCATTCCCATTTCTTTTCGGGTCTTGCTGCTTCCAAGCAGGACCCCGGCCCCTATGGGGAAAAAAGACAAAAACATTAGATGAGCGAATGCAAAAACATTACCTGAGCGCTCATCTAGGACTTACCAGATCTTTACTGGAACTGCACGTTTCACTTCGGGTCGGCGCCATATCTCCGGCATTCCGAACCCCGGCCCCTATGGGGAAAAGACATCAACATCAGCGCTTTGTTGCAAGAAATCTCCAAAGGAATCTTCATTCATCACCTGAAAAAAGACAATGAACATTATTATTTAAAGCTTGAACTTGCAACAGAACTTTTACAGTGCCTTACCAGTATAATCAAGCTTACCTGAACTCCCATCCAACCTCAATCCAGTGAAGTAACTGGGTTCAATGCGCCCCTGCGTCAGAAGCAGGATGGAGAGCTCGTCCTTTCAGACCCTAAGGTGAGACTTCACGGGGAATCGTGGAAGGGTATTGTGGAGGGTTGGAAGAGAGTGGGAGGCTTGAGCATAACTCAGTCAGTAGGTAATACTCCCTTTTCACGCACAGGGGAATATTCCTGCGAGCCGGAGAAGCCAGAGTAGAGGGCCCTTCCTGTCCATCTTCAGAGTCCTGCTCTTCACCATTGAAGAAGCATCAGCACTCGAAGCCAGACCTGCGCCTCAGTGGGAATCAGAACGCGAAGCCTACCCACAATTTCCCACCCGGGCGCTATGGAGACTTCCGAGACTGACCAGCTGGCCCAGCTTTTGGGGGAATTACGGGCAGAGGTGCACTCAGCCCGCCAGGAGACTAACGCTCTCAAAAGAGAACTGATCTTATCTAAGGAAATAACTGATGACCTAGCCAAAAGGTTATTACAGGCCCAGGCAGGGCACACTCCTTTACCTAATTCCGGAGACATTTCCACATCAATGGGTTTGAGTGACCCGGTACAAATTAATCTACCTGGACACATGCCTTTGGCCCCGCCTGAACGTTTTGCGGGGGATCCCAAGAAATATGCCGTCTTTATGAACCAATGTCGTTTACACTTTCTATGCAGACCCGGAGCCTTAACTAATGACCAGACCAAGGTAGCCTTTATACTATCTTACCTCAGTGGCAGTGCTGCCGATTGGTCTATTCCATTGGTAAATAAGGATGATCCCATTCTCCAGAATTTTCATGGCTTCCAGGCCAGCATGGAAAGATTGTTCGCTCGACACTCTCAAGGACAGGCCCTTGATAACGAACTGCTATCCTTACGACAAGGTAATCAGGATCTTCTGTCCTACATAGCCACCTTTAACAGACTGGTTGTGGAAACTGGATGGCCAGAAAGCAAAAGGATCACATTGTTTCATCGAGGCCTGCGCGGAGAGCTTAAGGATGTTCTAACTCAGATAGTAAACCCACCCCAGGTCTGCCCAGACTACATTGACTTGGTGGTTCAACTTGATCACAGACTTCAAAACAGAAAAGCAGATCGGTTCAAGTATGAAAACTGAGCACCGATCAAAACCCGAGCTACCTCCAAGAGTACCGACGTATCTGAACCTATGCAAATCGGTGGTGTTAAAGGACCATTAACGCAGAAAAAACGAGAGAGAAGGAGGCAAATGCAACTTTGTCTGTAATGCGGGACTTCCGGTCACTTTCTTCGAAATTGTCCAGTTAAACCACTTAAGAAGGTGGTTGGAGCTACTGATAATGAATTAGAGACACCTGATTCGGGAAACGGCCTAGCCCGGCAAGCGTAGGGGTCCGCTTGCCGAGCTTGAAAACTAACTCTTTGACCTCGCATTTCGTCATGCCAATGGTGCTCGTGGACCCAAAACAGCCTCAGCAGTTGCATGCTATAAAAGCATACATCGACAGTGGAGCTATTGGAAATTACATAGACCGTGAATTGGCTTCCAGGATTAAGCTTCCTCTCCGCCCGAAAGTAACCCAAGATGTCATCACTACAGTAGATGGAACCGAAATAGCCTCAGGGCCTGTAACGCATTCCACTGTTGAAGTGAAACTGGTGGGTCAGGATGGACATCGGGAAGCAATCGTGTTTGATGTGATCAAGGCCCCACAATTTCAAGTAATTCTTGGAATTCATTGGTTAGAAACACATAATCCCAGAATTGACTGGCGAGCAAAGAAGATAAGTTTTCCTGATTGTGAACCAACTTGTTATCCAAGAAATCCAGCTACAGGTCTAGCCACAGCAACTTCCACCCCTGTACAACTACCGTCAGAATACCAAGAATTCCAAGACGTTTTTCAGAAAGAACAGGCTAACACGTTACCTCCCCATCGGTCTTATGATTACCAGATCGATCTGGTATCCAATGCTCAACTACCTTGTAGTAGGATTTATGCTCTTACGGAACCTGAGAACCTGCATTTGCGTCAGTATTTAGATCAGAACCTAGCCAATGGTTTTATTCGCCCGTCCAAGTCTCCTATCTCTTCAGCTCTGTTCTTCGTGCCAAAAAAAGAAGGCGACCTTAGAACGTGTATAGACTATCGCGCCCTAAATCAAATAACGATTAAGAATCGTTATCCTCTGCCCTTGATCCCTGAGCTTATCGACCAGGTGAAAGACGCTTGTGTGTACACCAAGTTAGATCTCCGAGGAGCTTATCACCTGGTGCGCATAAAAGAAGGCGACGAATGGAAGACTGCATCGCGCACCAAATTTGGGCTCTTCGAATATCAGGTGATACCCTTCGGTTTGTGCAATGCACCTGCCGCCTTTCAGTACTTTATGAATGATGTTCTTCGGGAACTTATCGATGTCTGCGTCATTGTTTACATTGCCGACATCCTGGTGTACTCTTCTTCAGAATCTGATCACAGAAAACATGTTAGGGCAGTTCTTGAGAAACTGCGCCAGCACAGACTATTTGCAAAACTCGAAAAATGCGTTTTTCATACCACAGAAGTTGAGTTTCTCGGATTCATCCTGACACCTCAAGGAGTCCGAATGGACTCGCGAAAGGTGGACGCCATCCTCAAATGGTCATCTCCAAGCTCGGTGAAGGGAGTTCAGAGCATGCTCGGCTTTGCTAATTTCTATCGAAGATTCATCCCGGAATTTTCCCGAACAGTCCAACCCATCACCGCTCTACTAAAGAAAAACAAACACTTCGAATGGACTCTTGAGGCCGAACAAGCCTTCCAGGACTTGAAAACCAAATTCACCTCTGCACCTGTATTGAAGCACCCGCACCCAGATCTCCCGTACATAGTGGAAAACGATGCTTCCAGTTCGGCCATGGGAGCTGTCCTGTCGCAAAGAGACCCAAAAACTAACCAACTACACCCAGTGGCCTTTTGGTCCAGAAAATGTTCTCCTCCTGAAATCAACTACGCAATTACCGATAAAGAGTTACTGGCCATCAAATCTGCTTTCAAGGCTTGGCGTCACTACCTTCTCGGGGCAAGACACACCATCACCGTAATTACGGACCACAGAAACTTACAGTATTTAAAGACGGACAAAGCTCAATCTTTACGACAACTCCGATGGGCTCTATTCTTTGCAGAATTTGATTTTGTAATTACCTATCGCCCTGGCTGCAAGAATGGAAAAGCAGACGCCTTATCCCGGATTGGCATGGAAGAACCTAATTTGAGCTTAGAACCTGTGCCCATCATACCTGAGCAAAGAATCTTAGGCTTAACTTCATTGCAATCTATTGAGGATATCCAAACACAAGTAAAACAACTTCTAGACTCTTCAACCTTACTGGAATGGAGTCAAAAGGGTCCTCATTACACCGTTAAGGATGACTTACCCTACTTCCAGGAGCGGTTGTTTCTGCCAAGTAAAGAATTGCAAGAACTTGTTATTGCCCATCATCATGAATATTTAATGGAAGGACACCCTGGTATCGCTAAAACGGAGGAAAAAATCAAACGCCACTTCTGGTGGCCTTCTTGGAGAAAAGGCATCAAGTCTTTTGTACTGTCTTGTGGAATTTGCGCCCAAAACAAGGCTCAAAAGAAAAGGCCAGCCGGCCTACTTCAACCCTTGGATATTCCACCGGCACCATGGCACACCCTGTCAATGGACTTTATAACAGATCTGCCTCCTTGTGCTGGTTACAACACAATCCTTGTAATTGTGGACCTATTCTCCAAAATGGCCCACTTTATCCCTTTAAAGGGTTTGCCTTCAGCTTCCACCTTGGCCAAGGAATTCCTGGAGAATATAGTTTGCATACATGGTTTCCCTTCCATTTTAGTCTCGGATCGTGGAAGTCAATTTATCTCACATTTTTGGAAGAAGTGTTGCCAACTAGCACAAATAAATGTGCGGTTATCCACCAGCCACCACCCCCAGACCGACGGACAAACCGAGAGAACCAATCAGACTCTCGAGCAATATCTTCGGTGCATGTTACACCAATCCGAGTTAAATTGGAAAGACATCCTTTGGATCGCAGAATATGCATACAACAATTCAGTGCATTCTGGAACCGGACAAACCCCCTTTTATACTTTGTATGGTCACCACCCTCGGACCTCTGATCTAGATCCACCTCTGTCCCTGGAAATGCCCGCAGTAAATCATCTGCATTCCACAATAACCCGAGCCTTCAAAGAAGCTTCAACTCATTTACAGCAAGCCAAGAAAAAGTATAAATAAAAACGCTGATTTGCACCGAAGTAAAACTCCTCCTTACCAAGTAGGAGACCAGGTATGGTTAGCAACTAAACATTTACCCCTCAAGGGCCCGCGAACCTTCAATCCCAGATTCATAGGACCTTATCCCATCAAAGCTATAATCAACCCAGTGGCCTTTAAACTGGATCTACCGTCCAACATGCGTATTCATCCAGTTTTTCATGCATCACCTTTGATGCCAGTACAACCAGGAACCCGATTGTCCAAGCCTCCAGATCCAGTTCAAATTGAAGGGGAATTAGAATTCGAAGTTAAAGACATTTTAGACTCCAAGGTGGTAAAGTCGAAACTCTTCTATCTTGTTGACTGGAAGGGATATGGACCTCAGGAGAGATGGTGGGAGCCTAGTAACCATGTACACGCACCTTGATTAGTACAAAGGTTTCACCGGAGATTTCCGAACAAGCCCAAACCCCCGGAGGGAAGAACCTTGGGAGGGGCCTTGAGGGGGGGACTGTCATGATGCCTACCTCCAAGGAGCCAGGTCCGACCCAGCAACTCTAGAGGCAGGCATCATTTCCCCCAGGGGAGTGCCAGCGGGCCCAAGCTGGGGCCCTTTGGACTCAGTCCTGGCGCCTTAGGCGCCAGGCTCATAAAGCTAGACATGTGTTCAAGTGTTTTAATGTGCACTTACCTGATGCAGACCATGCTGCCACATCCAGGCCCTCTTGAGGCCTGAATAGGAACTACTTTACCTGTGGGACTACTTTCCACCCGGGTGTGGTCGGGGAAGGATACATACCTGATTGGAGGAAGGATACACACTTGGAACTTCTTCCAAAGCTATTTAAACCACACCCGATCAGCAACTCACGCTTCGCGTTGTTCTGCTCCTCGCAGCTGGACGCTCACCGTGTCAGCTCCTGCATCTGGACTTCAGCCACGCCTGTCAGCATCCTGGGTCACCTGCAAAGCGAGACAAGAGACCTACCAGCTAATCTGCACCACGGAGACATCACCGACGATCCTGAAAGGGAAGACATCATTTTTAAAAGCATTTCGTTACGATCGCTGCAGCGCTGCATTTCACTCACCTTTCCTGGGTTCCTCCATCTTCAGCAGCGATCATCCGGATACACAGCCACTTCCCAGAGCCTAGAGAAAAAGACAAGAACAAGAGGTGAGAGAAGGTAGGGAATAGGAAAAGCTCAGTTTCCTTCTAAGACTTACCTGTTGGGTCATTCCCATTTCATTTCGGGTCCTTGCTGCTTCCAAGCAGGACCCCGGCCCCTATGGGGAAAAAAGACAAAGACATTAGATGAGCGAATGCAAAAACATTACCTGAGCGCTCATCTAGGACTTACGAGATCTTTACTGGAACTGCACATTTCACTTCGGGTCGGCGCCATATCTCCGGCATTCCGAACCCCGGCCCCTATGGGGAAAAGACATCAACATCAGCGCTTTGTTGCAAGAAGTCTCCAAAGGAATCTTCATTCATCACCGGAAAAAAGACAATGAACATTATTATTTAAAGCTTGAACTTTTGAACTTGCAACAGAACTTTTACAGCGCCTTACCAGTATAATCAAGCTTACCTGAACTCCCATCCAACCTCAATCCAGTGAAGTAACTGGGTTCAAGGCGCCCCTGCGTCAGAAGCAGGATGGAGAGCTTGTCCTTTCAGACCCTAAGGTGAGACGTCACGGGGAATCGTGGAAGGGTATCGTGGAGGGTTGGAAGAGAGTGGGAGGCTTGAGCATAACTGAGTCAGTAGGTAATACTCCCTTTTCACGCACAGGGGAATATTCCTGCGAGCCGGAGAAGCCAAAGTAGAGGGCCCTTCCTGTCCATCTTCAGAGTCCTGCGCTTCACCATTGAAGAAGCATCAGCACTCGAAGCCAGACCTGCGCCTCCGTGTGAATCAGGTGAGCGTTACAGTGACCCAATCTTTTTTGCGGGCTCGTTCAAAACCGTCTTCAGGACACTTAAGATGCTTAAGATGCTTTTATTGTACACTTATGACATGCTTCTTCATGTGTACATAGTCGTGAATGAGAAGAATTCTGTGTCTGCAGTGTTGCCCTATTTTATGGACTGCTGACGCGGAGGCGCACAGGAATGGGTTCTTTTTTGGACAATCCCGTTTCGATATGTCCTGTTGTCTATTCACTTTTCTTTTCGGTAGTTTATATAATCGAATGAGGTGTTTCTTTTTACTCTTTTCGTGTGCTTGAGATTTTCGATTTACTGCTTCTACGTATCATTTGCCCCAAACTGTTGCATTGATAGACTACTTGTTCTCTTGAATAGCAGTTAAAGCACTTGAATCCGATGATTTCCTGGAGATTTTCACTCTAATGGTTTCGACTCGTAATTACCTTGTTGACTTTGTCATGTTTTTGGTATAACACCACCATCAAACATGTGTCAAAAAAACGAGTCTTGACGAAAAACTTATTTTTCTTGTTAGCGTAAGCCTAACAAGGTGCTTGGGACAGGCTTCTCTTTAATTGCTTTACTGCCTCGGATAGCTCTTCACCACACTACCACTTAACCCCGGCCTCCAGCAAGTGTACCAAAGGTCGAGTGATCTCTGCATAATCCTCAATACATATTTGACTGTAATTAGTTACTCCAAGGAGGCTTCGCAACATGTGGGGTTCTTTAATTTTAGTAATGCCTCTGCATTCTTTTTCTGGTGGTTTAGACCATCAGCAGTTATTTAATGACTCAGAAAGTTCACTCTAGTTTTGGACAATTGTGCTTTCTGGTAAGATAATTTTGCACCAACTTTTACAACTGTAAAAGAACAAATCTGATTTCTGACAGATCTTCTTCCACACAGCTTTTGACCAACATTTTTCTCAAATCAGGCATGGCTTGTTAAGGAAAATGTTGAACTAATTTCCCGAATTGATGTACGCAAAGGGTGTACTATGTGGGGTTCAATGACAGCCCCAGACAAAATGGAAACTGCACATGGCTATGTTGGGCCTATAAATGCAGAAATACTTTCGTGAAAGTGTGAAAGCACAATTTTGACTGGCAGACCCTAAGTCCAGCAATTCATTTGCAAACTGCAAAACAGGAAAACACTATTCCTTTGATAAAACAAAGAGACCATGGAAAAGGTGTGCATTCCACAGTTTGAAACCAGGAACATGGAAAATGAATGACATTGCAGAAGTAAATTTTAAAGGCATATAATAAGGCAATGGTTGGCTTATCACAACAAGTGTGCCATATATGTCAATCACAAAGAACTAAAATCAGAGGCCCCCCTTTTGCACTTTTCACAACAAGAGAGCAGCATGAAAAAATAAAGACATTTGCATCGGTGATTGAAAGGAGCTGCTTACCACTGAAACTCCAGTGCCTGGGCCAGTTTAATATAAATTATAATTTAAAGATGAACATTGATGGCATGGCGCAGAAGAAATCTGCAAATGGTTTGAGTTAAAGAATTAGAAGGCCTTCTGTGTGAAAGAAAGAAAAATAGTAACATGTAAAATCATTAGTTTCTGTTCAGGAGAATTGGCATAAGTTTCTGTTTAGGAGAAATGGCTTCAGTTTCTGTCCATTACACTAAAATAGTGACTTGCCCTCTGTCTTCTATCTATCTAAAACATTTTCTGAAGCCACAGCAGTGACCAAGAAGGAATTTATGATGGATTGTAACATGCTCTCAAAAATAAGCAACAAATGATCAGTTAGCCGTGGGGGAAAGAAGACTAATGGATTAATTGCTGGCAAAGCCAACACAGAAAGCAAATGCCCGGATCTCATGTTGAGTGGGGAAATAAAACTTAATATGAAATTGAAGTCAAAATATGCATATATGTTTAGAGATTGCGATTAGTTTAGATGGGCAATCATATTTTGTTCATTTTCTCAGGATCCTTAAGTCGCACAGTAATGGTTCAAGTATCATTAATAACCTGAAATGTGGTTATGACTTCCCAGAAAGTGTCACAAAGCAGATATGTTGGGAGATGATAGGTTATTAAATTAGATATGTGTATAGAAATGGTCGGGTTTAAAACTATTATAATTTGTGAATAAATCAAGAAAAACCCTCATTTGAACCTGCAACCTCATGCATTAACAGAATTTATATATATATATATATATATATATATATATATATATATATATATATATATATATATATATATATATATATATATATAGTTATGCTTAACTGCAAATTACATATATTTGCCACGCTGGAGTTTTGAAGTGCAAAATTGAAATGTGGTCAAATGTAAATTCAAGTGGGTGGCCTTATCCCTCCCACCATTTGGGCTTGGCCAAACAAAGAAAATAGGGTTAGCCTTGGCTAAGGGGATGGCGAATAGTTGTCCAATCCCCATCAAGAGCCAATAAGCCAGCATCTCATAATTCACACATTTTTGGGAGTGTGGTCGAGGTATTATAAGGAGATGCACAATGGAGATCAGAGAGACTTCCTGATATTTCCTGGGTTGGAACTGCTGGAGGAAAACAGGAGAGGGGCCAGAGGCTGGGATATATGATCAAGGAGAGTCAAAATAGAGGTATTGAGACTGAAGAATATCCATGACTGATGTTGGATTATGATGTTTCCTGTCCTGTACCTGAAAGATGACCTGAGCATTGATGTCCTTTTTACTGAGCGAAAATCCAGAGATATTTATGTAATTTAACTTGGAATTTTCCCTTTATTGATTGTGTGTGCCGGTTAAAATAAATTCTTATCATTTTATTAAACAATAATTTGATTATTTCCCACATATCCAAATTACACGGGGTGATTTTGTTGAAATTCAAAATTAACCACATTGCTCCCAGTGTGGATAAAATATAGTCTGTAAAGCAATTGGGTACTCCTATTTATTTTTGCGACCACAAAAGTCCCTAAAAACAAAATTTCTTACTGCTTCCTACTCCCCAGAATCATGCCTTAAAGCAGAGGGGTTTCAAATGATCAACTGAATACCTGGGTTTTTGTGTGCATGTACATAAAAGGGTCTTCCCAAAGTTAAACAGAGTGGAGTCACTGATTTAAAAGTACACCTTCTACTGAAACTATGAAAGGGGCTCCTGAGAGAAGGGACATTTTGCCTTGCATAGTGGTGAAAGTCAAAGGATTTCAAATATAAATAAAAAGTGTTTGTTCTGAAATGTTTGTTGTGCTGTAAGAGAGCACAGCGCCAGTCAAAATTCATTTTATATGTGATTAAGTTAAACAAAACTGCTAGCATTTCAAAGTATGCAGGGAGATGATTAAAAAGACAGAGTGCTGCATGTGTGAAATTGTTTTTGCCAAATTGAAGAGACCAGAAAACATCTCCTAGCCAAGGTATACATTCGGGGAGACTGGGATGAGGAGGACACCTGTTGCTGGCAGGCTAGAATGGTAAATTAAATTACATCAGAAGGCACTGACATTTGGCTTAATGGCGGGATGTTACATAAAGCTCTAGAGGAGTTTTACATGACTGAAAATGCACATGAGGAGTGGACTAAAATGGATGAACTCAGAGCTCATCTATATTTTAATTTTAAATTAATTGAAGAGAGATTTCAAAATAAAGAGGCTGTATGCTAGACAAGACAGGAAACCTGGAGAAAGCTAGGGAATCACTCCTGGAATTGGAAAATAAAGTATAACAAAGCATGAAAACCTCATTGAAAAACTTTGGAATCAGGTAAAACCCTACCTACAGGCCAGCGCAGAGCGAGAAATGGAGTTTGCTGTACTGCAAGATACATATAAAGAGAGTGCAGTAGCTAAGCCACCTTCAACACCAGTTGAATGACTGGATTAGTCATCATATAGTGTTGTTGGATGAAATTGTGGCTTTTAAACAGTTTGTGACCACATACTTCCATGCTCTTCCTAACTATATACTCACCCAACTAGTTTGCGATTTCCATGAGCGCAGGACATTGAAATGAGATATGGAGAAAGCCACCAGGATATATGAGGCCCAGAAACCCACTGAGAGTAAAGACAACCCTAAAACAACAAAGCTATCTACCACTCCTGCTGCTGGTAAGAGGTGAAAACTACCCCTCATTTGGACCTGGAGATGGTGGGGCCATTACAATACTGCTCCAGCTGATACAATACTGCTCCAGCTGATGAGCAGAATGAGAGGCAGAGGAGGCACTACACTCAGACCCAATAGAGTGGTGGTCAGGCAGGGTATCAGGAAAATTACCCCTCTGACCCTGTCACCTATGTAAGTCAGTGATACAAGGGTAAAAAAAGCAATCCTGGGGTATGTGCACACTTCCTCGGCACAAAGGGGGAGTGGGTGAACTAAATCAGGTAAGTACTTCCCCAGGAAAGCTTCCTTCAAATTTTCCACAGGAGAGAAGTACCACTCCACCTCCCAACGTACATTTTCCAAACAGGTACCCTCACAATCAAAACTTTCAAAACAATACTCCTCCTTCTCCCCGTTCCAGGACAATAGATCCCTGAACCAAGGAGAAGGGAGAATCAGGACTGAAAATTACAGGGAAAATTTCTAATACCACAGCTACTTCACTAGAAGGGACAGTTACACTTTTAGGGAGCAGCAGAGATATGAGCAGAGACCTCCCTCCAGCCCAGAGAAAGTTACATAGCTGGAGCAACAGGTCCAATAATCAACCAACGACCTGGGATGCATGCTGAGTGCTCCATTGAACCCTCAACCTAACCAAGCTTCCGAGAACCCCTCCAAATCCTGGGTCTGATGACAACAGGGTCGGGGGAATGACGGAAGGAAAATCCCGAATAACCAACAGGTTCCTGAGGATGTGGCCCTGGTTGAAGGGAGATTCCAAGCCTTTGAGGAAGCCTCCTTTCTTACTAGAATAGAACCCCTGGAAACCTCTCACCCTGATAGTGAATCTTCTACCTCCTGGAAGCCAGAACCCAAAGAACAGAGGGTGAGTAGGAGAAGTCAGAGAAAACCCACTTTGTGGAGCATGAAAACAAATTTATCCCCTTTGAAAAAGAGGATCCTTGGAGGATTCAGATAAAGAAATCTGTTCTTTCAGGAATGGGGGATCCCTCTCAAAAATGGCTCTCAAGAGACCCTGAGTCCGAAAGGGTAGTTATGGAGACCGACCAAGATCAAGAAATTCCTAGACCCCAATCGTGCAGGCCAGTTCATACAACGACCATAGAGGTATCATTCCCACAAACAGGTTCAGAGAGCTGCTTTCAAATACCCAGGGACAGCCAAGAATCTAGGGAAAAAGAGGATCTCCCTACCATACCCACAATTTCAAAATGTTGTTTCCTTTCTACAGATTCCCATTTTTTGACACGAAAAATCACCCAAGATCACACAGAGACAGAGTTCAATATTAAGAAAATGAACACAGAGTTGGCAAATAACTCACATTTTCTTTGTGATGAAAAAGGGGGCACATGTTATGCCTCGGTTAAGGTGCTGGGTCAGTGTGAATTACCGGCTTTGGTGGATACTGAATCCCAGTCTACTCTTCTGTCCAAAAATACTTTCGACCAACTGAATTGAGGAAAGGCAGAGAGGCACCAGATTCCCCTCATACCTCTTCCCAGACAACTCTTAAATTTTGATGGGAATGAGATTTTCATCGAAGGCACTGCGGATCTAGAGATAAAAATTGGGCAACATCGTTTAAAACATCCAGTGTTGGTCGTGGCTCCAGAGTGTACTCCTGCTTTACTGGGGAACGGCTTACTTCTGAGGTTATTACCTCTGAATCACTGAGTCAACCAGGTCTGATTTACTGCTTGAACCAGGTCCTCTGGACCCAGACTTACCGGCCCACCAAACTAAAGAAAAGTAAAGACTATGTGAGTCTAAATGGCACCCGCCATCTTATTGACCTGTGTACCGATCAATTGGAATTTCACTTTCAGAACAACCAAGTCCCAGAAATCACCATCATCTCTGTATGAGAACAAATTGGTGATGGGAACTCTTCTGAATTCTTGAAAATAAACCTTCCTCCCAGTTGTCAGTGGCATTCCACACTGAAAGGGAACACTCTGAAATGGTATACAAGCCAAAAATGAGAAGAAACACTGAATACCTTGAAAGAGAAAGATGAAAAACCTTCCCAAAGGCTGACCAACATTCGGAAAAGGGCAAACACTGGTCTTTCCCCATTCAGATAAAAGAGAGAGAGGAGCTAGTAATCACCAGAGTGTACCTGAATAATGGAAAAAAGCATATTCAGCGAAGTATTATTCAGGAAACTCCAAAAGATCAGACATTCCCACATTGAAATTGATTGATAAATGGAAAGTGGGTCTGGAAACACCAAATTTAAAACATTTCATGCCTAGCAGGTGTATGCTAAAAATGTCCATTGGCAACAAAATTATAGAACACAATTGTTGGGTTATTAGAGATGTCCTTTCTGATTTGTATTTGGGTAGTGACATTCTAAATTGATTTGCAATTAGTCTAGATTTGATCAACAACAAAGTATGGTCACGACTGTGGTATAACACCATGGGCTTTGACAACCTCGAAAGAGCATTCCAATCAGCTTGATTGTTGCCTTATGCGGTTGAAGTTCAAGTGGGAGAAGATGTCACCATACCTGGACAGGTGTGACAATTCACCATTCCCTTCAACATTAAGTGAGGACAGTACCTCAAAGATAAGGACGCCTATATAAACTTTAACTCTTACCTCCAACAACAAGGTTTATATTTACATGAACATATTGGTGATGGGAACTCTTCTGAATTCTTGAAAATCAACCTTCCTCCCAGTTGCCAGTGTCATTCAACATTGGAAGGGATCACTCTGAAATGTTATACAAGCCAAAAATGAGAAGAAACACTGAATCCCTTGAAAGAGAAAGTTGAAAAATCTGCCCAAAGGCTGACCAACATTCGGAAAAGGGCAAACACTGGTCTTTCCCCATTCAGATAAATGAGAGAGAGGATCTAGTAGTGCCCGAATAATGGAAGAAAGCATATTCAGCGAAGGATTATTCAGGAAACTCCAAAAGAGCAGACATTCCCACATTTAAATTGATTGATAAATGGAAAGTGGATCTGGAAACACCAAATTCAAAACATTTCCTGCCTAGCAGCTGTATGCTAAAAGTTTCCATTGGCAACACAATTATAGAACACAATTGTTGGGTTGTTAGAGATGTCCCTTCTGATTTTTATTTGGGTAGTGACATTCTAAATTGATTTGCAATTAATCTAGATTTGATCAACAACAAAGTATGGTCACGACTGGGGTATAACACCATGAGCTTTGACAACCTCGAAAGAGCATTCCAATCAGCTCAATTTCTGCCTTATGCGGTTGAAGTTCAAGGGGGAGAAGATATCACCATACCTGTACATCTACAAAATCTACCTCATTCCCCTCAACATTAAGTGAGAACAGTACCTCAAAGATAAGGACGCCAATATAAACTTTAACTCTTACCTCCAACAACAAGGTTTATATTTACATGCAACCCCTTTAGTTGATCAAGAACACAACACCATTCGAATATTGGTGGATAACAGTAAACCTCAAAGTATCACTTTGGGCATGGACCCCTCTTTTGGAATCACAGTTGATGCCCAACATTATTCTGTTGATTTAGGTAATTAAATAATTAGACCAATTCCTTCCTACTGTTTGGACATCAGTGATAGTATTCCTCCAGAATTTATTTTCCCCCACCATGGGGAGAATTTCTTGGTGTACTCTTAATGCCCTTATGGGGTGGAAGAGGTAACCTGTGACATCCGGAAGGACGAGGTGGTTTTTAGAGTTAACAACATCTACCTCAAATTCACGGGAGCTAATGTCCAGCTGAACATCATAAAGAGAGATCTCTCCACCCAACTTGAGGATACTGCCCAAATTGCCAAGCCTGAGGTCTTTCCAGGTTTCAGGCAGATGGTCGAGGAACAGATCAATCTCGCTGATGCCTGTGAGTCTCAGGACCAAAGACAGAAGCTGAAAAAGGTGTTCCTGGACTTACAGGGTTTCTGACTTTTCAAGAAAATGACTGTGCACGTACATCTATCCATTCAAACACCATACCCATGGACCCAGATATGGCTCCAGCATTTGTTAAACAATGCCGGTTACATCTCATGTCCATGGAGTCACTCACAGAGATTATTAAGAATTTGGAATCCTGTAGGAAAGTTTGTCCGATCCACAGAACCTTTAACAACCCGGTAGAGGTGATACTAAAACCAAATGGCAAATGGAGACTATGTGCAGACCAGAGGGAGTTAAACAAACAGGTCCCCAGGTCTAGATGGCCACTTCATACATTAATCAAGGGCTGGTACAGATCAATGGGAAACTTGAGATACTAATATAAAGCATCAATAAAAGCTTGAGAATCTCAAATAGGTGAAACTCAGGTATTGACTAACCCAGACATCTAGACAGGAGGTACTCATTGTCAACAAAACAGTATCACCTGTTGTAATATCAAGTGGTTCAATCCTATTGTAAAAATGGAGACTTGAATAACTGAAAGCTGTTCATATTTTTATGCACATTTGAATTGAGATCTCTAAAGGAGAGATACTGTGAAATTGCGTTTTTTGTACAATTGAAGCACATTTTGCACATTAGTATTGATGTGACGAACATCGCTATGCACTTTAGAGCACTGGACACTTTATGTTTTATGTGATGATTTTAACAACTCTATTTATTAAAAACTGTTTATGTTATTATAATATTGTAATATTGTTCTATGAAGTCAGGTTGTATTTTCCTTGAACTACTACTTGTCTTTGTTTGAATTGTCGTTCACTAATGTGTGGATCCCTAATTCATCGCGTGAACTACATGCCATAAACCTAATTTAGGTGTGAAGGCTTTGTTGTTCTAATTATATACAGATCAATGGGTCAAATGTGTACACAGCCATTTAATTGACCAATGGCTACTGGACGGAACCTGTGAGTAGGGAAGACCAATACAAGCTTGTCTTTACATTTGGGGGCAGCAATATACATGGATACAAACACCCTTTGTATATATAAACTCCAGAAATGAGTTCAATATCTTCCTGCTGAATTTGGGCAAAAGGGGAAACCTGGCCTATGTGAGTGATGTATTGATCAAGAGCTCAACTGTGGAAGACATATTGCAGAAATGTGCTATGTTCTGGCCCAGTTGCAGAAAGCCAGAGCAACACTCTCCTTTCAGAACACACAATGGTGTATGACCAGAGTGAATTTTCTAGGTCACAAAATCACACCTCAGGGTCTAACCCCTCCCCCAAGCGAAGATCCAGAACAATCTGAGGCAACTAAATAACTGAAAAGAAACCTTTCTCAAGCTCCTTGTTTGGCTTGCCCTGTTAAGAACAAGATATTTTTCTTGGAGACAGGATTTTCAGATACCTACCTAACAGTGGTTTTGTACCAAAAGCATGACAAGGTCAACAAAGTTATCTGTTACGTGAGGAAAACGTTGTCCTCTGTGGAGGAAAAATTCAACGACTACAAAAAGTCACTCCGGGCAACGGTATGGACATTGAAAAACTACTGCCAGCTTATCCAGGGAGAAAACGTCATTGTAGAGACTCCTCACCAACCCTTGCAGTATTTACAAAGGAAAAGGATACGGGCGGAGAATGTAAGTAATTCCAGAATTACTTCCTGGATTCTGTCCATGCAAGGACTTCCTATGGAGGTAAGATATGGCCAAAACAAGAAGAGTCCTCTAGTGCAAGGATTGGCTGACTTGCATGATTGTGCTCAAGAAAACTGTCTCGAGGATGAAAGTCTAAGGACCAAACAGAATATGGAGGCATGCCTAACTTCCCCACACAAAGTCTATGAAGAAGACACTTGCCAGGGGATACCCGCAGTTTATGTGGACGGGTGTTCCTACCATGTTGGCAATAACAGTGAAAAATAACTAGTTGCTTGCTTTGGGAATGCCTGGGTGAATGATACCCTGCGGCTCTCTGCTGGTTACAAAATAGGACCCTGAAGTAGTCAGGTGACAGAGTTGATGATTGTTTTTTATGCCACCTTCACTGCAGCACACCACCAACTCAAAGAACTGGTAATAATCACTGACTCTGACTATGTCAGGAATGAGTTTGTGTAACACTTGATAAACTAGAAGAACCAAGGCATGCTTTGGGAAAGCAACAAACCCTTAAAACATGGGAAACTTATCCACTCTGCTGATGATCTGGTGACCTATAATGGGATACCATGTATTGGAAAAAGATAAGAGGTCATTCCAAAATAGAGTGGCTGGATAAGACTTGGAATTACCTCGCTGATCAGTTGGGCAAAACTGGAGCTCTGCAGGGGGATTTCATATACAAAGTCCCTGCTTGGTGAAATCCAAGTCACTGCTGTCACCAGGTGTCAAACTCATGCCAAAAGTGAATTCACAACTGCTCAGTGGAGTTAAGATGGCTCGTATACAGATTTGATCACTGCACAAAAAGAGGACCCTATCATTGGAAAATTCTATTGACACATTGCAGACCCTGTGAGTTTTCCTCTTACAGAAATGGATTATACCAGCAAAGAGGATCTCCGGGTGTTAATGACATTTTCCAAAATGTTTTGAATCCAAGATGTTGGTACTGAGATCCCTATCTGACCAGTGGGTGGTACCTACCTCATTCTAGAGCCTCGTTTTGAATCATGCCCATGACGCAGCCACTGCTGGTCATAGGGGTTTTCACACAACATTGGAAATCTTGTGTGAGATTGAATACTGTTCACATGTGGGCCAGGACCTCAACATATATCTTAAGGGGTGTTTTGTGTGTGCACAATTTCAGCCAAATTCCTCCCACACACAGAGCTCCCTTACAAAAAGGGGAATGAAAGGGCCTTGGTCAGATTTGCAAGTCGATTTCATCGGGCCAGTGATTTGCTCCTCCCGAGCAAGCAAGTACATGTTGACTGTAACAGGCTTGTTTAGAAAGTGGGAAGCATGTCTTCCTGCCGCAAATTGTAAGGCAGAGATAGCTGCCGTGCAAATGATCAACCACATCTTCTCTCGTTACGGCCTCCCACAAAGGATTGAGTTGGACTGACGAAGTTATTTTACCAGTGAGGTGATGACCAAGATATGAGAGATTGCATGGGTAAAGAGAAAACTGCACAATGCCTGCCACCTGGCATCAAGTGGAGGGGTTGAGAGATACAATAAAACAATTGTAAGCATATTGAAGAAGTTTTTGGCAGACTCTGCGCTCATTTGGGACATTTCATCACTGCTTGTCCTGATGGCTATTAGGTCTACACCATCTTTTGCAACTATAATGTCTCCATTTGAGTTTATGACTGGACAGAAAATAGTGTTACCGCATCAACTACCCATGAGTACACTGAGAACCTAAGGAAGCACCTCCATCTCGCTTTTTCTCATGCTCAGTTCAACTTAGAGAAGTCAGCTGAAGGAATGAAATCATACTATGACCTGAAGACCACAAAAAGCATGACAAGCTCAACAAAGTTAACTCTTACGTGAGCAAAACTTTGTCCTCTGTGGAGGAAAAATTCAACGACTGCAAAAAGTCACTCCGGGCAATGGTATGGACATTGAAAAATTACTGCCCATTTATACAGGGGCAAAACATAATTGTAGAGACTCCTCACCAACCCTTGCAATATTTACAAAGGAACAGGATATGGGGGAATGTAAGTAATTCCAGAATTACTTCCTGGATTCTGTCCATGCAAGGCCTTTGTGTGGAGGTTAGATATAGCCAAAACAAGAAGAGTCCTCTAGTGCAAGGATTGTCTGACTTCCCATTTAAACCTAAAGCTTTGGCCATGCCACATACCCCAATAATGAAATCAGATTAGGCATTTGTCCTTGCTGAGCGCTAGGCCCATTATCTATGTACCAAACAATTTTTTGTGCTTACATTTGGACACTTTGGAAAAATAAACACAAAATAAATTTGTAAAAGCATGCTTTCAGGTCCTTGCTAATGCCCCTTGCGCTGGTTTGTTGTAATTTAGTACACCACTTCAGGCTGTAGCCGCAAGCAAAACATTTTTCCCATTCAAACCTAGGTCTTCGGCCATGTTGCATGCCCCAATAATCAAATCATAGTATGTGATTATCAAGTAATTTCAGGGCGGTAGAATGGGTAGATCACTGCGCTTCATCTACTACTTTAAATAGATTACCCTGCTGCTGGTGATGGAGTTCTTATATGAAGCTGCCCTTCAAGTGTTATGTTTCCAATAGGAGAGAGAGCCCTGTTCACCTGGTTTATTCAATAAGTAACTGTTGTCATAATAAAGCGTTCTTGAAAAACATTTTTGGTGCTAAATTTATTTTTAGAAGTTAGTCGATATGTGCTTCGACACTCTAGGGTCTTACTCAAGGCATGTGTATTGTGGGTCAGTCTTTGCTGCAAGGTTGTGGAAATGACTCCAGCAAGCAATCCAATATCTTGTCCCTGTATGGTCACAAATAAGGTTACTTAATGGTTTGAAGGTGTAGCCTGGTAACCACGTAGGCACCTGGATCAGCGTGCTCGATAATTATGTGCTGATTACCATTGTCTCTGAGTGCATGCACCAGTAGTCACGGCGATCTGTTGATGCAATCCTGTGCAGCACTTGATGCTGTTGCCATGGGCAGAAATTTAGCCACATACAGAATGTTTTTTCCCATTCAAACATTGAAAAACGTTATCACATAGCCAGTCCCTGGTAGCTATGCCCACTTTAACCCCATTGTCAGTGCCTTGTGGTCATGGCCAGTAGCCAGAGTGTCTGAGTCATAGCCTTTGCAATATAATTCCAGTAACATACCAAAAACTGTTCCCTCCACAATGAACAACAATGATGTCTGGATGTTTTAAGTGAACCATATTCTCAAAGAAATGGAGCACGTCAACCCACTTCATTCCTCACACTCTATACCATGACACTTTAAATTCTTGGAATCCAAGATTTTCACCCAATCCACAGTGCCCAACATGTACCTTCAACCAATGTGCCCAAGAGTCCACCAAAATTCATACACTCTGCCTCCTCAAGCACATAGCCATACCCATTTTCAGTGCTCTCCGAATTCCTGCTAGCCTCTGTTCCTGTACATCACACCCAGTAAACCTGATTGGTTAATCCCCACAGTCCCCTTTGCATGCCAGGCATCCTTAAAAGACCTGGATGTGCACGTGTCGTCCCCGGACTACTGCAGTATTTGCGGACATTGTGGCCACTCAAATGGGTGGCAGGGATATAAACTCAATTTAACTTATTAATTCTTTAGTGATGGCTCTGAAAAGACCCTTTTTGTTTTGGTTTGTTAACAAACACTTTTTTTCCCCTTTCTTCTTTGCTTTTTTTGTACAGTAGTACCATACATCTTCCCTTACAATTTTCTTGCATGAACATTTTCATTGCATTCCTAACATTGTAAAGAAAAAGCAAATTTCCAACATCTGTAAATGAACTCCATCTTTACAACAAATATTCACACCATCACACCTTATATTGTCAATCTCAAAAGATAACATTCCTGCAGCATATGAAAAAGCAGAGACAGCTTTATTGACAAGCTGCCTCAAATCTTCCACTGTGGACTCAGAAGGTTTGGACATCTACATGTTTGCTCTGATTCATTTTTGAAAAAATAATCTTTGCAGCAGGAAACTGGTCCATTCGACTTTTTAAGGAATCCTCCGGGGCAACCTGCAAACACATTGGAGTCACATACACCAAACTGTCCCCTCCACGATGCACAATTAAAATGTCTGGACATTTGAAGTGCACCCTACTCTGACAGAATGAGAACAAGCTTGCCAGTTCAAGTCACAAACTGCATGCCACAAAACACCCACTTCTGCAAATCCAATACTTACAAAAATGCCATGAATTTCAGCAGCATCCACCTTCAATGACTGAATCCACACACTCTGCTTGTTAATAGCCATCAACCCTCTCTTCCTATAAACCACAACCAAAACACCTAATTGGCTAATCTCCACAGTCCCTTTTCCATTCCAAGCATCCTTAAAAGTCCCAAATGTGGCACGTGCCGCCTGTGGACTACCACATTTTCTGTGGACCCCGTAACACATGGGTAGCCCTTCTACCCTTT
Organism: Ambystoma mexicanum; assembly: GCF_040938575.1. Classification (NCBI taxonomy): domain Eukaryota; kingdom Metazoa; phylum Chordata; class Amphibia; order Caudata; family Ambystomatidae; genus Ambystoma; species Ambystoma mexicanum. Next base: position 72,895,641 of record NC_090926.1, on the reverse strand, counting down.
CTATATTCATGTTCTCAACACTACCTCATTGATGCTTTCAAAGAGTCACACATTCATCAATCACATCCAAAAACTCTACACCTAACCCTGCCATTTCAGTTGAACACTTCATAAGTACACTTGAACTCTGAGAGTACATAAGTCCTGTGAATCACAGCCATCTGCATGCAAAACTACTGTGAAACTTTCCTACATTTCTATTTCATGATTAAACATCTGCATCTAACAATACATAGCACAGGTATTGCTATATTTTTTAAAGTATTTTCTGCAACTCTTTCACAAATATATCTACATAGTGGGTTCCTGCCACCTAGCCTGTAATAAGCTTCTCAATAAGCATATGTGCTCTTTTTTAACCACTCCAAAATCTATGCATGACAGCATTCAGCACCTGTTCACATCAATTAGCAAATACTTACAATGCTCTGCATTTAAAAATCTTTCTTTTTAGGAGCAATTTCATGAATGTTAAAACATTCATATTTCCATTTATAGCAGCACTGTATGTAATTTATTTCTCACAGGAAACAAACCACAGATTCCAGGTTGTCTACTTTATACAACTAAGTAACCATACCAAGTGTAAACAAATACATATCCCCTAACCACTATCCTCAATTCTACTGCAATCATAAATACCACATACGTTCTACTCTACAGTACCTTTCTACCCTACAGTACCTATAATTACTATACACATATTCCTATAATGGTTCTGCCCAGTGGGCGGATTCCTGAGGCCATGGCACATGGCCATGCCTCCAAGAATCTGGCCAGTGGCCAAAACCACCACAATATAATAATACAATATATAACAAGTACATACAATACAACTACAAATAACAAAACTCGCCCTGAACCTCCAGCTACTGAATTGGTGTCCACGGACACTGAAACTGGCTTTGGACTCAACGGCACCTGCAGATCCTTTTTTCACCTACAAAACAGCTCCATATTATCCTAATTCCATTCCCCTACCCTTTCTATGCCCTCTTTTAGTCATAACCTCAAATGTGTTTTCCAAGTTGTTTGTTCACAGCACTGTGCACAGACTACTGCAGTGCCACCCTTGCCCACCTTTTACACCTAGAAAACAGCTCCATATAATCTTTATTCCACTCCCCCACCCTTCCCAGCCCCTTTTGCCACTAAATAACCCAATATGTATTTTGCAGACTTTTTCCCTGCCGTGCTATCCGCAGACACCAGCCGCTGTCCACGGATCCAACATGGCGGGCGTTTCCAAAACTATGACGCACCTCACACTTTTCACCATCCAATAAGCGGGTGTGTCTGATGTCTGTCAGACCCTGATTGGTCCGGACGGCTGTCTGCGGAGCGAATAGGGAACTGAGTCCGCAAACAGAACCCAGATATCACTAATTTGTTTTGACCTACTTTTTGGCCATTTTTAAAAAGAACTAATGGATGGATTTACACCAAATTTACAAAAGCACACTTTTGGGACCAATCCGCATTCCTGCCTCAAATTTTGTGAAAGTCCATCCAGTGGTTTGGGCTGTAGGCATGAGCAAATATTATTATTATTATTTTTTTTAATTTACTTGTATTTAATCACACATAAGAGATTTTTACAAGAGTGAGTTTCAATCTGGACAATTTCATTTCGGATAGCGTCTTAAGGTAAGTGTAATCTTTGCATTTAGAATATTTGATGGTTCGTTGTAACTCCGACCTCTACTGTCACTTTTGTTCTTTCCATTGCCAGGGTCAAAAGTTTTGCAGCAGCCGTATGCCATTGAGTCTTTTCTCCTGTGATAAGGCGATTCCACCAGATCTGTTCGTTCCCCACGAAGGAGGTGGCCGTCAAAGGAGTGAAATAGGCGATCGTGGCTTGATGGAGAGCAGGGCAGCGCATCAGTAGATGTTTTATCGATTCAATTTCTTCGGGGTTTGCACAGAGTCTACAGGTTTTTTCTTCTGAACCTGTTCTGATCGCAAGAATTTCTTGAGTTGGTAATATATTTAGGCGTGCTTTTAAGAGAGTTCTCATCAATAATTTGTCAGGGTATTTTTTGCAATACTCCATGGGTTCTTTCAATTTGTTAGTATTCATGGGAAGGTGTGCTAGAAGTTTGTTTGTTGTGGCTTTTTCGATCGTATTGATCCAGTCCCAGTATTCCAGTATAGTTTTTATCCTAGTTGGATTCTCCTTCAGTTCTTCTTCGGTGCACGCTATTTTCTGTAGTTTTTGCTTTTGGTCCGTAGCCCACAGATTCATAGTATGATTGGAGCCCTTTTCAAGTTCTTCTGCCATCATTTGATAGATTTTGAGTCTCTCCGGGTGGATGATCTTTCTGTATAGCTGAAGAGAACTGTGGTCCACCACTGCTTTCAGAGACAGAAGGCCAAGTTCTCGCCTTATAGGAGCTATCGGAGTAGAGTTTGGTAGACCCAGGACAGCTTTCCATATGTGGCCTTTAAGTTTTTGCCAGAGTAAAAGAGGGATTGAAGGTATGGCGTCCATGCCGTACGTCAAAGACGGAACAATTTTTGCCTTGTAGTAGTTTATTGCCGGTTGAAGTGAGAACTTGACGTATTTTCGGTCTACTAGTCTCAATTGCGCTGTCAGATTTTTAGTTTTTGACCATAGGATGGATTGCATGATGCCAGATTTCTTCAAGCTGTCAAGTTGTACTCCCAGATATTTAAAAGAGTCCACCACTTCAATTTGTGTCTCATTGAGATGCCAGTGAAACCGCTCCTTCTTTTTGCTGGCCGGTTTTTGTAGGATCATTATTTTTGTTTTGGATTTGTTAATCTCCAAGTTGTTTTCCTGTATATACGTTGACAGATTGTCCAGTTGACGTTGGAGACCAACCTGGGTAAGATTGAGTAAAATTAGGTCGTCCGCGTACAGCAATCTAGAAATTCTTGCCGAACCTATTTTTGGTGGAAATGATCTGATCTTACTTTGGCTATCCTTGAAATCTCCCAAGAAGGATATGAACAGCGCCAGAGCCAGGGGGCAACCTTGCTTTACTCCGCGACACGTCGAGATGGAATTTGATGTTAAGCCTTTGTTGTTTAGGCGGACATTTATGCTGGTGTCGCTATGGAGACTGATTATGGGCTCCAAGATTGAATCCGGACAGTCCCATGTCTTCAGTTTCGCCCACAGTTTCTGCCTGTCCACTCTGTCGAAAGCTTGAGATAAGTCAACAAACGCAAGAAAGATTTGAGGGCCTCCTGTCAGGACTCTTTCTTTGACTATAGTCAGACACATTATGTTTGCGCTGGTACTTGCATTTTTCTGAAAGCCTGTTTGTAGAGGATTGAAAAATTTGGAGGAGAGAGCCCATTTCCGAAAATGCGACAAGAGGATGGAGGCGAAAATCTTCCCAATAACATCGAGAAGGGCTATCGGCCGATAGTTCAGAGGATCCTCTCTGGAACCTTTTTTGAAAATTGGACGATCAGAGCTTTTGACCATGATTCCGGGACTGTTCTTTTTACTCTGCACATTTTGAAGATTGCACTAATAAGATTAGACCACTCGTCCGGATGTTGTTTTAAATCGCAGTTCGCTAACCCATCCGGTCTGGCTGCTCTTGATGGGTTTAGTTTCATTATTGTGGATTTGATGTCACTTATGTCCGTCAAATCCACCCATGGTGAGTCGGTAGCTCATATAAACACCTCCTTGTTACCTTCTGGTGATTGGAACAAATTCGAAAAGTGCGTACTCCAATATTCTTCCGGAACTGGGTTAATCATGTGCGAATTTGAGAGCTTATTGGGTTTGTTTATCAATGCCCAAAAGTCTCGGGATTTTTTGTTGGCGAGGGCCTTCAACATCTGCTCGGCGTCCGCTTGATATAAGAGGCTTCTTGAATTTTTCAGCCATTGTTTGTAATGTCTAGTTTCCACTTTGAGATTTTCCCAATGTGATGGTAGGTTCCAACTTACTGCTTCTCTTCAAAGTTTTCTTAAAGCTCTGCATTTAGTGACCAAAGTTGCATTGTATTCGTGGGTGTGCTGGATCGACTACGTATTGAGGTTTTTTCTCGGCTTTTTGAAGGCCAAAAGAAGTGGAATGTAGCTCGATCTAGCCACACCATCTTGCAATGCAGGATCCGACATTAGGGTTGTAAACTGGTCTGTAAGTTTGCAGACATCTGATGCGATCATACGTAATCGAGTTTGTTGCGGATTAGTCTCGATTTTCGGATCGTAAAACTGCGACTTGGTCCCCTTATATCTGCATAGGAGATTTAGTAAGTTGTGGTCACTGTGTCTTGTTTTGACGACACTGAGGGAGACTATGTTGAGATATAAAGAGTTGGAGACAAAGATATAGTCAAGAGTGGCCGATGATGTATCACATTCCAAGGTTGGAATCAGGGCATCTGAATCAGTCACCATGGCCGAGTTATGAATATTACGCGATTTCCTGATTGTGTTCCATGCCAAACCCCTATTTGCGTAGGTCGAATTTATCGATTGTTTTCTTTGAGTCGAACTGCATGTTGCGCAATTGGCGTTGAGGTCACTGCAAATCAGAATATTGGAAGATTTTAGTTGATTGCGATTTCATCGATTGTATTGGTCACTTCTTCGCACATGTTCTCAGTTGAAGTCTTTTGAGGATTCCAGTACACATTTATTATTGCTACAACATCTTGTGTTCCCGACTTAGTCAAGAAAGTTCCCGAATTCCATGTGGTTAGAACTGCCAGGATTTCGTAGGTCCGCTTTATGACCTTTATGATTGATACCCCGGAACCAGTCCGGATCGCTGTGAGTAAACCTGACGAGGGGCGGCCTAGTAGATATTTCAATGCAGTAGCCGTCGAGGGCCGGTTTTTCGCGCAGCCACGTTTCTTGCAGACATATGATGTCATAGCGGCTGAGGTCATGGCTCTCAGGTTCAGTAAGATGGACATGTCCCCTGGTGTTCCAAGATGTTATACTTAGGATTTCACTCAGAGGTGTTGTCGCAGACGAATGGGATGTGAGTATCATCGATTTAGCATACCCAGATGATTGCTATTTTTTCGACCCCGAAGTTAGGACACTGCGAAACCAGCTCCATTTGTCCTTCTTTGTTACTTTTTCTAGCTCAGTCGGGGATTGTTTAGTGGCTCTACTAGCGGACATGTCATCGAACGGTGAAGTTCTTCGTTCATGATCTCGAAAACGTAGAGTTGTAGCTGATTTTATGTACCGATCAGACTTGTGAATTTGTCTCCTCTCTTCTCTGTGTTCAAATCTTTCGTACCTGCTTGACTTGTGTGTCCAATGGGCAGAACCAGACACTCCTTCTGATGAAGTGCCGTCAGATCGCGGGATCTTGTTCGATACTGCTGTTGGACTTTTTCCCCTTCTTTGTGATCTATATAGATCTTCAGTTCTGGATTTGAACCTGTAGTTCTTCTTTGTGGAGGTTCTGTGAGGAAGTCTTGGGGAATCTTTAGGTATCACCGTAGGAATCTCGCATAAGTTGAACCCCAAATGCGCTAGTTCCATGTAGGCATCACCTAGGCATCTTGGGAGAGTTCTTTCAAGGCACATTTTTTGATGTGCAAATAAGCCTTTGCTAGCTTCTTTCTATGATATGGCTCAATCAGAACAAAATCGTCCGATTTTAAGTTTCATAGGGTTTTTACCTTCTTAAGTGTTTTAAGAACCGTATTGCGGTTTAAGACCATATACTGGTCGTTTGAGGTTTTTTGTTCGATTTTGAAAAGACGTGTCTCCGTTAGAGACGGACCTCTTTGTCTGGCATGATCGTCCCTTGAGCTTCTTGGTGGACTATTTTTACGATTTGGATGAAGGACTGGCTCTGGAAGTTGTTTTTGATGCTTCCGAGCCGTCGGGTCCGGTGCTGAAATAGAGTCTTTTGATTCTGGTTCGTTCCTTTGCGCCGAGGGAGTGGTTACTTCAATGGGATCGATGGTTAGGGCACAGTTACCTTTTGTGGCCGCTGGAATCGTTATTCCACCTTCCTCCATGCAGATGTTGAGTTAGGTCCATCATCGAACTCTGGACTATGAATTCTTCGATCGACCTGGGAGAGGTGGACATGCAGATAACTGAATTATTGGCGCTTTGAGTTGACTGAGGTAAGTTCGAGGTTTTTTTGCTAATTCCTTTTATTTATTTCTCTTTGTCATCACGGGATCCAAAGCTGACACTATTTGCTCTCCGTTTCCTCTTGATTCGTTAATCGTAGCAATTTTCAACAGTGGTTTACTTTTAGTCGACAATGTTGCCGTTTGTTGTATTTCCGTTGTCTTCTGAGCAAATATTTTTTGGGGACCCCCCTATAACATTGACCTCCCTGGACGAAACCTCACCAAACTTTGCACATTCAATCTGAGGGGGCCATATGCTTATTTTGCCACTTTTGGTGAGAATTTGTCCATCGGGTGCATGTTAGAACCTGCCCAAAAAGTGCTCTTCCTATGGGTTAAACAAATTAACCATACTTACAGGGCTGCTACCTCAGGCCCTGTCATATATTGTTATGCTTAACTGTAAATTAAAAACTCTAATGTGGCAAATATATTTAAATGCAAAATTGAAATGTGTAAAAATGTAAATTCAAGTGGGTGACCTTATCCTCCTAAAATGTGGACTTGGCAAAGGAACGGGCCAATCAAAGAAAAGAGGGTCAGCCTTGGGTAAGTGGATGGAAAATAGTTGTTGAATCCCTATCAAGAGCCAATAAGCACATATGCAGACTTTTGAGTTGAGGAGACACACAATGGAGATATTAGAGAATGCATGAAATTACCTGGGTTGGAACTGCTGATGAGATTACTGGAGGAAACTTGGAGAGGGGACAGAGGTTTGGATCTATCATCAAGGAGAGGCAAAATAGAGGGATTGAGCCATGAGAATATCCATGACTGACGTTGGATCCTCATAGTCCATGTCCTGTACCTGAAAGAATACTTGAGCCTTGATGTCCGTTTTCCTGAGTGCAAACCCAGAGATATTTATGTAAGTTAACTTGTCCAGCCAAACCAGGTCTTGTGGGGATCGGCATAATGTAATTTTCCCTTGATTGGGTGGGCCGGTTGAAATAAATCCTTCGCATTTTATTAAACAATATTTTAATTAATTCCCACATAGCCAAATTTCACAGGGACATTTTGCTGAAAATCGAAATTACCAAAATTGTTCCCAGTGTGGATAACCATATAGTCTGGGAAGTAATTGGGCACTTATATTGGCATTAAAAACGAAATTTCCCAATGCTTCACATTTCCCTGACTCCTGCCTCAAAGCAGAGCGGTTCCAAATGATCAACTGAATACCTGGGATTTTGTGTGCTGGGACAGAGCAGTGCCTTCCCAAAGTTAAACAGAGTGGAGGTACTGATTTAAAATTACACCTTCTACTGAAAATAATAAAGTGGTTCCTGAAAGAAGGGCGATTTTGTGAGGGCTGAGAGGGGCCCGAAAGGAGGTTTTGTGTACGATGTATGCAGACATTTTATAAACAGAAAGATGTCAGAGTACAAAGAGTTGATCACCTTGAGATAAAGACCTTTGCCTCCTCAAAAATGACTGATCCAGCATTTTTCTGCTCAGACATTATATGCGGTTGATTGCATAGCTGTGAAGTACCAGCATTCGTTGTTGTGGTAATTTGAATGCCCCCAGATCCGTCATGCATCTTTAACATTAATTCCGATAAAATGTTGCAAAAATTGATGCTTTCTAGCCACTATTCAGTTTTGAAGACACATGTGCATCAAATTAATTCTATGTCCTAATGAAGGCCATGTATTGATGCGTTAGGGACACTAAGGATGGGTGCTTCCCTGGCGTAGTGTGGCTGAAACACTTGTGTTAACATATTTTGTGTACTATTTTAAGAGAGTGGTTATCTCCTTTTTTGCACATCCACTAGTGACTGGGACACTGTAAGGGAATTTGACTTACAGCTATGGGTGTGGAATCATTTGCTCAGGAGCTGATTAATGAAATGAAGCACCCTCTCTAAGTTATAACTGAGAAATGTTAGGCTAAAGGGTGCACTTTATCCTTGGTCTTCTCTCTATGAGTGTTGTATATTGTTTTGATTGAAATTGTGCATAATCTTTTTAATTGCACATTGCACATTTTGGTTGGTAACCTCACAGATGTGAAAGCTACAATTATATATTTGTAATTGTTTTTAATGAAATGGTGCTTAAATAAAGTGTTTTGATGTTTGTTAAAAAATCTAAAATACTTTCTGATGTTTGCTTATTTTTTAGCGTGAACACAAGATAAAATCCATATAAAAAAGTTATGGTTGAGTCACTATGTACAGGATTCTTTTGCTCTTCTGTGTATTGAATGAATTAGTACTCCCCATTTAAAAGTAGGTGTCCTCCCTCCCTGTGGAGGAAAAATTGGGCTGACCCTTGATTGAAATGTCTTCCTATATAAAACACAGACAGGACTAGAAATTGAATATTGGTATGGCTGTTTTGATTGGGCAGAGAAAGAATTCCCTGTATTGATGGTTACTGGATATGTATCCCCAACAACAGGTCCAAGTATATTGTTGCCTCCTGATGGTAAAGGCAAGCTTATACCATTCTCTCCTATTCACTAGTACTGCCCAATAACCATTTGTCAAATCAAGGGCTGGATACATCTTTGATCTTTGGATCTGAGCCAGTCCTTGGTCAATACAGAAAGAGGCCATCTTTACAAGTGGACCATTTATTCAACTCCCGCAGGTCTGCACAAAGTCTCCATTGTAAATTTGGTTTTAGTATCCCCATTACCATGCTTTTAAAGGTACTATGGATAGGACTAATTATGCCATTAGATTCCAAAGTTCTGATAATCTCTGTGAGTGATTCCATGGATGCAACAGGCAATCAGTATTTTCTTATAAGCAAAGGAGACATTTCACGGTCAGTAGGCATTGTTGTTGAATGAATAGTTGTATGCCCACAATCATAGGAGTCAACTCAGAAGACACTCTGGAAGTATAGGAATGCCTGTCTCAGTTTTTGTCGCTGACTTCAGTCTCACAAGCAACGGCCAGATTGATCTGTTCTTAGACCATCTGCTGGAATCCTGGAAATACCTCTGTTGTTGATATTTCAGAAGTATCCTCCAGTTGGGTGGAGAGATCTCTTTTAATGGTGTTTCCCTGGACTGGGGGATTCCATGGATTTGAGACAGTTATTATTAACCCAACATATACATCATCTTCTAAGGTGTCACAGATAACATCTTCTACCCCATAAGGTCATGAAGAATACAACAAGAAATGCCCCCCACCAGTCAGGTGTTTATCGTTTCTGGTTGGATACTGTCAAACGTATCATAGCAAACCACAGGAATTAGAACTATAATTAAATTTCCTAAATTAATAGAACAGTATTATAGAGGTGTCTGCACCCAAGTAACACTTTGAGGACCACTGTTATCCACCAGTATTCAAATGGTTTCATCATTTAGATGAACTTGTCGTGTTGGATGTATGGACAATCCTTGTTGTTGGAGGATATGACTTGAAAGTATACATTCTTCCTGATATTTCAGGGTTTGTCCTCTCTTCATTTCAATTGGTAATGTAAATTGTCATACCTGTCCTTGGATAGTAACCTTTTGCTCTGACATTAACAGCATAAGGCATCAGTTAAACTGGCCAAAATACTTTGTCAACATTGTCAAAAACCATTAGGTTAACCCCCAGTCTTGACCAAACTTTATTAATAAAATCTAAATTAATTGTTAATCGATGGAGAATATCAATAGCAAGATAAAATTCAGAAGTGACATCTCTAACGATCCAACAGTTATGGTCAATAGTTGTATCGCCAATTGAATTTTTTAACATGCCACCACTTGTGTCTCACATCTCTCATTCCGGGGTAATTCCCATTAGTACCACCTTTTATCTTTTAGTCACTTCGTTATTCAATAGTACATGTTTCAACTTTCAAAAGAACTTGTAATGGCTTGCAGCTTGTTCGGTACTCAAATATACTGGCTTTTGCCTTTTATCATACTTATAACAGTTCTTTGCTTGCTCAACATTCATACATGCTCGTTTCCAGTCACCAGATTACCCTGGTATGAGTTTTTCCTGCGTGTCATTCACTTGTATTGTGCGGCAGCTCCTTTGGGTTTCTCGGCTTTGCTTCCCTGCCTCGATTTGCTCTGCGCTCCTTTCACGGGAGCTACCAGAAGCAGCGTTTGCCCACCAGGAATGTTGTAGCACGTAGTTCTGCTCTTCCCTAGCAGAAGCTACTGATAGTGCCACTCACTCCCTTGGAGACTTGGAATGATTGGGAGGATTCAGTGCTCCACAGCTCCTGCTGTGAGCACCGGACATGGAGGAAAGCAGGGTCTCAGACTCTCTCATGCCAGCCTTGGCCCCAGGGTCTTTTTCACACTGCTGCTCTGCACAGCTTCTCTCCGGTTGGTTCCTTTTTTATTTATTTTTTATTTTTTACATTTGTAAAGCGCACTGCAGCCCGGAGGCATAGAGGTGCTGAAAGCGGTGCGAAAGAAGGCGTGATTAAGGGTTACAAAAAAGCTGCCCCAGGAGAGTTCTTAGAATATACATACAGTGTTACAGATACATAGGTCCTAGGTAGCGGACAAAAAACAGGCACATTATTTGAAGAGACTAGTCTTGATGACCTTGCGAAAGGCAGTGTGAGAGTCAAATAGTCTGAGGTGCAGTGGAAGGGAGTTCCAGAGGGTGGCTGCCATGGTGGGGAAACTAGTGCCACCAGCATGCACTCTGCGGGTTTTTGGCACAGTTGTGAGTCTTTACCTTTGATTGACTGACCATAATAAAGCCTAGTAGCTGGACATGCCTGCTATTACAGCTGAACTCCTCCAGGGCCCTCTTCCTCGTCTCAGTACTAAAGTGGTGTTTAGAGAAGTTTGAATGAATGGAAGTGTGCATAACCCTGGTTTTCTCATTTTGGTATTGAGCTGTTATTTGTCTGTATTAACAAGAGGAGGCTGATATTTGTTAATACCACGCAAATGAGGCTGTGTCCTCGTAGTTAGTCTCTTCCTCGTCCCAGTATAAAAATTGCATTTTGGAGGGCCATTTGGAAAGGATGAAAAGGGAACATGTTGACAGTAGCCTTCAAAGGTGTGTGCATAGAAGCTTCATCATGTAAAGGGAATAAGGGATACCATATCTAACCCAAGGATGTCCTCTTCCCCATTCCAGAAGTTCCCTCCACCCAGGTGATCCTCCTCGCATATCCACCCACAGGGTCGGTATACAAAAGTGATGGCCTTTCCCTGGACACCTGAGCAGAGGATGCCGAGGTAAAAGAAGTGAGGATGCCCTCAGGTTCCTCACAACACACAGAAGCCACCAAAAGGCATGTAAAGCTGCATACAATATGGTATGTGGCGAAGAACAATCTCCAAAAGAATTTTCCCAAGAATTGAAGCATGCATTCGCACAGACTTCTTGGCGGGTAAATTTCAACTGTAGGGAGTTCATTACCACATTTTTCACACCCTTCCAAAATACATGGTTACCAATTAATGAGAGACTTCGAAGATTTGTGAAGTCTCAAATGGATGATTTCACAAGCTACAAGGATTTATGAGATGCAAAAGCACGCAGAAAATAAAAACTACACCAAAATTCCCAAACCATCTACAACACTTAGGTTGTCCATGAATAAAATGCCCTTACCCCACACCTATTTTTTAATAAAACTGCACCGAAATTCCAAAAGAAATCAGGCAAAACAATTAGGTCATTTCTTTCTCCATTTTTTCGGATTCGTTTTTTCTATGGATATCCAACACTTACAACTGCGAATGTGGGAGAGGTGGGGAGGAGTTTGGATCTGGAGTCAGGATGGTCAAAAAATGCCCCTACTACTACCAAACCGAATGACCGACAGAGGAGGTCATCTGCTCAGTCCCAATCCAGGGATGCTCAATCGGTGTTCCAATAAAAAGGCCCTTTGGTACATGGGTTCTAGGCCCACCACCGGCTATAGATACACTCCCCCGCAGCCTTATAATGCTCAGAAATCTGATTCACTGTTCAAACTCCTTCAATGTGGTGAGACTCCAAATCTATCCTGAACTCCGAGAATAGAATCTCTGTTAGACTCTTGGGCCTGCACCAGCTCCCCTAGGAGATACAAGAGACTAGCGGGTCTCCTTTTGGGAAATTTTGAGTATTCCTGGTGGCTACTCTAATTGATAGGATCTTTTACTTCCAAATAATAGGGATATTCTGGAACTACATATGGGGGTAGCATTTGTAAAAAAAATCGGACTGATGTGTTGTTTTTTCCCCATATATAGTTATGAGAAGTGCCATTGCTGTTTTTCACAATGCATGTATTAGACCTGTGCCATGGTGGACAAATATAATTGCCCACATCCCTAAATCGATCCATGCACTGCAAACACATAAACACGCTGTGCAATGCCACATCCATTTACTGGCCAGCTATGCACTGACCCTTATATTGCCAGGACTGGTATTGGGGGATGATTGAGAAAGCTTCGTTTTCAGAACATATTTGGTATTTAGACTGCCCAATCAAGAGACTAATCTCACCAATGATTTGAAAACATCAATGATATGGATAAGGGAAGACATTACATGAGTATAACAGTCACAGTATACACTTTTGGTTATCTTGGAGACCCCTATTGTCCCACCGAGATATGTGCCATTCCAATACACTTCCCCTCCATTTCCCTGTATCCACTATTAAGTATTTGAAATTCCTTTGATAAAGGATCAACAGTAAGGAACAGATTGTCTGTTAGAATTTGAAGGACTATTTACAACATCTGTTTGACTGCTTTCCTCTTTTGTATAACTCACAATGTTTACGAGTATACTTATGCCAGTAAATAATTACTTTTTCATGTTAGTTTACACACACAGGCTTTCGTAATTAATTTGTTCCGAAGAAATAATGCATACCGGAAAGACTGACTTCATTCTATGAACTACTTGATATTTCCCTTTCCCTGTCATCATTGCACCTTTTCAGTAAATACAATTAAAATAATGTTAACTTACAAATGTTCTAACACACTGCTCTTTTATTCCTTGTTTTTATCACCTCAGTGGTCTCCACTAATTTCACAGAAACGGCAAATGCATAACAAATCCCAATTAAACAGAACAATCTTTAATACTCTGATTGTAGTGAGACAAATCACTTCTCTATATACAATAGGTAAAATAAATAACATAACTCATTTTACAAAAATGGTCTACTTCTGATCCATGTACTGCCTCAAATTCTGTCACGGATATGATGTGCCTGTTAGTTTACACTGGAAGGAAACGCACAAGTTAGAGTCCATTTTTGTTTTTCATTAGACCTCCAATTCTGGGACAAGAACATAAAATAAACAATGTATACATTGTCAATTACTAACTTCCAATATTAAGAAGCTATTTTACAATGAACGCATAGCATGCATTCATGTCGTTATTAAATATCTGCAGCCGGTTCACTCCATTCAAATGACATTGTTAAAAAGTGATAGAATGGAAATACAATGATATTTTAAACCTCTTCTACACCAATAGAATACATAGAGCTGGGTCTGGAATGGTTTAATCCACAAACTTTTTAAAGTGTTCCATTTTGTTCTTGCAAATTGATTGACATTGCATAATATATAAAGGGTCGAGGTGGTTAAGAAGGGACCATGTTAAAGAAGAAGGCAATGAAATTAAAATAACAAAAAAGCAGCTTTTGAAATGTCAGAGATTCAAACACATAGAACCTAGAGTCAACATTTCTAATTGTCAGACACTCTAATACTTGTAGGATGACGAGAATAGCGACATGGCATCTTCCTCTTGAAAAATGAATGTTCCACCAATATGTACTGCTCACACTTTTAGATTAAAAGTCCCAGAATCATTGTTAAGTTTTCTTCATGCTTGAGAAGTGTCAACAAGTTACAAACATCCTTTCACTCTTCAGCAGTCATCATCCTATGGCATATTCAACATATCCTACATCAGTATGAAACTTTCAAAGGTCTATTATATCATATGAGCAAGTCACTCATGTGCCAAATAGTAATCCTGAGCACTGTTTACAATAGACAGAGGCTGTGCATATCTAAGTACATGTTATGTATAACAGGAAAAGTATAGGAAGAGTTAAACAAATAGCCAATTGAAAACATAATCAATAAAATCATCTTTTTGTGCTGGATGAACATAGCCTGAAAGTAAAGCAAAGGCTTGTTTGTAATGATTACTGTATCAATAATGGCTGCACTAGTCATTGACAATCAAAGGTCTCATTGGAACCAAATAAATTGGCCCCATTTTTAAAAACCAGGGGGCTGTTGGAGTTGAACAAAGTTGCTCTGCACACCAGTAGTATATTTATTAGGCTTGACAATCTCTAAAATAAGTCATTTCAAGTCCCTTTCAGAGTCCCATAAATTGATTAATTCGGGATGTTTCCAGGTTTTTGAACCAAGTGCACATTGCAACTTCCTTTGTTATCAGACCTTTGTTAATTATTCTGCAAGGGCTGTTGGCAGATTTGTCACAGATTTATGAAGTGTCTTATTTGCTATCTGTTGTCACAGTATTGAAACGTGTAATCTTTGTTGTTAACAGACAGGCAAAGTTGGGAGAATGGTCTAGGTTGCTGGTATAGATACAATAGTACATTCTGTTCTATTTATTGAGTATGCTAATGTAACACACAATATGTTTTTTTCTTTTAAAGGCAAAGAGGGATATGCTGCAGATCTTTAAAAGATCCTAAAAGATTCAAATTTTGTAAAAAATCGTTTTTTGATGGAATAACTACTATATCAACAGTAATTTGCTACATAGATCCACATATATTGTGTAATCAGTTCATGTTTGATAAGATGTGGCAGGTTTGCTTCTAAAATGTATGCATGGACACTACCATGCTGCATATTTGTCTTTTAGTGATTTATAGGGCTCACATCTATTTTTGAGCACAGTGTTTTATTGGTATCTTTACAATTCAGAGTTGAATAAAGCAATAAAGGTAACCTCTTGCTGTCTGATCAATAGATCAAGCATAGCCAATGGCGGATTGTTTGCACAATCCATTACATCAGTGTTTTAATGAATATAAACAATCAACAGGCTCCAGGTGAAGCAGCCAGTTTTCAGCAGAGCTGAATAACCTCTATAAAGTCCTTGTTTCGCTGTGGTTAGCTATGAGAAGAGGGAAAGGCAATACGAATGGTATGTTTTGAATTCTCTACTGTACATGATATATTACTACCCCACTTTAAATGTGATGGAAACTGGAGAGAACCAAGGTTGACCGGCTTTTTAATGAACAGGGGGACATAATGGCTAAACAAATTGATTTACCTGCAACATTTTCTTTGGAATTAATTGTCAATTAACAACAAGTCTAAAGCGTTTCCAAAGACATGTTTTGGGCCTTTTAGAGATGCATGCAAACACGTTAGTTTCTGTACTTTAATTCATTCTTGACAATATTCACAAAACATGAGGTGTCTGATTGTGTGTACCAACATCTGAACATTTTAAATTCCCTGGGGATAGTAAGCCAATGATAAGCAGAAATCAGGTAGTTTCTGACACAGTGGGGGACAGCAACAATGTGGAGGTCTCCCAGCGCCTGGCCCTAGGGGTGATTGAGCCGTCCCATGGACTAGCCCTGTGTGCTGCTAGCTAAAAGGTCTAACACTGGGAAAGCTGGTCAACGATTGTGTGGATTATAGGGGGCTCAATTCTTTGACAAAGGGAGATGTGAACGCCACACCTAAAGCAGATGAATAGTTGGGCTCTATCAAGTACATGAGCATATTTGATTTCAGGGCTGGATACTGGCAGGTTGGCATGACTGACAAAACAATCCTTTATTGTTTTGCCGTTTAGGTTAAAAGATGCACCTGCCAGCTTTTAGAGGATGGATAAAAAGTCCTATCCGACTTGGAAGAATTCAGCATTGCAAATTTAGATTATATAGAAGTATTCATCCACACCTGGAAAACAATCTATTTCATCTGAAACAGGTGCTACAGGTTCACTCAGAATGCTCGCTTTGCTATCAGGGAATCAAAGTTCCAGATAGATAGCACAGAGAGCTGTGATTTACATATGAAACCAAGTGACTGCTGGTAAGAAAGAGCCTTTTCAGGCAAAAGTGCAAGATTGGAAAATTGAGATCACTCATACTCAGGTGAGTGTGTTCCTTGGACTTTCTAGGTAGGCACAATCCTTTAATAAGTTCAATGGGACCATTGCCCTTCCCTTGAAAGATTTGACGTTCACAAAAATGCCACAGAAAGTCACTTGGACTCCTGCCTGCCGAACAACTTTTCCGAATTTAAATGATGGTTTGTTCAGGGACCCACTTTTAAAGATCCCAACTATGTACAGGAATTCATAATTTAGATAGAGGACTGTGAATTTGGATTTGGAGCAGTTTAAGTGCAACTAAGTGCCGAAGGAGTTATACTGTACATTTATGATGAGAATTTCGGAATGTTTTCCATTGAAATACAACGCCAGCCAGCGGCAATAATTAGAATGTTTATTCTGGAAATGATTTTAGATATTTGTCTAGAAACGTTATTCATGCTTGATTTCATATGAATGGATGTTGTGTCTTTTGTGAATATAAAATGTTAGCGAGAAAATTGCAGGCAGGTTGTGTTTTTCTTCTATATGTAAAGAATATTGTTGGTGATTTCCCGTACATTAAAGCAAGGGACCACCTCTCGTTTAGATTTGTTATTTTAAACAGAACAGAATATTCAGAAAAAAAACAGCCTGTTTATTTTCCCAGAATTATGAGGTGGGATCGTTGTGGTAGGAGGTGTTAGATCACATAACAGCTCACTGCACACGATTATGCAAAATTAATAGAATCACTTACCCAGCCCGAATCCTAAGCGTGAGTTCAACGTTAACTCATAAGCATTTCACGTATTATGTTGTGCTTCCGGGAGTCCAAAATAAAAACAAAACTGGTTGTACAAAACTATATTGTTGCAAATTATGCCTTACAGAGAGCAAGCACTGAGCCCCAGGATCAGTCCAGAATCCAGAATCCAGAATCGTTGACTTGATTAATCCGTCACTCTTATTATTGCGAGTCTTACAACTGGTCCAGTTTTGTTGTTTTGGAAGCATAATTGAATGGGCACCATGCCTAACTACATCACCAGAAGGAGATGGGCACACACTGTACACGTTCCTCTGTGTGACAAATTAGGGGAGGGTTGCCCCTATGCTGCGGACTGCAGCCTGGATAGGATGCTTGGTCCTGTCCTTATTTGGCTAAGTATATATTACTAGCATTTTCTCTCTAAAGGATATCCCACTGCAATGAAATCATTACAGATATTTGTATTAATAAACCATTGGCCGCAGCTCTCAGGAGCCACGATCATGGAAAGGTCTTAGACTGGATAGTCGCCCTGCTGGAGTATTGTTCTTAGCGTACGCTCACTTTCAGTTCAGCTCTCATGACTGGCATTATTTTTACACCGTTACTTATTCGTTCATTCCATCGCAATCAAAAGAAATGTCCTGCATTTATGCTTGTGATATATCAGACCATCAGTAGGCATTTCATGGGAGTGGTCTTTACTGGATGTTTGTGTGGGATTTCATAGAACAGCAAGGGGCTTTCGCCACTTTGGTCTAAGCCTTTCTTTTAAAGTAAATGTCAGCATTCTATTTGAATCACATTACGTCACCAGCACGTGACCATTCAAGATTGATGCTCCAAGGGACAGAGCACACTTCATATTGCTATTTCTCCTTCTCCCTCCACACATTCCGCTCTGGGCTCTGTCACTTCTGACAGCTGGTTGCGCCATCCCAGATTTTTCTGTCCGCGGTCTAGCATGTTAGGGTCATACCTGACAGACAGACAGGCCTCAATACTTCAAGAATGTGCTGGAGCATTGCTCAAGCCTATCATGCAAGAGCTTCTTGACTAATGTCGGTATTGGCCCCCAAGGGTTGTAGGCTCGTGTTCAAGAGCCTTATGCATTAGCCCCCTTCCTGATCAGCAGTGGGCATTGATCTCTCTTCACTGCTGACGTCACAGTCATAACTACTCCATGCCCTCTCTTTCCTGTACACATCTTTCAATCTTGTATAACTCTGCTCCTCTTCATCCGTCTTCTCCGAAGCCCTTTTCCATTCCTCTACCGACTACGGTCTGGTTAACACTACTGGTGGCACAATATGCTGCTTACCGGACAGGCTTCAGTGCTTTTAGGCCATTAGGATGGTGACTGGCACAGTATAAAGGCTTCAGCTCCATGGTGGCACATTAGCAGCCACTATTGCGGCTGCATAGTTTCTCAACCTTAGACGTGCTTCAGCCGCACTGTTAGTTTTATGCTGTGGGTGGTGCTTGGGAGCGTGAGATATTGTTATAGCGTTAAGGAATGTGGCATGCATCAGACGGTGCACACTGGAACTAACCAGGGAGTTTGATGGAGCTGGGAAAGTGTAGTGATTTTACACCGCTCTTATGGCCGTTAGCTCTGCCTTCCTGGTCTCACTGTCTGGTACAAGGCAGCTGTCAGCACTTCCTGAAGAGGTCCCTTTAGTAAAGCCAAAACTGTTGGCTTTGCCCATAGGGGTTTTGTATTTAAAAAGTGCCTCTATTGATCTTACCATCCACTATGAGGCATAAGGTTTTCCCTAAGGAATAATGTCCCTTAACAGAAGTGATCCTACCCTGTAATGCACTGTTTTTTTTAATGTATCGTTTAAATCATTGCTTATGAAGTGGAATGTCTAATAGCAGCTGAATACATTCCTGTTTTGCTTCATGTACTGTCTTGGCCAACTACTGCTAATATCTGCTCTGTACGCTACCTATGCATGAGCCCCGTGATATTCACCGAGCACACTGCTTGCCCGCTGCCTGCCCGCATCTGCTCTACACTGTGCATATCATGAGACCCCTAATATGCACTGCTCACGCTGCTCATGACCTTGAGCGCATCCACAATAGCTGATGCAGTCACTGTGCATGCCTTTGGGGCAGGGACCTGCTGCACACACTGGCCCTCATTACGACCCTGGCGGAAATCGCGGTGCTAAAAGCACCGCGGAGCACGGCGGAAAGCTGCCGATAGCGCCATGGAGGTTGGCGAATTTTCCGCCCCATGCCGACCTTGGCGGGGCGGTAAATCCCCATCCCCCATTTTACCCTTCCCCATTCCCATTTTTGCCCCATAGGGTATAATGGGAGTGGGGAAGGCGTTAATTGCGCCACCGCAAAATACGGTGGCGTAATTAACATCAAGGTCCCGTAGCGCCATGGATTTCTCCGCCCGGAAAAACCAGGCGGAAAACGTTCCATGGCGCTACGGGAACTCGTAGTAGGGCGGACGGGTCCGCCGCGATTAACGCTGGCGTAAACCCACTCCGCCAGGGTCGTAATGAGGGCCACTGTCAATGTCTGCGGGCCAGAAATATCTACTGAAGACAAGGTGTGTCCCATGGGGACACATTCCTGATGTCTGGCCACAGGTTTTATGTATCTTGTGCTTAGGGTTTGATTGGCCTGGTCTGCACATTAACTGTGCAAACCAAGGCCCCCACAAACTGTTGCATGATGTACGTATGACATGAAGCCACACATACTTTTGCAACGCACTGCTTGTGATGCAACCCTCAAAACCTCAATTTGGTTTCTGCATTGTCCATGAACACGACCACGATATCTAGTGAAAACACTGCATTACTATCTGCTCACTCATTGTGTATTTCGTTTCCTTATTCCCTTTTGAGAAGCGCACCTGCCATCATGTGACTTCTCCAGGATCCCTTTGAGAAGTGAAGAAGAGGGGAGCCTGGAGAGAGGAGGATGCACGTCAAGAGCAGGGATGTCATTTCACCAAAATGCCAGGGGAAGCGGAAGTGGCATCACATGACCCTTGACCTCTGATGACACCCCACCCCGAAGTGACATCATGGGAAGCGATAGAACATGACCTTTCACCCCGTTAATGAGTCTAACAATTATTGTATAGAATTCCAGAAAGACAAATTATTTGTTATTTCTATTCTTTCTTATCAAGGGTCAATGCTCAAAGTGTTTCACTTGTGGAACCCCCTGTTTTTTTTTAAGATGCCTCAATATAAATTCCAGCCTCTCCAGAAACAAAGAGCCACATGACACTGGCCACAGCCCAGGAGCTTCAATGTAAAAAATAAAAAGGTTTTAAAACATATCTTAAGCCTTTTTTTGGGGGGTAGCAAGGATGGCCACAGGGGTAGCAAATGTGACCTCAGGCCCAGTGGTCACAGATGCGACCCCTAGTGACCTCCAAATTACGTCTCTGGTCAAGGGCGTGAATGGGTCAAACTGGGCTCAAATACTGAATAGATAGGACACTTTTCAGATTGTTGCTGCACGTAGGAAAGTCACCTTAGATTTAAAGTGGTAGGGTCAAACACATCTTTGTGGTGGAGAATTGCCTATAAAATGTTTATCCTCTCAAAAATGTGTTCCGCTCTGGACAGAAGGACAACTTTTTTTTGTAAACTGACCATGGCCAACTAGTCTATTGGTAAGGCACCATCACATTGTGTAGGTAGGTGGGTTATTGGCCTTGTCGGGCTTTGTGGACCACGCTGCTAGTTCTGGAGCCTATTCTCGGATTGGCAGAGAGTGGAGCATCTTAGAATATGTAGATTTGGGTCTTCTGAAGCTTGAAGAAAGATTTGTCTTGAAGCCCCGTGGATCTCATCTCATTTCAGCAGTCAGCCCATGGAAGCACTAGTTCTAGAGGGCGTTCTGGGGCAACACGCGGAGTGGCTGGGTGCAGCGTAGTAGTGGCTGGGTGCAGCGTAGGGAATGCAGAGCCTTGGGGCAGCAAGGCAATAAGACAGTTACAAACAGCTTCCGTATGTCGTCACCCGCAGAGGGGCCATTTTGTCTCTAAAACATGACATCTGGCTTAATTGGAATGGGGGTTACAAAATGGCACCTTACTTTGTACAGCAAACCCCCTTGAACTGGCCCTGGGTGCCTGCCATGCTTCGCCCCTTGTATAATGTATAGGTGGTGATCAGATGGAAGGGGGCAGTCACAGTATAGTAACTTTAGCTAAGTACAGTCCATCAATAGGATTTCAGTCCCTGGAGCCTTGCAGAAGGATTCTATTGCCCCCTTTTTGGGGAGGCATTCGGGGACTCAACTGCAGTCTTTTTTGCACATGTATGCCAGGCGTCCCTGTCTGATTGAGTCGCTGGGCTGCGTGCTCTTTCTTTCACGGAATGGGCCATTTCTCTGACACTCATTAAACACTGCAGATCACTTCCACATGTCACTTCTTGCGGCGAGCATTAAGCACGCTCTCCTCCCTGCTAATCAGTCTTAATGTGGACATTAGACCGGGCGTACCGCGCGCGCGGAGTACTGTGCGACTGTCAGCTTCCTCCCCAGGGGCTGCACTGCCCTCCCACGGGGCATGTGGCTTCTCACTCTGACGTGCGCCCTGCTGAAAATGTGTCACCCTGATGCCTAAAGCATACAGTTTGCTTGCACCTCTGCAAGCATGCCTAATGTTTTCTGGATGCCCGGTAATCAACATTCCCAAAATGACCGCTGAATTAACATGCCCCTTCCGCATTCTGCCCGGACAGAGCTCTAACCCCCCCTCCCCCCACTAACACCCCGTTGCATATTTACCCTTGTGCTCTACTGACTCAGCAGTAAGCCTAGCTCCCCTTAATATCTGCTGCATGATGGCTGTTAGCCTAGACACCCACAT
Organism: Ambystoma mexicanum; assembly: GCF_040938575.1. Classification (NCBI taxonomy): domain Eukaryota; kingdom Metazoa; phylum Chordata; class Amphibia; order Caudata; family Ambystomatidae; genus Ambystoma; species Ambystoma mexicanum. Next base: position 72,873,898 of record NC_090926.1, on the reverse strand, counting down.
GATTGGCCGGGTTCACGGTGGTCATCTTTTGCCCCTTTAGTATTACTGCCATACAAAGTGGTTAGCACATTTCCCCCTATGATCTGTGCATGCGTGACGGGTAGCATATTCCCACTATGATCTGTGCATGCGCGGTGAGTTGCACATTTCCCCCTATGATCTGTGCATGCACGGTGGGTAGCAAATGTCCCCCCTATGATCTGTGGATGCACGGTGGGTAGCATATTCCCCCTGTGATCTTTGCATGCCCGATGGATAGCATATTCTCACTATGATCAGTGCATGCATGGTGGGTAGCAAATTTGCACTCTATGATCATTGCATGCAAGCTGGATAGCATATTCCCCCTATGATCTGAGCATGCATGGTGGGTAGACAATTCCCCCCTATGATCTGTGCATACACGTTGGGTAGCAAATTACCCCCTATGACCTGTGCATGCACGTTGGGTACCAAATTTCCCCCCTATGATCTGCTGCATACAACATCGTTGACTGGTGTAGTGTGATTTATTTTGCATGCATAATTGTCAACGCAATATACCCCATATAGTTGACACATGCATTATGCTTGAGTTGCTCATCCTGGTGCATAATAGAATCCCCCCAACAACTGTTCAGTCATATGCAGCCCCCTTAAAATCTGCTACCTACAAAGTGATTAGCATGTTAACCCTTGATCTTCTGGACACGCATTGTTTTTGCTCGTTTCTTATATACAAACATAGTAAGGGGGCAGGGAGTCGAGCCAGGACTACACAGGAGGAAAGTAGCAATGGTAACAAGAGAGCATGGGGTAGGAATGTATTTACATGATGAGGTTAAAAAAATCATGTCATGTTTTGAGAAACATTTAAAGGGATGGAATCCACAAGCACAGATGAAGGTTGCCAGGTACTGTGATTCCTTGTTGCCTGTCTTTGTAGCAAGGCGTGAGTCACACATTCAGATCAGCGCTACATACACTTCCTCTTCGGGTATGATTACAAAGAACGTGTGCATAATACACTGGATACAATCCAGGCTGCATTAACGAGAATAGGAATCACACAGTCCTAAAACAGCAGAGTATGGTGGAGTGTTGAAGCAGGTGTCTTGCAGCGACATGTGCCAGTGTGTATGCAGCAGGCTGCTTGACACGTACCCTCCAAAAGCATTAAGACAACACGAATACAGTGCCCAGCATACCTTTTACATTTGAAATCCGTGTCCTTTGAAGATGCCAAAAACAATTCCCTCTTTAGCCCCTCATTTGATCAAGATTGAGCCGTGAGTGAGAGTGGCCGTGGTAACACGGATTAAATATTGGATGTGGAAATCTTGCGACCTTCACCTCTCGCTACTGACCTTCTGGCATAGCCATTCTATACCAGCTTTTGCACCGCCGAGGTCTGAAATGATGGCCATCCTTCCCGCATTGATTTGCAAGAATTGTGGTAGGCTCCCACTGACGCAAGAGCATTGGACGCAATCCTTTCATCAGCATCTATTCCACGGTCATCAGAAGGAAATCCGGAAGAATTGAAATCCCTGGTGCAACCCTGTTGCACAATTCCTGGCAGAGCCCTGATGCAACCAGAGAGCAGAATGTGTGGATATGGGAAAAAACACAGTGGGACAATTTGTGGACCACCCCGCGTCCCCCACACTTCTGCGTCTATGGGCATCCGCATGCTAATGATTAAAAGGAATGTGCTGGGTGATCAGCCCAGTCAAAGAGCAGGGCTGGTGACAGGCTATGTCTGCAAAGAATTAAAACAAGCAACCAAGCAAAGAATGTGTAAAAAGTATTTAATTTCACAATAGAGCATGTTTGTTTGAATTTTGAACTATCTATCCATTAAATCAACTCAGGCGTGGGTTCCATCAGGGGTAGTACCTCAGAGTTCCTGAAATGTATTTTAAATCCTGAGCGAGCACCATATTCCTCTAGTATTATGACCAGTACAGGGAGGGAAACTTCTGGACTAGTCACATTTGCCAGTATATCATTGGCAAATAATGGTTTGTATTCGCTCCCCTGTCTCCCCTGTCTCACCAGTCCACAGATTTGAAATTCCTTTCACAATCACCTAGGCTCTCGGAGTCCTATATAATGCCATAGCACCCTCACATCAATGAGAGTCAAGGACTACTTTGAGAAATGACCATTCGACTCTGTCGATGGTCTTTTCTGTGTCAAGTGAGGCCAATATCAGACCTTTGTCTACAGGATTAATGGAGGCTATGTGATCCAGCTTTTTTGGATATTATCCGCTCCTTGCTTTCCTCTCACAAAACTCATCTGGTCACTATGCACCAGAGTGGGCATTAACCTACCCAACCTATCAGCCAAAACGCAACCATAAATATTTACACCTACGTTTAGGAGAGATATCGGGTGGTAGGAGCCACAGTATAACCTGCCCTTCCCCTCTTTCGGGATAACAAAAATACTGGCCTCAGTAAAATAGTCGGGAGCCAATTCTTCATCCGTTATATCATTGAAAAGTGTAGTAACAAAGGGGCCAAAAGCGAGCCAAACCTTTTATAGAAGGCAGTGGTGCAGCCATCTGACCTTGGAGTCGGGCATGGCTTCAATTTAGCAATTGCCTGCAGAAGCTCCTAAGGCTCAGAGTCAAATCTTCTGTTGCCAGTCGGGGAAGCCAAATATCCCTGAGCTATCCCTCTTTTGGGTGGGCGGGATCACTCGATTCACTGATATACAAAGAACTATAGTAGTGTGCGATTCTCCTTGCTATACGTTCCAGGGACCATAACATCTCACTCTGGCAACCCTTTAATTCATTTACCAACCTCTCTACCCTCTGTTTATGAGGCCTGAACGAAAAGAGGGTGTGTGCTGTATCCCCTTTCTCAATTTTGTTTAAAGCAGCAAAACTGATACAGCACTGCACCTCGCCAGAGAACATTCAGTTACCGTCTCAGTTCAACTTTTGCTATCTGGCTCTCCTTCTGGTCTAATTGACCGTCATGTAGGGCGTCTTCCTGGACCCTTATTTGCTGCCTTAACTGTATGTATTGTAGTGCCCCAACCCTCTATTTTGCCCGAGCCCTCCGAGATTAGCAGACCTCAGAAGGTTACTTTTGCCGCTTCTCAGACTGTATGTTTACGGATATCCCCTGTATTGTTAGTTTAGAAAAAATTACTTATTTTGTCCTGGGATTTGGTTGGATACAATTTGTCCCTGAACAAAGTGTCGTTACACGTCAAATGCCACTACTCTATTACCTGAACTCGTTATGACGTGTGCTCTATCAGTGTCTATAAGTGCGTAGTCGAGTAGCATGCAGGCCATGCGTTGTGCTGAATAGAAGGTGTATGCCTTCAGGTCTGGGTGAATTGTTGTCCGTCAAGTGGTATTTAGCAAAAAGATCTCCCAGTGCCCTCCCTGAGACATACGCAGGTCGTGTCGCACACTCCAGAAAAGAAAACCGGTCTTTCAATGGATCTGCCAGAGAATTAAGGTCTCTCCCACAAATTGCAAGTCCTCTCTTCCATCCCTCTAGCAGAGTAAATTACTCATCACAAAACTTGATATGTTGCTGGTTGGGCGCATGTAATACACGCAAAGTCACCTCTGCTGCATTAAGTTTCCCATTGACAGCTAAGAAATGGCCCTCACATCTCACCCTGGTCTGCAATACTTGGAACCGCAGCGCTTTCCTTATCAGCATTCCCACGTCAACTTTTCGTTCCGGACCCGATGCCATACACCATTTCCTATCCCATTGCCCATAACGGAGAACTCTTCGCCCTTTTAAAAAAAATGTTCCTGAACAAATACTGTGTCCATACCAGACTGCCGGAATTCCCTACCCAACATGGAACTTTTCTGTGGCGAATTTAAACCCTTGACTTTTAGTGACCCCACTTGCAGAGACAGTTCACGTACCATGAATAAGTAAGTAATTAAGTATCATTTTACTTATCTTCCTTCCCTTCGTAGCAACCAGAGTGCTCTGATGTTCTCTCTTGTGGTCAACACATAATCGTATTCCAATTGAGTTGGTCCATGCTCGTCATTCCCCTTCCCTTTACACCCCTTTCCCCTTCAATCCCCTCCCTCCCACTCCCCAATAACCTATTCCCTTTCCCATTTTTGGAGGCAGCCCGATGAAACTAGGGCCACACAAACAGGTCCCTTCAACCCCTCAAGAATGATTAAACTATGTATATTTCAGGAAAACGGGACCCATGCAACACTTTACATCCGAGGAATGACTCACATCGAGTTAAAACAACCAAAATAAACCTCCAAACGCAAATAACAGACCCCTGGCCTTTATTTCAGACTTGTTCTGTGGATCATAGTCCAAAAACAGAGACCTAAGGCTAGGCACAGAAAAGTGCTGTCGATACCAGATAATCCTCAAGGCATATTCAGCTTGCAGAATTTTCTAGACCCTCTTTGCCTTCCTCTTTACGTCTGCAGCTGCAGTGCACCAGCCATTGGAAGTGGTCCCTTCGACGCTCTGGGATGTTTGGCATTGTGAGATTCTGGGCCTCATCACAAGTCCGCAGTAAATTTGCACAATTACCACTGGGTGCAGATAGCATTACCGCTGGGTCATGTGGTGCAATTAGCATTGTATCACAACCTGGCGTGCACGTGCCAGGGACGCCGACGGTAACGCTATCTGCACCCGGCGGTTATTCCACCAGAATAAGGGCTAACGTCAAGGTAGCAGCGATATTAGTGCTACCGCCAGCAAACCCGGTGCTATTAGTGCCGGTGGAAATTGCATCACCGCCAGAACGGGAAGCATCACAGCGACCATTTTGAAAAACACAATCCATAGAATATCTTCACAACCTGCAGCCATCCGGTCCTGCAGTGCTGCAAATATGTCACATGAGAGGCTACAAGGCAAGGGGGTTGAAGATCACTTGAGAAAGACAGAACTTGTGAGGGGAAGCTTGTGGTCCTCACAGATGAGGTGCTGGGCCACTGTGAGGAGCTGTACAGAAGCAGGCAAAGGAAGAACAGTGGCCAACAGTGGACATCAATCTGGAACACCATCGCCCAGAAGGTGTCAGCAGTTGCCAGTGTCCCCCGTGATGGTGAGGACTGCCACAAGAGGGGGAACGACCTGGGGGTAAGGGTGTTAGGACTGATCTCCCAACACTGCCGTGAGTTCCTGGTGACACGAGGAGGCGCGGTCAAGCCACTGGACCTCACTGTCTGGGAGGAGAAATGCAACACAGTGCTGGACCACGAGGGGATAGAGGGAGTTGGCAGTGTGGAAGTGGGAGCCAGCAGCCAGGAAGCAGGAGGTGAGTGACCCACCCCCCCAATAAATTCATGCACAAATGACAACCTTGCATAAGAATCCCCAGTGGACAGGAACCCAAGTCAGCATACCCCGAAGCTGAGCATGCCGAAAGGGCAGAGTGACAGGGTGGCACATCAGCCGCACTCCACAGCAGCCATTGGACATGGCACCAATGGCACACCAGAGTGTCACAGCAGCGGGAAGGGCAGGCAAGTGAACCAAACAAATTCCATGTGCACCACACCCCTACTGGCACACCCTGTGCTAGCAGGATTGAGGTGCATGACCGACCATGACTCCGTGCAGCAGTCACCCCAGCAAGAAGCTGTCCAAGTAGGCCTGCCCCATGAAGGCATGGCAAACAAGCCACAGGGAAGTACACGTCCCACACACAGACATGTGCCCAGATTGCCAAACACAGTGCACCTAAGTATAGCCCTGCTGGCAGCGCAGCATTGCCCCATAGAGCCATGACAGTGCCATGTAGCAAGCCACCCTCCAAACCCCACCATGTGATTGCCACCTGGTGAGGGGATGTGGGGCAATGAAAGTCCACAAGCATGCATGTCAGACATAAGCTGGCCCAGCATGGACACCCTGCCCTACCCAAACACAGGCCAATGACCAACAGGCCATGAGTCTCACACCCATCGCCACAAGCAACCCCATGATGGTGGTCCCACGTGCATATTCCCATAGCCAATCATGACCATTTGCCCATATGTGTGGGGTCACACTGTGTTCAATTGCAATTGTGCCTTGCATGCCTATCCACGTGGGTGAACCATACCTGGCCACATTTCCTATGTCCCATACAGGTACTCACGCATCGCCTGAGGCCTTGGAGGAGGAGGATGTTGCAGGCTCATCAGGGAGTGGCTCTACAAGGCCCTCAAGGTCTGTCAACACCATTCCATGAAGGCACACAACATCCTCGCCTAGGCGCACAAACCGCTGTGCAATGCTTGCAGCCAGGAGGGCCAAGCCTGCCGGTGGCACCACAGGCCCTGCATCAACACCAGCAGCCACCACAAGCAGTTCAGGCCAAGCTGTGCCCGCACCAGCAGCCATATGCACTGACACAGAGCCAACACCTGCTGCCAGTGCCACTGAGGAGCCACAGGGGGACAGCAACCCGGAGTCTACACCTGCCCAGGGCCTACACTCCCCAGGAAGCCCTCCACGCCACCAGCGCAAGGCAACACCAGAGGCAGATGAGGACACTCCATCCTATGGCTCACCCGTATGCAGCGGTGGCCCAGTGCAGAGACCCCCTCTGAGACTGCTTAGTCCATCTCACAACGTGGTGCTGCAAAGGCTGGATGACATGGAGCAAAGACAGCGGGAGATGGAGGCCATTGGGCACACTCACCCTGCACACCTGCAGGCCATCAGGGAGAGTATGCAAGGGGCCACCTGCAGGGTTGTGTGGCAAATGGTGTGGAACAGGACCGAGATGAGTTCCAACACCTCCGTCCTGAAACTATATGTACAATATGTCAGTGAGATGACGGAGAGTGTCTCTGCCCTAGCAGAAGCCATCCAGCAGGGAAATAAATTGCTGCAGCAGCAGAACCTGGTCACAGGCTCCATCCCGTCCACCTCCACGACACCCACAGAGGGGGTCACAGAAGGGCACTCTGCAACAACAGTCCCAGCGCCTTCTTCACGCAAAGTCACAAAGGGCAGGCAGTGAGGTGGGCGGGAGGAAGAGGCCCCGACTGTGAATGACTCCGGGACTCTGGCTGCCATGAGAGGCCATGCTGAGGAGTTGGTGGTGGTAGGGGGAGTGGGAGATAGTGTGCTGGGGAGCTGGTGGTGGGAGGGGGATAGTGTGATGGGGATGTGGTGGTGGGAGGGGGAAGGGGAATAGTGTGATTGGGAGTTGGTGGTGGGAGGGGGATAGTGTACTGGGGAGTTGGTGGTGGGAGGGAGAGGGGATAATGTGCTTGGGATTGGTGGGGGAGGGCGCAGGGCACAGGGGGGACTGTTGGGGCACTTTATTCGATAAAAACCATACAAATCTTCCATGCGAGGACATTCATGATTGTGTCTTTGTCATGTTCATTGATTGGGTGGTGCCACACTGTGGTGCCTGGCTTGTGCCATGTGAAAGTGTCAAAAGAAATTGTCTATCAGTCCCTGGCATGCCATTCTCCCATCCCTCAAGTCATCTATTGTTTTGTTTCCAAATGTCACCTTCATCTTGTTGGCTTCAGGCTGTCATTTGCTAATGCAGTGACACAAACCACACACTGCGGCCTAACTTCTCCAGCAGCTGCGATCCATGTGAATCCAGAGTCCAAATAAGAGTCATCATTTCTGTGTTTTTGCATTTCTTTTGTCTGTTTACACCTCTCACTCTGCTTTTCGTTTGAGAGCCCAACCATCTTGGGGCACTAGGATACGATCAATCTGAAAAAGGAGTCGGAATCTATGAGAACATTGCAAACCCCACTCTATGTCAGGTTAGTATTTAAAAGCCATTCAAGTTTTCAAAAATAAAAAATGCCCCCAGAAGATTTCAAATGGCAAACACCACATGCAAAGATTTAAAACAAACCATGTGAAAATCTTGGAGAAAAATAAAGCCCCACGCAAAAATGGGTCAGAAATACAGGTTGGATTTTACAAAAATCACGATAGGGAGTCTCTCAGAAGACTCCCTGTTTGGATCATTAAGTCCTAGCTCATTTTTCTTTTTGAGGGCATGGCTGCCTCCAAAGTCATAATGAGGCCCTATGTTTTGTTCCTCCACGGTCATCAGAAGATAACATCTGCTCCTCTCCACCTTCTTCCCTTGACCTAATGGTTGGAACTGGAAGTGCAATCTCCTCTGTCAATCAAGGTGGATTTCTTTCATCATGTTTTAATTCCTGTGCATGTAGTTGTGTTGGTGCGTATTCTCAAAAGACACTTCTGAGGTGGAGTGAGCTGTATGATGGACAATACCTTCAATGGACCATGGGCAATTCTGGCATCATCAGTGCACACCACAAGTGCTGCTGCAGATGTGAAATTACTGTGCGCATCACTTTCCCCCCTCCTCGATTCTTTTTTATTTGGTTCTGATATTTTGCCCAATTTGACATTCACTTGCTAAATGGTATCTCCTCCATCAGTTCTTGAATCTCTGCTACTTCCTCCTGAAATATCGCACAAGCATGAGTATCCTACATGCTGCAATTTGGAATTCTCTGCGCTTCCTGTTCCTACTCCGAGGTTTAACTCCTGCGAGGAGGACACAAACTACTGATTGATATATCCTACCTCCCTGAACCTCTGCTAATTCCTACCACACAAATCACACAGATGTGAGTCTCTCACAAGCATCCCTCAGGGATTCCCTGTTCGTCATGTTCCACCTCCCCTGCATCACCTGATGGCACAGGTCTAATCTGCTCACTTCAAAACCTAGATTATGGTTGGAATATCTCTCAGCTCTCTGAATCCCTGTTACTTTTACAAAAATAATGCAAGCATGAGTATCACACAAGTTGCCCTCAAGTATTCTCTGCTCTTGCTGCTTTTAAATTCCATGTGTCACCTGATGACACTATCTTGTTCACTTACATCAAACGACTGACACTGACGGGTGTATCTGAAGTTTCCCTGAATCAGAGGAATTTTCTCTCTAAAAAAACAAGGGAAACTGAGTCTCGGACAAGCTGCCCTCAGGGATTCCCTCCCTCTCCTGCTGCTCCTTCCATGTGTCACCTGATGACATTTGTCTACTTGACACACTTCGCGAGCCCTCATGATTTTATGGTACAATCTCCCTCAAAAAGCACAGGAGCATGAGTCTCGCACAAGATGACCCGAGGGATTCTCTTGCTCCTCCTTCCAAGCATCATTAAGTGGCGCATGTCTAATTCACTCACTTCTAGAGATGGACAACAGGTGGTGTATTTCTTGCCTCCCACCCTACTTCCTATCTGCAGAAATCATGCAAACTTGAGTCACGCACATGCTGCCCTCATGGAGCCTCTGCTCCTCCTCGTAAGTGCCACGCTGTAGCACATGACGGTTGCTCACTCCAAGAATTCTGGAAATTTCCCCCAAACAATTAAGCATGCATGAATTTCACACAAGTTTCCCTCAGGGATTCCCCTCTCCTGCTTCCCCTCCCAAGTGTGAAGCAGAAGCTGGACACAGATACCTTTCCCTGTGGTACATGTCTCACTTGCAGTCACTTTCACACTGAATTCCTTGCCTCCAACAATCGCTTTTCTCCAAACTGCTGTAGGTGTCACACAAAGTTGAAAGGAGCATGCATGTCCCTCTTATGGTCACACAAGTTTTACTCATTCTGTGTCAAGACGGGAGGCGAGCATAATGCTTAACTTTCTTTATTGCCACTCCCCAGCCGCCCTTCAAACTCTAAACTTTTACTTTTTCTTTTCTTTTAACAAAAACAAACGTTTAAGGCACTACAAACCCCCATAAATCACGTGTTTTTTGTAGTTTTTTGTAGTCCGGCCCCACTCGAAGGCCACCAATCCTGGCCAGGCTCCTCCATCTCTTTCTTTTGCTGTTCACTCAAAGATAAGTAGTGTGCTTTTGTTTAGCAGGCCTAACAAATATGTCAGCATTGAGTTTGTGATTAGACTTTTATCAGCATTGTGTTTGTGATTGGAAATTGTCATCTGCTAGTTATTTCAATGTGCGCTAGTTAGGGAGTGCGTTATCAGATAGTGCAGTGCTTCAGCGAGTTGGAGGTTCATGACATGTGGCGCAGGACACGAGCCGTGAGTGACCTCGCCCACCTGAGGCCGCCGGTCCCACGCATGTGCTGATTGCCAGTGATCCAACATGCGCAGGCCTTATCCAGGATAAGGCAGCACGCAGAGAGTAGCCCGCCGGAAGTGCTAGGACCACAGCGCCACCGCCTTAACGGGCACAAATCATTTTGCAGTGGCGGCCGAAGTGTCATTTCCCTCAGGGTTTTCAGCGGACGCATTGGTGTGTGGCACGGTCAGTGTCGGTGCAGGCGGTGCACTGTCACCAGAGAGCAGATAGCAGCATGTTACAGTTAACAGAGTTATTATTGAGATCAAATACTTGCAGGGGTGCAACAGCTATGTTGCGCAACACATAGGAGTGAACCAATTGCGACCTTTCAGAGGAGTATAATGACTGTAGTTTGCCCTCAGACGCAGCTTGCAGGGGTCAAGCAATGGAAGGCACAGTCGTATAAAGCAGTGCATGACAATAAATAAGCACTTCCCTCATATTAGCGAACTAAATTTAAGCCCAGTCCATACAGAGCACTGTGCACCATGGAATTCCTGAGCACATCCTCAGAGTGGTGTGAGGAGGAACGGATGGAAGGGGTCCCTGCTACGGACGGGGACTTGTCCCTCAGTTTTAAGAAGGTCCTGGGAGACTCTTTGGTTTTGGCAGTCTCCCAGGGAGTGAACCTATTCAGGACTGCCTGGAGGCGCTGAAGTCCATTTTGGAATCTAAAGGGGCAGGAGGGAAAGGAGTGCTCAGGAAAAGGAGGGCAAGTACTGGGGTTGAGAAAGAGGGGAGTAAGAAGGCTCAGAAGAGGCTGACCTCTTCTACCCCCCGAGCCAAAAAGAAGGGCTGACATAGAGCCCTGTGAGGTGGTCGACGCCTTCAGTAAACTGAAGACGGCATGCTTGCACAAGTTGACAGTGTCACACCTCTTGCCCCTTACCCCAGGGGTGCAAAACACAGGGGATCATGACGGCTGTTACTCGCCTGATGAAGATGAGGAGGAAGATTAGGAGGTATTCATTGAAGAACACCCCAGCAAGCAGGCCCTGCAAAAACTCCCATGGAAAGCTGACCCTGAACAAGGGGATGAGGAAGATGGCACTGATGATATGTTTGACCCGAATGCCATTAGGTACCCCAAATTGACTGATTGGGTGCCTTTGCCCAAGGTGGCCCAGTACATGGTGCAATGGATCAGAAAACCGCTGGTACGAGAAGTGCAGTTTCACATGAGAGCAGAGTGTTCCATGCCAGAGCCGACAGGCAAAGTCACGGATACCCCAGAGTTAGATACAAATATGATGACCTTTGTCACAAAAATGTACAGAGGGCATAGATCGCAGCTGGATGGGCTGCCGGGACAAGGCCTGGGACTTGGCAGGGCCACTAGCAAAAATTATGGACCTGGCAGAGAGTTCCAAGGACACATGGGGACCCGTTGATGCACAGGCCCTGGCAAATTGATAGCAGCGTGCGGTTTGCCTACTGGGTAACGCTAACAGGACTTATACTAGCTTAGAGAAGGCCCAAGCATCAATAAGGAAGATATTTACTGGGCAAGTATTTTGCCGGGGTAGTTCGCCAGCGAGCCGGTTGCTTCGGCACGCAGAGGAGGCCTCAGGGGCCAGAGCCCAATACTGGGAAGCCAGACAACACAATGCCTTTTTTCCTACAAGAAGCCAACATTCCAGGGGTTGCAGAGTTCAAGGCTCCTACAGAGAGCAAAGTGCCTCAGGCGGTAAGTACACAGAATGGCCAGTTGCTTGCGGTAGGGGGCAGGATGAGATTGTTTTTAAGCAAGTGGCAGGAATTGTCAAGCGACCCCTGGGTGTTACAGGCAGTGGCAGGCTTACAGTTGGAATTCGTAGCAGTGCCCAGGCAGGGAGCGGAATCCCACCGCATTCAGATGGCATGAGATGAGATGGGTCTTTTACAGGCAGAACTGTGCAGCCTAGCGAGCAAGAGGGCGATATAGCGCAGTACAATAGAAGAACCTGGGTTTACAGAAATATGTTTACAGAAAAGGGAAGTCGAGGCCAGTTATCAATTTAAAAGAGTTAAACGGATGGCTGGTTTACAGACATTTCAAGATGGGGGGAATAATTGAAGCTACACATAACTTGTCTGGAGATGCTAGCAAGCTCTTCTGCAGTACAGACATTTGCCAGGGACAAGGTCAATTGTTGTGTACAGCTGAAGATAGAAAATATCTCGGCAGTCCGGTATAAAAACCAGTTTAAGGGAACGAAGTCCAAGATGTTTGCTGAGTTTGTGAAATATTTTTGGCATTACTGCCTGGAGAAGAACCTAGTGGTGATGGCAGAATATCTCCTGGATGTGCAGAACGTGGTAGCAGACTGGAATTCACGGTGCCTTGTGGATTCCATCTACTGGAGATTGCATCCAACAGTGTTTATGAGGCTACAGGAAGTGTTTGACGTTGATCTTTTCGCATCCAGGTTGAACACACAGACTCCCAGGTATTTCAGTTGGAGACTGGATCCGGGAGTCCTGTGGATGGACACCTTTCTACACAGTTGGGCAGGAGCAGCTTACTATGCCTTCCCTCCATTTATCATGCTGACACGAGTATTAGCAAAGCTTTACAGGGAAGAGGCAGGGTTAGTAGTGGTAGTGCCATTGTGGAAGTCCCAAGCTTGGTTTCCAGTGTTGATGGATTTTCTGAGGATGATTCAATACAGGTAGGAACTTCTGCTGAGCCCATCCGGGCAGTCACTCAGGAGTCTGCAACCGCTAGCATGCAGGGTTTCAGGCAGAGATGGGATCTGCCAGTGGATTTCGCAGCTCAATGCTGTATTCATTAGAGAGTCATGAGCCCCGTCTATGCTTAAGATCTATGGTGCCACATGGGACAAGTGGGAAAGTTGATGCAGTCAACAGGGTCTTCATCCCGTTTTTGCCGCTATAGTACAGAATTTCCTAGCGGATCTGTCCCAAGTTCACCGTACGTTCCGGACTCTCTGAGTATACAGATCGGCTATATTTGCAGGGCATGGGAAAATGGATGATTGCCAGTTGGGGATCACCCAGTGGTAATGTGCCTCCTTTGAGGTGTGAAGTTGTGCAAGACTCCCGTATCCAGATAATCAGTACTATGGGATGTGGAGGAAGTGCTTTGGTTATTTTTAGGTGGCCAGACAACAGTTAGCTGCCGGTTTTGAAATTGTCAGGGAAGTTAGCAATGTTGCTCTGCTTAGTATCTTGTAGGAGGGTGTCAGATATGAAGGCACTGGAAGGGGACAGAAAGATCTTCTGTTAGTATAGCTAAACGTCCAAAGAGTGCGTCCAATGTGATATCTTATCCGTATTTTACAAATAATCCTTTGCTCTGTGTAGAGTTAAATATTGAAGACTATGAGAAAGCAACAGCAGGCGTCAGGCCAGTAGACTTGACCTAGTTGTTAATAGCATGCAGGAAAACTTATCACGCAGTAGCCTCCGCCACGATAGCCAGATGGGTCATAGAGGTTATGCAGCTGGCAGGTATTGATTTGGATGTGCTTCGGGCGCACTCCACTAGGGGTGCTATGGCATCTAAAGCTTTTACAGCAGGAGTGTTGTTACAGGATATTATGAAATCTGCAGACTGGTGTTCTGATACAACATTTAAAACATTTTATTTCAAGCCAGTGTCAGAGATAGCCGCAACACTGCTAGGCAGCTTTGAACCTGCATAATGCTTACCTCTGGTCTTGACATAGAATGAAGATTACCCAGGCTTACAGACCAGGGGAGTCTTGATTCTATTAAAGACACAGAGGTGAGCATTATCCCACCCATGATACGCAGTGACTACATACTGTTATTTGTTAATGTGATATTGTAATTTAGCTAGCGTATCCCCACCCTAATGATAATTATGTTCTTGTTTTGTAGGTGATCAGCCAAAGAATTCGTGATTATGCAGTCTGGGCCTGAATTCTGGCAATTTCTTTTTTTTTTTGGAGTTAATGCTGTCGGGAGAGGCAGGTGTTAAGTGGAGCCGTTGCTCGCACTAAGGTTTTGATGTAGTTCAAGGTTTTAGGAGACATCAAGTTGTTAGCGGATGTTGGACAATCGTTCGTAGTGAAAGGAAAAAGGAAGGGACCCAGGCAGGATGTGGGTCATAGGAGGAGCCTGGCCAGGATTGGTGGTCTTGGAGTCGGGCAGGACTACAAAGAACAAGGGATTTATGGGGTTTTGTAGTCCCTTAAAGGTTTGATTGTGTTAAAAATAAAATAAGTTTAGAGTTTGGAGGACTGCTAAGGAGTAGCAATAAAGAAAGTAAAGCATAATGCTCGCCTCTGTGTTTTTAATAGAATCAAGACACCCCCGGTCTGTTAACCTGGGTAGTCTTCATTCATTAGGGATAACCCCTCTCAGATGTCTCTTGTGTTGTTCATCCACATAAAATTACTGATGCATCACACAAATCTGTATTTGCAAACCTAGCCTAAAGTTAACTTTCTGACTGAGCCTCTGTCACTCACGACCTCCCCCTTTTCTTCTTCCTTCTCAACTACTCTAACTCCACTCCACCTTATTAATCCTTCCCTAAATTTCCTAATCTCCCTCCCAGAAGCAACCTCCTGCCTCTCTGAAAGCTGCTTAAGAATTAAATGGAACTTCAACCACATGTGTTCCCTTATGGCCATGTGATCATATTCAGTCAAACCTCTTAAAAGGTTCAACTAAAGCTTGACTTGGTAGAACTGCCTGAAATGTGGGTGATTCAATGTTCTAGCAGCAATGTTTGTCCAGTCATACTAAAAATCTAATATCCTTCACATTATTTGATTATCTCTTAATCTCATCTTCTTTTCATTTTATTGACATGCTCTGATATTTTAAATCTATTTGCAGCTAGGTTATGTTGTATTTGAACACAATCATTTGCCAAAGTTGACTTTACTTGTCTAGAAGAGATGTTGGTTTTGTGTTCCATTATCCTAATTGTAATGCGTCTTGTGATCTCCTCTACATATAGGCCTCACATGTATTTGTATACACATAACACAAAATATTATGAACATGTTACAACATTTGGAAATTTAATTGTTTCGCCTGTGATAGAAGGTTTCATGTCCTTTAATCACAGCACTACACTGTGAACATGACTAACAGGGAAAGTTTCCTTAATTTTGAGCTGTAAGAGCTATCGTACAGATTTGGTATTATGTAACGAAAAAATGTGATGGGTGGAAGGTTACAAATTCATCTTAATCACTGGCACTGCACTGGGCAACATTCCAACCCATCTTTTTTTAGCCTGGACTACCCATATGCAAATCACTATTTGCATCGCTACAAAAAGGAGCAGTCCCGTCTGAACTGTTAGCCCACATCCCCTCTACACAGAAACTCAAACAACCCTAGGCATGTTTTGGACTTGTTCAGCCACATCAGTTAGATGAAGCTTGCTTTCCTATTGCACAAATGTCTTTCTTTATCTTTTGTTAGGACTGTCTTATCCAGAATATCTTTCACATTTGGTCCTTTTTCACATACAAGCATTGATGTTTCTGTACATTATTCCTTAATATATGTATCATGTTGTAATATTGACCAGTGCTTTTCCTCTATTTATTTTAAGTCACCACTATCAATGTATTCTATTCTATTTTTTTAATTAACCAATATGTCACTTCTCTTCAGGGTTGCTGCATTCTCAATTACTTTTTATAATTATTCAACTTTATTGTGTTTTTTGCAAACTATTCACCATATCCTTGACCCTCCTTTTACAGACTTGTTGTTTGCTGGCCATGCGTCTCAATTTCAAACATTGAGAATATGGTGAGGATTTAATGATTGCAAAAAAGTAAGGCATGATGTAATTTAGTCTGCTTTCAGAAACCTCAAAGATGATTTTATTCTATTTAATAATAATCATTTTGTCCAAATAACTAATTGGAGGATTGTTTATTGTCTTAGTTAACTTAATAGTGCTGTGTACCAAATCCAATTATTCAAGAATGCTTGTAATGCTCTTTTAGTGTCAAATCATCCCATACAGTGGCATTTCAGATGGTAATAGCATGTATAAACCAGTAATAAAACACAGATTCTGACTGTGTAAGTGTCCGATCCATTGTCAGTGAAATTGGTTCCATGACAGAACCTCTGCCACACTACATAGACACATATTTACAATCATTTGTTATGAATTTGGATCTTTCCTGAAAGATACCATATACTAGCTCAAGCTAAATATACATCCATAGATCACTGACTTGCCAAATATGCTATCTCATTTATTCATGCCAACAAATCGGCTTCTTATTTTGACCAACTCAATATGAAACAAGACATTTTTGATCTTACTGTGAAATAAAGTTTTGTTACCCTTAGTGGTATATGGTTTCAACAAACTAGATAGTAGCCATGGGGGCAACACATGCTTCTTCTCTAGTAAATTAACCTTTGAGGCAAGTTAAACAAACAATAGTTTTTCTTCACAAGCCACCACTGAATGAACACAAAATAATTAAGTGGCTATTTTACATAGATGATGGTCTCATGATTTGGTGAGGAACAATAGAAGATATTATTTTGTACAGTCAAGAGCTTAATCACAACGATTATAACATCACATGTACATCCACATTTAGTTATAAAAAATGTATACATTCGGAACAGTACATTCAAAACAAAAAGATATAGACTACAAACCTACAGAAGCCTACAGAAGCTAACTGTTTGTTTTGGTACTAGTTGCCACAAACAACATTTGATATGATATGACAATATGTGGCATTTATAACGGGCCTGTACACATGTGTTTCTAGGCATGACAATACAATTAAGGGGAAACAAAGGGAGGACAAAATAACATTCTAACTAGGCCTTGTGTCATTCAGATCATGCAAGTGCAGGGGAGAGGGAAGGGAAGAAGTGCCAGGTGGGAGGGAAAGTGAGAACTGCAGTTAACTTACAAATTCAGCCAGCGGGTGGCTCGTAAATGCAGAGAGAAGAGACTGTAGGGTTACAGATACAGACACTTAAGTGCTGCGGAGTCGGAGGCAGTGCAAGGGCAACTGGACATGCAGGAGACTGGGCCAGAGTTCAGAGAGTGACCAGGAGACCAGTGCACAGAGCAGTCAGGTGCATCAGCAGGGTAGAGGAAAAGAGAAAGCAGAAGCCAAATGGAAGGTCTTGAGTTGCAACAGGAACCAGAGGCGGTTCTGCTCAGGTCTGAGAGAGGCAGGGAGGTTGTTCCAGAGGGAGGCCCCAGCCGAGGAGATAGATCTGCCCCCATCTCTGTTCTTGGAGAAACATCTGACTCTCAGAGAGTGGTAGGTGGATGAACAGAGAGCTCGAGAAAGAAGATGTTTTGGAAGAGAAATTTGGAGGTAAAGCGTTCCCAGGCCCCAGAAAGCCATGTGGATGATGCAGAGGGTTTTGAACTTGGTCCTTGAAGCCACGGGGAGCCACTGAAGAGATTTCAGGGCTGGAGAGATATGATCCCTGCCAAGGCCAAGTCTTGCAGTCCTGTTCTGGATAAGTTGTAAAGGTTGAAGAGTAGAGGCAGGAAGATTTGGAAAGAGGCTGTTGCAGTAGTCCAGCCTAGAGAGAACCAGAGCTCTGGAGACAGTGAGCTTCTGGGGGAAAGTGAGAAATGGAAGAATACCTCTGAGCAGGTGCAGCTGATAGTTTGACTTCTTAGAGACGTCAGATATGTGAGGAGAGAAGGAGGGGTGGAGTTGAAGATGACACCAAGGTTCTTAGCCTCATAGGAAGGAGCAGGAAGAGGGCCCAGAGTTGGCAGCCAGGGAAGCGGAAAGGAGGGAGCGGGTGTCATCAATAATATCCTCAAGGAGAAGTTCCTACGTGTCAAACAGAACTGTTTTCAGAAAAAGCACTTTGACAACGAAATGTCTTCAATACAAACCAGATTTCTTGGCACAGGATACAATTCTACTCTTATTGATAAAGCACCATCACATATATCAAAATATAATCGAGAAGACCTACTTACACCCAATCCTGAAACACACGTTTTAGCCAACCAGTTCAATGTATTATCAAATCTTCAGTGCGTAGCCAAGTTTTGGATCACATTTTGCAAAGAAATTGGCAGATAATTTGAATGGATAACATGTGATACATAATTATTTGTCCTCAAAACCTCAGATTGTACATAGAAAGACACAGACACTAGTTAACAGGCTATATCCCAGTCACCTTTCTACACTGAAATCCAGGCTAATTACATGGGTGCCACATTTGAAGCCAGTATTACACAAATGTGGGAGTTGCAGTGTCTTTCCTTGTGCATTTAAAACAATCTTTGAATGTAAGTATTTTAAATTGATTTTTCATAAATTGCAACAGCTCATATGTTTTATATTTGATTGTGTGTATATGCAATATATGGTACACTGGAAGAACTAAATGAAAGCTCAGGACAAGATTTGCAAAACTACTCAGCACTATAAAGAATAGAGAAGACAAGCTTCCTTTAGCCTCATGTTGTAATCTACATCATCATAGGGATAATTAGATAATTTGAGATTTCTCAGAGAACATTGAGAAGGGGAAACAAAGAGAAGTACGTGTGACTATGTGAAGCGCAACTCATCTTCTAGATGCCTATTTTTACATTATGTTTTACCAAAGAAAATGAATTGTACATCTCTTAGGTTTGAGTATACAATTCTTAATTAGACCATCATTTACATGTTGTTGTTTACTCTCAGTTAAATTACTGTTACTTTTACCAATTGGACAGTATTTTCCAGTTATAAGTGGGCCTACTGACATTTCTACGTATAAATACAGCTATTGCTTTTATTATATCCATGGCTTTACAATATGTCACTATTGAATATATGTAGGGTTGTATATAGAAACAGGGTTATAACAGTTTATCATCATTTTAGTATGTACAATTTTAGCGAAATTATTGTATCAATTGCTCCCTGTTGATACTGCCAAATACTCTGAGGCAATCTTTACACCCTACTTTCATATCCAAGACAGCCTTTATTTACAGATAAATATAGTAATGGCACATCAATATTTATTCTGAACCACCAGTTTTAGATATAGGTGCCTTTGTATTTCAGTAACTCATTCGAAAACGGCATTCCTTTCTGTATTTCAAAAGTCAAATTACTATTTATATGATTGGCGTCTGGTGCTTCTTAGCCTATGTCATTTCTACGCAATTTAAACTTTGCTTGCAAACTTGTGTATTCTTTCTTCCGCATTAGAAAGGCGGCTAATATAGCGAACAACACTTAGCTGTCAGAGCACATGAGAGGGGTGCATATTTTTTTTCAATAAATATTGGGTCAGTTTATCTATGCCATTGTTCTTTATTTACAATTATGATAACAAAACATGGTGTCAACTAACACAATTATTCCATTCCCTCCATGCTTCTTATTTTGTACAATTGTATTCAATTTGTGCAAATCCCATTTTCAAGGTCAAATTCATTACCGATAATTTCTTTGTTAACCAGAATGGCGAAGTGTTCTTGCTCATGCTTAAAATAAATAATGTTTTTCATCAACAACAACAACAACAACAGTCAGCCTCAACTGAAAGGGGCCCCTAGGGGACCCTGACGTCTATGGAAACAAGGCGGGTCACCACACACGATAGAGACGCCAGACACAAGGTTGTATTCCCAAAGCTAGGGTTTTATTGCAAAGCAAAAGTCTCAGTTGGCCAACTCGGTCTCACGCCCCGCGACGTGTATCTCTAGACCTCGAGGGACGCAAGAGAGTGAATTACGTACATCAGTTACATATATACAAAATGCATATCAAACAATCAGCTATGACATGTTTAACACCCCTCTTTATTGGGTTTCGTTGAACTTGGTGTGATGATGGACATCTGCGACCACTATGACACCTTCAAACATCTATTCTAGTAACAATTTGCAATTTGTGAGTGCGTAGGCATCTTTCGGTTATTGAATAGAACACAGCGCTTCTGTTCTTGGAAGCGAACTACATACGGAGGGGGAGTTGCATTGCGGACCTTGCTATCTATCAGGTGCGTCCTGGGAGCCGACATGCTCTTAGCGGGCTCAGCAAAGGGGGCCGTTAGAAAAGCATAATTCAAGCCTTTAGCGGTATTATTCTAACATATTCTACCATATAGCGAGAATGGCTGGCGGCTGTGAAATGATAAAATGCCCTGCAGCTCTGCTTCAAGGCTACATTAAGGAGGGAGCCGGGCATTCTTCCTGGTGCAGCCTACGTTTGTGTTTCAGCGAACTCTTGTTATCCTCTCGGCCCTGAGGCCTTGTCCTTTTCACATACAGACAACAATGTTCCACAGTCGAGCAGTGTAAACGGAAAATATACTGCGAAGCAATAGGAACAGAAAGCAATGAGCAATGGTTAGAAAACAAAATGGCGATTCTTGTTACATCAAAATGGCCGTTCATTGGCAAACTCGAAAACCTATATTCTGTCGTATCGTGCATGAGACGGTTGGACCACGGCCACCAAAATGCGTTTGCGGTCTCAAATTAGAGGTATCCGTATTTCTAGACTGACACAACTAATCAGGACACATTATGTTATATCAATCTGCATTGACAAGTGACAGTTTGTGTTTATGGTGTGTTCTAATAGCCTGAAACTGTAGATCACAGTTTTTGATACACCAGATTCAATGTTGTATTTAAGTATTGATGTCTACTAACTAATTTTGGGGAGGAATTTCAGCCCAAAGCATAGTCGATTTCAAACATCCATTTGGTGAAGTGCAGAACTCTTCTTATCACTTAATATGGAATTTACAATACACCACAGCAGCTAGAGGTATTGGGAATCAGTCTCTGCAGCATAACTCCCTTTAAAACACTAAGGGGGCAATTCACAGAATTATTTCCATGGAAAATCAGGGATTTGTATGCCATTCTGCATGTGAAACCCCATTCGTCCATTCATGGAATTGACTGTAAGGCACATTATCATAACTTGCGGGAGTTCGCGTAGGATCGGCACGTCTCTGCCACCGGACGAGTGCCTTGCGTGAAACACCACACAGAGCATTACTAAGAATAATATTCACTTTCCAATATTTACAAGAAGAAACTCATCAAACTAAGAAATTCATTAGAGCCTATGGCCTTACTGCTGATCTGTCAATTTTTTGTTGTTGATTAGATTAGAAAATAGTTAAATCTCAAAATAATGTTTAAAAGAACAATACAAATGATACTCACTACAGATATTTTTTGTTCCTCCAATTCTTCTTCATTGAACTAATATATTGATTTATTGGTTCATTAGAACATATATATATATAGCTCATAAATAATGTAACCATATTACTGAAGGAGGAGACAGACCCAAGATATGGTATTTGAGCATCGAGTCCATTGAATATCTTGGCTACCTGTGGCCAGATTACAGAAACTTTGCACTGGTGCAAGTGATGAACTCCGATGGAGGCATGATCGCAAGTTCTTCTTAGTGGACGAGAGGTTACATACTGAACCAGGCGGGTGCTCGAAGACGGAGAGGCCAGATCATGAATAGAAATTAAAGGCCTGGCAGGCATTTTTAATTAAATTCTGTCATGGACTTTAGGACAATTTAGGTATCATTTAGGGATCATCAGGCTAGGGAAACATGAACTCTCCTGCAAAGACGGGAGGTGAGCATTACATCCACATTTTGAACCATTTGTAGTCTATTAAGGCAGAAAGTGGGGAGGCCTGCATAAAGCGCACTGGCATTGTCTAAGTAGGAGTTCAAAATGGAGAGCAAAGGCATCACTCTACTTATTTGCCTGATTCGAAAAAACGACTACTTACAAATGCATTGACCTGGGTCTTAAGTGACATAGTGCTATCAAATATAACTTCAAGAATTTTGAACTTAGGGCTCAATGTGCTAGTATCAAAAATGATAACCTCGATTTTAAAGATATTTATTTGTAGATGATGGTGCTTGGTCCAAGAGAGAATAGTGCTGAGACCCTCCTGTGGATTATTAGCATTACAACTCTGGATGTCCAATAAAGCAATAATCAAATCACTAGCTGTTCCCGGTTTAACATACGCCATTCTAGCATGAATAAAGATGGTAAAGAAAGATTCAATATTGGTTGGTAATCCATAGGGTCACTTCTGTATCCCTTCTTAAATATCTGAAATACCACTGCTCGCTTCCAGGAAGGGGGTGTAGGTCCCTGTGACTTATTAATAGTCATTAAAAAGGCTAAATGTATAAGATGGAATGAGAGGTATACGCGGCATAAGAACAGTATCTAAGTTCCATCAAGCCTCCATGATGTGTTTTTGTAGACATGTAATTGTCAATCTTGTTCCATTGCAGAGTCCCCGTGATGGCATAAAATTGTGTAGTAGCATATTTACAGCTGTACTTTCGGTTTTAGCTTTTGAGGAGGTATTCGCCCTACAGCCTTTTGCTCTTCAGAGACTGAAATGTTGAGACGGAAATTAACTGTTTATTGACAGTGAAACTGCAGTGCCCTATGCGAAGTGGAGTGGGGGTGGAAAGAAGTAACTTCCAAATGTTTGCAATAGCGGAAGGTGAAGGTGACCACGTAGAACCGTGCTCATTCTCTTTGTTGAAATGGTAGCTGTTGTTGAAGTGGGTGCACATTGCCATTTGGACAGCAAAGGTCAACCTAACACTGATAAATTGCATCCGTATGTTGAAATGATAGCTGTTGTTGAAGTGGGTGCACTACGCCATTTGGACAGCAGAGCGGAAGCTAACACTGATAAATTACATCAGCTGAGTACGTAAACATAATACATAAGCATTTTACATACATAGGGCCTCATTACGAGTAGTGCGGAATGGGCTTAACGGCGCCGGCAATGGTGCCGGCGCCGTTAAACCCACTCCGCATTATTACGAGGTCCCCTCACGGGACCCGCTCTGGACGTCTGGTTTTTCCAGACGTCCATAGTGGGTTCCTTGAGGGAACCAGGGAGCTAACAACGGGCCCGTAATTGACGGGCCTGTTTTTAGCTTCCTCCCCATTCCCATTGAGCCCTATGTGGGCTCAATGGGAATGGGGAAGGACCGGGCCCGGGTTCCCTGAAGGAGGAATTACTGGGTCCTCCAACTCGGAATGGCCCGGTAATTCCCCATTCAGGGAACCCGGACACGATTTTGGAGGCGAGGCAGCCATGGTGCTAAAGCGCCATGACTGCCTCCAAAGTCGTAATGAGGCCCATAGATTTTGTATATCACTCATAGACACTGGGCCTCATTGTGAGTTTGGTGGCACGGGAAAAATAGGTGGTAATCTGTTACCACCGCATTACCCTACAAATACAATCAAGACCGTGTGCTGGGATTCACTATTGCAGGAGATCATGCCAATAAGGAGACATTTATGTAGAGAGAAAAAATATTCAATTTGCTCTCTTAGATTGCTCATTTATTGATATTCAAAAAACACAACACCAATTACAGTTAAAACTACAATTCATTGTGCAGGATAAAACTGGTGGTAAATACCTTCTTACACAGATATTTGATGCATAAACATACTCAACATTTGAATCCAACATTAATACACAGACAAAATACAGAACTAATACATTATTCAAAACACAAGTATTCGTTCATACAAAACAGCAAATCTAATATCTCGCTAAAACAAAGTGCATACATGATGATCTATAGTTTCTATAGCCTTCAAATTAAGACTAGTCGCTACCCAACATGTTTCGTTCCTATCAAAATATTGATAAAAGTATAGGAACTTCTTCAGGGGAGTTATCGCTTGAATTTTGGGTCGTCATGATAAACACAACCTCAAAAGGAAAGTCACTGGCTCCTTACTAGGTATCCTGCATCATGAAATACATAAGAGCAACTGTTTATTAGTTGTTCTTTGCCATTAACTTAACATATTGTATGAGGAACATACTAGGCAATACATCAATAAATGCCAAAAACAGTTCACTCACATTCCTAATGCATATTCTTTACATAGGTAATCTTAAGGTGTTTATTTACTCTCATAACTCTCTTCCTAAAAAACACAAGTGCATGGACCAGTCGTCAGAGACTTCAGGCATCAAGTGCCTTTCATTTCTATTACATACTTAAAGCATAGTGATTAAGTTGGAATAATCACTACTCACATGGTTGTAATAATTCTGAATGTGGATAAAGTATGAGTGCTAATGTTCTCAAAAGTAGACATCGGTTTCATACTGAAAATAGACACCTGACCACAACCAATATTGCACTGACTAATGGGCAATGATGGATGTTGCCCTCAATGTCAGGTATTTGCGTTTCTAATTACCGCTCATTTATAGAGGACATAAGAAAGATGGTAAACCTTCTTTGATAACTTGTTCAACTTAATGATGTGCATGTTAAACAAATCTAGAAATCCAGAAAATGCTTACTTCTGTGTCAAAGTCAGATTCGCTTGCTCAGACTTCTTAAAGCACTGCATTATCACCACATTACTACAACGCTGAATTACAGGTTTCACAGTGAGGTGGAGGAAAACCATTTAGAATGCTGCCTTACCACTAAAATGTGACAATTTCGGCAGTATTATTGCTGGTGTAATATCAACAGCGGCAATACTGCCAAAATCCCCATGGGGTCCTATGGACTTCTTCAATGGGGACTAACACTGCCACACCGCCACTTGTAATCCAGCGATATTACTGCTGGTGTTAATAATTCCAGACCAAGTGGTGGTAACAGTAATAGCGATTATTATTACTGAGATACCACCAAACTCTTCATGAGGCCCACTGTTTTGTTTATAAAGTCTGTCTACGTTTGATGTATAATGTTGTGTTTGGATCAATTGTTGTCCATAATAATGCACATAAATAACCAATCATTGAAAAACATGGTCTCATCCTGAAAAAAAGGTCTCCCTACTGGTCTCAATAAATGTTTGTGTAGTCTTGGCAAAGTGAACAAAAAAGATAAATTGCTCTCTCAGGCTAGGATGCCAATCTCACAGCCCAATTTGCATAGTCCCACAGTCAATCGAAATTTATTTAAATGAATAATGTAGCTTCAACTCAGTTGGTCTCCAGCTTTCTACCATGGAGATCAATACACAGCTACGTTTAGCAAATCCAAAATCAAATAGTCAACCAAACAAATTGCCCTGGCTACATGAATCTTACTGTTAAAAATCCACAAAGTCATTCACTCTCAATGCATATGCATATATATATTTAGGTCGCTTCATTTTTAGAAGTACATGAATTAATATAATTTTTGACAATAAGGAATTGTAGGTTGCATGATTTGTCAATGCACCCCAGCTGCAGTACTGCCATCTGTAATCCATTATGCAGTGTCTGCTCATCACAGCTGTTTAAGTGTGGCAGTTGATTGGTCATGTATATTGCATTCTAAATTATAATAGGCATTTCACATTTTGACTCTATGCTGGTTTTTCTAGGCAACATAGCTTAACTCAATGATAACATTTCAAGATTAAGCAAATGCTTTTAAAACATTTGATTTTCTCCAGCATCAAAACAAGTATGGTATGAGTCAAAGTTTCTTAAATAAATCATATTTAAAGAACATTTACAATCATCCAACTCCCTGGTGCAGGTGTGAGGTAGTGAATGTATTGGCTCGGTATAGGCCACTTCACTTTAGACAGTGGCCAGCTTACATGTATCTCCTATAGGTTTGGATTCGAAAAAATACTCTCAGAGATTTGATGATTCTATTCTGAAAACACATACTGTTTTCTCAAAATATGTGGGTGCAGATTTGTGTAAACATGGATATGCGACTTTCACTAAACAGGAGTGTCTTACTTGCAGTATTTCTCTATGTGTCTATGTGACTTTAAATGCAGCATAGCATGCAACTTTACATTTTCCTGTGTATACTATTTTCTAGCGACTTGCATATGGAGCATTTGAATCTATGAATGCTTGCTCAACTTGAATGCATCTGTGTGTGGTTTTCAGCCTGCATGTATTTTTGAGCAGAAAATATATTACTTCACTGTAACATGTACCTGCCCTTCCACATAACACATGGGTTGCTCGGTGCATTGACAGATAGGGGAATGCAGGGGTTTGCACACAGCACAAGTCTTAATAAATAGAATTAATTCCATTGGCATGCATTTTGTTGAGCAAAAACGTAATTTATAACTATGGCTTCCTGAGCTTCATGAATACATAGCATCACCATAGGAAATGGAATTTTGCAATGATAGCATGACCCGCAATTACTTTAAACCAGTTTAAGCCAATAATTATATTTTAAATAGTAGTTCATTTTACAAAGACAATTCCTCATTAAGGTAGCAACAAAATGCATTCAATTTTAAATTTTGTTTCCCAATGCCAAGTAGATTGGGCTTTCAAGGGGGAGTAATTGCATTGGTGTCCCCTTTAACTGTGATGACACTAGACATGTCAAATGTCAGCACCTCTCTTCCATTGGCTATTTGAAAACAATCTCCAATCATATATTGGTCATCATTGCAATCACCAATCATATATTGGTTATCATCTCAATGGACTGCTCTCCAATCTGCCTGGGGTTAGTCCTGCAAGCTCTGCTCTCTCATCTCAAGTTAATTCCACATATCCATCTCACAAATATTCCTAATGCTCCCTCCTATCCTTAGTGCATGCAATTATATTTCTCTGACTCCACCTCTTCCATGTGACAGAGGTTTCGCTTTCCATGTCCCATGATCAGTAGGGTGGGAGGGAAACCCAATACCATTGAAGAAAAGCCAATTTCATTTTTGGACTCTAAATCCTAATGGAACATTTATATTTTCAAATGTTGTACATCAATATGCACATTTAGACACTAGTAATCCCTCTACGATAACATTTGGTGATGTTACACATTTTTGAAATGTTTCACCCATGCTAAATGTGGTACGCTATGTGTTTACTTATTCTGATAGATATTACTATCAAGAAACTATCAACATTTCATGTCACTGAGAGCTTCTGTGCAACACAGTGATCAATTTATTGATTAAACGTTTGATGTAAGATTTCCTTCATGTTAATATGAATAAGGTTTTCTAGTGTGGAGTTGCTGACATTTTCCTGAACATGTCAGTGGCGGTGCATCTCCTCTATATTCCTTTTTTTTAAAAATATTTTTATTAGTTTCATTGCAAACAATAACAAAGAGTAAAACAGGTATCAGTGTAAATGATTGAGCATATCAGAGGAAAGAAAGCGATTAAATCCCCAACTGTCCCCCGCCCCACCCTCCCTTCCCTCCCCACCAAGACCACAGTAAGCACTAAGTCCATCAAGAGTCCAAGCTCGGGCCAGGGTCGCTTTCCCCAGCTGTCTCGCTCTCTTGTGATTCAGGGTACAGCAAGGGTACAGTTAAGGCCACCCATCGGTGTAGCTCTTCGCTGGAGTCAAGCCTCTGCACTTGGATCACAGTCTCCCATGCCGCGGTTTCCGCAGCGATCCACTTTGTAAGGTCCCCCCACCATAGGGGTATAGGTGGGCCTTTGGGGCCCTTCCACCCCATGGCAATGCGCCTTTTGGCAGTTATGTAAATAAGGTCTCTTAGCCTGTTGAGGGGTTTGTTCTCCCTGCTGCGCCTAAATCTGCCCAAGATGCATGTTGAGGGCTCGTCCACTGCGATGTCAATGTCTGCACCAGCCACTCTATCCCTCACTTGAGTCCAGAATTCCCTGATCACTGGCATCCCCAGAACATGTGGGTCATGCCTGCCTTGGGTTCGCTGCATTTGGGGCATGATTGAGTGGTCGCACCAGTGAATCTGGATATGGCTTCCGGGGTGAGATACGCTCTGTTCGTGACGTATAGTTGAATGAGCTGTAATCGGGCGTTCCGGGAGATTTTTGTATGGTAGTGGGTTATATCGCCCCATGCTTTGTCTTCGAAAACCAGATTCAGTTCGGCCTCCCATTTGTTTTGGCATCTGAGGTCCTCTTTGGTGGAACCCCATAGTAAGGCCTCGTAGATACGTGAGGTTTCATGGCCTCCCTCGGCGGCATTAAGAATCGTTTCAATGCATTAATTTCCGTCAATCAGGTCGCCAGCGACGGGCCGTCTGCTAGTTAGGGCCTGTATGACCGCTCTGTGCAGTAGGAATTGCCCGGCCGGGAGGCCAGTGGCGTCGCTAAGGTCAGGAAAGGGTAAAAACGTTTGCTCCTGGATCAAGTCCCCAAGCGTGGCCACCCCCAGGGGCTCCCACTGAGTACGGGTCTCAAGTTGCCCCCAGGAATGGGCGGACATGAGTGCAGCAATGGGGATCTGTGGGGAGTATGGGTCTTCAGACCCGACCAGTTTGCAGGCCCTTTTCCAGAGTCGGTGTCCCAGCCTGACGAGGTAAGGGCAGTGTACGAGAGCCCCCTTCTTGGTCCACAGCAAATCCCTGAGCAATAGCTGGGGGAGGGCCGGTTGGAGGAGGCGGGTGTCTGTTGTGCTCTCGTCGGCCATCCACCGCACAATGTGTCTTAGCTGGCTGGCTAGGAAGTAAAGTTCGAAATTGGGGATCTTCAGCCCACCCCTCTCGTATGGCATCTGGAGGGTCTCCAACGCTACCCTATGCCTGCCTCCCTGCCAGAGGAAGCCCCTACTGAGTTTGTTGAGGTCTTTAAAGAACGCCGGGGGGATGTAGAAGGGAATGTTAGTGAAGTAGTGCAACAGGCGGGGCAAGGCGACCATCTTAAGGAGGCCCGCCCTCCCGGCCACCGAGAGCGGGAGCCACCCCCAAAACTCCATGGACCTCGAGAGGGAGTCTTTGGCCCTTACGGTGTTGAGTATGTGTTCCGTGCCGGGGGTTCGATGTATGGTTATCTCCAGGTATTTAAATGATGTTGGCTGCCATTCAAGATCTAGGGGAGGGAGGGACCCGTAATGATCACTGTGTAGTGCGGCTAGGGGGTAGAGGCAAGATTTATTTTTGTTAATCTGGATCCCGGTATGCTTATGAAAGCTATCCAGGGTTTCAAGAATGTAAGGTAGGAGGTGTTTGGGGGCCTGCAAATATAAGAGGGTGTCGTCCGCGTACATGGAGACGAGGTGAGTTGTCCCATCTATGGTGATGCCCCCGTCTCCATATTCCTGTCTCAGGTAGGCTGCTACAGGCTCGGCTGCAATGATGTACAGCATGGGGGACAGGGGGCATCCCTGGCGGGTGCCTCTGTGCAGGGACCATTTCGCAGAAAAAGTTCTATTAGTTCGGACTCTTGCCGTGGGGTTGGCATAAACCAGCTGGGTCCATTTTAGAAATACGGGACCAATTCCCATTTTTGCCATGGTAGCATATAGCCATTCCCACCTCACGGAATCAAAAGCTTTGGTGGCGTCTAGTGATGCCACCGCAAGTTTCTGTGGTCTTCCCTCAGTACTATAAATAACGTGATGCAGCCTACGCAGGTTCTCAGTAATGGATCGTCCAGGGATGTATCCGGTCTGGTTTTGATGGATCAACAGTGGGATCACCCTGCGCAGTCTGGAGGCGAGTAATGCAGTAAGGATCTTGCAGTCTACATTTAGCATGGAGAGGGGCCTGTATGAGGCACAATCTGCTCCGTCCTTCCCAGGTTTGAGTAAGGGTATTATCACGGCCTCGCTCAGGGAATCCGGGAGGGCGCCACGCTCGAAGGCCTCATTGTAGACCTGGGCCAGTATAGGGGCAAGTGTTTCCTCGTAGGTTTTATAGAACTCCCCCGGGAGGCCATCCGAGCCCGGGGTCTTCCCAGCCGGTAGCGTTCTGATCACCACCTTGACCTCATCGGGAGTGATGGGCTCATTGAGGGTCTCTGCCATATGCGGGTCTAGTTTAGGCAAATCAATGACGTCAAGGGCGTCTTCAATCCCCGTGTCCGAGGGGGGGGTCTCAGAGTATAAATTATGGTAGAAGCTGGAGAAGACCGAGTTGATTTCCAGTTGGGTATGCACAGTAGTGCCATCTGGTGCAAGTATGTGGCATATGGGCGGCCTGGGGGTTTCCCTTTTGTAGAGCCAGGCTAAGAGTTTCCCGGGCTTGTCACCCAGGGCATGGACTCTCTCCGTTTGTTTGGCGTAGCTTAATTTGCCAAGGGCTTCCCAGTGCTTTAGGCAGGTTTGTCTAAGATCAGAAATTTTAAGTAAATGATCGGGAGATGAGTCAGCCCTGCCCACGAGGGTGCGCAGGTCTCCCTCGGCCTGTTCCAGCAGGGTTGTGATGGATCTCTGAGCGCCCCCGGCTGCTGCGATCACTCACCCCGCATGACCACCTTATATGCCTCCCAGGCGGTGCCTATGTGTTTAACGCTGTGCAGGTTGTTCTCCCAATATTCTTCGGTCTCGTCTCTAATGTGCTCTCTGAATGATGTATCAAGTAGAGCTTCGGCTCTCAATCTCCACGTGGGTATAGGGGGTCTAGGCGGGAGCACCTCCCAGGTAACCAGCAGGGGAGAATAATCGGACAGCACCCTCGGCAAGTAGTGCGCATCAACAAACATGGACTGATGTGTCTGGCTGAGAAAAATGTAATCTAACCTGGTATGCACGGCATGTGGGGGGGAATAGAAGGAGTACTCACGTTGCCCCAGGTGCTGGTCCCTCCAAATATCACTTAGTTTTAGCTGGTGGACTAATCTGGAAAGTATTTTGGCCGGAGGGGAGGGGCGGTCGTGTTTGTCGTCGGATCTATCCAGCAAAGGGTCGAGGGTGCAGTTATGGTCGCCCCCCCATATCATGATTCTGTCCATATACGGGGTGAGTCGTGTGTAGAGGGAGTGGAAGAAGGTAGTTGCGTCGTGGTTGGGTGCGTAAGTGCTGACCAGGCACAGTTCTTTACCCTCAATGGAACCACAAACCACAACCATTCTCCCCTCGTTGTCTGATTTGGTGCTGGTCAGCCTGAAGGGGACCGTGGGGGCAATCCAGATCAGGACCCCTCTGGCATAGGATGAGTATGTGGAACCCACTAGGGTGCCGCGCCAAGTTTTGGCCAAGGCATCTAGTTTTTTGGCTGACAGGTGAGTCTCTTGGAGCATGGCGATTCCGACCTTGCATCTATTCAAGTAGGACTGGACGCGTCGTTGTTTGACAAAGCTGTTTAGGCCTCTAACGTTCCATGTGACGATCTTAACTGTGTCAGCCATAGTTGTTACGTAGTCGGACGAGTGGGGCCGGCAGGACTCTGAGTCTTATTGGTGCTGAAATACTTGACGAGTGCTTCCGCGGTCTTTGTGATTTTCGTTTGCGGTTCCCAACTGTGGTAATAACTCCCCGTTTCCCAACTTCTCCCCTTAACTGTAAACACCCAAACATAGAACTAGCCCAGAGAGGTCACCCTCGTTATGACAAACCCGTTTCCGCACCATAGGACCGTGCTTGGGTCACTAGGTGCCCTACGGGTGGATATATACACCCAAGAAAAAACAAGATTGGAAATTTCCAGGGGGAGGAGTGGGCATGACTCGAGTGTCTCCGTATCAGGATCCGTTCAGTTGAATAGGGGGCTCATTCCGCCCGCCAGTGGTGGGAGAAGGCTGCTTGAATGCTGTTGGGATGACGGGAGGAACGTTATCTAGGTTTCCGTTTTTTTTCTTCGATGTCAGGAATTTGCTGTCCATCCATCCAGTCTCTGGCCTGTGCCGGAGTTTCAAAAAGGTGTGCCCTGTTGTTGTGCAGCACTTTGAGTCTCGAAGGGTACAGGAGCATGTAGCGTAACCCAGCTGCTTTCAATCTGGCCTTAGTGTGTATAAACTGGGCTCTGTTCATTTGAACCTGGAAGGTGTAGTCAAGATAGATTGCAATTGTGGCAGAGTCTCGTTTGATTTGACCACCTGCTCGAGAAAAGGCTAGGATCACTTCTCGATCTCTGTAATTAAGGACTTTCGTGATCACCGGCCTGGGTGGAGCTCCCGGTGGAGGTCTTTTAGCAAGGGATCTGTGGGCCCTTTCAATGGAGAAGCCTTGGGAGAGTTTGCCAGCTCCCACCTCTTGCAGCAAGAGGTTCTCAATATAGTTAGTGGGGTCGGAGCCCTCGATGCCCTCGGGTAGCCCAAGGAGACGAATGTTGTTGCGACGGGCTCTCCCCTCTGCTTCTTCCGCCCTGTCTTCCAAGTTCTTTACTCTTTGCTGGAGCTCGTCTACGTCTCGGAGGAGTTGCGTTTTGGATTCTGTATTTTCCTTGACCTGTATTTCGAGCGCGTCAGTCCTGCCGGCCAGGGAGCGGACATCTTGGCGCAGAAGGCCCAGGTCGACTGCAACTGCATCGATTTTGTGCTCCATCGTTGTTTGTAGAAGTTTGATGGCCTTGAGGAGCTAGGTGTTGCTGGGTTCGGGTACCGTCGGTGCTGTGTGGTTCGAGTGAAGACTTGTGGGCACACAAATTGTGCTCTCAGCGTTAGGGGATTCGCTGGCGGCGTATGTGTCCAAAGTGGTCTGCCGTTGCTTGGGCCTGCTACTTTTACTGGCCATCCTGTGAGGGCACAGTGCTCTCGCGCCAGGGGCGTAAGTGGTAGGCCGCCGTTAAGAGGCGCAGCGGGATTATCCGAGCTGTCGCCACGGGGCCCAAGGCATCCGAAGAGGCAGGCGTCAGGTCTTGTGGAAGTGGAGCGTCGGGCCGGAGTTAGCTTCAGCGACACTCCCAGGCGCAGGGGGAGGGGACAAGCCCCCGGTGATATGCAGTCACTAGTCCTCAGTCGCTGGCTACCCCCCACCCCGCTCACCTTCGCGGCTCCGGCCGCAGGTCTTGTCAGTGCTCCGCTGGGCTCCGTGGCCCCAGGCAGGATGCCGCAGGATGGAGGCTCGGGGGGCGGGTCGCTCTGACTAGGAGCGCAGTTGATCTCTCTCCCGACCCCGGTGTGGGCTGGCCTGTTGTTGCGGCTCCCTGGCAGGCCCCGATGGATGATGTCCTCCGCGGTGCAGGCGCGCTCGGGTCCCTTGGAACTCAGGACGCGGGAGCCGCCATTTTGATTCGCGGCTCCGGCTCTTCTAGCTCGACGTACGTCGGTGTTGGTTGTCTCAAACCGCCTGAAAGACGGGTCAAGCGACAGCAGGTGAGATCCGGCGACGAATGGTACAAGTTGCAGCTTTTAAAAGTTAGCAGAAAAGCATGAAAATCATCTTATGACGGCACATCGATGTGGAGCTCACAGGAGACGCGTCCGCTCTACATGGCAGTTAGCCACGCCCCCTCCACCTCTATATTCCTTTTGCATGATACATTATATGTGTGAGAGCATATGTCTTTTGTTATCAAACCAGTAACCTTCCCCTTGTCCAGGGCCAATGCAGTTTTTATGAGATACCTGGACTTAGGCAAATGACGACAAGGCCTTTGACATTCATTTTTATCAGCTCGACCATCTGCTAATGCTTCGGCTGACCTCCAGAACCAGTGTGGACAGAACCAATGCCCATTTGTGTGTGTACTCCATGTTTTGTTATTGTGCATTCCTAAACAAAAGTTTAATCAAAGGACAAATGCCTTGGTCAGAATGCACAGTACATTCATTCACAATTTAATTTCACCATTAACAAGAGAGTGATATATTTTAAAATTATCAATACATTTTCTTGTTACTTGATATTTGAATTATAAGGATTTGTTGAGAACATTTTCTTTTCAAACTGCAAAGTTGTGAGAATTACTGTTGTGGAGATTCAGGATGGGTGCTTATGTTGATAACATATCACAGGTTGCATGGGCATTTTCTTAGTATTTTCACATAAATAATGTTAATGTTTAAAAATACACTATATTGAATTCCAAATAAATACTACAGGTCTATGCATTTTCTTCAGCTCTGGTAGTCCATTCTTTATATATTATTGAAAAATACACAACATCTTGGAAATATTAGTATGAGCACATGCACACCTAGTTTGATCTGGATCATACATTTGTCATAACAGTGAGCAAGAGGCCTAGGTTTCCAATTGGTACCTTTCATGCTCTTTCAGGAAAGCCTTTTTCAATACCCGTTTTTAGGCCACGATTCTTTGCTCCAAATTCTCCACATCTCCCCAACAAATTTATCATGAGATTGTCACAATAGCTGTGACACTTTCACATGTATATCCCATTTCCATATTACCTCAGTTAGGCACATATCATCTGGCTGGTTTAGAAAATTGTTATAATAGGAGTTAGGGAGTAGAACGACATTGAATAGCGTTTTGCCAATAGAACGATGGGCACCAATCTTTTGTTTTGGAAAGTATAAAGAAACATCTCTGGCCATAGTAATGAGGCAGATGAATAATAGCCAGGAGATGCTGTCGAAGGAACCATCAACTGGTGGAAATGCCTTTAAGCAGACAAAAAATTATGGAAATGTCTGGATCTAGTCAACCAGAATTAAATTTAAAAAATTCTCTCAACCAAAAGAGAAAATGCCCACAAAGACTGGGCAAGGGATAGACCCACAGAGGCAGCAATGCCATTGCCTAAAGAGGGGTCAATATACTCTAAGGGAAAAGAGACTGACCCGATTGTAAACAGCAGGATTTGGGCTGTTTTACTGGAAATATTGACACAAGTATTTAGCAAATTGAATGGGAGTGATCCTTTGCTCTAGCCAGCACAACAGTGGGAGTAATTAGTTGGATTACTCGAGGACACAGTAGCTTCATGTGTGATGAGACCCATAAGGAAATGCTATTTGAATATGATATTATCTTGTTATAGGAGACTTGGCTGCTGACAGAAATTGTGATGAATGGTTTTGTGTCATGGTGTCAAGTCGCTCTGGCTAACATTAAAGTGAGAACCTCGAGGGGGTCTTCTTGTGGCCTCTAGAAACTCAAAATTCAGAAAGGCTGAGTTAATATCAAGCTGCTTCTATGGACTATTCTAATTGGGGGGGAACTTGAATGCTCGCTGCTTAGTACCAGAGATTATTAGTTTGAAGAAGGGACCTGCGGTGGATAGGGGTCGGAAATGGGAGGAGTTTTGTAAAGATTGGGACTTGTTAATTTGCAATGGCAACATACAGGGAGATTGTCTCCCCAAATATACTTGGGAAGGAAACAACTCAAGCTTCATAATAGATAACATGATGATCTCTCGCAAACTATTCCGAGATTGTAAGGAATTCGTTGTGAGAGAAGTATCTAATAGTGATCACAACAAGTTACGCTTGAGACAGCGTGCATTCAGGAAGGAACGTCAGGACATACCCCAATACAGTGGCTTTTAAGCAGGGGTATAATCGGCTCCCAAGATAGAGTAGGAACGGAAGGACCCTGAATGAAAAACTAGAAAAGACATTGCAAACAATCCTTGGGGAAAAACTAAGATCGGAATGTGTTGCTAATAATTTTGTAAGCTTTCTGCGAAAACTAGAATAACCCCAACACGCGATATATAGGAAGGTAAGAACTCACAAGAATCAGTTTGATGAGAATACACTGATCCACAAATGCGAGCTTAGGGGCAAAATAAGACTCCTTAAAAAGCTGATCAAAGATCAGGAAGAATTTGCAAAGGAGAAAAGGACATTAATGGCTGCTTTCCAGTGATGGAATAGATCAAACAGAGCGGCTCGATATCAATGCCAGACTGAAGAAAGGCTAGAGGCCCTTATTTGCAAAAATAGCCTCAACTATTGGTCCCTTATGAATGGGGGTAAGATCACTCAATGTTCAAGTCAGAGCAATAGTGTGTCTGAGGAGGCATGGTGTAGCCACTTTGGAGAACCATTTAATCATCAACATTTGGAAACAGGGATCCAATTGTCTCATGCTCCGTGGCAGAGATGTGGCACCAGAGATGAGATCAGAGACCTGATACCAGAGCATCCATCTCTAGAGCAGCTGATCCGAATGGTCTCTCCAATTACATACTGAAGAAAAATGCAGATGACTGGCCAGTTGAATTATATGAGTTGTTTGCAAATTGTTTTGATACAGAACAATGTCCCCTGAATTGGAAGTCAGGAGTTGTAGAACACATATACAAGAGAGGGAATAGGACGGAACCAGAAAGCTACTGTCAGATCGCAGTACTACACAGATAGTAAATATTTGCAGGGATAATCCTGAGAGAGCTGGTGAAATGGGCAGATGGGAATATGATACTAGATAAAGCCTGGATTGGCTTTAGGAAAGGACTGTCCACTAGTCATAATGGTCCCATTGTTAATTGCATTAGAGACAAAACATGGTATGTGGGATCTGCACCTCTATATGTGGCACTCATTGATTTCTCTAAAGCCTTTGAAAGGGTAAACAGAGCATGATTGTGGGGAAAACTAAACAGCTGTGGTATCCCGTCAGGACGGTTGGCAATATTAGTTTACCTGCATGACGATAAAAACATTGTAATATGGTTGATGGGGAAGGTAACCTCTCATAAACAATATACACCAGCTGAGGAGTGAGACAAGGCTGCATCTTTGCTTCCTTTTTGTTCAAAATGTATCTGGAAGACATTAAAAATCACATGAACAATGCTGCCTTTGCGAGCCCTAGAATTGGAACCTGTAAACTGTGCTGGCTGGTTTATGCTGATGACATCCTACTTATGGATAATACACCTAGGGGAACTCAACGCCTACTTGATGCTATAAGTAGGTATGCTTTATCCAATTAATTAACCATCAATCCAACTAAAAACATTATACTTAGGATGAGTAAAGGAGGTAAAATAGAACACCAGCTGGAATAGAATTTGGAAACCACCTGCGTTAAGTCAGTACAAGAAACCAAATATCTAGGGTTTAGACTGATAGCTCACCAGAATGGGATACTCCTAAAATGATCATTAGGAGAGTAGATTGATCAGTTAACATCACAACTGATAAATATAAAGTCTTGGCTCTGTAAATTCTCTTTGATATCCAGGATAAAATTTTATAAGGGCAAAATAATACCAACTATTATGTATGGATTTGATATTAAATACCAGGTGTGGGGTCTGGACTGGGATTACTGGGAAGAACAGATGTGGAAAAGGGCCCTAAAACTACTAATGCTGCTACCATTAGTTACTTTACGGCATGAACTAGGTTGGAAACTACCCCAGTTGCATAGCTTGATAAGGTGGCCACGGGAGAATACTCTGTATATGGACTTAGCACCGAAAGAAAGGCAAGGGTCCAGTATTTTATTGAAAAAATTGAAAGTGAATGCCGAATCCATCCTAATCCAAATTGAAAAAACCTTCATTGACTTGAATTTCGATCAAAAGGAATGTAAACTTGCCCTTGCAGAAATGTATTGGATAGGCACCATCGATTCAATATAGCTTGTTGAAATTACTCAACAACCCCTCAATACTTGATAAAAATCTGGGCACCATGGCTCGTTAGCTTGTGCAATTTCTGGACCACAAGTGCCGTGAGCCCCTATTGAGATTTTGTTTAAATGTGCTGCCAACTGGGGAAATACTAGCAAGCAGACACACAATTGGAGTGATGCAAAATGTGTGTCCTGTTTGTAATCTAAATGTGGGTCAATCCTTATAACATGTGTTGATAGATTGTGAAGGTACTAGAGAATTTGGGATTAAAAGGTTCTCTAGATTTGTGGACACCCTGTGATGGTTAGACACTAGAGACTTTTGGCAATGTCTATCCTTGGGGCACAAAACATTTTTATCTGTTGAATTGTTTAAAGTGTTAAAGATTTTAACATTATATGAAGCTCTGCCTTGAAGATTGGTAGGAAGAAATTGTGAATTTCTATGAAAGCTGAAAATGTATTGTTTCTGATGCACTTTTTTTCCATTAAGTTTTTATTGAACATTTTGCGATAACAGAAAACCAGATACTTTTACAAAGCACATTCTCAACTACAAGAAGATCCGGATAAACAATATTTCCAGGGGACCTTTGGCCATGGAGAAACCCATTATATCTTTGATCCAACTCAGAAGCTCCGACCAGTAGATTTGAACAGATGGGCACTCCCACCACATGTGAAACCATATACCCAGCTGTCCACAATCCCTAGGGCACAGGGGGGAGAGTCCACGAAACATCATAGACAGCCTGACCAGGGGGAGATGCCATGCATGAAGGATATTAAAATTGTGTTCCATAGCTGCAGTATACAAAGAGCCCCAAAAGAGAACCTTCAATATTCTAGAACAGGTGGAGTCCTCTAATACAACCCCAAGCTTTTCATCCCAGAAGTGCTTGAACCCTTGTGTACTTTGCAGCTGGGCCATGATCAAGACCCCATAGATTCTTGAGAGCATCCCCCGTGTGAATGAGACTCAACAATCCCCTTCTCGAAGGGGGCGAGAAAACACGCTAAATCCTTGAGCCAGTGGGGGGAGGTAAAGATACCTTTTATGCAGAGATACTCAAAAATTGACATCGGACTATCCCCCATCGCCTCGACCAGAGAGTCATATTCTATGAAGGAACTCTGTTGAAGAAGTTGGGCAGCCCTTTCCAGGCCCATGTCTGACAACTTCTCAGTGTTTCTTAGGCTCCTTTTACCTACGTTGAGGAGAGGACCCCAAAGAGAAGAAAGAGGGAAGGCCAAGAAGAGAGGGCAGAATTCTCCTTAGAGGGCCTCCAAAGTTCCCATAGTACCGCAAGCGGAGGATGGGTTTTCACCCGATTGGCGAGTTCACTACCTGGGGAGCACAACCAATCTCTAACTTTCCTTGGGTGTGTGTGTGGGTATCCTCGATGTATGTCCAATAGGTGCGCATGTAATCTCTCATATGCTCCACCATAATCCTAAACTGGGCTGCCTTTTAATACAGGCGAAAGTCTCGGAACCCAAACCCCCCAAAAGACCTCGGGAGAGTCAGGGTCTCATGTCTGATCCTCGATTTCTTACCATTTCAAATGAAGCGATGGATCATGAGGTGGAGGGTCCCAAAAACATTTGACTTTACCACAATATTCATTTAAAAAAAATACTAGTTTCCATGTTGTCATGTCGGTTGCACTTGTTTGAGTTCAGAACATATTGCTGTACCAGATTCCACATTTCCTACAGAAAATGACCATGGCACCTTATCATATATAATTAAAGATGATTGTGTATTTGAGAGTGATCCTTGCATTGAGACCAGGTCTCTGCTCTTCTTGTCTTAACATTCTGGTTAATTTGGGCCCAGCATTGATCCTAATCCTGAATGAAATTACACATATCCCAAACCTTTTATCCATCAGGCTGCCTTGATTAGTATGTATGGTTCATGGCTACAAATGCTTTAACGTTAGGCTGAAGGTTGTTAAAAATGAAATTAGCTTAAAGCCCCGTGTCCATTATTTACTTAGTGATTCCACCATACTACTCATTTATCACAGCCATACCTGTCAAATATAAAGATTTGTGGTCATTCATATTTTTCCAAATGCTCTTTCATTTTATACAAAGTGGCTGCCATGACCTCTCTTTGGTGCTGTTTTTCCACTTCATCACAAGGGGTGTTTGGTATGAGTACAATAGGAGTGTACCAGACGGCCAATCTTAGAATGACAATCTATCAGAAAATGTTGTATATTGTTAGACTAGATTTTGATAATAAACCTTGCTCAGTAAAAACAAGTGTAACATTCGTATTATGGTTACAATATATAGGAAGTGATAATTAGAAATGAAAATTAAAAATTATTTAAAAAATAGCAAGTTTACAATGCTACTGCACGTATACAACTCACCTGTTGATTGCTTCTTTTTGCAGAGAATATACACTATTTTGTCTTTCAAAATGGTCTTTCTTCTTGGAAAGGGTTGCATTCATATTAAAAACATTGTGCTGGCCCCAGATTGGTGGGCAGACACTGCTGAACCGACACATTTTTACAGTATGCACAAACACTAATAATTAACAAATACAAATGAAAATAATAAACACAGATATAGACTGTACATCCTGGCCATCTTTTCCCTGTCAAGCTCTGTCA
Organism: Ambystoma mexicanum; assembly: GCF_040938575.1. Classification (NCBI taxonomy): domain Eukaryota; kingdom Metazoa; phylum Chordata; class Amphibia; order Caudata; family Ambystomatidae; genus Ambystoma; species Ambystoma mexicanum. Next base: position 72,834,080 of record NC_090926.1, on the reverse strand, counting down.
GAACGAAATCACCACCAACAGATCCTATCGTCGTCTCACTCATGCCCACCCTTGAGCATAAAATGTGCCTCAAAATAATGGCACCATTTCTGCAGGACACATGCAGTAACAATGTATATATGTATATGTATATCTCCAAATATCAGGCTGGTCCCAGCCTTGGGGCTGTCTCTGTTGCTGCTACTCTCATTCTTCTTTTAACCATACAATAAGGCAGCACACATCCTCCACCCTTATTCAGGATACATTTTTTTTTCTCTGTTGCACTTCTCTCTGCATTGGCTGGAGTGGCTCTAGCAAACACACACCTGACAACTCGATTCTTGCCCACAAAGAAGCTGGGTCAACATAGGAATAGTTTGCAAAGGTGTGTAAGCCCCTCTATAGAGAATGGAAATTGTCAAATAACCTGTTCTATGGGTAGGTTGAGACTCAGGAGGATCCACAACCACAATGTAGCTCACTTTACCTTTCACAGAGAAGAAATATCTATTTTAATATCAGTCTGCTCCCACCCATCTGGATGTGTTCATTCTCAGTAGTGGGGCTCTGTTGGCCCCTGTGATGATTCACAGGATCCTGTTGCTCCTCCTCATAGGGGAGCCCTTCCCTGTGAGGCTGGGCTAGGGCAGAGAGCCCGCTACGCAAGATTCCCCCTAGAGGTGGCGGCAAGTGGGACCTCACAGGGAGAGACTCCCCTCTTGTGGACAAGGACTCCCGTTCTGTGAAGGAACTCGCTCCCCCACTTTCCCATGAGCCCCTCAGACCATCACTGCCTCAGAAGACACAACCTGAACAAAGAAGTGTTTGCTATTGTAACATAACTTCCAGTGTTTAAAGCCAACACAAATCCACAGAGAACAAGACAAAGAGTGGAGTTATGCTGATCACTCCTCCATGGCAAGTAGAGAACACTGTGAAGAGTTGGAACTACAGAGTAAGGAAGTATACTTCAGGGAAAGAGAAGATGGACATGGATCTTCCGCTGGGGAGGGCCCAGCTCAGATGCATAAAAAGAAGAGAAGGACTTGCATTGGAGAGTCGTGTTCACCGAGCAAGTGATGCCTGGGAAGTTCGAACATGGGAGGTAGAAGCCAGGGCATTCTGGGAGGTCCTCGGTCGAGAGGACATGGAGAAGAAAGGAGGAAAGTGTCTCAGGAGCCAGCAGAGATCCTACTAATGTGTGTGGCAGGCATTGGCAGGTGATGGCATGACCTTGAGGAAGTGGACTGTGTGGTCCAACAACAACACCAAGACCATCCAGCCCAATACTCCTCTGAGCCATAGCGAGAGACGCAGAGAAGGAAAGGACGATGCTAGACGGGTGTATCAACACAGCGTGATCCTGACCCCATATGAAGAACCAGTCATGCCAACCTGAAACGTTAGAAGTAATGGGAATGGCAGGAGACCCAGGAGAAGTATACTTCAGGGAAAGAGAAGATGGACATGGATCTTCCGCTGGGGAGGGCCCAGCTCAGATGCATACAAAGAAGAGAAGGACTTGCATTGGAGAGTCGTGTTCACCGAGCAAGTGATGCCTGGGAAGTTCGAACATGGGAGGTAGAAGCCAGGGCATTCTGGGAGGTCCTCGGTCGAGAGGACATGGAGAAGAAAGGAGGAAAGTGTCTCAGGAGCCAGCAGAGATCCTACTAATGTGTGTGGCAGGCATTGGCAGGTGATGGCATGACCTTGAGGAAGTGGACTGTGTGGTCCAACAACAACACCAAGACCATCCAGCCCAATACTCCTCTGAGCCATAGCGAGAGACGCAGAGAAGGAAAGGACGATGCTAGACGGGTGTATCAACACAGCGTGATCCTGACCCCATATGAAGAACCAGTCATGCCAACCTGAAACGTTAGAAGTAATGGGAATGGCAGGAGACCCAGGAGAAGTATACTTCAGGGAAAGAGAAGATGGACATGGATCTTCCGCTGGGGAGGGCCCAGCTCAGATGCATACAAAGAAGAGAAGGACTTGCATTGGAGAGTCGTGTTCACCGAGCAAGTGATGCCTGGGAAGTTCGAACATGGGAGGTAGAAGCCAGGGCATTCTGGGAGGTCCTCGGTCGAGAGGACATGGAGAAGAAAGGAGGAAAGTGTCTCAGGAGCCAGCAGAGATCCTACTAATGTGTGTGGCAGGCATTGGCAGGTGATGGCATGACCTTGAGGAAGTGGACTGTGTGGTCCAACAACAACACCAAGACCATCCAGCCCAATACTCCTCTGAGCCATAGCGAGAGACGCAGAGAAGGAAAGGACGATGCTAGACGGGTGTATCAACACAGCGTGATCCTGACCCCATATGAAGAACCAGTCATGCCAACCTGAAACGTTAGAAGTAATGGGAATGGCAGGAGACCCAGGAGGGGGCCACGGGCAGATGCTAAACAATAAAGAATGTAACACATACAGAGGGATACATCATACCCGGCTCAGTAACTGTAAAAGTAGCAAAGAGTATAATGAATACTGAGAGACTCATTATTCTCAGACCAGTAACTGTGACAGAAGCAAAGAGTATAACGAATACCAAGGGACTCATCAAACTCCTCCCAGTAACTGTGAAAGCAGCAGAGTATCTAATAAATACTGAGGAACTCCTCACACTCATCCCAGTGATTACAAAAGCAGTAAAGATAGTGAAGAAAGTCAAAAGACTGGTGATACCTGTCTCAGTGGTTGGGAAGACCAAGATATTAGCAAAGAGGAGCAGAAGAACCTATATGTTGGTTCCCATAAGTGGAAGTGCATAGAGGATAAAGAAGTGGTAAAAGGGACTGCGAACTCAGGTATCTGTGGAATGAGAGACTGTGAAACAAGTGCAAGCGAGAGAGACATTGATGCAAAAGAAATCCAAAGGAGTAGAGGCCAAGACCCTCACGTGTTGGACCAATGAAAGTAAATAATTCAAGACAGGGGATTCCTGAGAGAAGATGGAAGGGTACCCTTTAGGAAATACAGGAAATACAGGAATTGATTAACTTCATCACAAGGAACTATCTCAAGATAGACTATTACGGCTTAGAAGGCCTGCCCAGGAGAAGTGAGGCATTCTCCTGGAAACCCTTTTTGTTTGGTTGGTTGATACTACCTTTAGTGGTAGGGTCAGTGTAGGAAGATTTTGAACAGAGGATGGACTATTTTGATTTGGACATCCTCACTGACAATGAGCACCCTCATTAGATTTATGTTAGGTAGGGAAAACCCCTTTTTGTTAGGGACGGATAGGCATTTTGTTTATTATTTGAATAAAATTATAGGTAGAAATGCCACCTCTTTGTCCCCCTCCTTCTTCTGACATACCACACACCCTAAAGTACTCTGGTCCTGAACGGCTGATCCAAATCAGATTTCTCGATAGGAGCCCACACATCTAGGTAGAATCAAGGCTTTTATCAGTATTCGATATGCAGAGCATCGTTCTGCAACTGTGGACAAAGTGCTCTGCCATCGGTCCCTCCTCATTCCCCTAAAATTCACTCTCCAGTGGGCAAAACGTTATCCAAATCATTCAATCAACTTCAGAGACTCCATGCGCCATGTTCATGTACAGCTGTTATCAGTCAACTTGTTGAAGCGCCACTCTGCTCTGCCTGGGGTCATCAGACATGTCTCATAGACAAGGCAATTGCATTCTTCCCAAGACCTCCAGGATTTCTGTGCAGATTCTGCTTTCGTCACTGCTCTGGCAATGACAAAAGCAGATAAGACCATTCCACAAGTAGCACGAGACCAGAGTAAGATAAAATTCCTATTTCACGAAGTCAGCAGCTTCAGCAGCATATTTGCTAAATGTGCATCAATCCCCTGCTACTGGTGTTCCACTCATTATATACAATTACTATATACAAGAATGCCTCCGCCAAAAGGCTCTTACCATTTTGCATGTCCTCATCCTTCTCGATCTCTCCTCTGCCTTTGACATGGTCAACCATTCCATCCTTATTCAAAGGCTCAAAGATACCGTTGGTATCTCGGAACGGTCACTGGGTTCTATCCTCTCCCATTGGCTCTTAAACATCTACCTTGCTCAGCTTGCACGCCTCATCTCCTCTTTTTCCTCCAACTTCCAGTGTTATGCAGACGACACACAACTTTTTTCAAACTTCCTGCTGACCCTCTTGCATCCCGACTGCCTATCTGCCATCCAGGCCTGGTGCACCTCCAATGATCTCTGCCTAAATGCCTGTAAAACGGAGATCCTTCCCATCGGGACCCCTGCTGCCTCATTCCTCCCTCAGAAACCTTGGAGTCATCTTCGACTCCTCTCTCTCCTTCCTCCCTCACACTCAGAACATTACCAAGAAGTCCCACTTTCAGCTCTTCCTTGTCAAAGGAATTCTCCTTTTTCTCACTACCCCCAGAGGCTCAATGTTACTCAAGCCCTGGTTCTCTCTAGGCTTGACTTTTGCAATAGCCGCCTCCTGAATCTACCTTCTTCCACTCTGCGACCCGTCCAGCTAATCCAGAATAGGGCAGCAAGAAGGATCCTTGCCATTAAGCCCAGGGACTCCCTCTTTCCGGCACTAAAAAGTATTCAATGGCTCCCATGTTGCTGCACAGATTAAATTCAAATCCCTCTGCATCATCCACAAGGCTGTCTGGGCCCAGGGACCTCACTATTTTAACTTTATCTTACTAAATACTCGCCTTCTAGACCACTAAGACCCTTTTGCAGCAACTCTTTGTGTGTAAAGCATTTCACTAAACAGGGTTGGTGGTCGATCACTTTCATCAGATGGTTCGCTCCTATCAGTCTCCCCCTCCCTCTGCACCTTGAGCAGGACTTTCTTAAATTCTGGAAGACTGTCCTCTTTACCTCATATTTCCCTTCTTCCCTCCTCTGCTAATCCCACAGTTGCTGTGATTGCTGTCTGGGGCCCTTATGCATCCTCAGGGCCCCCGACCTCCCACACCCAATCACCTCAGCTCCTGTCCACCCTAAGCACTTGGCTTGGCAAACCCTCCTCCCTGGAGGTTTGCACTTACAACTAACATAGCTCAATACTGCATAGGACTCAACATTACAAGCACTTAATCTGTGGTTCATCCATGAGCTTGGACTCCCAAGCACTTACCTCCTCTGCCCTCTTCCTTGCTGCACTTGCACGTTCTGAATACTCACAAGGCATAGAAGGTTTGCTCTTTTTTCCCTCCACTGATTTAAATATTGTGTTTGTATTATGTGTCACTCCTTTGTTTCCTCCAACTTTGAAACTGTATTTTACTTGCTGTATAAGTGCCTAACAAGCAAACAATAAATACATAAATAAATAAGTAAATGTCAGCATAGGCTACACCACTATGTGCCAAGTAGTATGACATATTCATACAGTCCCCAGACACAGCTGCACACACATATCCAACACCTTCCTCTCGCTCTTCCACTAAATTGAACTTGGACCCATGACCTTTGTGAAATACTGTTGTTGGTGGGATATAGGGCTGGGGCCCATTTTATTCTTCCTCCAGTATCTATTTTCACCACGGTGAGTCAGAGAGGACAGAGGTCAGTCCCTGATTTGTAGCACCCTGTATACCTACTATACTGGCAAAAATCTCACCCTCTCCTGATCTATGATTCATGGTTACTATTTATGTCCATATATGGGCAGGATTGGCAGTGTACCCTAGACATGATTACGTGCAGTATTTACCACTAGAAATGCTGAGTATGAGACATGTCAGTCCATTGTGGTGGTAACGACTTGCAACTAGGAGCTATATAATGACATATCTGCTTACTGCAGTAGGTGCAGCAATGCAGACACCCTCAGCTTCACTACTGCTACATGCCTTAACCTGACCTTTTCTCTGTGAATGAGTGGCATGCCACATTTGGTGGAGAAGAATTTCCCTACAATCCTTCATGAATGTGGAGGCTATAACTTGTGACCAAAGACCACCCATTTCTTGATCCTTTCCCTCCTCGTCTTCAGATGCAAAACATCTGTGGGATGGAAGTTCTGCAAGACTAGAGAATAAACAGTGATTCTACTGAGGGTGACTCATTATCTATTCTGCAGTCATGATTACTCTGCCCTCAAGCCAGATTAGACCTCAACATTGCTTCCACTCTCCTGTCTCTGCTCAGCCATTCCCTGTGTTATAACTGTAATGAGTAACAGGACATCAGTGGTGTATACCTGTATGCAAGCTATCATGAGTATGTACTTGTAGCAGTGACTATCTCTTCTTACATTGTACTCAATGACCATCATTATTGACCAAAACCTGCGGCTCTATTCATGAGTGCGCAATCTATAATTTAAAGGTTGTTCGCTACCAGTGGCCTGAGTGGGTTGCATGCTATGTTGACTTATTATCCCTGTACTGTGCTCCTCATCCACCTCTTGTGGGCATTCCACATTTTATTAGTAATGTCCAGGCTGCAGGCCTATACAACCTTGTCATTCACTATAGACAGATATTCTTCCAAAGCATGGTTTGAGCAAGCATGTTTGTTTTGGATTGATCAGGGTCTCCAGAACACTTGTGCGTTGAACATGACTCTGTGGACCCCTTTTCTGTGCCTGCCAGCACCTACCTGCTTCCCAGCCTCCAGGTCCTGTCACAGGTCCTTGACTGTCACTCACTGGTTCTGGTTTCTCCAGTTCCCTTTTTGGTCTTTTTTCTCTGCAGCACAGGGGCCACATTCATTGTGTTTCGATCGAGCAAGGGAGGTGTCTTTTCACGGTGCATATTCCCAAGCAATTTCTTTCTGGTTATGTGCAGAAGCGCAGTCCATGAAATTGAGGCCATTAAATCATGACCGGCTCCCATTTTGGACATCAGCTTGATCAAATATGTATTCTTCCTGTTTGTTGATTTTTCTCCTGCAGGTCCTGAAAATCCTCTTTGGGGCACACCAATTTCAGCTAAATTCCGGCCATTGCCAAATCCTGGTGGAAAGCAGACATACATGTAGGGACTTGGGGTGCAGTGGCAGCAGGCTACAGCAGTAGTTGCCCAGGCATGAGCAGAAGTCCCCATGTAGATACATTCTATGTCCAAAGCAGTACTTCTCCCAGAGAAAGAGTCCTCGGGCAAGAGCCGGTCAGACCAAAATTTCCCAAGCATGTGCGGACCCAGAGCAGTTCACCTGCAGCAGGACCAGATCACAGGACTAGTCCATAGCAGTAGAATCATTGGAAAGAGCAGACCAGTAGAGTAGACCATTTGCAGTAGGAGGTCAAAACTGAATTATCAAGGAAGGAACAGGCCAATGCACATAATGGAATTGTATGCCTTTGACGGATTGCTATCGCGAGGATGTAAAAGTCCTAGCAATGTTTGATTTCTTTTGTATAAAATGATCTGAGTATATCTGAAAGCGATGTCTGTCTATCGGAGCCCTCTTGCATACATGTCCTATGCCATAATTAAAGTGCAAACATATGCCTTTGCTGAGATAGTTTAAGGTGCCATGGCACAGGGCAGGTTCAGAGGTCACATGTGGATCCCTGACATCTGCAGGAACACAAAGGGCCTCTTTATAAGTTTGCCGGTCCAGAAACAACGGTATTGGTAAGCTTGCCGGTACCGCTGTTTCCGGACCGGCAAACTACGAGTTCTGTGAGCAGGTGCCTTTCAGCCCACCAGGTCTGACCTGGTGGGCGGAATGGCACCTGTTCAAAGACCTTGACGGATGCATCGGCATGGTGCATCTGTCCTCCTCATTCCCATTGAGTCCAATGGGACTCAAATGGGAATGGGGAGTTATCTTTTCTGGTGCCCAGGAATGGGCAATTACCGGGTCTGCTGGGGCTGTAATGCCCCGGTAATTGCCCATTGCGGGTGCCGGAAAATTCATGACTCCGGCGGCAGCAATGCTGGTATTTACCGGCACGGCTACCGCCAAAGTCATAATGACCCCCAAAGTGACACTAGGAAGAGATGGCTTTTTAAACTTCTGCATCTCGGTTACAAAAGCTAATAATTGTATGCCTTAGTCAGTTTGGTGGCATGTAAACCTTTAAATATAAGCCATGCCTGGATATGGCATGGTGACCGCTAAGAGTAGACAATTGCGCAGCCACAGAGTCAGCTCCGTGAGCAGGACTGCAGATATGACAGGACCGTTTTGCATCAGCATCTGGGCTGGATGTCTCATATATAGCCATGTGGGACAATGGCCAGGAAGCTGCCTTCTTTGCTTACCCCTGGAGTCTAAATTCAGCTGACATGGGAGTTAGAGTAGCCAGAAGAGTGAGGTGTGCTGAGAGATGGGCTCCACAATCCTGGTTTCTGTTAGGGCTCTCTATCAGTGATGGCCAAGTCTTTGCAGCGCAGGCACTGCATTTAAGCTATGCACCCCTGTTCCAAAACCTTACAGTAATGAGTCTACCACCTGGTGGCAGAATACTCTTTAAACATAAGCCATACCTGCGTTATGGTATTGTGGATGGTATGCTCATAATTATTATAACCACAGAAATGTCATATCACACATTATGTGCATTCTCACCAGACAGGCTTTACCTTACCACTCCTGGCAGGACTGTAGGCTTGGCGGATTGTCTCTTGTTATCCTTTGTAAGGGTAGGTACTGACCTTCCTCAGAAGACAGTTACTCCACAGGAAGCTGGCCTGGGAACAGGAAACAACAGGCACATCAATTCACAAAAGGGCTTGGCCACACACTAGAGTACTGCATTTCAAAGGGCCTTCGTCCTACTGAGAAGGGAGGGGTGGGGTTACTGTAGACAGGGGGAGCTCTGTACAGATAAGGAAGATTCAGTCTTTTTGTTTTTCTCTGCCTCTATCTCTCCTTCCTGTCCCCTGCACTTCCTTTAGCACAAATCACTTTGGGTGTGATGTTAGAAGGGAAAAGTCCACTTATTTTAAGAGCAGGGATTGGACATATAAAACTGGCTAGCTTTAGTCCAATCACCTGTCGGTCTAACACCACATATATAATTGGATCTCTGTTGGGAGAGTTGATCTCGCCAAAGTCCTCTGCCAGTGAGGTGAAGACTTAGGGCCTGATACACAGAAGCAGTTTACAATGCGCAATCCCGTAGGAAAACGTTCTGTGAGTCAGGCCCTGAGTGTCCAAGGCAGAGGCATCCCCAGGGGCCGTTGGAGAAGATCTGCTGCTGGGACAAGACCTGTCTCACTGCCAGTCACAATCGTACCCATGACCTCACTGTGTGGTAGGACACCTGAATTTGTGGACCAGCCTCCCTAGTGCTTCGAAGAACAAGAGCAAGGACCAAAATGTATCATTGAGTCGTTGGATTGGGACTCAAAGCAACCAGCGGACCAAGCCAGACAGCAATCCTCTGTTCTCCAGACAAACTACTTCAAACCGTGCATCAAGCCTGATTCAATGCCTTCAAGCCAACAGGACCCTTGACTCTCTACCATATCGAACCACTTTGCTTCATGATCAAACAATTTAGCCGCCACACCCTGCCTGCTGAGCAAGTTTTTTTCCTCGACTCTACCCAGGAGATCTTCATTGAAGCTGCAGATTTCAAACCGCTATCAAACCGCCAGCACTGTCATTGATGATCTGGGGGACTTCTACAAACAGCAACCTTCGAACAACTCCTTTAATTGCTAGAACCTATCTGCACATACAGTCACCAGCATCCTATCTTTCACCTGGCTGGTCGAACCGACACTGGTGGTCATCACGGTCTGCACCTCTCCAAGCAATGTTTTGAACCACAATGTACATCTGCCTCGACCCGGCTTGCCTCCTGCAATCACTAAGCTGCTGCCCTCGAACTCTTTGACTCAATGTACTTGCATTGATTGAACCACCTTGACGCCGTCTCCCAGCTCACTGAGCCTTTCACATTCCCAGCTCAAATCAACTGCTCTTTGCCAGCACTCAACTCAAACACCCTGACTCCCTCCCAGCAGTTACCAAACAACTCGATCACAAACTGCCCCCTCACCGAACCGCATACTGGAGTATCAAGGTCTTCACTTCAAACCCATACCAAATTGGTGCGAACTATTCGAACATCACTCATCGATCCTAACCAGCAGATACACCTGTCTCAAACTGGTTCTACTTTGACCCTGATGCACATTCTGATCTGAATTGCTTGAGTCTGCTTTCAAACTTAAGAGCTCCCGTATTCCACCGGGCTCAAAGTCCAATCCATGCTTGGAGCAATTATGATGGACAGTACTCAAACTTGGTTCGACACACTTGCACAAGAGCTCAAAACATGGTTCAACGCTATCGAACTGCCAATAGCTGCAAAAAGGTACTATTGACTATTAACTGCCCCGTTGGTCCAGTTCAGGGCCCTATAGACTGATTAGGTCACTTTTGCGCCTTTTTCATCCAATAAACATATGTTTTAAGATCATTGTGACTTTTACTTGCCTTACAACCTTGATTCATTATTCAGAGTTCTACATTGTGCTTCTTTGCTTATTCTCTGTTCTTTCCTCAGTGGTGTGTTTTGTGTTGTTTTTTTTATCTTTTTTCAGTTTTTCTTGTAGATGATGTGCTTTATTAAGGTATATATATTTATAGAACTTAATTGGACATTCCCTTTATTTTGGACATTCATGTTTTGCTCTTTGGATCACTACTGAATCACTTTCACACCCCTCTTGAGAGTATAGCCTTCTTTTGGTTCAAGTCACGACAAAAGATGAAGGAGGTATATCTCTTTACTGTGCCCATTTTGCCTTTATGATACTGTTGACTCTTGGTTTGTAGCTGTGTGAGGGCTAAGTGGGGATGTTAATCTCTACTCATCCTTGTACTTCTGCAGAGCAAAATCCAATGAATTACACCAGCAATCACAGAACCAAGGAAGTGACCCCGGCCTGTTATTGCATCTGTGAACTGCCTCAAATCTGATTTGAGTAACTTCTATGCTGCTGAAAGTGCTGCAAGTGAACTGCCGGAGTCATCCTTGACCTTGATACTTGACTGCCTCCTCACCTCTTAGTTTGCGTGACACCAAAGCTCTACCGTTCCTGCAGCTGAGACACATGGAGTCTTCTAGCGCACCCAGCTCAACACTGCCACTTGGTCACCAGTTCCTTCTAGCTCCAATCTGACACCGCTTTAGTTCCCCAATGCTATTTTGAGCCAGCCGAGACCGCTTGCGCTGAAGTCTTTCAGAGCCACCGATCTGACCGATCGAACACTGCTTGTGATTTCCAGCATCTTTGACCCGCTGAAGAGCAAATCATTGTCGGGACCTGTGGCTGCCACTCCCTGACTCGACTTTGTCCCAGCGCTGAAAGGCCCAGACTCATAGTTCGACTCTGAAAAGCCTGGCTTTATTTCTCGAGCACTAAAGATAAAATATAAAGGTACCGTGAAGCGGTCCTGTCCCCCATGTCCACATTTTAGGATCAAAGTTACTTTTAAGCTTCCTTTATTTTAACTTTTTTCTTCAAAGAAATATCCTTGAACATTGTTGCCAATCTTTTGCTTGAACACCCCTGCTCATCTACCCAGAGTGTCCGTTCACAAAAAGCTGTATTCTCTGTGTTTATTTTACAGGGTTGTTTTTTCCTAGTGTTTTCTGATGAGTGGTTTGCGATTTTATTGTTTGATTGAAAGTTTATATTTTTCTCGTACCATGGACATTCTTTTATCTTGCACCATTGCTCTAACGTTGTTTGGGTTGCTACTATTATCAGCTCACACCCCTCCTGAAGATGTAGCCTGCCCTTCGCCTGCACTATCAGAAGAGGAGATGGAGGTATACCTTTCGGGCCCTGCATGTTTCACCTTCAAGATTGGGATCACTATTGCCTTATTGGTAGTCTGAGGCTGAGTAGGTGGTTTAGTCGCTGCTTAACTTCGTCACATGTCTTCGATGTTACGCTATGTTTTTTATATTTATAGCAGAGGTTGAAGTGGGCGGGAGCGGTCGGGAGTGGTGCTGCTATACTTTTTATTTTTAAGTTTCACTGTTCCTATACTTTTATTTTAAAAATAAACCGTTATGGAATGGTTTAGTTTTAAAATAAAAGTGTAGGAAGAAGTTGAAACTTGCACTTCAGTGCAGAACACTGAATATTCCCATAAACAGCAGGTGTGTTTGTTTGGGGGTTTGGATTGTGTGTCGGAGGCGGTGTGGCGATGGGGTTTGTGGGAACAGGGGCAGGCCAGCAGGGAACATAGTTCCCCTACTTCTTTTCGTACACTTCGACCACTGATTTATAGCCTAGTAGGCTGGCCATTGATTATAAGACAGTTAAAGGCGATGACACCCCCAGTGGAGTAACTTTGCTGAAAATGTTGGGGGGACATGGCATCTGAAAAAAAGGTGCCCCAGCCAAATGAATGGGGACAAAATAGTGTGCCATGAAAGTTGGGGGGGGGGGCAAACACCCCTGTCCCTCCTAAAATTACGCCCATGGACGCCCCCATATATTTTAAAACAATTTCCGCTCGCACCTCGGCTCATCATGAGTTTTTCTTAAACTCGTCCCACTTTTCTGTTCCTTTTTGCAAAGAAACACGCCATCGCGGCAGATGGTTGACTGAATGCACTTCAAGGGAATCCAGAGAGGGGGGGGGACTCTGAAACCAAACAATGTAACATGGGAGCGAAAGGAAAAATGATGAAGAGGCCCAATGAACGAGAGTGCGTCTCTGGGAATGTGTGGAGCCCATTGTACTTCTGCGTGTGGAGGAATGGGGAGGAAGGAGACGAGGAGGCCTACAGGGAGCCGGAGGAAAGGCAACCGTCTGAAATCTACACAAGGGGCCCGATTCAGAGGACTGGGCATCGCAGAAATGCAGCGCGGATTCGCCTTTTGAAATGCACGATTTTCGTTGCTGCTCAGGTCACCACATTGACAAAGGTGATCTGCACATTGGCAGCGCAAATGCTGCTCGGGCAGGCCGTGATGAATACCCGCCCTCCCCCATACTACTAAATACACTCTGTGTCCACGTGGGTGGTGGAATCTCACCTCAGCATCGCAGGCCTTAACAGCTGTGCCAAATTAAATTGCAGAATGTAGGAACAGTTATTTACCCATCTGACAACAGGTCTCGCAATGTATGTATGTTAGGCATCACCCCATGCCGCGTTTGCCCAAGCTGCAGACATTGCAGAGGAGAGTCACAAAACATCCTTGTGTGCATTGCATATCACCTATGCTTGTTCGGAAAAAGCACTGGGGAAGGCGTGGCATTTATACACATTTGTGCGTATCAGATTTGTGAAAAAAGGTGTGCTCCCTAAAAAGAGTGGCTACATGTTAAAGACGCCCTTTGTGAATGCCACATCACACGTTGGGACTGTCCAAGTACATACTACCTCTGGTTTGTCCTGCTACCCACGCAATTACACAGCATATGCTGGGCGTGACCACAGCGGCCGCGGGACATGAGATTTAAGAACACCAATTCGCACACGACCTAAAATGGCGGTCATGTCAAGAAAGTGTCATTGCATACCTGCAGGTTCAGTTACACAAAGTTACAAAACGACCTGCGCAGAGAATTCTCTTTGCTGCCTTTACCTCATTCTTCCTTGGGAGCCTCCTCTCTTCTAACCCTATGGGCCAAGGCCCCCTCCCAGTCCAATCGCTGCAGACGCTGTGACTTGCTCAGCTTGCGTTAATAGTGAAAAGCAATGCAAGGCCTGAATGACTATTACATCAGGCATGCTGTGCCATATTGCAGCCGTTGTTATTTATTTATTTTAATGTGATTTAGTTTTAACATAAAACTTTACACAAGAAAGAAATAATTTTAAAAGAAAAATAATAATGATAATAATAAGCATAGAACAACAATAAATATATTCAAATATGCTTTGTTCCATAATCATGTTCAACATCAATTCATAATTCCTTAGATGCAAATTCCTTACATTCCTTACATTTGTTAAATAAAAATAAATAAAATACATGGCACCAGGCACCTGGGACATAGCAAAAGCAAAAATCTATTTCTATGCTTACATTTCATTTCCTTTCACTCCATGGTCCAGTAAATTAACATTCCATACCACCAAACCATAGGCCACCCACAAGTGGCAAACAATCAGGCATGTCAGTGAACTTGGCACACGTAGAGTAGTGCGGGTAACGTTCATGTGTGTTCAATACTGTTCTGCACTGGGAAAAGGGCACGATGTATAAAGAAGTAACACAAATCACAAGCACTTGAATATCAAAGGGTCCAAAATTCGGGTCCCTTAAAGCTTCATGCATCTTATGGCTGGAAAACACTAACCGGGATTGTGATTACAAAAAGTGGCCGATACCTTCCTGGCATTGACTAACTGTCCTTTTTTATCAATGCCCGCATTGATGAAATATCAGTTCTTATTCCAGAGCTGAAATACGCCTTTCTACCTGCTTCCATATTGTGTTTCGTGCCATATGAAGACCCCTGTTCTTGGTATTGATACATTGTTTCCAGAAGTAGGGGTCTTAAATCGTATCAAGCTCGTAAACAAATCTGCCCAGATGCATAGTGTAGGCTTTCCCTAAACAAGGGCTTTCGCTCAAAACATGTTATACTTCTCAGGTTGATCCTTGTTATGATATATACGATAAAAACGATCCTCTTCGGGAGCAGCGAGTGCTACACCCCCCACGGCCATCACGGGAAGGCGATCGATTCTCAGAAGCAGGATGAATCTTATGAGGTGGCGAGAGGGGCATATGTTCAGGTAAGGCTGAGATTTTTTAAACGTATACAAGACGTCTGGGACAAATGAGTAGCTTCTTTATAGCCCCAAGTGCCATATATTTTCATTCCAGTCCAAGAGGTGGATACGATTCCCTAAGGACTACCTCATATTAGCGTAGTCGTCCCCCAAATTGGGACACCAACCTATGTCACGAAAGAGGATATTCATACTCTTACTAAAATGCGATTTCATCTGTTGCCTAAGTTCTGCCTTACCCAGAGTAGTTAAGAGCGGGTTGGAAGGGCCATTCAGCATCTTAACGTAGAAAAATGCTCTCTTTTTTACTACCAGGGATTTCAGGGACATGATCCCAAGTTCCAGCCTGATTATATCCATGGGGACACAGTTGGGCAACCCCAGGATCTTCCTCCAGTACCTCCCCTCAACCAGCTGAAGCCATTTCAAATCAATCCCAATCAAAGACTCAAGCCCACATATAACAGCAGGGACCAGGCACTGCAAATACAGTTGTGTAGCTCCCTTCAAGGTATACCACCCTCCTCTTTTGGAAAACTGGGCCACTAAAGTGGTCAGTTGTGCAGCCTTCCTAGTACGCATCTCAATGCAAGAGCTAAAACCTGGAGAGGCATCAAATTCAACAATGAGATATCTATAAGTTAATGCATAAGCAATTTCTGTATCTTGAATATATAGTCAGGGTCTAACAATATGTTTTCTAGTAAATAGCATCAATAAAGTTTTATCCCTGTTGATTGAGAAACCAATTTCATCAGCATAGGTCCACAATGCCTCAGCCGTACGCTGTATGCCACTAAAAGTATGATCCAGTTGCACCAGATCGTCGGCATAGGCCAAGACTGTGCAGTGCGTGGTGTCAATTTTAGGGGGAAAATTATGAACTGACGCCAGAGTGACCGGAAGGTCTGACACAAAATGATTGCATAACAAGGGCAATGTGACACATTCCTGTTTTACTCCACAATTCTGATTTACGGGATCAGTCATAGTACCCTAGCATCTAGCCTTAGGCATTGTTCTTAAGTAGCAATTTCAAGTAGTACAAAATTCCCGGAGGACAGCCCAATAATTTTAATTTGCTCCACAGGTGCTCCCTACACACCATGTCAAAAGCTGCTCTTAAGTTTATAAAAAAGAGCATAGAGCGGGGGGGCTGTTAGAACAACACGCCCGTGTGACTAAGGAGTCCAATGTGAGCAGATTAGGAGCTGGGGCTTGTTACCATTTTTAAAAATTGTAGTGCTTCCCAACAGTCCTGTTTCCACAGAGCTAAAATGACCCATCCCATGTATCCCTTACCCTGCCAATCAGCTCCGCTTCAGCCCCTATTAGCAAGGCCTGTCTGCAAGGTGACCAGGTGCATTTTCTTCTCAATTTCCAGCCCTTGAATGCATTGCTGAGAACGACCGCAGACATTCTTAGGGCCAAATGTGATCGCCTGTATTAATTTGGGTGGCTCTGTGAATCCGGGTCATGGAGAAAAGCCATGCCCCTGCCAATGTGGGTATAGCCAGAGGGCTACCGACCAGTTATGGGGGTGAGGTGGCCACATGACCTGAAGGCCATGCCTGTGCAATGCTGTCATAGCTTGAGTTCCCAGCATGCACATCTCAGACCGACAATTTGCAAAAATATATGTTTAAGAGAGTTTCAGAGATACGTAGCGTCTTACAAAAAAGAGCCAAGGACGAGTATGCTCGTCCTTTTTGAATAGACCTGCATTATAGCCTGGCACTTAAGGGGTTAATAAGGGACGCACAGTGCAGGAACGGTATAAAACACCATCATATGTAAACTACGAAATTCATCAAAAGCAAAACACTATGTTAAAGGGATATTATGGTTGAGTTATGTTTGCGAAAAGAGGGATTTTTAATTGGGTATGTTCAGTGGAAAAACATTATAAAACAACTTTAGTTATAAAAACATTTGAAATTCAGTAAGAAATCATTGTTAGGGGAATGCTATGGTTAATTAATCTTTGTTAAGGTGCCAGACCGAGACTGTGTTGTGATTGTAATTGGTTATTTATAACACGCTTAATATCCAGAGGTTTCTAAGCGCAGACCCGGGGATCAAACCTGTGTTACTCAGCGTCTTCCAAGGTGAGCACGTTGACCCTGAGCTATTCTCCCGAGACCTGTATTGCTCTGTGTTCTTTTGCTTCCAAGGCAAACGGTTTGGCCCTGAGATATCCTCCCCGCCCTCCCGATGTTTACTGTTACTTTTTTTAAAACATGCAAATTCAGTGAAAAAGCTTCAGTTGAAGGGACTTTATAGTTGTAGCACAACATCTAAAAAACATAGGGCCTCATTACAGGTGGGTGGTACGGAAATAACAGTGGCGGTAAACCCGCCGCCACTGTTAATTCCGGGCTACCCGATCCCGAGTCCTACAGGCGGGAGGTGATGTACCCCCCAGGTCTAACCTCGCGGGTTTAACCCCGCCCGCCTGCAGGTGGACGTGGAAACACCAGCACCATCACGAGATGGTGCCGGTGTTTCCATGGTCCCCATTCCCATTGAGTCCTATGGGACTCAATGGGAATGGGGATTTACACCATTCCGCCTCCGGAATTCCCGGGTCACCGGGGTTGTAATGCCCCGGTAATTCCGGGAATCACGGAGGCGGAATGGTAATACGAGTCCGGTGGTAACCAGGTGGTTTTATCACCTCGGTTACCGCCGGACTCGTAATGAGGCCCATAGACATTTCCCAGTGATGGTAAGGTACACAATCATGACACGTGCACTGAGCACGTACTGCACCGACCAACACACATTACATCACAGATGACATCCCAAATAGCCTTATGGACATCGCTGTTTTGTACCTAACAAACACTAGGGGTTGCCCCAGGGATCAGAGTGCCTCCACCGAGCATACTGACAGCTGCTTCTGAGCGTCAAGACGCCATTCCAGTTTGCGGTGGTGGGATATAGCCAGCTAGTGGTCAGCAGCTGGTTAAAAATCCGGGGCCTGGCCTGCACATATACCTTATCCCCACTGCATATGACATATGCAGCCCATACAATTTAAAGCTTTGTCACTTTAGGTAGATGATCGTAGCTCCTCATTGGATCAACAAACTCCCTATAGCGGTAGAAGCTCCACCATATTGCCTGGTAAACCAGACAAATAGCCAGCTTGGGCTGGCCCACTCACAGTGGTGATAGGGAAACAAGCTGGAAAAGGTCCCAGTCCCCCTGGTATTAGGCCACCCCTCCCTCAACAAGTTACATGCATGAACACACACAACAATCAACTTAATTCGGGTGCATCACTGTGGAATTCAAAACCACATATCCCAATGAGAGAGATGGTATGGGGCAAATTTACCATTTTGTGTTTATGACTAACGTTCGAAAGTTAATTAGGGGTTCCTTTGAGAGTAAAGAGCCACTCATGAACAAAGTCATCCACTTGATACGTCACAAGAGGGAGGGGGGTGCTTCCATGATTCAGGAGGACATTATGGCCTGTAGAATATTTAAACCACCTAACATTGGGAATGACTATATCCATATTGCACTCAGAAATGATTGGCTGGCCCGGGTGTTGTTGGCAATGGAATCTAGATCATACCCTCCAGTAGGTAATATAACCCTCAGAGAATAACTATCCATTGCAGGGTATGTTTTACCAAATCCACCTTCGAACAAAAACATAATCGGCTGTCCAACTCCTCAGACGTCAAGGCCCAATACTGGCCAAAGGGTAGTCGATGCTCCCACCTCTATCCCAGTCATCCACAAGGGTTTGGATGACATAGGTTGATTGACACCGATAATCGGGTCCCCGGATCGATTAGCATGCGCTGACATTAGCTTGATATCTTGGAACATCGCAGGTGTTACTAAACACCTTAAAGGTAGTGAATCGAAAAATCAATGGAGGACTTTGATAAAATTATCCTACAAGAAATCTGGGCCCTGGAGGAAACAGATGTCTTCATTTGCTATCAGTGCTAAGAAGGGCCTGAAGGGAAGTCCGTACGGAGGACTTGTTGCCTGGGTGAAGGTGACCAGTTACTGGTAGGTTATCCAGGTAAACACAGGCTCACCGGATCTACAGCAACTGGTTATCAGCATGTCAGGAAACCGGCATATGCTATTGTTCAACCTCTAGAACAGGCCAAAGGAAAGAACCCACTCCAATGTCCTAGCAAAACTGGATGAATGTGTATGTAGCTGGGTGCTCATCGCTGTGAGATAGTTGTTATTGGAGACTTCAGCATACAGCTGGCGGCAATCAAAGAACTATGGGATCTGCGGGAAGACCAGGATGTTTCATGGGGTATCCATCAAATAGCTGCTAGGCCGCCAACAAGAACAAATAGAACTGCAGTAGAATCTGTTTGAACCCCACAACCTTGGTTTGAGGGCATGCAATGGCCGGTTTCCATCTGACCAGCCTGCGACTGATACTTATTATGGCCCTACCGGTACTTCAAGAATTGAGCGCGCCTTGGTTCTTGCGTGGGATTCACAGTAAGTTGTAGGCTTTCAAGTGGCCGAACACTATGGAAGCAATCATAGGCCACTAGTCCTGGACCTTGAGGGGAGTGTGTAAGCGTGTATTGAAAAGGATCACTCTTGACACGGGATGTGAACGTAATAACTTTTATTAAACTTGTAGTCCGTAACGTTTTCTTCAGGCTTTAACAGTTTTGTGGGGGTGAGGTGAGAAGTTGGGACTTCCCTCGATGTTAAATGTCCCAGTACGTGTGGCAGGTCCTTCACCCCGGAGGTTATGTCTTTTCGGTGACCTGAATCTCACCGGGTACCACAGAGATAGAATAGATAGTATAAATGTCCTTAACTAGTTAGGGTCAGTGTTGTTCCCCCAGCAACGACAATTGCTCCCTTAAAAGTCTACGACCCTCCTTTACATCTTGAGACCTCTTCGCCTTCTATTTTTACTCTTTGCCAATGTCCTTGCCTCTCTTATTTAAACAGGCCTCTCCTCACAATTCAGACTCCTCTTGTTAACGTTTCTTTTCTAAATAGTCCTCTACCCTTCATATAACAGTTCGGGCACGTCTCACAGTCCTCACCTCCTTTATTTTCTCCGCCTCCGCAGCGCTGTCGATGGAGCCAGGCCTCCTCCTCTTTGCCCTTCTCTCCTTGATTCGGGGAGATCGACTAACCCTCTAGGTCCTCGTTCGCTCCACGGCCTGCTTGTATCTTCAGCTTCTCCTTGACGTAACGAACCTCCCCTGTCTGATGGGCGCCGTCGCGTCCGCCAACTTCGTGTAGGACTCCGCCGTCCCCGACAGGCCGGAGTACAGGAGTGAACAGCGCTCAGCTGTTGGACGGAGCAACTGGGAGATACAGCTGACTGTCAGCGTCGGCTTCGTTCTTCAGCCTCTAAACCCAGGGCTTCTCGGCGACGGTTCTCTTCTTAACTAGACTAAAAACTTTAACCCCTTTTTCCTTAAAACATGCTCAACCGGAGCTTCCGACCTTTATATTGTCTCTTCCTAATATGTCCATTCATACGCGGCCGTTTCCTCCTGCCGGTCTCCTTCCTCTTCACCGTTTTCCACCGCCTGCAGAGCCCAACCGCCAAACAAAAACAAAAACAAAACAAAACATCATACATCCACAGGATTGTTTCAAGAAAAGCACCCTTTCTTTTCCTGTTCTTTCCTCATTGGAGCATAGATCTGACTTTTCTTAGAAGACCCTCCCATCGCCACATCATCTCCTGCTGACATCACAATCCCCTCAGCTTTCCTGCCTGGAAGAGCCTCCCATCGCCACATCATCTCCTGCTGACATCACAATCCCCTCAGCTTTCCTGCCTTCCTGAATGACTGCACCTTCAGTTGATTGGCTCTGATCAATGCTCTGATCTGTACCTTTCTCTCTTAAACTGTCACATTTCCCCTCCCTTAAGCCCTTACGCTCGGGAAGGGCATGTAATCTAGACAGGAAGTCTGCTTGAGACATCTTGCTCCCAGATTGGTGAACAGTCTGGAACGAATAAGGCTGCAACGACAGGAACCACCTCAGCACCCGTGGGTTGGTTTCTTTGTTTCGAGACAACCAGACTAGCGGCGCATGATCTGTAACTAGTGTGAACTTCCGGCCCAGTAAATAATATCTCAAAGAGTCTATTGCCCATTTTACTGCAAGGCATTCTTTTTCTATCGTTGCATATTTCATTTCATGTGGCATCAATTTCCTGCTAATAAACGGAATGGGTCGCTCGTCTATCCCTCTGTTCTGAAAGAGAACGGCTCCTATGCCTGTTCCCGATGCGTCTGTATGCAGATAAAAAGGCATCTTAAAATTGGGGCAGTGAAGAATAGCTTTGTTCGATAGAGCGTTCTTGAGGGCCATAAATGCTCCTTCAGTTTCAGGATTCCTCCACTCTCTTTTTGGTGGTGCATTAGATTTCAATAAATTTGTTAAGGGTGTTGCAAGCGTTGAGAAGTGGGGTATGAACCTACGGTAGTAACCCACAAATCCTAGAAATGCTCTAATCTGTTTTGTGTTTGCTGGGAACTGTACTTGCTGGATGGCTTCTACTTTCTCTTGTTGCGGACTGATGGTTCCTTGTCCCACATAATAACCCAGATATTTGGTATGTGAGTTTGCCATATTTGTCTTCTTTGGATTTATGTGTAAGCCCGCTCCCTTCAGGCTCCGAAAGACTGCCCCCAAATGTTTTAGGTGATCGGCCCAGGTTTGGCTATGAACCACAATATCGTCCAAATAGGCTCCCACATAACCTTCATGGCCCTTAATTAGGTGATTCATTAACCTTTGGAAAGTGGCAGGGGCCCCGTGTAAACCAAAAGGGAGAACGGTAAATTGAAACAAGCCGCTGGGTGTAGCGAAAGCAGTCTTTTCCTTGTCTTCGGGATGCAAATGAATCTGCCAGTAACCTTTGGTTAGATCGATTGTTGTCAGGAACTTTGCTTCACCCAATTTCTCTAGGAGGTCATCGATCCTTGGCATTGGATATGCATCAAATTTGGACACCTCGTTCAACCTCCGAAAATCCATGCAAAACCGAATGCTCCCGTCTGGCTTCGGAACCATCACCAGAGGAGAACACCAGTCACTATGGGAAGGCTCCACAACCCCTAGCCGAAGCATCTCTTGAACTTCTTTCTCCACAGCTTGTAATCTGGCCTCTGGTAATCTATACGGTCTTATTCGTACTCTGACACCCGGATCAGTCTGAATGCGATGGCAAGTTAATGTCGTTCTCCCGGGCACTGAGGAAAACAAATCGGCATGTAGATCCAGCAACTCGGCCAGTTCCTTTTTTTGATAAGGGTCTAGCTGTGAGTTTATGTTTAAAGCCTCCTTACCGACTGTTTTCTCAGAAGTCGGTAGATATTCTGTTGTCCCTTCTTCCACATTTATCATGGCAATCATCACATCTGGTTCTACCCACTTCTTTAACAAGTTGACGTGGTAGGTCTGAAGAGGGATTTTATTATCAGGTTGGCGTACCTTATAAGTCACTGGTCCTAGTACCTTCTCCACCGTGTACGGGCCCCTCCACGACGCTAACATTTTGTTTTCAGAGGTAGGAAGAAGCACAAGGACCTGTTCCCCAACTTGGAAGGTACGCAACCTTGACTTCTGATTATAATACTGTTCTTGCTTCCGCACAGCTTGCTGCAGATTCTCCCGGGCCACAGCTTGGAGCTTCTCCACTCTTGACTTTAACTCTGAGGCGTATTCCGTTAGGGTAACCTCTGGGTGAGCTTGCTCCTCCCATCCTTCTTTTAGAATATCTAAGAGAGTCCTCACTGGTCTTCCGAACAAGAGTTCGAACGGGGCATAACCCGTTGAGGACTGAGGCGTATTCCTCAATGTCATTAAAACCCATGGTAACAGCCTATCCCAATTTCGCTCTTCAGGTTGTACAGTCTTCCTCAACATCTGCTTTATGGTCTGGTTGTATCTCTCAACCAGGCCATCTGTTTGGGGGTGGTACACGGCTGTTCTAAGTTGTTGTATGTGTAAAGTTTCGCATACTTGCCTTAACACAGCCGACATGAAGTTGCTGCCTCTGTCGGTAACTATCTCCTTAGGAATACCCACTCTTGCTATAAATGGAACGAGGACATCACATATCTGTTGCGCAGAGGTGGAACGCAATGGAAAAGCTTCGGGGTACCTGGTCGCATAGTCAACGACGACTAGCAGATATTTGTGACCTCTACTGGTGGGATCTAAGGGACCGACGATGTCCATTCCTATTCGTTGAAAGGGTTCGAAAATTAGTGGCATTGACTGTATAGGCGCCTTGCTTACATTTGCTCGATTCTTTTTTTGGCATTCCGAACACTGTTGGCAGAACCGGGCTACTTGACCATAAACCCCCGGCCAAAAAAATCTCGCTAAAATCTTTTGTGTGGTCTTTTCTACTCCTAGATGACCTTCCCCTATCTGTAGATGGGCGACCTCCAGAACAGTCCGGTAATATTTGTTGGGTATCAACAATTGTCGAAGAGATTCTTGGTTCGGCCCTGTTGTCTCTCTATAGTATAACCCATTCTCCTTAATAAAATGGGGAGTCTTTCCACTCGTACCTAGTCCTATTGAGTCTCTCGCATGTTTCAGGAGGGGGTCGAGTTCTTGGGCAATACGAAAGCTATCGCCTCCTTCATCTATTTTCCAGTCTATGGCGACAGGGCACATGTTCTTCGTGATCCAGGCTTGTTTTTCTATCCTTCTCTGATTTTTACTTTTTCTCCTCTTATTGTCTTGGGATATCACTTCTTGGTTATAGAAAGGGGACTCCTTTAGCCACTGACTCTCAATCTTTCTAACAAGTCGTGGTAGATCAGGCACATCAGAGCCAACTAACAAGGGTTCCGGCAGCGTGGGCATTATTGCTGCCTTCACAGTCATTTGTTCCCCAGCTAGCTTAACCTGAATCTCTTTGACTGGGTACCTTTTAACATCCCCATGCACACATCTGATGGATATTCTTTTGTTCAACCCCTCGACTCCACCTACCAGTTCAGGGATCACCGCTGTCTGAAGACTTCCTGAATCTAGCATGGCTCTGGTAGGTCGACCCTCGACCTCGGCTTCACATACATAAGGATACGTGGTCTTCCGGCTTGGAGTAGCTTCATACTGGTTGACCTCCTTGGTTGCCTCGAGAACTCCTACCTCCATCGGTTCTGCTTTAACCCTCCTCGGACACAGCCTGGCTAAGTGACCCCAATCGCCGCACTCAAAGCATTGCGGTCCTTTTGCGCTGAGGCTCGGTGGTCTGGAGAGCTGGGAGGTCAACTGGTTTTCACTAATAGGCCGAAATCGTCCTCCTTCCGAGTCAGTTTTTTTAAACATTGAATTTGGCCATCGAGAGGTGGGCATAGGTCGGATGGCCATACCGGTGTGACTTCCTCCGGCCCTAGGAGTGGAAGGGTAAACCATTACCTTCGCTTGACCGGCCTTCTGGTATGCAGAAGCGATATTGACTGCCTCAACCAGAGTGGGCCTATGATGTTGCCTCACCCATCTCTGCATTGGGACTGGCAAAGCCTTGACAAACTGCTCCATTATGACCTTCTCGGCTACTTCATGAGCTGTCGAGGTTGTTATTTGCATCCATTTTTCCCCTAATTCCTTTATCCGGTAAAACAGCTGTTGAGGTGTCTCCTCCGCCAGGAGTTTAGCCTCACGAAACTTGATTCTGTAGGCTTCGTCGTCATGCCCGAGCCGCTCAAGGACCACCCGTTTCATATCGGCATAGGCTGTGTCTCCGGCTGGGTTAGCGGCCTGGTATGCGCTTTGCATCTCTCCGGTCATAAGTGGTGAGATGTAATGGCACCACCTCTCGGCAGGCCATTGAGCATTCCTGGCGACTCTCTCAAAATTGACAAAGAAATGGGCGGGGTCTTCACCACTGGAGAATTTCTGAAGGACTGATGTAGGGACAGGTGTGTGAATTCTCATGTTGGTGGCCTCCAGCAACTGGGCCTGCTGTACCTGTAGCGCTTGTTGGAAAGTTTGTCGATCAGCTTGGGCCTGTTGGCTTTGAATTTGCAGGGCCTGCTGTAACAACTGTTGGCCCTCAGTCAGGGTCTTGATTAGTTCTTCCATCGTCTCCGTGTTCCGATAAATCCCACCGCTGCCACCAAGATGTAAGCGTGTATTGAAAAGGATCACTCTTGACACGGGATGTGAACGTAATAACTTTTATTGAACTTGGAGTCCGTAACGTTTTCTTCAGGCTTTAACAGTTTTGTGGGGGTGAGGTGAGAAGTTGGGACTTCCCTCGATGTTAAATGTCCCAGTACGTGTGGCAGGTCTTTCACCCCGGAGGTTATGTCTTTTCGGTGACCTGAATCTCACCGGGTACCACAGAGATAGAATAGATAGTATAAATGTCCTTAACTAGTTAGGGTCAGTGTTGTTCCCCCAGCAATGACAATTGCTCCCTTAAAAGTCTACGACCCTCCTTTACATCTTGAGACCTCTTCGCCTTCTATTTTTACTCTTTGCCAATGTCCTTGCCTCTCTTATTTAAACAGGCCTCTCCTCACAATTCAGACTCCTCTTGTTAACGTTTCTTTTCTAAATAGTCCTCTACCCTTCATATAACAGTTCGGGCACGTCTCACAGTCCTCACCTCCTTTATTTTCTCCGCCTCCGCAGCGCTGTCGATGGAGCCAGGCCTCCTCCTCTTCGCCCTTCTCTCCTTGATTCGGGGAGATCGACTAACCCTCTAGGTCCTCGTTCGCTCCACGGCCTGCTTGTATCTTCAGCTTCTCCTTGACGTAACGAACCTCCCCTGTCTGATGGGCGCCGTCGCGTCCGCCAACTTCGTGTAGGACTCCGCCGTCCCCGACAGGCCGGAGTAAAGGAGTGAACAGCGCTCAGCTGTTGGACGGAGCAACTGGGAGATACAGCTGACTGTCAGCGTCGGCTTCGTTCTTCAGCCTCTAAACCCAGGGCTTCTCGGCGACGGTTCTCTTCTTAACTAGACTAAAAACTTTAACCCCTTTTTCCTTAAAACATGCTCAACCGGAGCTTCCGACCTTTATATTGTCTCTTCCTAATATGCCCATTCATACGCGGCCGTTTCCTCCTGCCGGTCTCCTTCCTCTTCACCGTTTTCCACCGCCTGCAGAGCCCAACCGCCAAACAAAAACAAAAACAAAACAAAACATCATACATCCACAGGATTGTTTCAAGAAAAGCACCCTTTCTTTTCCTGTTCTTTCCTCATTGGAGCATAGATCTGACTTTTCTTAGAAGACCCTCCCATCGCCACATCATCTCCTGCTGACATCACAATCCCCTCAGCTTTCCTGCCTGGAAGAGCCTCCCATCGCCACATCATCTCCTGCTGACATCACAATCCCCTCAGCTTTCCTGCCTTCCTGAATGACTGCACCTTCAGTTGATTGGCTCTGATCAATGCTCTGATCTGTACCTTTCTCTCTTAAACTGTCACAGAGTGGCATAGAAAAAACGAGGGGCTTTACATCCTTATTGCTATTGTGACCACGGGCCAATGCACGCTGCTCTGTGAAGTGGGCCATATTGATCCAGAAGGGTCAACTCAGCAATATTTATAGCTCTATAGTGGGGAACATTGAGCAGTTATGCTGTAGGGATTGTGTGGATGATAATATCCTGTGTGAATTTGGGAAACTGATTGAACAAATCCAGCGGTTTGTTACCACCACTAGATCTTCTAATTCCAAGGGTGCAAAGAAGGGAGAACCATGGTTTTACACAGCCTGCAGAGATGCCAAACATACATTGTTTGCCTACCTGAATAGTTATGAACACTTGGATAGGGTGTACCTTCGTGCATCGAGAAGTGAATATAACACCCTTTTCAGAGGCAATAAACAGGCATATACGAAAGAGGAATGGACTCTAATGCTGAGGCAGGTGATTCTGCTAAATTGTGGTTGTTCGCCAGCAATAGAAATTTGAAGGGTGGGGTGACTATGCAGGCCTGTATTACGCCTGACACGTGGCACCTGAACTTCGAGACTCTCTGTCGGCCCATATACATGGGCAGGAGGTGCTCGAACTCCCCTTTATTAGTCAGAACCTGGGGAACACCTATTTCGAGTTCTCTTTGAAGGAGGCAGATGAGGCACTCATGTCACAGTCAGGTGGGATGGCTCCAGGCCCTGATAATATTCCCATGGACTTCTTCAAGATTGAGCATGCAATTTGGGCCTCGGTGCTGACAAAGGTTTTCCTCATCATTTTGGCTGCTAGCAAGATACGGAAACTTGTACCAGTGCAGTGATTGCCCCAATCTTCAAGTAGGGCGATAGGACTGTACCTTCCAACTATTGCCCAACCTCCCCCCTCGGCACAGCTGCAAAAACATTTGCCAAAGTCCTTTTGAAGCCTTTGCAAGCCTGGGTTGATGGTGCCTCCCCCTTACATCACCTGCAAGCGGGGTTTCAGGCCAGAATAAGTAAAGTGGACCAGAGCTTCAGGTTCCACTTAATTATCCAGAAGCATCTGTTATTAACAAAAATCAGGCAGTATGCAGTGTTTATGGACCTTAAGACAGCCTTCGACAGTGTTCCTAGAGGGCTGCTGTGGGAGGCACTTCGGGCTAAAAATGTCCTGAAATGTTTTTATTCAATGTAGTTTTGTATCCCAATAACACTGCGGTTGTTCGCTGGAGCTTGGCGGTGGATGTGACCAAAACTTTGGGCCCTCCTGTTATTTTGTATCTACATAGGCTCAATAGTTGATTAACTTGTTATGGAAAAGTCAGATCTACGAAGGCTGGGAAGCGACAAGGTCTGCGCCCACTTTTTTGTAGATAACGCAGTGTTATTGTCCACATCCCTGATGGGGTTACGACGGGTATTGACCTGCTTTGCAAGCAAATGCATCAAGCTTGGGCTGGAGATCGATGTCAGCAAGACCAAGTCAATGATCTTCAGTCCAAGGAAAACTGGAGCTAGACCATTAAATATCATGGTGGGAGGTGTGGTCCTGGAGCAGGTATAGTGGTATGATTACTTGGGCATACGATTCTCTCCTGGTGTCAGCTGGTCTACCCAACTCCTCAAGACTAAGGCCACTTTGGAGAAAACCAGTGGGGCTTTGAAAAGCTACTGCCTTAGCCATGGAGGAGGGGCAGTCAAACTGGCTTTGGCAGTTTATCATGCTCAGGCAAAGGCCTCTGCCCTTTTTGGGTGCAAGATTTGGGGCTATACGAGCTCCGCCCTGATCACAGTGATTGAGAGTACGTTTCTCAAGAGTGTCCTACTCCTTCCCCAAAGCACCCCAACTGCATCAGTGTGGATGGAGTGTGATATTGGCTTAATTGGTGATGAAACAGAAATGAGGCCAATATATTATTGGTTGTGAGTATGGGGAACGTCTGGCTTGGCCAAATATCGGGACACACTCTCTTATGTGATCCCCTTGGGGGGCAGCCACAACATTCTGTGGCTGTTGCACGTGAAGAAATGCTTTTTTACACTAGGCCTAAGTGTGCACTGGGATAATCCCCTAGCTATGTCTATGGCTGTTAAGCTAATAGTTAAATCAGCCTACCTAAGGTATTGAAGAAACAAAGCAAGTATAATGGGCTCCACATTGGCCAGTGGGCCAGGCTATCTGAGATCTAAAACATTGCCTTGCTACGAGGAATACCTTGAGGTTATAGCTCCTCCTTATACTCGATTATTATATATTAGACTCTGTTTGGGCACCTTGAGGTCCGACACTGCCACCTGGGATAAAATCCAGAGCAAAAGATGCCCAATCTTTGATGTTGAGAAAGAGAGCTTTGTTTATGTATTGCTTTTTTGTGCAGGCCTTAAAGATCTCAGGAGTAAATATTTGATACCATTGTTTATACACCTTGGGATGTCAACAGTCAGGGAAGTGGTGCACCTTTTGTAAATCAGCTGAAAATATGAATTATGTATTCTTCGTTTCGATGTATAAATCCTTTGAGCATGGAACAGGAGCAACAAGCTGTTAACCTTTACAAGCTGAATTTTACTTGCATACTATACTAGTATTTTATGACCATGACCTGGCATTTTAGTCAATTTGTGGCTCATGGCTTTAGTATGTTTGAAGGTTAATGTATTTTTCTGCATACTATGAATTTTACTCTGCAACTTTTTGTGCTTTTGTGTTCAGGGGTATTTGTATTTTGAACCTGATGGCCCACGCTGAATAAAGGTTTATAACAACAGGGAAGGAGGGGTGGAATTGCTCATGCCAAATAATGGCATCTCTGTGCATTACAACTTGAGGGTGTACACTTTTGTGCACTGCAACTTGGATTGCGCCTTTGTGGCCAGAAGTTCAGTTTCCCCTGGTTTTCTGAACCATCACACTTATTAAAATGTTGCAACCCTACAATAGGCATATGATGATAGAACAAGCAGTAACAACTGGACAGATGACTTCACAATAGGGCCTAACTCGACTTAAGATAGAGTTGCTCTAACCTGATATAGCCTAGTCTTGCGATCTAAACACAGGACTCTTCCAATGTACTCGAAAACGACCCCTTCACCGTCGTATCTTTATACCCTTCAAGGTTAAAACCAAGCTGTAGACATTTTGCCCCAAAGACTGGGCATATGCCCAAGTGCTCTTGCCAATAAACACATATATCTACCACAGCCTGGGACTGTAACACTTCATGCCTGCGCTCATCCACACCAAGGGCTCCCACCTGCTTCTCCTTTGACCCCACCAACCAACACTGCCACGTCCACTGTGCTTGCAGAAACATGCACAATGAGGATTTAGCCTTTGAGGTGAATTGGAATTTTCATGTTTATTTAACATTTCATTTCATCACACTGTGAGAAACTATATTGCACTTCCAACGCTCACTGTGTGTTCTTCTTGTACCAGGACCACTGTGTCGACATGTGTCCTACACTTTAGTTGAGTGACTGATGCAGGTTTAAGCCTGCATTGGGCATGCCTGCCAAATGGCACCCTACATGGCACGTGGCTTCTTGCATTGTCATCACAATAGAATTGCTATTGATATGTTAAGGTATGCATGCATAACAATATTCCCATTGCATTCATAAGATGCTAGCCGGGTCCTCGTGGCATGTTGGCATTCCGTGATGTATATTCCAGGATAATATGCCCTTGAATTCGAACATATTGACACAGGCAGCAGAGTAATCTTCCATATGTTAATGACCATGCTGGCATGTATGTGCGTGAGGAGAGTGCTTACTCACAAAAAGACGTGAGGTATACAGAGCCCCCCTTCTGTCTCCTGTTGCCCTCAGTAAACAAAGCAAAAACCGTCCCATGTATATCTGTTGTGCAAAGTATATTTGTCTTATTATTATTCAAAGAACATTTTATTATTTTATAGGCCTAAACGTACAAATTCATATATATATTCCATTAGAAAACATTTAATAATTAAAACATTCTGAAGTATTCGTACAAAAGGTGTGAAATAGAAAAATAGATTTAAAATGGTGAATAAATCTTCCCAACAAAACAAGACAAGTGAAGAATCGATACTACCAGAAAATCTCTATACAGGACACAAATAGCATTCATTTACAAAAGACATATAAATACACCCAATACACAAAGGGGGTACATGTTCGGTCACCTTAATTTGCCTGCCAGAAGAATGAGAATTCTAAAAGAGGACTGTGATACCAACACTAGATACTGCTATTTTAACAAACGGAAACAATGTGTTCTATGGTGTCAAAAATCAAGTCCACCCTATGGACTGTTCTCCATCACATATAGTGCACTACCTGTTGCACTTATTAGACTTTGGTCTTGTTTTTAATTCATTAAAGGTCCACCCCGCAGCTCTGTCTGCTTATACCACTTATCAAAGTAAGATCGTGTGGTCGAGAGTGCCTGTCGTCAAAGCCTTCATGGAAGGAGTCAGACTTTACCTGCCAATTACAAACCCAGAGCCCAATTGGGATTTAAATATTGCCTTAAGTAAGCTCCATGGCCACCCTTTTGAGCCAATGCATAAAGCAATCCTAAAGGATTTGACTCTCAAAGTCCCTTTTCTTATAGCAATCACATCTATTCAAAGAGTAAGTGGGCTTCAGGCATTATCTGTGACAGAGCCTTTTGTCACAATACACAACAGCAAAGTGGTTTTAAGGACAAATCCATGATTTTTCCCTAAATACATTTCTAAAAGACATGTCAAACAGTCAATTGAACTGCCTGCTTTCTTCCAGAACCCACAGAATTCAAGGGAAAGGGTGCTCCACACCCTAGATGTTCGAAGGGCAGGCTTGTACTACATCAACAAAACTAAACCACCCACAAAGACAGAACTATTGTTTGCTTCCTTGGCAGCCGGAAGATAAGGGGATCCAGTCACTATTTCACTGTTACACATTGTCAAACAAGACACTGCCATTTACTCCTAAAGCTCACTCCACAAGTGGAACAGGGGCTACATTAGCATTCATTGCTAACGTGCCACTGGAATCTATATGACCAGCAGCCACATGGAGTTCAGCACACACTTTCACACAACATTGTGTAGACGCACAGGCCAGGAATGACTCACAGGTGGGAAAAGCAGTGCTAGAACATGTGTTTGCCTCGGTTCCTTCTACCTTCCCACCCCCTTCTCCGGGTAATGCTTGCTGGTCTATGAAAAGCATGCAATTCTAAGCAGATCCACAAGCCTCAAAAGACAAATAACATACTTGTAATTATCTTTCTGATGCTTGTGTCTGTTTGTATTCACATGCGCCCACCCAGCCCTCCCTCACTGGGAGTAGAAGCATGATAGACAACATGTAGTTTATGTGAGGCATTTCAAACAATTGTTTACATTCACACTTCACCATGTACTCCGCACAAGCTCAGATCCGGGAAAGGGAACAATCAGGGAACCTCTGTTTGTGGGGGGTCATGGGTGCAGTGCATGTATAGTAGAGATGGTGTTGCAGTTGCACCCGGTCAACATTCCTTTTTTTGAAGTCGAGGAGACTATTATGCAATTCTTTGCACCAGCCACTAGATGTTGGCCTATGCAAAGCATGTGATTCTAGGCAGATAGAAGCCTCAGAAAGATCATTACAGGTATGTAATACACACACACACAACACACCCAAAAAAGTTATGCTGGGTTTAAAAGGGCTTGACAAAAAACCTTTCACCTGAAATGTGAGAGTAGAATAGGCAAGTCACACATTACCCAACGCCACCTAGTAGCCAGTGCTGGGCGTTCACCTCCAGTTCTGAGCCACAGCAGCAAGGCTTTGTTGGTATACAAATGAGCTTAAATGCAATCCTTTCTCGCCAGGAAATTGGTTTTGCCTTAGACGGCAGGACTACTTTATACATAGCTTAATAATCCCAAGACATTTTGCAAGTCTGTCGGCATGGCAGCATACCTGGTTCCACCCTGGTTAGGGATCATTGGTCCAGCATAGTCCTGACTACTGCACTGGTGATCCCTAGTGGGGGTGAAGCCAGGTGTGCGGTTGCCCTGACTGCACTAATGATCCCTATTAACTTTCTGTAATTTCTCCAACTATTATTTACAATGATTGATAAATGTTTTCAGACCTTAATAAAAGACAGGGTATATTACATTAGTGCTATATATTCACGTACAATCAAAAATGTTTCCCCAGCCTGAGCATTTCTGCATTTACTGTTGCGTCTCATATCTGACCATGCTGCCTTATAATAATTAGACTCGGACTTGGGCGTTTCCCCCACTGCTTTAGTGTCTCGGGTATGGGTGGCTTATTTATTTATTTATTTATTTATTTATTTATTTAAATACATGTAAAGCACGGACTAAGGCCTGAAGGTGTCTAGGCCCTGAGGGGGCAGCAGTGAATCAAGAAAGGACCACTACACATGAGCAAAAGAACAAAATTGGGGAAGTCAGAACAGATAAGTTGTCAGCGTCCTGCGGAAAGGAAAATAGTCCTCAATGCCTCACAGTAAGGAGAGGAGCGAGTTCCACAGTCTGGGTGCCAAAACTGAGAATGCCTGACCCCCCCAACCGGGCCCACTGAAACCATGGTATTATTAGAAGCAGCTGTGATGCAGAGTGCAAGTGTCTGGTTGGACAGTATTGTTTAATCTTATTCCTGCAGTATTCTGAATCTGTATTATGAACAGCTCGGCGAGTAATACAAAGTATCTTAAACTCTGTCCTTGACACCACTGGGAGCCAGTGGAGATGCTGCAAGAGCTCTGTAGATGGGGTCAACCTCGGCGCTCCCAGCGCCAGTCTGGCTGCTGAGCTCTGAAGAACCTGCATCTGATGGATTTGGTATTTAGGTTGACCCAGGTAAATACCATTACAGTAATCCAAAGACCCCATTATAGTGGAGGTATCCACCATGGTACGGCATGCAGGGGGGAGCATGGGGAGAATTGTCATCAGTTTTTTGAGCTTCCCAAACCCAGCACTACATATTACACAGATCTGCAATCCTCGGCAGCCATTAGGGAGTAGCTTCACCCCTAGGCTCTTAACAGATGTACAGTCAACTGGGCAAGGTCCCAAAGAGTCAGGACAGTATTGGGCATTCCAGAGGTTATCCACACTTTGTGGGCTGAACACTAGAACCTCTCTTTTTCTGCTGTTTAATTTTAACGAGTTCGCTGCTATCCACTTACTGATTTTGTCCAGGCAGTCCCGAAGTTTTCCGAGAGGATCAGTCAGAGGGGAGTCCAGCCGAAACACTGAGTGTCATCAGCATAGGTATAGAAAAGAAATCCACACTCAGAAATAAGATTTGCAAGAAGGTGGACATACAAGTTGAAAAGAAGGGGGGGAGAGACCCAGCATTTCAAACCTAGAGTGGGCGAAAAGCAGCCCTGGAAGGAGATGGTCAGAGACCCCTTCTCGAGAAATGACCTGAACAACACCCACAGCGGGCCTGCCACCCCCGCTTGCTCCAGTCGAGTTAGCAGAATGTAATCACTGTGCCAAAAGCTGCAGAGAGATCAAGAAGAATAAGAACTCCTGACTCTCTGCGGTCTTGGAGAAGAGCTAAGCCATCCAATAGTGATATCATAACAGATTCAGTGCCCATAGTGGGATGGAAACTGGACTGAAAAGGGTGTAAGCAATAGTTGTCTTCCAGAAATCTCGAAAACTGAGGAGTAATCACTCCCTCCATCAGTTTCATGATAGCAGGAAGGGCGAGATGGGACGATAATTTGCCACCTCCAGGTGGTCTGAATTTGCTTTTTTCAGAAGGTGGGCAACAACAGCATGCTTCAAAGAAGGGCGTTTGTGAACATAGAGATCACCCTTTGCGGGAGAGCTTTTAAGATCCGGAGCGGAACTGCGTCCTGAGGTGAGGCCGATTTAAGGCTTGTAGAAGAGCAGCTTCATGTCTCTGCAAGAAATCCCGCCCCCCTCCCTCGTATTTGTTGGAAGCCAGAGATCGTGCCAATTTTGACACCAGAAGTTGCACCAATACTGCAGCGAATATTTGAAAAAAGGTATCCAATGAGAAAACCCTATCAAATGTAACCCCGAAGAGACGACAATCTCAGGGAGGAGCTCCCTGAAGGAGTATGAAAAGGAGCAGAAGGAGATACTAGTGATGTCACAAGAAACATGCATGATGCTCCAAAGACTACTGGTTGAAGAGAATGCATGGATCCTACAGAAATTGATGACAGAGTTAAGGATCGAGAAAACTTTCATATTTGAAAAGAAGATTACACGTGCCTGAAGTGCTGCAGAAAATGTACTGTTAAATAATTGTACAGATGCTGAAATGCAAGTAGACCAAGTCATCATAGAAGCTGGCTATACGTAGTGAATAGAATGCAGGCAAAGCCGCCATTGTATAGGAGCTGGACATTGGTGTCATGAATTTAGTAAGTCAGGACCCATGAAGCAGAAAGGTCGGGAATTGTGTTGCAGCAAGAATACGCCGAGATTGTGGAAGCGTCTAGCCTGGCATCAAAACTGAAGCAGCCAAGGGCAGTTATCTATTCTTGAAAGCAGTAAATGTGTGAAGGATGAATGATCCCTTACTAAAGTGCAAAGAAAGAACACTGAGAGTCCCAAGTTTTATTCATTTAAGACATTTAAATGCTACAAGATGAACCAAATCGTGCTCTCTTGTTATGTGGGCCAAAGATGGAAATAGAGTTGAGCTTGGAGTCCTAGAACAATGATAGTGAGTGCCTGCACTCACATTTATTCCCACAGACAAGGATACTTTGCAAGGCCAAGTTCAAACACAATCTTCATGACAGAAGGCATGGGTGATGAGAGATATTGGGCTAATTGGTTGGGGAGGTAAAGTCACGTCCACCTCCTGGCACCTGGGTCTGACCTTGCCTGCTGCTAAGTGGACAGAATATTGCAGACATGGCACTATCGTGCCAACCAACTGTAGAGGGCCATATAACATGTACTTAATAGTGTTAGAGATGACATGTTTTAGAGGTAGGCATAAGTTGTCCAACTGACAGTAGGGCAGCCAATCACAATCCTAGTCCCCATAGAAGGTATACTTAGATGTTCCCCTTGAACCAATTATAATCGCGTGTAGGTTTTTTTATTTTTCACGTAGTATGACGTCACCTCTCACAAATTGTTAGTATAAAGTCTATGTTTAATGAGAAAATCGTCAAGAGCTGAGCGAACGTCTGTTGATGTCTGTTGTAACATACCTGTTTTAGATAATTGTTAATAAAACAGTAAACTTTGCCATCTTACAGAGTTGGTTTGATTTTTTAGACTCAGAGTTATTCTGCAATCCCATCCATTGCATGCACGTTACTAAAGGACCACAAGTTCACATGGTAGCAGTGCTGATGGTTGGAAAAGATCCAAACCAGTTTGTCTCCAGTGTTTCGGACGATCGGGCATCCTCTGCCATTAGCCAGAAG
The DNA here is from genome assembly GCF_040938575.1 of Ambystoma mexicanum. NCBI lineage: Eukaryota > Metazoa > Chordata > Amphibia > Caudata > Ambystomatidae > Ambystoma > Ambystoma mexicanum. Next base: position 72,798,595 of record NC_090926.1, on the reverse strand, counting down.
ATCGCAGGGTTTGCTGTGGAAAGCAGCTGATAGAAATAAACCTGCAAGAAGAACCGAGATGGTGGGCAGGTCCCCCTTTGATCAAATCCCCACCACGCTGGTCTGCGGGCGGAAGGCAAAGTGGTCGGATTGAAGGAGAAGTCGATACCGAGTCGATTAAAAAATGGTGAGTAGACTAAGGGGAATGCAAATGAAGGGGATGGGATTGTGATCTTTTTTGAGTAACGCGAAATATTGTGAAGAAAATGTAGTGCCTAGGAGTCCTGACTCAAGGGAGTTTCAGAAGGAGACATCCCAAATTCCAATGGGGGTAGAGCAGAAACATATAACTCTCAAACCCTGTATAGGGTATAAAGTAAAGGCGGGAGACAAAAAGGTGATCACAGTTTTTATAAATGTGTAATGTCGATTAGTCTGAATGTTGTTCATTGAGTAAAACTATCAAATAGCGATGGAAGTTGTGAAAAAAATTGAAAAGGTTGTGGAGCAACAGTGGTTGAGCTTAGCAAAGTGATTGGCGCCAATCAAGAAATCAGAGGCTTGAGCAGCGATTGATGGTGCATGCTCATATTTGTTGTTTTAAAAAACTTTTAAAAGTAGTGATTTAAGCAAAGATATAAAGTTATTTTAAAACAGTCTGGTAAGTTTTGACAGTCAATTGAGACTTGTCATTATGGGAGACACTCCTCCTATCCACTTATACAAAACATTACCAAAACACATGCCCAAGCTCAAACTGTATTGTGCGGAATTGGTGAAAGACACAGCAGATAAAATGTTCACGTCATGGCCACAAGGGGGATCATTGTCAAAAGCGGTATTGCAACACATGAACACACACTTGCACTCACAGGGAAGAAATAAGGGAAAAGATTAACGATTCTAGAGCTCTGGAAGATGTACAAAGAAGAAAGAGAAGACCTGTCACCTGAGGAGTGGATGCTTAGTCAGCGAAAGGAGGAAGGTGTTGAGCCCTCAGCTCCCCTTACCTCACCCGAAGCAAAAGACGCTAGTACAAAAGAAATAGGGTTATATCCTTTAAAGGAGTTGAAAGTGGCGACGGGGTATAGTAATCCAATATTCGAACCCCCAGCTTACAATAGTGATGATAGTCCAGAGGAGAATAAGAAAAAAGAAGAGATCTATAAGATCATAGGAGTGAGCGGTCGAAACTGTCAACATAAATAGACAGGGAGATTAAGAGATGGAAAGGAGAGACGGATAAAGCTGACGAGATAGCAATCGTGCAGAATGAATGGATGGGAGGACAGATATTACTTCAAATAGATGGGAAAAGTATTGAGGAAGTTAGACAAAGAGAAGACAAGGACGAACAAGAAAGAAAGGATAAAGAATGAGAGAAGGGATTGAGAGAAGACGAGCAGAAAAGGAAGAGCAGAGAACAACGAGAACAGATCTATCAGCAGGAGCAAGACAGAAAAGAAGAAAAGCCAGAAGAACAAAGAAATTATGATAATAGAAAGAGAGTGATAGAAGATAGGGATAGAAGGGAAAGGAAGAAAGAAGAAGCGCAAAGACTAAGGGACAAAAAATTACAGAGACGAAGGGAAGAAGAGGAAAGAAGGGAAGGAATAAGGAGAGGGGAAGAACGTAGGCAAAAGGAAGAAAGAATTAGAAGGGATGCGAGAAAGCAAAGAGAAGTAGACGAAGAAATGGAATGAAAAAGTAGACAACAAGGTCCTGAAACCAGTCTCACTCGTAAAGGAACCAGTAGGGCCAAGCCCAGAAATATGATGGAACAGAATAGAAGAGTTCCTTCCGATAAAAGAAGCAATGCAACCAACATCTAGAGTTGCATCAGACGAAGAAAGATTTGATGCAGAAAGCATTGGAGAAAGGATCAACACCGTTTATCAACAGCCAAGGCAAAATAGCGAGAAAGGAACTTGAGGGAATGATGATCAACCCCCACTGCCTCAATCACGAAAAGAGGAGGGAATCCTGTTCAGTGATGAACATCGAGCACTGTCTTTAAGTTGACTGAATCTGGATAAGGGTGAAGGGGATGATAATCACACTATTTGTGGGCTAGAGATGTCAGATGAAGAAAGAGATTCTGGCTTCAAGGTAGGAAGAGGAAACGTGTGCGCCCCTGAAGGAAGCCTGCAAATAGATAAAGAAGTGAGATGGTCTGGTCTGGAACAACCTAAAGATAGGACACCAGATCCTATAGCGTATCCTGCTCGTCCCCGAGGACGATCGCACAGAGAGAAGGGAGAGTCGCAGCCATATGTGAGTAGGTTAAGGTTGTTACCCACAAGGAGACAGACAGGGACGATCGTCCTTGCTATGGATAGACCAATGATGGGATCTAACTCTGGGAGGGGGTACACTCAGTTTCCCTTATTGGAAAAAGGGGGACCAAGACCACAGTATATTCCATGGCCTCAGATGGACAAGGAGAATGTAAGGTGTAAGCTCCCGAGTTTGACTTCTGGGCGCTGGGAAATGGATATACGTATAAGAAGAAATGACAAGAGGAAACGCTCCTACATTCAGAAAATAACCCAAGACCCACCTCTTCAAGGAATCTCTCCACCTCAATACCTAGTCGATCACATCACCTGTCGTGCCACCTGACTTGCTAGATAATCCCCTTCCCTTTCCTCCCTGCCACCTGATACAGCTGTACCCCTCTTCTGTGCCCCTTTGTATCCCACCCCCCGCTGTATATCTGTTCTGTTGTTACCTCTGAAAACCATTCCGTTATGCATCGGTACTGTTGTATACCTCTGTGAAGCTCTGCGTTTTGTATTGTATACCTCTATAAAGTGCTCCATTGCTTCTCAAAGTTAGGCCCTTGCTCAATAATTACCATAATAAAAAAGGTAATCCCATATATGGAGTGAGTTTTGCTTGTCCAGGGAGATCCTCGTGGGAATGATAGTCTGTGTCCTCTAGAGGGCAGTCACTCTCAGTGAGCTCCCACTTGCCCAGACCGCTAGGGAGTGTCTTGCTGAGTGGGCTCACCTTCCTATACTCACAAGGGGTGGCTCCCCCCGGGGAGAAGGGACGAACATCATAGATTCTTTAAAGGCCCTAGTCAAAGATCAATGACTCTGATTCTTTCCACATCTGTTCCACAGCCAAAATTTCGTCCAAAGTAGAGGCATTCATAAAACATAGCAAAACCTAGGTTCACACACCCTACACTTCCCAACTAACCTGACACTTGGCAAACCACCACCCCATGTTCCTCCCCTGGCTGCCTGTAGATCCTTTGCTGCACAATTTCCCCCTGACATCCTGTGTTTAGCTTCCCACTCTATTTATCCTTTGTGATCTGCTTCCATCTCCATGTTCTTCCCCCATGACTTGTAAAGTTCTTTGTTGTATCCTGAAGCTAGGCCCACACTCGCTAATTGCCATCATAATAATAACAATAGCATAACATTATCTTGCACTGTTGAAATATATATGTATCATTCCCAAGAAAGAATCCATTGAAAGTTTAGATGCCAACTTTGGATAAACAAGATATGCATGTTTTATATTTTCCATGTGGGTTGTGCATACAGTAAACTACATAGCAGTTCTGCCTGCTGTATTTTTCTTCATGCCCCTAGAACGTCCAAGAAATTAAACTGATTAAAGCAGAATAGCACACAAATCCACTGCACAGATGTTTTGTATATAAACACCAAGTATCTTTGGATAATCAATCTCGATGCACACTTTGACACTTTTTTTTGGCCAGGGATTTGGTTTGCAACGCCATTTGAATGTTGACACCATCATCTTGTAACAATAAGACCTTCAATAGATTCTATATAGGAGTGCACTGCTTATTTGGTGGCCTACATGAGGTGGGAGGTCCTTTTTTGGAACACATTCTGAATTGTTAATAATTAACTATGTTTAACATTACTAGCCCATAATTCGTCTACATGTGCCCCACTTGGCATCCATCCATCCTCATCTGTAATATGACCGTATCAGACTTTTGTATGCCTCCTTGCCAATGACTATTCAATTTGACAACTTTTTGTAGTATTGCCAAGCCTTTGACTGTGACATTTAATACTTCCCCAGATGCCTGTCCCAGCCCGATCTCACTCTTGGATGGCAGTCAGGCTCTTTGTGGTGTCTAGGGAGGGATGCCATCCATGGCTAATAGCAGGCCCCAAAGCTAATACTTTCAGAAATTAGTTAGTAGCTACCTCAATTGTATACCTCTTAAATCAAATAAATGAACATGTCATATCCTGTCAACAGATGGCAATATCTTCTGGAATAACACACATCTACTTGGTGTATTCATGACAGACTTGGAATCAAAGTTTATTGAGTGATACCTTCATGCATCTTATGTTTCATCCTTAAAGAATTGACAGGTCTTCCCAAATGTATGTTGTAATTTGGGGAGTATAGAAAGCATTGACAGAGCACGGGCAATATAAAAATATGTTTCAATTACACATGACAGGAAATGGATTTTAGCACTTCTACCTTGAGATTACAACGACTTAGCTAATGACAAACACATGGCCAGAGGGAGGCAAAAAAGGTTCTTATACTACACATAAAATAACTCCTGTTAGCATGAATAAGTGTTATTTATTTTTCTTCACAAGAGTAGAAAATAAAAAAAATAATGTATTCTGCTTCATTCATCAAATCATTCAAAGCTGAACATTGGAGCAACAGAAATTGTACCTGATAAATATCCTGTAAGATTTGAAAATGGCTTGGAAATACACATCAGTGTCACAGGACTTTTTACAAATTAATAATAGGTGTAAAAATGTGTGATTGTGATTGAAAGAAGTTTTTTGTTATATGTGCAAGGACATTTGTAGGATTTTTTAAGCAGGTGAAACAAGCAAAATTACTCTAGGTGTTGACTCCTCTGATGATGTATTTTCACAGAGTGACATGGTGTTATGTGCTTTTGGGCGTAATTTATCCGATGCAAAAGGTGTCATGCCACTTTGTAAGCTGTATTTGAAGTTATAGATAAGCTTTATTTACAGTTAATTTTCAATATTGGTGTTATTAAAACTATGTTATTGTCTTCAACAGGTGCTTGTAACGGACTGACTTTACCAATAGCTGTATTATTCAGCAACCCATCAGTAATAGTTCAGATGAATGGGCAACTGCTAATCCAGATGATGTTCGACCCACAATGGCTTGTCCTCACATTGCTTAATTGATTTTCAGCAACACCATCCAAACTGTGAAATGCAGATGAAGATTTGGTCAACTTCAGAAGAAAAAATTGTGAATTACAATACACACTGCCATCTCAGATGTCAGAGTAAGGACTGAAAATGTGTTTGTGTACCTCGGTTTTGTGGGTAACCCACATTCGGCCTTGCCATGAAATTCAACAAAGATAAGATGATCCACATCTGAAACGTGAAAGGTCTTGGACTGATTTCTCACATATGTCAATCTATACACCATAGACTTTTTGTTTCCATTAGACTTTGATAGCCCCTGAAACGGTATCAGGTAATAATGTCCCCATGCATAATTTCACCAGCAAAAGCCATTGGCGACATTATGTATGGAGATGGGTTGCGGGGATGTCCCATGATCCCCTTGTAAAAAAAAAAAAACAGGGATTGCAGGGGCGTCCCCCCCATGTTCAATGTAATAATGTCTCCGCAGAAAACGGCGACATTTTTGTCAGAAGACATTTTTGCGTTGACATTATTACATGGAACCCCTGAAACGTGGTTGCCCGATAAACAGACTTACAACTTGTAGACTACAAACAATAGCAGACATGAGATCTCATGTTTTTAACTAGTGCATCATAACTGTCCTCTGTTATTTGACACAGGGTTGGGGTCCTGAAGAAGGTGATTTATCAATTAGGCACCGAAACATCATTTTTACATCGACCCTGTGACTGCATCTTATCTGTTGTTCTATGATCTTAATGTATTGGTTTATCTCCTAGGAGACACCTTGACCTTGTGACTGCAAATGTTGTTGCTTTGTGAACTTAACGTTTTCTTTTTGATCTCCTAGGAGACACCTTGACCTTGTGATTGCAAATGTTGTTGCTTTGTGAACTTAATGTTTTCTTTTTGATCTCTTAGAGACACCTTTTGATGAAATATGACATTGATTTTGTGATTGTAATTAAATATGTTGATTTGGGACTGGAATTAATTCATGGATCTCTAAGGAGACATTTGTAGATGAGTTGTGTTAGTATTTTTATTCCACTCTGAATTCATGTGTGCACTATGTTTAAAGGATATCAGTTATGAGCACTGTCAATATGCGTAAATGTTTGTACACTGTGGTTTGTGATATGTGATGATTTTATATTTCTTTCTGTATTTAAGATTAAAAAGTGACCACTTTTTATAATGAAATAAGGGTTACATCAGTGGTGAATCTATTTGTTCCTTTAAGTAGCCCTAACGTTGCCTAAAAGCCTATGGAGTGACAGTAGATTGTTATTTATTAACTTACAAATGCCATAGTGCTGTACAAATATTTTCCAACAGGAACAACTTCTTGTGTATTTGATATCACAAAGGTGGTCATACGCAACATCACTGCTGACATCACTTTGACATCACTGATAGTACACAATCTGCAACAAACAATTTAAGAGTGGTTTACTGTATGGATTAACAGCAACATGAAAATCACACACTCATATATTGTAACGCTCACCTGATTCCCGCAGAGGCGCCGGTCTTGACTGGGTGAATGCCGTATCTTCAAAGGTGATGTGTAACACACGGTTGGCTCTTTGGGCTGGACCTCTGTGCACTGTATGTCTGACTCGAAGAGTAAGATGTCTTAGGTAAGTGAACGCCGAGCTCTCCATCTGCCTCGGGGCAGGGTGCCGTAACCAGTTTCTTCACTGGATAAGGGTGCAGGCCTCTTGACCTCAGAGGACTGCTGTGCGTCGTTAACTGCACGAACGGTAAGTTCTGGGCACTTCAAATGTCTTAAAAGTCTTTTGTAATGATATCTCTTGTTTTGCAGGGTTTCGGCAATGGCGGATGGCGGGCTGATGAGAGTTGAGGATCGAACCCGCGTGAGGAATAGCAGCGCCTGGAAGCACGTAAGTAAGCGCTTGTAGCCTGCTTCACGATGTGCACTAACTGTCCCTTTTATCTTGCAGGTACAAGTTCGGAGCTTTAGAGAAGCTGAAGGGTGCTGGAATACCCACTGGATTCGGCGTGGGAAGGAGTAATGGCACGTGAGTAATAAAGTTGCCCAATGTCTTTAAACGCACCTTCTTTTGTCTTTCAGATGCGGGATGCAGCGCCGAAGGCCTCCGGAGCATGCGAAGAGCTGGTAAGCTTTTGTCTTTCAGATGCCGGAATGCAGTGCGAAGACCTCCGGAGCATGCGAAGAGTAGGTAAGCCTTTGTCTTTCAGATGCCGGAATGCAGCGCGAGGCGTTGGTGACAGCCGATGGACCAGGTAAGAGATGCGCTGCCACTGAAGACCGTAGTGCTAACCTGTTCTTTCTTTGTCTTTACAGGGGCTGCTGAAGACTGGATTCCAGGATGGTAAGCCTTTGTTCCCTTAGGCCCAGGATCAGAAGCAGAAGACACGATGAGCGTTCTGCTGCAGAGAATGCAGAATAACGCAAAGCAAGATTCATCCATCGGGTGTGGTTTAAATAGCCTCCTGTAGTGCTTAGGTGTCTCCTTCCACAGCCACGCCTAGGTAAGAAAAGAGTTCCTGCTTTCCAGAAGAGTTCCAGTGTTCTGAACCTAGGGAGTGGCTCCTGCCCCACCCAACAGGAAAAGTAGTCCCAAACAGAAGAGGATCAGGGGTTCAACTGGCAGGTAAGTAAGCAGCAAGGTCTGCTGCAGGTAAGTCCACCCAAGCATTATGAGCCTGGCGCTTCCAGCGCTGGGACTGGGCATCTTTATGAGCCTGGTGCCACTGGCGCCAGGACAGGGTCCAAAAGGTCCCAATTGGGACTGGCTGGCACTCGGAACCGGGGTTATGGGTCTGCTTCCAAGGGAGTCGGGCAAGTCCTGATCTTTTGGAAGCAGAGATCATGACATATATATCTATTTATATATAGATATATATCTATATATCTGCCTGTCAAAAACGTCTGCCATATGTTTTTGACAGGCAGAGTTGATGGGGGAAGCAGCAAGAACAGTATAGTTCGTGCCCCTGCTACCGCTCCCAAAAACATGAACATACCCAGCAGTGCTAAAATAGGTGTAAACCATACACAACATTTTTACGCATGCGTTGTATGCTTGTTTTGTACTCTGGGGATCGGAAAATGTCTCCCAGTGTATTTGATATGCAGAAAGTGGTTAGATGTACACTACTCACCTACGATAGACAAACATCAATCACAACTGCCAGTATCCAAATGCCATTACGTTTCTTTTGGTTCTTTAATACAGCCATTTCAAATTATCCATGTAGCATACTTCAATTGTCAACATACATGTCATGACTCGTATACAGAGTGTTAGGCAGAATCCCGTGAAGTGCCCTTAGGGACCACTACACAGAATTAAGACTACAGGTGGCAATACAAGTTTTACCTCTGGTACAAGCTTGTACTACTATGTCAGAGTAGTAGCAGTGGCGGAGCAGCCAGGCTTATCTCAAGAGTATATGAGCAGTAGCAGAGATTACACAAATAGACCACAATTACTGTGGCTCAAGCAAACACTGACTCAAGGTTTCAGGTAGAAAAATATAAGTACATTTATTTTTAAACCATTTGTTATAAACACAATACTTATATTAAATTTAAAACCACACGAAAAATATACTACAACTAACCAATTCACTTTGTACAGTATGTCTCAAGGTCAGTACCCTGTGTTTGAATGGACTGGTGTTATCAACAAAACACATTACCGTGAATACGATTGCGATCACTTTTTGACAGTTCGGTCTACTGAATAAACGTGTATCCGTAACATGAAATGCTGCGGGGCAAAAACACACTTAGCACCTGAGATACCTAGAGGGAGTTGGAGGCAAAAATCACAGGCAATATTATAGTTAGGCAGACATAATCGAGAATCACTTGTTGACAGGAGTTCAAGAGTCAAGTGACACCAGGGGCCTGTTGCCGAAGATCACACAGTCAGACAGTTCACGATTCAACGTAGCCAAGAGTACTTTGATATTGTCAATGTTCGGAAGCAAATGTTATAAGAAGGAGGGAAGACAAGGGCAAGCCTTGGAGATGAAGAAAAGGGGTTCACCCTGTTTCCTCAAGCAGAACACAGTACCTTATTCCAATGGTGCAGCTGGTGCCTTGGCAGTTGTTCCTGATGGTTTCCCGCAGACCCACGGTTCCTGGAGCTTCGAGTTGAAGGAGGACATCTGAAGGGGTCTGCACCACACAGGGATGAGGACGGCAGCAGCAACAATGAATAAAAGGTGCGCTCCTTAAAAACAGGAGATGCTCTTCAGGTGGCTATCCGGACCACTACAGCAGTGTGCAGTGATTTCAACCACGAAGGCGACCTCTGGCTGAAGAAGATGAGCTGGTTATCCCCACCAAGCTCAAGGGAAGAAGTCTCCGGACTGGATCTTCTCTGGTTGACGAAGGGTAGATAGCTCAGGACTGCAGCAGGGCTTCACCAGGACGGGATAGTTGCAGCAGTCGTCGTTCTCTCCACTTCTCTTCGGTTTCTTGTAGTTCCAGTGGCGACACTGACTTCTAGCCCAAGAGACCTGCCTTTTATCGACAAAACACCCATTCACATAGCCTGGCTGTCAATCACCCAGCAGGGGGGTTGTCCAGCCTGGACAACCACCTCAGCCAATCATGGCAAAGTGCGACTTGGGTTTCCTAGGATACTCTGTGCAGGGGGTGACTACACCCATCCTCACATTCAGCCCACCTAGACATCCAGGCGCCAAGAGGACGGCTTCTCTGCAGAATCCCGCCAAAAGACGGTGAACAAAGAAGGCGAATCTGGTTTGCCACGCAAAGTAAAACACAAGAAGGACTTTAACAAAAAGAAATGGCGAATAAACCCGACCGGAGCCAAGAGAAAGACAATTTGGTCAAGCAGGCTTATGTTCGAGGCTGATATAATAGCCTAAAACAATACCACGTTTATCTAATATAATCGTGGTAGAAAAGTTAGGGTAGATACCACTGCCACCAGCCAAGTCTAAATATTAAAAGAGCGAAACAATGCTCTAGGAGGTACAGATAAAAAGGGATACAAATTAACCCTTTCTAGTACTCCATGGAAGATGGGGTGTACTGGATCTGTGGTAAATTGACTAAGTAAACTTAATGGCAACTTTACCCTTTTCTGGGGGACGGTAGTCAGCCTCAGAAATGGAGTCGGTGGGAAGTCTCAAAGACAACCCTGTGCCACTGCACTAAAGGTGCTGTGTGACACACAAAAGAAGGGGCTACTGAAGTGGTGTACTCCAGAGTCCACAATCACAAAAACAGAGGAAATACACATGGCAAAACCCAGGTAAGTGTGGGGGAAAAGCTCACACTCTTACCAAGTGGAAACAAATAAACTCCAGAAGTCCAGCAAAGCTGCTGGGGGACTCACCAGGTGAGGGAAATTAGCCATCAATGAGAATTCTCCCTAACACTGGTTAGATGCACACTACTCACCTATGATAGACAAACATCAATCACAACTGCCAGTATCCAAATGCCATTACGTTTCTTTTGGTTCTTTAATACAGCCGTTTGAAATTATCTATGTAGCATACTTCAATTGTCAACATACATGTTATGACTCGTATTCAGAGTAAGAATAATACAATCATGACAAAGGCAATGTTAAATCACCTGCACTAGGTAATGCCAGCTAGTGCTAAAATTAGCGCTCCATCAAGTACACATATATAGATCACGGTCACTTAACAGAACGTCCAAGCCACATGGCAATATATGGATTGTTTGCCTAGTAATACTTCTTGTTGCAGAGTGTGTACACATTGGTAATGTCATATGAGATACCATCAGTGATATCATGGGAGATGTCAGAAGCGATGCCATGGATGATGGCATCCATGATGCAATCTGTGACCTCCTGGTGGGTCCATTAGTCAGTGAAGCACAGCAGCTGAGTTATGGTTCTGCTTGGACCCATAACCGATGAATTCTTGACTTGTTTTCTTTTACTCTGCAACAATAATGTCCTTTTTCACTGAAATACATCATTTTTGGGGGGTTAACCCTAACATAACCATAACTTCCCTGTTCCTTTTAATAAGGGCTAAATATCAGACGTTTCCCATCCCCTTCATGTGTTGTCCTCTCTGGCCATGTACATTTGGTATGGACTGTACAAATTAGGTGATGTGCCTTGTCATTGATCTGCCATGACAGCACATATTCCCTCTACCGAGTAGACACTGACCATTTGACAGGCTTCCATTTTGTTTTCATATCTATGCGTTGACCTTAAAATCCTAATAAAAATACTAACTGTGAGAAGTTCCCCATTTGAATCCAACGAGGGCATAAAACCGGTGTACTCACACTAACATAGGGACTGGCGGGCCTTTATTTCGCCTGTAAATAAAATGCCTTTTTTTCAATTTCCGAAAACTCCTGTACAAAGAGGGCTCATTACAATCAATCGAGGCAAAAGCGCGCAAATGTGTTTACTATACTGTTGCTTAATACCATCCCATGTTGAAAAAAACTGTCTGTAAACTGAGTGGACTGTAATTCGTTAGCATGTATAAATCCACCTCGGCCGGTGTTGTTTTTCTAAGAACTCGGAGAAATGTTTCCAGACAAGTTAAGCAGAGTGCCGGGGGAGGTGGGGCAAAACGGTGTCCGGATTACTGGCGGAGGTGGTGGGGGTTTGGGTGGGGTGGGCAGAGCGGTAGTTAAGATTCCTATTCGCTAAACGTCTCCCCTTTCCAGTGAATTCTGCATTCTTAGGTTCTCAATAACTTAAACCAGCAGTGTGGCAATTGGGACCCTGCAGAGAATTTAATGAATGACCCGTCTGTGAAAAGCGTCACATCCCCCCACGTTCTGTGGTTTCATCGAGTTTGCACAGTCAAGCAGCTGCCAATAATTCTGGAAGGACCAGCCCTTTTACTTATAATAGAAACCTATGTTTCATTTTAGGAAAGAACCTCGTGCGCAGAAGAATTAGAATATGGATTTGAAGTCATCCGTTCTTAAATTGTGCTGCGTTGATGAAGGCTGGGCCTACCTGGGTCTGAGAAAGAGGCAGCACTACAGTGAGCTCACTGTGCGGCTGCTGCAAGTCTGGAATGTTCAAACAGAGATCGTCAATGCCGCCAACTGTGCTCAGTTATGTGCTTATAAACTGGCTCCCTGTCGGAAAGGCCCAAGCTCATACATCAAACGCCTGGACAGTGGGGCTGTACCTCACCGGTCAGCCAGGGGAAGAGGAACACTACTTTTTAGACCTGTGTTCGTTTTGGGGAACGTTTAAAATGCTCTTCTCATGGGAATTCGTGTAAAAGTAAACTCCTGCTCTACCCACATGGACCCACATTGGGAATAAGGCGGAGATAGGGTCCGGGGGTCCGAAATGCATAATTTTATTGAACAACCCACTTCCGAAACTTTAGATTTTATCTCCAAATACTGTAGAATAGGCCTGCCTTCTTTTTCAGGCGCGCACGGACATACACATGCACGCGCACACACACGTCGCTAACACAGAAACCTTAACATGCAGGATTGGTATGCATCCTATACATAAGTGATAATGACCACCATCAGGCGATATGGGACATCCTTAGGCAGTAAAAGTACTAGGACTCCTTGGTCCTATTGAGCCACAGGTATTAGGTGCTGGAACACCCGGAACGAGGAGCGGCGGAAACCCCAAACTGCTGAAAGGCAAGCAAGTAATTAACACAAGACCGAATGAGCAATAACAGATAGGGAAGAAAGCTATGAACCACAAGACGGCTTACCTAGATGTGAAATGGATGAGGCATTAACCAAACCGTGGGCCCGGGCGAATAATGTGGTGAGCGTTCTGGGAGTACCCTCAGTGTGTGGTAAGCAGTGGCAGCAGTAGGGTGGAGAAGGCTTGTCACTGCCTTTGCTGGAAATCGTGTCACACACTGGAAATACCTGTGGAAGCACTGCGGGTGCAGCAGAATTTGGGGATAGGACTTGAAGCGTGGTAGCAGTACTGGATAAGCCAAAACAGTCCGTGTGAGGTCCGTGGTCGAGTGTTTCCAGAAAGACAACAGTAAACAACAAATCTGAAAGGAGTATCCAAAGCAGTCCAGGTATGGAAGTCCGTAGGTCGGTATACCGGAAGTGCAGATTTGCAGGCAACCAATCCAATGAGAAAGCGAGGGAAAACCGTTAAGCAAAGTCCATAATCCAAAAACCATGAGTCGAAGTTCAAGAGTGCGCCAAACAGTACTGGATAGAACAGCTGTGAAGCACTGAAAAGGCATGCACTCAAAGCATTTATCCTGTTGCTATGTCGTCATGTGATTGGGTCTTCCGTGTCACGTGATTTGTGGTTTTATCACGTAATTGGGTCTTCCGTGTCATGTGATTCATAGATTTATCACATGATCGGGTCTTCCGTGTCATGTGATGCGGAACCGATCGTGGTTGCCTGTCAACAGGGCGCCTGATATGGCCTGTGACAAGGCGCCAGAGGAGTTGCCAGTGGAAAAACGGACGCAGGCGTTCTAGGTGACGGTAACTGGTGCCTTTCCATGAGTGATGCCAACGGACACCGAACCGCTGCGGCCCTAATCGAGTAGGAGTGGGTATGTGTGCAGAAGGGGCATCAGAAGAAGGGGAATCAGGACGCATGGCCGTGGGCTGGATGGGCAATCGCGGTGGAAACAGGCAACAAGACGAGGGGCGTGAACATCAGAAGCGGGAACCCAAGACCGGTCCTCAGGTCCGCACCCCAACCAGTCCACCAGATACTGTAACTGCCCCCTATATGTGCAGGACCCCAGGATGGCACTAACCTCGTACTCATTGGGGGCAACTACAGACACAGGAGCATGGGGAGAGACAATACGGGTCGGCCCAGGGCAGGGTTTGAGCAGAGACATATGAAACACTGGGTGCACTCGCCAACCGGCAGGGGCCGAGAGGCAATAGGCCACCGGGTTCATGACCTTGGTAACTCTGTAGGGACCAATAAACCGAGGAAGGAGCTTGCGACAACCGGGCAGGTTCAGATGACGAGAAGACCACCATACCCGTTCCCCAACAGAATACACAGGTGCAACAGCCTGTTTCCTTTCTGCAGCCGCTTTCATGGTTGACTGTGCCTCCCGGAGATGGGCGAGGGTGCGGGCATGTACAGTGGTTAGGTCCCTGATGCAAGCCTAGGCAGCGGGAGTACTGGACAGTGAAAGGTTAGAGAAAGGAAGAGTCCGGGGGTGTTGGCCATAGAGAGAATAAAACGGAGAGGAGCCAGTGGAGGTATGCAAGGCGTTGTTGTAGGCAAACTCGGCGAGATGCAACAAGCGAAGCCATGATTTTTGATGTTGCAATGACAAACAACGCAAATACAGCTCCATGACCTGTTTCACCCTCTCTGTTTGCCTGTCTGTTTCTGGGTGATAAGCAGAGGAGATACAGGTGTCTATACCAAGAAATTTAGTGAGAGCCCGCCAGAATCGGGACGTGAATTGTGAGCCCCTATCAGAAATCAGGACCGAGGGCAACCCAAACGAGCAGAAATTGGACTTAAAAAAATAAGTCGGCCAAAACGGGAGCGGAAGGTATTCCTGAGCAAGGAATTAAGCGAGCCATTTTTGTGAATGAATCAACCACCACCCAAACCGTGTCACAACCCTGCACTCAGGGTAGATCTGTGACAAAATCCATTGTAAGGATGTGCCGGGGGTTCGGAGGTATGGGCAGTGGTTGAAGCAGACCCAAAGAACGACGCTTGCGGTTCTTGCATTGGGCGCATACTGAGCATGTGTTCACACAATTGTCTACATCTCGTCTCATCGAAGGCCACCAACACCAAGGTCTAAGTAAGGGTATCACTGGTGGGCAACACTAATCTATCCTGTACGAAGGGCAGGCCATCGTGATGTACAGGATCCCATTCCGATAGCTGGTGTGGATGCTGGGAAACCCATAGTCGTATGGAGGTTAACAAAGGCAGAGGGGGAGTGCAAAGGCAAACAACGTGACCCTGATCTAGTAAGGTTTCGGGAAATATCGGAAGGGAAACCCCCCCAGAGGAGCGGGACAGTGCATCTGCTTTACCATGTGTCACACCCGGCCTGTGCTTTATCTGGAAGTCGTATGCTGCAAAGAACAGATGCCATCGAACTTGTCAGCTATTATTGCACTTGAGCGATGCCAGGTCTTGTAGGTTACTGTGGTCCGTAAACAGAGTAGTCCGTTGCTTAGCCCCTAAGAGATGGTGCCTCCATACTTGGAAGGTGTCCTTTATTGCTAGGAGTTCTTTCTCTGTGACGGTGTAATGGGATTCAGTGGTGGTGAATTTGCGTGAATGAAACGCCACAGGTTGTAGACGTCCAGAAAACGGGCATGTCTGAGAAAGTACAGCCCCCAGTGTAAATGATGATGCATCCGCCTCCACCACAAGACGTAGTTCAGGATCGGGATGTTGGAGAACCGGGGCAGAAATAAAGGTGGATTTGAGTGACTGAAAGGCTGCTTGGTGCTCTGTTGACCATATAAACGGGATGTGAGGGCTAGTCAAGGCTGTACGAGGTGCCACGATAGAAGAAAACCCTGAGATGAACCGTCTGTAGAAGTTAGCGATCCCAAGGAATGACTGTAGGGTTCTGAGGTTCACTGAAACAGGCCAATCCAGGACAGCTCGGATTTTGGACTGATTCATGGCCAGACCTCCTGGTGAAATATGGAAGGCTAAGAACTCGACTTCCTTGGTGTGAAACTGGCATTTTTCTGGTTTGGCAAAAAGAGCATTTTTGCGCAACCGGGACAATAATTCCCTTACGTGTGACACATGTTCCTCTAAAGAGGAAGAAAACACGAGAATGTCATCCAGATAGATGAAGACATATATGTCCAAGATATCACTGAACACCTCGTACATAAACCGCTGGAACGTAGCTGGTGCATTGCACAGCCCAAAGGGCATAACTGTATATTTGTGCAGACCGTGTCGGGTACGGAACGCCTTCTTCCACTTGTCTCCCTCACGAATACGGACCAAATTATATGCCCCTCTGAGGTCGGGTGTCACGCTCACCTAGTTTCTACGGGGGCATAGCACGTGGCGGCACGAATGATGTCTGCGCTGGCGTGGTGCTGCGTGATTGGTGATGTCTCTGTGACTTCTCCCTTGTTATCACCCTCCCGAGGCTTTGGGCTGTAAGGTCAAAATAAGGTACTAGCGATTGGGGAGAGAGTTGAGTTGGACCCACCTCCGCCACCACCTGATGCCCTTCTCCGCTTGCTCTCACCTTGAAGTTTTGTAAGGTAGGCTCTCTGTCCTGCAATCTAGCAGGGGTGCGAATAACACAGTCTTTCCAGGATCGAGTTACTTCACTGATCCGATGAGCGATTGCCGAGTCTTGGAGAGCTTGGTCAAACAGGTAAGTCGCTATGCCAATGACTGCTTGGTATAAAGTCTTTGAGTCTTTATTTTGCCCCAACTCCTTTTAATCAGTGTCTTTGTCTTTACTTTGAGGCGCGACTTCGAATGGATTTTGCATGAAGGTTCAAATGGACTTAGAGTGCTGAGCAGATGTCCTGCAGGTGAATGGAAGCACAAGAATGAAGTGCTGTAAGTCTGAAGTATTGTTTTTCCTTTCCGTGCGTGACTAACCTGTCACTCTTCTTCTTTTGCAGAGGCGGCGCTGGAATGAAGAATGGAGGAAACGCTCTGAAGATGCTCCGGAAGGATGCTGAACCCGAGAGGACTCTTACAGGCAGAACGAAGACCGTCCCCTTCAGCCAGTTCGAAGGCCCAGGAGCGGCTGAAGAAGCTGAAGAAGCAACCGATGGAAGGATGTTGCAGGTAAGGCTTAGCCGTTGAACCGACTTGTTTTTTCCTCTGTCTTTTTCCCTTCCAGGTACCGATGGATGAAGTCCTGGGCGGGCATGGCTGTAGAAGTTCAGGAACAGAACAGACACGGTGAGCGTTAGGCTGCAGGAGTGCAGAATAACGCGAAGCGTGTTCTGTATGCAGGGCGTGGCTTAAACAGCCTTGGAAGTAGTCCCAGGTAAAGTAATCCCTTTACCACACCCTGTTATTTGAATAAAATAGTCCCTCAGCCACACCCTGAGTAAACAGAAAGGCTCAGCCTGGCTAGATTGGGCAAGTAGTTCCACAGGATTTACCCCATATTATGAGCCTGGCGCCAACGGCGCCAGGACTGAGTCCAAGAGGCTCTGGGGGCTTGAAAAGCCCTTATGGGAGTCGCTGACTGGGGGGGCCCATCAGATCCATGGAGCCTTTAGTGTGAACCATGATAGCACTCCCCCAAGATCCCCCTAATAGTGGGTTCTCCCAATGGGCCGGTTTGTTCGGGTGGTTATGATGGAACTTCCTCAACAACCCAGGGGCATGAATGTGTTCGCTGGGTTCCCACGATCTTTTATGTGGTCTGTATCCTTTCCAGTCTATTAGATAACATAGTTTTGATTTGACGATTTTTGAGTCCAGGATATCCTTAACTTCAAATTCAGGTTCCCCGTCAACTATGATTGGTTTTGGTGGTTTCAGTATTCGGGTTCCGGGTTGCACTGGCTTCAAAAGTGAGACATGGAATACGGGATGGATTTTCATGTGTGAAGGTAAGTGTAGCTTTACAGCTACCAGATTGACGATGGCCTTAATGGTGTATGGGCTTATGTATCTGGGAGTGAAGGTGCAAGGTCCTTTCATGGGAATATGCTTTGACGCCAGCCAGACTTCATCCCCCACTCGGTATTTGGGAGCTTCACTCCTATGCATATCTGCTGATTTCTTGTATCTTTCTTTTGCTCGTCTCAGATGATCAGTTGCTTGTATGAAGGCTTGAGTGATAGTCGTGTGCAAACTTCTTACTGCTGGCATTTCCAGGGTTTGAAGTGGGTCAAGATTAGAGGTCTGTGTATGCAGCCCGTAGATAGTATAGAAAGGACTTTGTCCAATGCTGGAGTGTAGGGAGTTGTTGTAGGCGAATTCCGTTATCCATAAATGTCTTTCCAATTGTCTTCTGTTTGGTATAACATACACCTGAGGCATTGTTCTAAGGTCTGATTGGTTCTTTCAGTCTGCCCATCAGTCTGGGGGTGGTGACTGGTGGAAAGTCTTACATCGATGTGAGCTAACTCGCAGCATTTTCTCTAGAAACGTGATACAAATTGACTGCCACGGTCAGAAATCAGGATAGATGGAAATCCATGTATCCGGACTATTTGTTCCAGGAATTCCCTTGCCAGGATCGAAACCAAGGGTAATCCCTTCAGTGGGATAAAATGAGCCATATTGGAAAACAAGTCCACTACCACCAAAATTGTGTTGTAGCCATTACAAGGAGGACGATCAGTTATAAAATCAAGCGACAATGTATGCCAAGGTGTAGGTGGAATCTCCAGAGGTTGCAATCGGCCTGGTGATTTATTTTTTAGGTCCTTGTTTTGTGCGCAGACCCCACAGGATAACACAAACTGTTTGATGTCTTTACGCCAAGTTGGCCACCAAAAGTGTTGCTTTATCTTGGCTGCAGTCTTAGCGATTCCAGGGTGACCTTCGATCATTGATTTGTGATCCTTTGAAATGACCTTTTCGTGAGGTTCCTTGCTGGGCAGATAAAGGCGACCCTGAAAGTATGGTAATTGGTCTGAGATTGAATGGTGAGCACTTTTGGTAGGCCAAGCTTTCAGAGTTTTGGTATCTATGAGATGAGGGATTTCCTTATGGATGTCATCTAAGGTGAGAGATGTTGTAATTCCCAAGATTTTTGCTCGAGGGATGATTGGCACAGTATCTGGATTGACGGTCTCCTCGTCTACTCCTATACGAGATAAAGCACCCGCTTTACCATTTCGACAACCAGGGCGATAAGTAATCACAAAGTCAAATTCAGCAAAAAATAGTGCCCATCGAAGTTGGCGAGATGATTGAGCTTTTGTCACCTTTAGGTACTGTAGATTGCAGTGATTAGTGATTACCGTGATCGTGTGCCTTGCTCCTAAGAGATAATGCTGCCAAGCCTTAAAGGCGGCCTTGATTGCCAATAGTTCTTTGTCCGTAATGGCATAATTCAATTCTGGGGCCGTGAATTTCTATGACCAAAAGGCCACAGGGTGAAGCTGACCAGATTCAGGGTCCTTTTGCGAGAGTACCGCTCCCATTACCAAACTGAAAGCGTCGGTCTCAACCACGTACGGTAGATCTGGGCGGGGATGTTTCAGGATTGGGGCTGAGATTAATTTTTGTTTTAAGTCCTGGAACGCCTTCTCTGCTTCCTCTGACCATTGAAAACGCCTGTTCTTTCTCAGTAACGAGGTAATAGGGTGCACCAACTGTGAAAAACCCGGAATGAACCGACGATAGAAGTTCGCAAATCCAAGCATACTGTGAACTCCCTTAATTGAGGTCGGGGAGGGCCAATTGAGGATGGCGTCCACCTTCCGTGTATCCATTCGTGCACCTTGAGGGGTTAGGACAAATCCAAGAAACGCAAACTCTGTGACGTGGAAGAAGCATTTCTCCAGTTTTGCAAATAGTTTGTGTTAGCAGAGTTTGTCCAGAAGAGCACGGACGTGTTTCACATGTTCTTGTTCAGATGGGGAGTACACCAAAATGTCCTCGATGTACACTACGACACACACATCGATTAGTTCTCGCAGGACGTCATTCATGAAATACTTAAACGCCGCTGGGGTGTTGCAAAGGCCAAAGGGCATCACCTGGTATTTGAACAGCCCGTATTTGGTGTGGAAGGCGGTCTTCCATTCGTCCCCTTTCTTGATTCGTACTAGGTAGTATGCCCCACGGAGATCTAACTTGGTATAAATTCGTGTGTCTTTAACTTGGTCCAAAAGTTCAGGAATTAGAGGCAAGGGATAACGGTTATTTACTGTGATCTGGTTCAATGCACGGTAATCAATACAAGTTCTAAGGTCACCTTCCTTTTTAGGCATGAAGAATAAGGGGGAGGCTGCCAAGGACTTAGACGGGGGCGAATAAAACCGTTAGCCAGGTATTGGTCTAGATATTTCCTTAGATGCAGGTTTTCAGGTTCGGTGAGTGCATAGATTCGACTGCATGGAATCTGTGCGCCAGGTATAAGATCGATTTGACAGTCATACGATCTATGAGGAGGCAGAGTGTTGGCTTGATCCTTCTGGAAAACATCCTGGTAATCTTGATACTCCGGGGGCAGTGGATTAACTAGGCTCATGATCGTGGTCGCTTCCTTGACCAGGGGTTCTTTTACCTGATAGCAGGTATGAGCCCATTCACCTGAGAAGGTCAGACTCTTAGCACGCCAGTCGATGCAAGGATTGTGTAATACTAGCCAAGGCATTCCCAGAATAACTTGGAAGACGGCTGTTAGTGATTTATAAGGATCATTGGCATGGCTCGGTGCGAGGTCTGGAAGTCCTTCTTTTCACTCGACAAGCGGACCTCTACGCTTGTCGGGCGGGGTAGTTTTCCGACTCTGGCTCTGCTTTCTTTTTGCAGGCAACCCCAACTGCTTTCTTCGGAGGCTTCACGGGGCACTCTCAGAGAAAATGGCCGGTTGACCCACAATATAAACACAGCTGCTGCTGCCGTCTCCGATCTCTCTCAGCCTTAGATAGTGGGCCGCGTACCCCTCCAATCTGCATGGGTTCGGCCAAGTCGCTGGTTCTAGACGCACTTTCCTTTGGGCGTACAAATACCCGAGTGTCCATTCTAGCACGGTCCACCTTACGGTTCTGTAGACTTTGATCAAGCTGAACCACCAAGTCTATATATTCAGCACAGTCTCTAGGAGGGTTAACCACTTGAGCTAAAACATCCTTTAATTCACCTCTTAACCCTCGGTGAAACAGTGTTGTTCTTCTGTCATCTGGCCAGTCGGTTTCCACTACCAGACGATTAAAAGTGGTGATGTAAGTTAACACATCTTCATTGCCTTGGCGTAGAGACAAGAGTTCGTTATCCAATGGCTGGCCCTGAGAATGGAGGGAAAAAAGCTTCTCCATGTTCAATTGGAACCTCTCTAAATCACGCAAAATAGGATCATCCCGACTTACTAGTGGCACTGACCAGTCCGCCGCGCTGCCACTGAGATATGACAACACAAAGGCCACCTTGGCTTGGTCGTTCAGAAAGGCTCCTGGCCTACAAAGAAAATGCAGTCGGCACTGATTGATAAAGACTGCATACCTTTTTGGGTCTCCCGCAAAGCGTTCCGAAGGTGCCAAAGGTAAATCCGGAAGGACCACTTGGACTGGATTACTTGGAGTTGTTGGAACCGTTGACCCCAATCCAGGTAACGGTGTCTGCCCCGCCTGTGACTGAAGCAATTGTCTAGCAAGGTCATCAGTACGATCCTTGGCCACGATCAGTTCTCTCCTCAAGGCATTGGTTTCCTGCCGAGCACAATGTACCTCAGCCCTGAGTTCCCCCAAAAGCTGAGCTAGTTGATCTGTCTCAAAAGTTTCTATTACGCCCGGGTAGAGGTTTTTGTATAAGGCTTTGCGTTCTGTCATGCTCACCTGGTCTCCACGGGGGCGTAGCACGTGGCTGCACGAATGATGTCTGCACTGGCGTGTTGCTGTGTGATTTCTGATGTTGCTGCAACTTCTCCCTTGTTATCACCCTCCCGAGGCTTTGGTCTGCAAGGTCAAAATAAGGTATTAGCGACTGGGGAGGGAGTTGAGTTGGACCTACTACCTGATGCCCTTCTCGGCTTGCTCTCACCTTCAGGTTTTGTAAGGTAGGCTTTCCGTCCTGCAATCTAGCAGGGGCGCGAATAACACAGTCTTTCCAGGATCGAGTTACTTCACTGATCCGATGAGCGATTGCCGAGTCTTGGAGAGCTTGGTCAAACAGGTAAGTCTCTATGCCAATGACTGCCTGGTATAAAGTCTTTGAGTCTTTATTTTGCCCCAACTCCTTTTAATCAGTGTCTTTGTCTTTACTTTCAGGAGCGACTTCGATTGGATTTTGCATGAAGGTTCAAATGGACTTAGAGTGCTGAGCAGATGTCCTGCAGGTGAGTGGAAGCACAAGAATGAAGCGCTGTAAGTCTGAAGTATTGTTTTTCCTTTCCGTGCGTGACTAACCTGTCACTCTTCTTCTTTTGCAGAGGCGGCGCAGTGCTGGAATGAAGAATGGAGGAACCGCTCCGAAGATGCTCTGGAAGGATGCTGAACCTGAGAGGACTCTTACAGCCAGAACGAAGACCGTCCCCTTCAGCCGGGGCGAAGGCCCGGGAGCGGCTGAAGAAGCTGAAGAAGCAACCGATGGAAGGATGCTGCAGGTAAGGCTTAGCCATTGTACTGACTTGTTTTTTCCTCTGTCTTTTTCCCTTCCAGGTACCGAGGGATGAAGTCCTGGACGGGCGTGGCTGTAGAAGTTCAGGAACAGAACAGACACAGTGAGCGTTACGCTGCAGGAGCTGGGGGCTTTAAAAGCCCTTATGGGAGTCGCTGACTGGGGGGGGCATCAGATCCATGGAGCCTTTAGTGTGAACCATGACACGAGTTTAGTGTAGACGGTAGCGTGAGTCAATCGAGCCAGCAACGGGGTGATGAGTGGGATAGCTCGCGCGCTTCCTGAGAACCCTCGCACAGGACAACTCGCCGGATACGGCACATGAACGGCTATCCAGCCCCTCTGGCACCCTTATCCGGGAGGACCAGCCTACAGCACCTTGGAGCCCACCCCCTAACTCAATTGGCCTTGAAAAAGACTTAGGTTGAAACGCGCGTCGGCTGTGTAGCGATTTACCATGTCAAAAATTGTCATTCATTTCTACAATTTTTTTTTCTCTTGTACTAACTAACCAAGAAATAAATAAATAATTTAATGACAAAGACTTGACTGGACCATATATATATTGAATCAATTCGCACAACAGCGATCATTGGACTAACTTATCCAACCAGCGCCCAACTGATCCATGGATTGTCATCCCCACAAAACTGATGAGTGGGATAGGGTAACGGTTTTTTATTGTGATTGTGTTTAATCGCCTATAATCAACACAAGGGCGGAGATCACCCTCTTTTTTAGGGAAAAAGAATATCGGACTGGCTGCGGGTGAAGTGGAGGGTCGGATGTGGCCCAAACACAGGGCTTTTTGGATGTAGTCTTTTAGAGCCTGATCTTCAGAGGGGGAGAGGGAGTAGACCCGTCCATTGGGTATCGTGGAGTCAGGAACAAGGTCTATAGGACAGTCATATGACTGATGCGGGGGCAGGCCCTCCGCGGTCCCTTCATCAAATACTGCCTGGTACTCATAATAAGCTGTGGGTATGCCAGACGTGATGGCGCCTACCGTGTGTGGGACTGATTTGGGCGGCTCATCGACGTCGCTTACAGAGAGGAGCGCGACAGCCCCTAATGCTCGTGATAGGGTAAGCAACCCCTCGGGTTCTATGAGACAGAAGTTTTGACAGATGTCAGATTCGAAATGGACTTGTCCTGTTCCCCAGTTGATAAGCGGGTTGTGCCTTCTTAACCAGGCAATACCCAGGATAATACCAAACTGTGGCATGGATATTAGATCAAACGTAAGTGTTTCCCTGTGTGTATCCTGGATGACTAATATGAGGGGCGCGGTTTGTTGTCTGATGGGGCCAGAATCAAGGGATGTACCGTCCACGGCTTGCACCAGTTCTGGGTATTTCTTGTTAACCAGAGGTAAGTTGAGGTTATCAGCCAATGTTATGTCAATTTAATTGCCTGTAGCCCCAGAAAGGGCATCTTTCATGAGGTTATTCAGTCCCCTGTAGAACACCACAGCCTTTTTATTCTCAGGCAATGATGTTTCTACCGATAGCTCGTTGAAACGAGTTATGTACTCTATGAGGGTGTTTTTTCCCTGGGTTAGGTCAAGCAGCTCTAAGTCTCGTGACTGGGCCTTGTGACGGGTATCGAACACCCGGGACATCTCTGTCACCAATAGGTCGAAATCATATAGGGCCGGGTTGTCATTTTCTAGCAGAGGGTTAGCCCAAGTAGCTGCAATGCCGGCCAGATTGGACAACGTGAAGGCGGCCTTGGTGGTGGAATCAGGGAAAGCAAGTGGTCTGCAGAGAAAGTGGAGTTTGCACTGGTTCAGGAAAGTGCAGAACTTTCTGGGGTCACCATGGTATCTCTCGAGGGCTGCCAAGGGGAAAGGTGTAGTAACCACTAACGGGACGGGGACGGGCGGTGTACTGACAGGAGCTGTGGCTTGTGGGGTTGATTCCCCGAACTCAGGATCAGTGGGTAAGGGATGGCGTGCACTCTGTAGGGAGTCAAGCCGGTGGTGAATGGCAGTGGTGGCTGCTGCCATATCTGCTCTTAGGACGGTAACAGCTTGGACCAAAGCGGCCACGGGGTCTCCAGCCGAGGCCTCCATAATCCGGACGACAAACAGTCTTCACAGTCTGTCAAAACTTGATAGTTGTGGAGATTATGAAAGCCTCTGTCCCCAAGTACCACACAGAGAGATACTAAATAACTCCCTTTGCGATCCTTGAAGCCACAGGTATTAGGTGCTGGAATGCCAGGAACCAGGAGCGCCGGAAACCCCAAACCGCTGAAAGGCAAGCAAGTAATTAACACAAGACCAAATGAGCAGTAACAGATAGGGAAGAAAGCTATGAACCACAAGACGGCTTACCTAGATGTGGAATGGATGAGGCATTAACCAAACCGTGGGCTCGGGGTGAATAATGTGGTGAGCATTCTGGGAGTACCCTCAGTGTGTGGTAAGCGGCGGCAGCAGTAGGGTGGAGAAGGCTGGTCACTGCCTTTGCTGGAAATCGTGTCACACACTGGAAATACGTGTGGGAGCACTGCGGGTGCAGCAGAATTTGGGGATAGGACTTGAAGCGTGGTAGCAGTACTGGATAAGCCAAAACAGTCTGTGTGGGGTCCGTGGTCGAGGGTTTCCAGAAAGACAACAGTAAACAACAATTCCGAAAGGAGTCTCCGAAGGAGTCCAGGTATGGAAGTCCATAGGTTGGTATACCGGAAGTGCAGATTTGCAGGCAAACAATCCAAGGAGAAAGCGAGGGGAAACCGTTAAGCAAAGTCCGTAATCCAGAAGGCGTGAGTCAAAGTTCAAGAGTGCGCCAAAGAGTGCTGCATAGACCAGCTGTGAAGCACTGAAAAGGCGTGCACTCAAAGCATTTATCCTGTTGCTATGTCGTCATGTGATCAGGTCTTCCGTGTCACGTGATTTGTGGTTTTATCACATAATTGGGTCTTCCGTGTCACGTGATTCGTGGTTTTATCACGTGATCGGGTCTTCCGTGTCATGTGATGCGGAACCGATCGGGGTTGCCTGTCAACAGGGCACCTGATACGGCCTGTGACGAGGCACCAGGGGAGTTGCCAGTGGAGAAACGGATGCAGGTGTTCTGGGTGACGGTAACTAGTGCCTTTCCATGAGTGATGCCAACGGGCACCGAACCGCTGCCGCCCTAATCGAGTAGGAGTGGGTATGTGTGCAGAAGGGGCATCAGAAGAAGGGGAATCAGGATGCATGCCAGTATGACTCTGATCTGCTGGCCTCAAACGCACATTCAGGGCAGCCTAATGGAAATGGGTATCTTCAAGTGCACCCTCTGACAAGCTGACCTGCTGCCTTCTGCAAAGGCAATACAGACAGCATCTGGCTCAAGGAAAGAGTCCATATTCAAGCCCACATATTTGCAGTATCCAACAACATGGCTGAACCTTTTAAAGTCTGTAACGAGCTGGCCAACCCTAATGCAACCTCATACTCTATTGCACCCACCCAGGCCCTTTGCCGGGCCCTGGCTGCACACTTCACTGCCAAAACACAGGAAATCCTTTCCTCTCTCTCCTCCGTACACCTCCTTATGCACCATCATATCCTAGGCCCCCATCAGCCCTCTCACCATACCATCCCACCACACCCTCCCTCCCTCTTCTCTCCTCCCTCTCCCCTGTCACACCTGAGGAGGTTCCTAAACAAGTCCGGTCTATGAAAGCCTCCTGCAAGCAGGTGGATTCCGGCCCCTCCAAAACCATCAAGAACAACACTGACTCTCTAGCTCGAGCCTTGGACGACGTCTGCAACCTCACATTCACCACTGGATTTTTCCCACTTCCCTCAAGCATTCTCTTGTGCACCCTCAGCTCAAAAAACATCTGCCAACCCTTCTATTCCGGGTAACTATCAACTGATCTCCATCATGCCTTTCCGGGGCAAACTCATGGAAAAGTTGGCTATCTCTCAGCTTTCCCTCCACACTGAATCTGTTGGCTGTCTCCATAATCATCAGTCTGGCTTTAGAGCATCCAGAGGCCCGGACACTGCTCTTCTGAACACCTATGAAGATCTACTCTCAAATCCCTCTGTCCTCATTCTCCTTGACCGCTCCTCTGCTTTTGATACAGTAAACCACAACATCTTGATCACCAGTCTCTGGGATACTCTGGCCATCAAAGATCAGGCCCTGGTGTGACTTGCATCCTTTCTCTGTGACCGTCCTTCCCAGGTAGAACTTGGGTCCTTTCTCTCCCCTATGTCTCTCTTTACTTGTGGTGTCCCCCAAGGATCTAATCTATCCCCCTGGTTTTTCAATATCTATATTACCCCTCTGGCCCACATAATCTCTACCGTCACCTCCAGCTTTCAGTGTTATGCAATGACACGCAACTCTCTTTCAGGCATCCCTCTGCCTCTTCCTCCTTCTCGCTCATTCCTGACTTGTCTGCCTGCAATTCAGTCCTGGTGTGCTGCAAACAATCTCTTCCTTAATACCAGCAAGACACAGATTGTACTCGTTTGGACCCCTGATCCGACTTTCCCACTGTCACTCTAGCCGGCCTTCCTTGCTCCTGCGCCCCGACCCGGCAGTGAGGCAAAAAATCTGGGGGTCATCTTCCACTCTACTCTCTCATTCTCTTCCCACATCTCGGACATGTCCAAAAAGTATCACTACCAGCTGCACCTCCTTCTCACCTTCGCTCAGAGACTCACCTTCTCCAAAGCCCTGGTTCTCTCCATACTGGACTACTGCAACAGTCTCTTTCTCAATCTTCCTACTTCTACTCTCCAACCTCTTCAACCTATCCAGAACAGAACCGTAAGACATATCCTTGGCCTCAAGCCCAGGGACTGCATCTCTCTGGTGCTGAAATCACCCCACTGTCTCCCCGTGGCTGCAAGGATCAAGTTCAAGTACCTCTACATAGTCCACATGTCTTTCTGGGGCCAGGACCCTTACTATCTACAATGCTCTCTTCCCAAATACTCTCCTTCTTGAGCCTTCCGCTCGGCCTCCTCCAACTCTCTGCGGGTGAACCGCTTCTCCAAACAGGGATGTGGGGGTCAATCCTTATCTTCTGCAGGTGCTTCCCTCTGGGACAGCCTACCTACCTCTCTCCATCTTGAGCCGGACCTCCTTACGTTCTGGAAACTTCTCAAGACCTACCTCTTCTCTTCCTCCTTTTCTCTCCCTCTCCCTGCTAGCCTCCTTTCTCCTCGCTCCTTCCCTCCTGCCTTCTCTTCCCCAACCTGCTCAGTTAGCTGACTGGTTGTCTGGTGCGCCTCCAGAACCTCACAGGTCCCAGGCTCCCCTGCCATTCCTGCACTTGTCTCAGGGGCTCTGCACCCTGCCTGGCATTACTGCACAATGCTCCATAAGAGGGGCACCCACTCTGCACTAACCTAGGCCCCTGCTAGATTGGACACACTTGTCCCCCCTTCCCCTCCATCGCACGTCCTGTTATGCACACTTGCACGTCCTTGACCTTGAACGTTCTAGGCCTTGTAAGTCTGTCTGTCCGGTCCTCCCTCTGTCTCCGCCCCCTAGCTGGGCATGCCTTAAACACTCATGCATAGGAGCTTTGGATGACCATTTACCAAGCAACATGAAATGTCGCCATGCCAGTACTGCAGTTTATTGATTTGTATGCCCATCTCCCCGCCCCCTCCCCTCACTCTTTGTCTAGCACTTCACTAGTATATATGCCTCTGACCTAGTATGCTAGCTATTGTTGTAAATCATTAGGAATCTTCAAGGCCTAAGAATGATGACTGTATTCTCTTGTTCCCTTCCCGCCTTGAAGCGCTTTGAAGCACTTCACCTGTGTATAAGTGCTCTATAAATAAACTATTACAATTACAATTACAACTACAGTGTAATGAAGTATCTCCATAGGTCATGCTGGATGCTTGAAAGGCTCAAGGATCAGTAATAAAGTGCCCATCTGTGTGTCAACACTGCCGTTTCTATGCATGATTAAAAGAGAGCCGGGATAGAGCTAAAGCCAGAGTTGTCACAAGGTTTGGTGAGGCCCCTTTAATACTTACGAACAAGCAACACAAGAACTCTCTTTTGGGATTATGAATTGATGAAATCAAATGTGGTTTGTTATTATAACTAGAAGAAAATAAAGAACATGCTTATAGTTGCATTGAAATGTTAATCAATAAACACCATCGGACTCCATCAAACACCAATAACTAGTTTGTAGGTTGACGTGTCATTCATTGTGTCTGCATAGAGGTGCAGAAGATGACTGCAATGAAATGACTTCTGCTTTGTAAGTGTGCAAGGGTGAGTAGTGGCTAAATGGCCTACACATCCTCAACACTTCTACCAGCCAACAGTGATCTCAATCATAAAGGAAACACAGTCACAGCTAAGAGATGTACCTCATTCGCCTTTTGTGGTAATGTGGGCAATGGGAAAGGCTACACTTTTAGAAGTGGTGTGAATGTGAGCCGGTAGCAACCCAAACGGCAATAGTTCCAAAATGAAAGAGTGTCCAATGAAGATTCTATGAAAATATATATATTTTTATTAACCGAATCAGTTATATAAATAACTTAAAAAACACTATCAAAAGCTCACCCTTGTAAGAAGAAGACAGAAGACAGAATATGCACAACATAAATGTATAAGTAATCAGGTCAGAAAGGGTATTCCTTACTGGATAAAAAGTGGAAGAGGGACTTAACCAGACTGTAGGGCCCAAAACCCAAATGTTGGACCAGGGGGACAGAGTCACCTCAAAGTATGAGATTCCAATGTCCAGCGATACGATGTTGTCGAACCAGGCTTTTTGCTGTTGTGCTCGTAGGTTGAACCACATTTGAAGGCACCAAGTTGCATTGATTCCAGGTGGTGAGTCTCCATTGATTTGGATTTGAGGGGGTTCTCTGTGCAGTTCAAAGTGGCATCGAGCAATGGAGGTTGAATGGATCACTACAAGCAGGTTGAATATCAAGTGTGATTTGAAACAATGACTACTGCTGGTTTGGGTGGACACGATGGTCCAGCAGTTGTAATTGAGCTTTGATGTGAAGTCTTGGTTGTTTGATGCCTGGATATATGCAATAGTTTGAATCCATCTGCACAGTGCTCTGGTGCATGAGCTGGACTGGTAATGAGGTTCTGCTCAGTGATGTAGCATTGAGCCTCTTTGATGTTGCAAGCACAGTGGTTTGAAGATACAGTGAGTGCCAAAGGCAGCCCCGCCAGGTCCCGTTTGGTTCAAAGGTGCCAAACGTGATTT
This sequence comes from Ambystoma mexicanum, assembly GCF_040938575.1. Classification (NCBI taxonomy): domain Eukaryota; kingdom Metazoa; phylum Chordata; class Amphibia; order Caudata; family Ambystomatidae; genus Ambystoma; species Ambystoma mexicanum. The sequence continues at coordinate 72,768,981 of NC_090926.1, read as the reverse complement.
GAAAGTGGGTAAAATCAGTTCAACAGTGAAACACAGGACACCTGGCTGTCCTGGCTCTTACAGTGCAGTTAGGCCTCTAGACCTCTACTCGTCTAGGGAGGTTTGCAAGCAGAGTGGCAGGCCTTGGGCCTCAGCAAGAGTCACCCCCAATGCACCTCGGATGTGGGTAGGAAGCAGAGCTTGCCACTGCCTTGCAGCACTCCTTCTTCATCTCAATAACTGAGGACCTTGGAAAGCTCAACTCTCCCAAAAGAGGTCCAAATTCATTCTTCCTTAAGTCCTGGCTAGTCCAGAAGTGAATCAAAGAAGGGTGGGAGACTCCATCTTTTATAGGAAAAAGGCCTTGTGGGATTGGAGGAAAGCAGGCCTGCTTTAAGGTGCCCAATTTCTGCCCTTGTGATTTGTGGTCTATGCCTGGTTGCAACATACCCAGAGTGCTTTGTGCTAAAAGAAATGTAAAAGTAGAAGATAGGAAAGAAGGAGAGGTATATAGAAAAGCCAGATGATGGAATACTTCCCTTATTCTGCCAAAATTCCTCTGTCTATTCTCACACCAGCCCCTTCTCAAGCCCAAAACATCAAAGGCCCTTTGGTATGCAACAACCTGGTGTGAGGCTAGTCCTTTTGCCTAGTGTGTTCCCACTGAAGCCTGCTACCCTTGATCACTCCTGCTGAGAGCTTCCTGGGCTCAAGAAAGGTGTTATCCTTGCACACAAAGTATCAAAGAGAGGCAGCTCCCACTGGCTATTGTCCTGCTGGTTGCAGCAGAAACAGCAAGTCTAGGGAAAATACACACCTTGGCCGTGGCTGGCCTGGGTTCTTTGGTAAGTCAGACATAGGAGAAGGACAAGAAGACATGTTTCAAGGATGTTTATTAAAGAAAAGAAAACCTCAACTAGCCCTAAGTCTACGATAAAGATTCCCTAGCTTTAAAGAAAATAACAAATGCGTGCTCTTCCGGATGTCACACATACATTCTGTTCTCTGTCCAAAACCTATTCTATCCTATGCTCACCATCCCACTAAAACTAAACAGTGTAACTTGTCCTTAGAAAGTTGCGTTCACTATACTTTGGCTTCCGGATGCTGGTTTCTGACCCCCACCTACTTCTGTCTTTGGTTCTCACTCTCTCTTTCAGTCCCTGGCCCGATGACAATGTTAATTGTGTCTTTTGAGTCTTTTCTTACTCCTGGAGAATGCAACTCAGGCCCCCCATGCAAATGATCTTAATAGTTTAAAAAGTTCCCTTCCACTCAGAAATGGTTTGTGATCAGGATATTGCATTACGTGACACCCACAGTAAGTCTCTGGTTCACTCCAGTCCAATTAGATAATATCCACATCTTCCATAGCCCAAGCCAACCTTTCTGGCATTTCAGACCACTGGTTCCTTCTGTGTCACCCCCTCATGGGCTTGCTGGCCTTTCTGTGCTTAATATTCCTGTCTTGTATTCATCCTCTGATGGGATGTTCTCAATGCCAGTCTTTTGCGGGCTTCAGTGTTTGATTTCACCCCCTCGTGGGATATTCTCAATGTCCGCCCCAAATACGGTATTCCCAATGTGAGCACCAGCTGGGTTTCTTCTTCTAGTCTCTCCCTCTCATTGGATATTCTAAATGTCAGCCCCCCGTGGGACACTTACAATCCGAGCTCCTCATGGGCTACTCTCAATGTCAGCCCCTCACTGGCTTCATCAGTGCTTCTCTGTGCACCTCCCACTTTCTCTCTCTGGCCACATACCTGTGCTCCTGCAGCATTGCATGTCAGGGAGACGCTTCCTCAGATGTGGCTGCACCATGACTCTGATGTCCATATGGTTGGATCTTCCGCCCTGGTTCCTCCTGTCAGCTGCATACAGGACTTTGCCGTAGGGTTTGCTGTATGCCGGCAAGCCACTCCAGTGGTGATTGATTGCTCCTGCAGTCAGGCAACTCAAGGTTCTCATCCTGCTTCCTAGGTTCAGCAGCGTTCTGCGGGCTCCCTGCCCACCATGCCTCCAAAATGGTCCTGCCTCCAGGGTGCTATGAGGGATACGGTCCCTCCTTTGGACTCTGATGCAGACTGCTGGTATTCACCGACTGATTGGTTCTTCCAGCTTCTGCATGGAACACAAGCCTTTTCAGTTAAGTTCATTGGTCCTGGGCCTCAATTAGTGGCGTTGACAGACTAGGGCCAGAAACCAAACTAATCCCCTATAAAGGGCCATGTGTTAGGAAAAATTTCCCTTAGGTGCAAGTTTCCCTCCATCTTTGAACCCCCCCCCCCAAACGTTTTGCTTTTGTTTGGCTTACCTAACCTGACTTTTTCCAGTGGAGCACAGCTTTCAGCTGCCTTCCTCTAGGCTTTTGCTTATTTTTTTAGGGGTCCTTTTGTTTTATGGGCCTAGCCACCCTGTAAGGATTTTTTGGGTGTTGGGTGTTTGTACACGTGCGCCTAGGATGAACTGGTTGTAGCAGTTTACTTTTATAGTATTTTTATTTTGTTTTTATGGACCATACTGCGTTTACCGCGTTTGGCCCAAGTCTGTGGCCAGTGCTGAAAATGGCCGTGCCACGCAGTCTTTTTTTCTGTCCTTTGGCCATTTTGTCCATTTGCCTTCCCCCAGGTTGAGAGACATGGGTATTCCATATTTGGGCATGCAGCCTCCAGCGAAAACCGCATCTTTCGGGGGTTCCTGCATGTCACATGTGCTAATGCCCAGGAAGAGAGTTGGGACTGTCTGGTCCCAAACCAAACTACTGGTGCCTGTACATCTGGTAGGCTTGATTGACTGGAACCACTGTGGGCCATGATTGGTCCACGTCTGGCGTGCATGCAAGAGAGCAGATCTTCCATTGGTTATCCTACATTTGAGTGCAAAATGAATCTTGGATAAGAGGAGGGCTCTGCATCCATTCCAGGTCGATCACCTGAGGTTCACACCGAACTACAGAAGGAGCCAAGTATCCTGAACGAAAGAGCAGAACTGTAGAACCACCAGAGATGTGCTGGAAGGTTTGGCATCCTGACCCCGCTGTTGTACTGTCAGACCCCTGCTTTTGTATTGTACCAAGAAGGCCTTAAAGGGTGCTTTGACCCTTTGGAGTAGTGGGGCCAACTATTCTTGGCACCTCCTGCCTACCCTCGCAAAGAGCCTCTTTGCAAGTGTTCCTGGGCCATCCAGCGAATTGACGTGCTGAAACCCAGGGTATCTTACAGTAGCACCGCTGTCCTGAGTTGAGACGGAAGACTTTGGGTATCGCTTACTTGTGGTCCTGGGCCCTCTCTCACCGTTGTCCTAGCTTTTCTGGGTTGTGATTTATGAGCGTGCACCACAGCCATTAGCATTTATGGTCCCTGTATCACCTGCTGTGGTGACTGTCGCTGTAAGTGCCTGCAGACCTGCCCCGCCATGTCCTGAACTGTGCTCCAACAGAACCATCCTTCTCCTTTCTTCGAGAGCTGAGCAAAGTCTATTGTTCCTCCACAGACGATCATCCCATCCCGCAGCCACTGAGAGCCAGGGCGTCCTGTAACTGCAGAGGTGAAACCTACTAGCGAAGTGGACTAGACTGGCAAAGTTTGGTGCTGCCTGTGATGAGGGTCAGTGAGTACTTGCATAACTTACCGGTGGCCCCTGGCACATCCATCTGTTTTTACGCACAGGAATCCCTGAAAAGATACTCACCTCTGCTGGGCTAACCTGCGCTCCCCAGCTATTCCTGAACTCTGAAAGTCACTCTATCTGCAAGGGTAGACCCTCCTTAAGGAGGAGGGGTTTATTCTTCATCTGCTCAACCCCCTTCCTGAACAGCTACAGCTCCCTGAAGAGGACCCACTTTCGCTTTACGTACAACCGTGCCGTGCATTGTTAACGCACTGCTGTACTTTGAGCGCAAGGCTCCTCAATTCTTAGGGCTGGACTGCATAAATTAGGGATTGACTACGAAGAACTGCCTAATTTGATATCTGTGTTGAACTTACCCCTTCTGTTGCAGGTTGTGGTTATTTTCTCCCCTTTCATCAGCATTAGGCTAAACGCATTTTGTATATACGTTACATAGTGAAAAGCATGCGTGGTAACTGGTTTATTATTATCGTGGTTTATTCATGTTTAGTTATAAGTTATATTCGTGTTTAGTTATAAGGCCTATAATACAACAGATCCACAGAAGGGTCAACTGGATCTGTCACTGACCTTTGCAATTTATCTACTTACTCCGACGATCAATATGAGCATGTCAAGAGTCATGAACAGGCGACTAATTGTGTGGCAAAAGATAATCGATCACAACCAAAAAACACCAAACAGGTTGTACAAGGAAATAGGCAAACGGCAAGTTTGAAACTGTCGCCGATGCACAAAGTGTTAGTAACCTCAAAATTGAACCCAAAACAAACCAATGTCCAGAAAAAGAATTCAGTGCATTACATCTCACAGGTTCATCATGCTGAAAGGTCTGGCTCAATAAGCAGTAAACTGCGGCTACAGAACCTGCAGACGGAGGATGAGGACTTAAATCTGAACTGAAGAAACATGTTAAAACTGTTCAGTTACATCCCTTCTCTCCGCACAATTACTTCGGACGACATCAAGATAGTAGAATACGCGACGGAGAAATGTTGCAATCAAGTGCTTCTTCACATTGAATCTGCTTCTGTCCGAAAAACTATTCTGATGGCTGTTGACAAACTTCTCGTATTTGGATTTTACCTAACTCTGGAACCATCTAATACCTGCTCAAATATGAACAACTCGAGACTGAGTCCTGCGTCTAACGATAATCATCTTGATAGACGTTGCAAACTACGCAAAGCTATGAAAGTTTCCGCTAATCTTGGTCAATCAAATACGACTTCCCAAAGGAGTACTTCCTACACCAATGACATTTGGAAGAATAAAGCATCCACCAAGTAGCCACGACAAGTCACATGCGATCAAACATGTGAATTCTTGTCGTGGAATACAAGGGGATTCAGCCATCTTTTTAACAGGTTTGATGTTCCAATGGGAAATGTGTTCGTAATATGTCTCCAGGAAACCTGGTTAAGCGAGGTACCTACAAAAGACGGCTTTGTCATTGTAATGAATCCAGCTATTAAAAACGAACAAGGTAGACCGTCATCTGGTCTGTTAACCCTAGTAAAAATCAATACCTGTTGGTCAATTGTGACTTCTTGCTGTCCGAATCCCTATGTCCAGATGGTTTTGATGCGGTCTGATGATTTCAATATATCTACAAGGAAACATCTGCTAATTATAAATGGATATTGGAATCCGGAAAAATTAGCACTAAGGCCTTCCTAAACTCGGTCACATGTATGATAGATGAAGTTATAACCTCGTATTTGAATATCTCGATCATATGCTGTGGCAATCTCAATTGCTCCTGGTTCAAAATCGACCACAAATCTACCGATCGACGAGGTAAATGTTAGAGGCCAAATGTGGAGCTTGGCTTTGCAAAACAGAAACTGTCAAATGGTTAACGGTAACGTGAAAGGTGACCAACCACCATGTGCAACGTGGTCGAACCAAAAATCAAGTTCCATTATTGACTATTTCTGGGCATCCCAAACCTTTTTTGCCCAAGAACTGAAGCTCGAAGTTCGCAAGATGCCTGACAGTGATCACAACCTTTTGTGCTTCTCTTGTATGTTGGAATGGTCACAATGTGCAAGGCAGTGTGCTCTTCCGTTATCAGTGAATGCTGGGGGACACCGTCTTCGGATGAATGACTCTCAAATCCATTCGTTGAGTCTGCAATTATTCAATCAGAAGGAAGGACAGTCGGTTGAGTATGCAGCACTTTTAGTCAATTTTATCATTGTCAAATCTGCAGACAGAGTGATGGGAATCTCCCACAAGCATCTCACATCGTCACTACAAACTACAGCAAAAGGGAGATGCATCGTGATATAAGAGCTATGAAAAAGTCATCCCTCACTAGCTTTTGCGACAACAATCTTGAAAGTGCAATTCGAGCACGACGCCAAACTTATCGGAACTGGCTAAAGTCTGCAAAAATGATTATTGAACAAGACAAAGCAGAACTAATGATGAAACAGTTGCTTACTAAAAATTCACGTGAAATTTGGAGGATTCTGAACACAGGAAATTTGCGTCATTCATCTTCTATGCTAAATGCAATTGATGCAGTCACATGGGAGACTCACTTTGTGAAAATACTTAGTACTCCCTTGAGTGAAGGACTGCCTGATCCACCTGATAACGTGATCCCATGGGATTTGGAAATCCAGCTAGATAACATCAAAATTGCAATACGCGCTCTGAAGAATTCACACTCTGCTGGTCCGGACATGATATCCAACATGATGCTAAAACAAAATGAAATGCAATGGTCAGTCTTCATTGAAGCCTTGTTTTGTTCACTATCCTCCTCAAGGACTATTCCTGAATCCTTGCATGAAGCCATCATCGTACCTATATATAAGAAAGGCAATCGGGCGGATCCCGACAACTATCGCCCGATTGCTCTGTTAGATACGATAGGCAAGTTATTTGCCTCTTTTCTACGCCAACGACTTGCACAGTGGTCCATGCGAGATGAAATCTACAACGTTCGTCAAACTGGCTTTACTAAAGGTGTTGGAGTTGAGGTTAACCTACTGATCTTAAACATATTGAAATCAGAAACCCTAAAAGCAAAAAGGCGACTACATCTGGCATTCATCGATCTGCGAGGAGCATTCGACAGTGTCAATCATGTCAAGCTCTGGCAGAAATTGTCAAACTGGAACTGGCCTCAAAAGTTGCTACAACCAATCAAGGCGCTCCATTCTAAAACTTCCATCCAGATTCGTTTAAATAATCAAGGAGACCTATCGAAGAAAATCTTTACCAACAAGGGGGTGAAACAGGGATGTCCCTGGCAGCCGAACTTTTCAAATTGTTTATTTCTGACCTTCCAAAATATCTGCAAGCTGTCAGATGTTTCTCGCCGAAGATAAACAACATCGAAATTCGCTGCATAACTTATGCGGACGATCTCGTTCTAGTAGATCTTACACAGATTGGTCTTCAACGTTTGCTAACAAGACTGTGTGAGTATCTTAATAGGAATGATCTTGAATTAAATACAGATAAAACAAAGATTGTGACCATTGGTGCTGGTGGTTCCAGAAAAAATAAGTCCTTCTCCTAGAAAACCAATGGAATCTCTTTGAGTTCTGTGAATTCCATTCGATACCTTGGAATAACTTCCAACACTTCTATCAATGAACATCACTGGAAGTTGGACCTCACAAATCGGATGATTCAATTCAGTAATAAGCAATATGGCAAATTTTCTCTTGAACCGGTACTCATTTTTTACATTCAAAAGGTAATACCCACTATTACGTTTGGATCTGAATCAGGCTGGAACATTAATGCCCTATTCTGGCAGAACCTTGAAGGCTTATTTTGGCGTTGGGTATTGCATCTACCATCGTACATTTCAATGGTGTCTCTTCGATATGAATTATCAATAAATTCAATACATGGTTGCGTCATGTGGAAATCAATAATGGTGCTACGAAAGATGAAGCTGCACCCACTGCCTCCGTCATACCAACATTTTGAAAATCGTCCAGGCTGTGGGCGACCGGGCCTTCTTGGAGACTGGCAGCAATTACTGGAAGCCACTCTAAACAATGCCGATTTGAACATAGATGACTTGCTCAGCCAACCTCAGTGCGTAAAAAAGAAATTTGACCATTGGTGTTGGATCCAGAATTACGATCTGCTGAAAACGAAGCCTACATTCTTGAGATCGGGATTAGACGTACACAAACTCAGTGCTTATTGTCGCTACTTGGTAACTTGCCCCTCGCGACATCATCGTGACCAAATTTTGAGGCTGCGTTTGAATGCATTAAACACCAGTGAAATGCAATTTCTACGACACATTAACGAAGCAAACGGCAATCTTTGCAGATTCTGCAACCTTCAAATCGAATCTATCGAACATCTAATTACCGGATGTCATGCGTTAACCTTACGTCGACTGCGTCACTTAGGAGACTTTACCCCTGGTGAATCAGACAATCAAAATTGGTGGTCTTATGCGGTTGCCGGACATAACATTAAGTTGACCTGCGCAATTGTGAACTTCTTCGACACTCTAAATTTAACTGAAAAATGATGTAGTATGAAACTCTTAAATTGTTATTAATACGATGACATGATACAACTTTATATGCTAGATTGCTGATTGTTTTATTTTCTTTTACACTGTAATGGATAACAAGGCACATATGACGATGTGTTGTAACAAAAGCTTGGCGACTTGTTGGCTTCCCAACAGGTTCACTGTGCTGAAGTTTCAATAAAAAAAAATATTAATAATAATACATTTATTTTTGATATACATCTAAGAGTAATCTGTGGAGATTTACTGTGTGTGCTCATTGTGGGCTTCCGATCACTCTCACCCCTCCTGAGACTTAGTCTTGACCGCCTGCTAAGCTATCGTCGATTGGTCTTGTTGTCCCGAAGGTTCCCCCGTTTCACTAAACTAGGGTGACCTCCTAAACATCTGCCCACCAGGTCAGAGTTTAGAAATCCATCTTAACACCCTGCCACTTATGACTCAGTTCAATTGCCATTTATCCTACACACTTCTGGGAGTCAACATACCAGGCAGCTATTGAAGCATGTCTGCTTGGGGATGCCGTGTCCCATAAGGGGAGGGGGCTTCATCCCCCAGTGAGATCCCACTTGTTCTGTCCCTTAGGGAGTTTTTGCATCATGGGCACACCTCCCTTGTCCCAAAAGGGGTGCCCCTCCTGCCCCCTTTGGGGAGAAGGGTAAATTTGCTTAATTTGTCACATGTTGTAGTGTTGATATGTGTATGTTACAGGTCAGCTGTGCCTTTATCTGAGCTACCAGTCATCATACCCCAAACTTAGGTATTGTTTCTGTTTAAAGATTAAACTTCCACAAGGATTATAGTTCAACATAATTATGTCACTTTTTAAAAGAGGTGTAGATTTAAAATGCAGCCACCTCTGCACTTCAGTGACTCTGCTGCCATAGCAGGTGTCAGAGAGGGCACTTGTGAACTCTGAACCAGCTCAGTGCCACTTAAGGGTAGACACTGCAGATCAGGACACTGATGCAGCAGGTCACATGTGCATACTAAGAATTTGGTATGGAGTTTGATGAAACTGGGGTCTGGTTAGCAGACCACCCATTTTATGATGGAATTACCTGCATCATTTTATTTTTAATACTAGCCAAAAGAGCTGGGACTTTTACACTCTTGCCAGATGGCAATCCTTCACAATGACCAAGAAACCACATGCTCCAAATGGAGTCTTTAAAAAACATTTGTAACTGGTTGGGTGCAATTTCCACCAAGTTCAAATATGAACCAGTATCTCTGATCGTGGATCACTCAAGAGACATGAGTATGTCACTTTCATGTGGCAAGTATATAACTGGCCTCCTCATTGTCTATTAGCATTGCTATGTGCCTGTTGGGTGTCCTGACCCACGTTTAAGCTATCATGCTACAACATTTGGTGCTGTGGGCTTAGAAAATTCAAGATGGCGGAAAACCCACATGTGCGCCGAAATCCAGGAAAGCTGCGCAGTTTGTGCGCCCACCAAAATGGTTGCCTCACTTGCCACCCACCAGTGCGAGAATGAAAGGCCGAGTTGCCATGAGGGAAATGGGTTGCCAAAGGAAAAACAGTAGCGCCGGTTAGCTTCAAAGCGCTTTAAAACCACCATTGGACTACCCGCACAGTAGTCTGAAACCATTGGGAATGGCAATGCTGATTGCCAAATGCAACCTAGAATTGTGGGGAATTCATTTGTTAAATCCCAAAAATGGGTGCAGTACCAGTACTCACCACTATCCAAAAGCCGGCGTTTTAAAACTACCCTGTGTCTCTGAAGGCAGGCTCAAAATGCCTATTTTCAAACATTGCAATATGTGCAAAATATTCACTGAACACCAGCAGACATTTGGCGGAATGGAGTTTTGTGTGCTTACAAAATCTGGGAAATGAAGAGCCCAAAACAATGCTTATAACAAAACTGCTATGGAGTCAGCAGTTAAGTTGCACTGGATTTAAAGACACTAAAATCGAAAATGTTTAGATTAAATGAGTGACCTATGTTTGATGTCACATGCCTTTGTAACTGTTGAAATGTCATAGTTTTGCACTTAGAATCAGCATTCTAGCTGCATGTGTAACCGCTTTCCGGTTCAAAATCTCTTGTGAGTACTCAGCAAAACTCAGAACACATCTCTTAGTTAAAATCATATAATTCAATCTATTTAACCTAAGTAGAACTGCCTCCTAGCTGTCACCTGTCATTTTAGCTGCAAAATCTGCCACTTGTCATTTTGAGCTTTTAAAATTTGCAAAACCAAAAACGACCTCTATTAAATCGGTCATAACTCTGCGACCGTTTGTGCTAGAGACTTGCAGTAACTTTCATTTGAAAGCTTAGAATCTTAGCTTTGAATCGCACCAAGAACCACATTCCTACCCCTTATAGTTTTACCGCAATCGCGGAAAACGCACGCGCGAATTTTGCCGCGATTTGCAAATTTCTTCACGTGTAAAAAGACAGCAGTTTTGCTTTTCCTTGCCAAAACTTCGTTTACCTGCTAGTTACTACTAAAGCCTTGTTAAGGTGATCCTGAACTCATAGCGAGTAGCTATCACTCACCCTGAACCTCAGAAAGGGAATTAAAAGCATTTCCAGCATATTTCTCATCCATTGCTAGCACATATAAAAGCATTTGGGCCTGTGTTTTCAAAACTCCTATCTGTTTTCTTTAAGCTTGCTGGGGATTGAACTGAATTACGTTGATTGCATTTCTGAGATCAGTGTGCTTCCTTCCATTTCCTTGCATTGCATCAAGGGGGGGAGGGGATTGCCAGAGAAAAGTGATTACATTGTTTTGTTGAAATCATATTGAGTATTTTCTATACTGCATTTCATTCATTCAACATTCCATCCATTTGAACTCTATAAAGCATTCTCTATCACATTATTCTTCTTTTGTTCCTATTTACCAGTGTGCTATCTCATCCATTTCATGTCAACTCCTTATTGATTATAGAGAAGCGTGTTAGTGCCAGATTCTCCGTTGTTAATCTTTATCATATCAGATTAAGTGTGATATTCAATTATTAATTTATGTGATATATATATATTGTTTAAATTATCAAATAAACCTTTTAACTTGCAAAACAGAACTACTTCTTGGCTCAGTGGGGTCAGGAGGGTTCCAAGAGAGGGGTGTTATATAGGGGTAGTCATCCAGAACGCATGAACTGGACATAAAGATATATCAATAAGGGTTTTCATTCAGTATTATAGACTAGGCGTTGACTTAGCTGTAGTGTTGAATTGAATCCTCTTACAAATTGGGGGCTTGAGCCGAGACGTTGGGTTAGATTTACCATTTGTGCAGCTTAATACAGTGTGCGAACTGACGGGATACATACATCCGGTCGGATCACCACGCTGCATTACGCTGTGAAGCATTCCTCAAAAGGGACACTCCAAGAAAAGTTCTGTTCTGCAAAAATAAAATACAAACTTCTGTAAGTCAGGACAGAGACCAATCTCTAGAATGACGACCTTAGTAGACATGAAAATAGCCAGAGAGCACCTCTTGCATAAGCTTTTTGTGAGAGGTGAATGGACCGAACAGGGCCAGGATGTGTGGTTGCAGGCCATCACACAACAGGTCACTGAAACAGGGTCAGATATATATAGAGATCAGGGTCCCTTACATGTGGCCCTGAGTGAACTATATATGGCTCCTAAAGCCAAAGAGGAACACAATAAGATTGCCAGGATAGCAGCATACCTGTACCTATATATGGGAGACATGCAGGATAGATGTGCTGAAAGCCAAAATCTGGCAAATAGGCAACAGATGGCATTACAGAAGGCCCAATCTGATCTGGACTCTTCTGAGCAGAGGCTGCAGAGGAGCCAGGAGGCAGAAAATGATAGTAGGCAATATATCATTAAAATAAAAGAGGATATGGGCATCCTACAACAGGAAAAGACAGACCAGGATACCCGATTTCTGGCCCTGCAGAAGGAGCACCAAGACAGTTTGGACTCCTTACTGCAGAACCAGAAAAAGCTGGAGCAACAGATCAATTTCAACAGGGCATGCACAGAGCAGGTAGCCACCCTGCAAATCCAACTAGACAGAGAGAAAGAGGAGAGCAATAAACTGATTCTGAAAGACCTGGATACCCAGGCAGAGTTTGATGAGGAGCGCCAAAAAGCTGGTGCCCTTCAACGGCAAAGGGACGACCTGGCGGCACAAATGCAGGCTCTTAGTCAGGAAAGAGACGCCATAGGCCAGGAAGTCTGCCACTTAAAAAAGGAAATTGAAGAAAATCACCTGGCCCTCCAGGGGCTGGGTGATCTCCAAAAAGAAAACCCGAACTTGGTAGAGCACACCAGAAGGGTGGAAGATGCTCTAGCAAGAAAGGAGCAGGCCAATAGGGACATTGCCCAGGAGGTAAACCTCCTGCAGCAAAGACTGGCCCAGTTCTCCAGGACCAACCAGGAAGCACAGAGGGAGAATGAGGCCCTCTGTCAACACAATGATAGGCTCCAGCAACAGGTAGCGATGCAGGAGAAACTGATAGAGTCGAGTAAGGCCTTAACAGAGGAACTGAAGGCACAAATGCAGGCTCTTGCATTGCAACAGGGAGCAGGGGCGGATAGAGATGAGGTTCGCTGGGAAATGGAAACTCCGGAGCATAACCTCAGGAGCCCTAGTACCAGAGGCCCTCATACCTCTCAGTCCCTGGACTCTGCCACCCCCATGTCCCCTGGTGCACATGAGCACAGGGCCACAGGGATGGCAGATTACTATCCAGCTAAAAGTATGGGGCTCATAGGCCAGTACCACTCAGGAATGGAGGGGTGGGCATCCGGGTATGGGCACCCAAGTACAGTACAGTTCAGTGGGGAACCCCAGGAGAGTAGGCCCATTAAGGGCATCCTGAAAACCTCTGCCCAGTTAGGTCAGTGGAGGGGGTACCCATCAAATCCTGGCAGCAAGGAGGAATCTGAAGACTCCTCTGAACTGCGCAGGACACAGGAGACCAGGTCCCCACATTCTGCCAGCCATTCCCAGGCTCGCAGAATCCGGGAAAACCTGGAAGATCAGACGGGAACCTCTGGGAGCAGTGCCTCTGAGTCCGAGGATGAATGGACAAGGGTTACCCGAACCAAAAAGGCCAATAAGGCAAAAAGGGCCTTGCTTAAGGACCCCTTAAAGCAGATTAAGGCGATCAGGAGCGTCATCACGCCTTACCATAAGAACGCTAAGTATTCTGTTTGGGAGCACTTAGAGTTGTTTGAACAAATGATGGAGACTTTCCATTTGAAGGACAGCCAAAGCTGTATTCAATATGTAAAGTGGACATTCTCCCCGGAATACTCCAGTTTCTTTGCGGGGCTGGAGGACCAAAATCATTTAAGATGGTCCACATATAAGGCGGCCATCCTGAAACATTTTTCTGTTCACAGAAATCCTCAAGAGGCTCGCAAGGCAGCCTACAATTTGCAATGTGGGGAGGATCAGGCCCCACAAGAATTTGTGCAGGAGTTAAAGCGTGCTTTTGCACAGACCACAAGAAGGGTGCGCACAGATAGTAGAGAGTTCATAAATACGTTTTTCCATGCCTTGCCCAAATATATCATGACCCAGCTCGTGAGGGATTTTCATGAGAAAAGATCTTTAGACTGGGTCATTGAACAGGCTACCCGGATCTATGAGGTGCAGAAACCGGTAGATAGCAAAAGTAATGCCCAGAAAAACCCCAAAGCCAACAGCACCCCTGCTGCTGCCAAGGTGGCAGAGGTAAAGGTTACCCCCGTTTTGGATTTGGAGATGGGGGGGCCTAAAAACCTACCTGCACCTAATAATGCTAGGCCCAGAAGGTCCTCGGGTCAGTCACAGACAGGGAGCCAAGGAGGCAGCCCCACAAATGGGGTCCCTCGCTCTCCTGATTATGTAAGTCCCCGTTACAAGGGAAATCGACCCATCCTGGGTTATGTGTGGACTCCTCCAGCCCAAGGGGGGGGATCCAGCCAAGCACCTAACCCAGGGAACTTCCCTCCAAACTTCCCACAGGAGGGCAGAAATTCTCTAAACCCTGGGCAGAACTTTTTCCCCAGATATCCACCCGACTTTCAGCCCCAAAACCATCCATCCTTCTTTCCCCAATTCCCTGAGCCCAGACCACTGAATCCGGGAGAGGGGAGGCCAAGGGTGGAGGGGTACCCAAATCTTCCCAACCAGGGGTACTACCAGAGGAGGGACAGCTACCCTTCCCGGGATCAGCCCAGGGGAGAAAACAGGGCCCCGTATCAGCCTGAGCGGGTTTCCCAGTTAGAGCGCCAGGTTCAAAACATGGCGCGGGATCTGGGTCACATACTGAGGGCTCAGCAGAACCCTCAGATGGGCGTGCCGGCGCAGAATGCACCCAACTCTGGACCTGGTGCTCCAGAACAATGACGGGGGCAGCACCCCGATAACTCACCGGTTCCCAGGGAGGAGGCACAAAGGGAAGGGGGGTGTAAAGCCTTGGAGGAAGCTTCCTTCCTCACTTGTAAACAGCCCCTAGAAACCCAGGAACCGGAAACAAAATCTCTTGCCCCTGAAAGTCTGCCTCCTAAGGAGCAGAGGGGGGGTAGGAGAAACAAAACACCCAAACAGACTCAGTTTGAGGAGGAGGTACAGATCTTTCAATTTGAGGGAGAGGGATCCTCAGAGGATCCTGAGAAAAGGATCTTCTCCTTCAGAGAGGGGGGAACTCCTCCCAAAGAAAAATGGGTCCCTAGGGATGCAAATCCAGACTGGGGAGATGTGGAGACTGAGCTACCGCCGCCCACCATCTCATCCCAGAACCAACAGCAAGAAAACCCCCTGGTTCAAACCCATCCTGGTGACTGCCTCCAAAAAGGGGGGGGCGGCCCAGAACCGGAACCAGGGGAACCCACAATGGCTCTGATCTCCAGTTGCCAACTTTTTCTTTCAGATTCCCAAGGCTCTCCACAGAATTCTGCCCAAAATTCTTCTCTCGCGATGTCCAAAACCAGAAAATTAGCCCACCAGTTGTCCAAAAATGTACATTATCTGTGCCCCCTTGAGGAGAAGGAGGGAAGATACTATGCCCCGGTCCGAGTACAGGGGCAGGGTACAATTTTGGCACTGGTGGACACTGGATCTCAAGCTACCCTTCTGTCCAGAAGGGCCTTTGACGAACTGAATGCAGGAAGGGGAGAGAATTACCAAATTCCTCTCACCTCTCTTCCTGGGCAACTCCAGAACTTTGACGGGAAGGAAATTCCCGTCGAGGGGATGGCAGATTTGGACATTAAAATTGGGCGACATAAGTTGAAACACCCGGTCATAGTTGTGACCCCAGAGGGCACCCTTTGTTTACTAGGGAATGACCTCCTGAGAAGGTTGTCATCCCTAATAGATTGCGTAAACAAGGTCCTCTGGACCCAGACTAGCCGACCAATAAAATTAAAACCAACTTTCAAAATCAACCTTCCTTCCAGTTTAAGGTGGTATTCCACGCTGGAAGGAAACACTCTGAAATTCTTGACTAATCCACAATCAGAAACTCCCACTCCTATAGTCCAGAAAGATGTGAAATCAGCTCAGAGCCTGGCTGATATTCAGCAAATTGGAGAGCAGTTGTTCATCCCTGTCCAGTTAAATGATGGGAAGGACTCCGTTCTCGCTCGAGTGTGTGTGAACAACGGTAAGAGCTTCATCAGCGAAGCCATGTTCCGCCAACTACCAAAAGATCCAGCCATTCCCACCTTCAAACTGATAGACAAATGGGAAATGGACCTGGAAGCACCTAATTCCAAACATCTCCTGCCAAGCAGGTGTATGCTCAAAATCTCCATTGGCAACAAGAGCATTGTCCACAATTGTTGGGTCGTGCGAGACGTCCCTGCCGCCTTTTACTTAGGCAGTGACATTCTCAGTCGCTTTGCCATTAGTTTGGACCTAATAAACTTCAAAGCTTGGTCCCGATTAGCGGATAATCCCATGGGCTTTGATGATCCAGAAAAAGCATTTAGGTCAGCTCAATTGCTACCTTATGCAGTTGAAATTCAGATTAAAGAGGAAGTCACCATTCCAGAAAGGACCCGACAATTCTCCCTGGAAGTGAAAGTTAAAAGGGGACAAGAGTTGAAAAACCCTGATGCTTACATACATCTAAATGCTTCTCTCCAACAGCAAGGGTTGGGGGTAAACCCAACACCATTAGTCAACATAGAACATGACACCATTCCAATAGAGGTGGATAACAGCGACTTAAAGAGTATTACTCTAGCCGCAGGCACCATTATTGGAATGGCGGTTGATGACCGACATTTCTCCATTGATCTTAGAAATGAACTGTTAGGACCAATCCCCAAGGACTGCTTTGACAGTGACAGTGATGACAATACAACACCAGACAGGATTTTTACCCGGCATGGGGGGAACTTCCTGGTGTACACTTCCTGCCCCTATGGTAAGGAAGATGTGACTTGTGACTTCAGGAGGGATGAGGTGATTTTCCAAGTCCATGAGGGCTGCCTTTCCCACCTGAAGCCTCCAGTCCAAATCAGCACTCTGACCAGGGACTTCTCCACCCAGCTGGAGGAGGCCGCGGAGATAGCCAAACCAGAAGTCTTTCCAGGCTTCAGGCAGATGGTGGAAGAGAGAGTCAACCTAGCTGATGCCTGTGTGACTCTGGAACAAAAGCAAAAGTTGAAACAAGTTTTCTTGGATTTCCAAGATCTCTTTGCGGTAGACTCATATGACTGTGGTCGCACTGACATCCACACAACAACAATCCCCACGGACCCTGGCATGACTCCTGTATTTGTGAAGCAATATCGTTTGCCTCTCGCATCAATGGAGTCCCTTACTGAAATAATTAAGAACCTTGAGTCCAGGGGAATAATCCGTCCAGTCCACAGCACCTTCAATAATCCGGTGCTGGGAATATTGAAGCCAAACGGCCAGTGGAGACTCTGCGCCGACCTCAGGGAGCTCAACAAACGGGTCCATACTTCCCGATGGCTTCTGCCCTACATTGACCAAGGGCTGGCCCAGATCCAGGGGTCACAGGTATTCACAGCAATAGACCTGACCAATGGATACTGGACTGTGCCTGTCAGTAGGGAGGACCAATACAAACTGGCTTTCACCTTTGGGGGCCAGCAGTACACATGGACCCGGACTCCCTTCGGATACCTCAACTCCGGCAATGAATTCAAAATTTTTCTACACAAGGCCATGCCCGACTTGGGTGCAAGGGGTAACCTGGCTTATGTAGATGATGTCCTCATCAAAAGTTCATCTGTGGAGGAACACATAGCGGAGATCCGTTATGTTCTGACACAGTTGAGGGCCGCCGGAGCAAAACTTTCCTTTCAGAAAGCACAGTGGTGTAGAACCCGTGTTAATTTCTTGGGGCATGAGATTACTCCTCAGGGTCTCTGTCCCCAGGAAAAGAAAGTGGAAGCACTTCAGAAACTGAAAGACCCCACAACTCTGCGGGAACTAAGGAGCCTCCTTGGACTGACTAATTACAGCAGAAAGTTCATTGAGGGCTACGCAGCGATCACCAGACCCCTGATTCATCTCCTGAAGGGGGGGGTCAAGTGGGAATGGGGTCCAGAACAAGCCGAGGCAGTAAAACAACTCAAAAGAAGCCTCTCACAGGCGCCTTGCCTAGCTTACCCTGTCAGAAACCAGGAGTTCTTCCTGGAGACGGGGTTCTCTAATACGTGCTTGACGGCCATATTATACCAAAAGCATGACAAGGTCAACAAAGTAATCTCCTATGCGAGCAAAACTTTATCCTCTGTGGAGGAAAAATTCAACGATTGTGAGAAGGCACTCCTGGCAACGGTGTGGGCATTGAAGAATTACCGCCCTTTTATCCAGGGGGAACACATTATAGTGGAGACTCCACACCAGCCTCTGCAATATCTCCAAAGTGACAGAATCCGGCCCGGAAATGGGAGTAATTCCCGAATTACTTCCTGGATTCTGTCAATGCAAGGCTTTCCTGTGGAGGTCAGATATGGCCAAAACAAGAAGAGTCCCCTCGCGCAAGGTCTGGCTGACTTGCATGATTGTGCCAGAGAAAACTGTCTCGAGGACGAAAGTCTAAAAATAAAGGACAACATGGAGGCATACCTTAATTCCCCACACAAAGTCTTGGAAGAAGACAAGTGTGAGGGAATGCCCACTGTCTATGTGGATGGATGCTCTTACCATGTTGACAACAACGGGGAGAAAGAACTGGTGGCCGGCGTAGGGAATGCATGGGTGAATGAGTCCCCAGAACCCTCCGCTGGATACAAAATTGGTCCCCAAAGTAGTCAGGTGGCAGAATTGATGGCTGTGCATCAGGCCATCCTCACTGCTGTCCAGCATCAACTCCACGAACTGGTCATAATCACAGATTCGGATTATGTACGGAACGGGTTCGTGGAGCACCTGGTTAATTGGAAAACCAGAGGCATGTTATGTGCTAACCACAAACCCTTGAAACATGGGAAGTTGATCCAAAACATTGATGATCTGGTCATATTGAATGAGATGACCATCTATTGGAAAAAGATCAAGAGTCATTCCAAAGTAGAGGGACCAGACAAAACTGGAAATGACTTAGCTGATCAGCTGGCCAAAACCGGAGCCATCCAAGGGGATCTAATTGAGATTGAGTCCCTGTTGGGGGAAATCCAGGTCACTGCCATCACTAGGTCCCAGACAAATGCTCACAACGACCTTTCAATTGCACAATGGAGTAAGGAGACCCCTGATGCTGATTTGATTACTGCTCAGAAGGGGGATCCAATTATTGGTAAATTTTACCAGCACCTTGAGGACCCTGAGAACTTTCCCCTGACGGATACCGATTACATTGGGAAAGAGGACCTAAGAGTGTTGATGAAATGTCCAAAAATGTTCCGGATCCAAGACGGTTTGCTGGTAAGGAAATCCAAAGCTGGCCACGATCAGTGGGTGGTTCCTACCTCATTCCGAAGCCTGATGTTAAGTCACGCCCATGATGCGGCCACCGCCGGTCATAGGGGGTTTCACACAACACTGGAAATCTTAAGAGAGGTTGCATACTGGCCACACATGGGCCAGGACCTCAACCAATATTTGAAGGGTTGTCTTGTGTGTGCACAATTTCAGCCGACATCCCTCACACACCGGGCACCTTTACAAAAGCGGGGGATGACACTGCGATGGTCAGATTTACAAATCGACTTTGTAGGCCCTGTGATTCGCTCGGCTAGGGGGAATAAGTACATGTTGACTGTGACATGCTTGTTTACCAAGTGGGTGGAATGTCTCCCAGCCCCAAACTGCAAGGCAGAAACTGCAGCTGCCTTGATGATTAACCACATCTTTTCCCGTTTTGGTCTACCTCAAAGGATTGAGTCAGACAGAGGTAGCCACTTCACCAGTGAAGTAATGACAAAGATGTGGGAGATACTGGGGGTCAAAAGGAAGTTGCATATTGCTTATCGGCCAGCTTCTTCTGGGGCAGTAGAGAGATATAACCGAACCATTGTGAGCATATTAAAGAAGTTTGTGGCAGATTCTGGGCCAAGTTGGGATATCCGATTACCTCTGGTCCTAATGGCTATCAGATCTACCCATTCATCTGCAACCAAAATGTCACCATTTGAGTTGATGACTGGGCGCAAGATGGTGCTTCCTCAGCATTTGCTCTATAGGACCCAAGAGCAGACACTGATAAATGCCTCCACTACTCATGAGTATGTAGAGAATTTAAGGAAACACCTCCAACATGCTTTTGCTTATGCTCAGCGGAATCTAGAAAGATCAGCTGATAGCATGAAGACCCACTATGACCTGAAAACTTCCAGGAAGGAATATCAGGTGGGGGACCGGGTCTATCTATACAACTTCCAAAGGAACCAGGCCAAGCAGCGCAAATTTTTGCCTACATGGAAAGGACCCTTTGAGATCATCGACAAGATCTCACCTGTGGCCTACAAAATCCACATCCCCAAAGGTCCTTTGGCAGAGGGAGAAGACAAGTGGGTCCACATAAACCAGTTGAAATGTTGCCATCCCAGGCACACTCTGCAACAACTGGAGGAATCCTCTGGAATCCTAGCGGGTACTGTCTCAGACTAATTCTGTTCCAATCATAAAACATACCACATCTAGTCTCTAAAATATTGTGATTTGCATGAAACTGTCTCTTAGTTATACTGTTTTTATCAAAATAAGAATGTAATGTTTCGTCATGATGAAATGCATATGCTGTCCCACCATCTCAACAGTGGTGGAAAAACGTCTATGAGTAGGTATTGCCGCTCTTCCTTTGTCGTCCTAGGAGAAAGAAAACCTGGAGACGGGCCAAGGAGGACGATCCGGAGACCGGGAGCAGAGACGCAACGGGCCCGGGGTACCGCCCAATATTCCCATCAGGACCGGCGAGGAGAACCGATCGATCAGTACCGGATGGAGAAGAAGATGATGAACTGTGCCATCTACAGAGTAGGAAGAAGATTATGCGGACAGACCGGTGCGTGGGTCAAAACCCTTGGGCACGCGACTCCCCATCGACTCAAATTCAAAGTGCAGTCACGTGGGGGGGCTTGTTGGGTGTCCTGACCCACGTTTAAGCTATCATGCTACAACATTTGGTGCTGTGGGCTTAGAAAATTTTAAGATGGCGGAAAACCCACATGTGCGCCGAAATCCAGGAAAGCTGCGCAGTTTGTGCGCCCACCAAAATGGTTGCCTCACTTGCCACCCACCAGTGCGAGAATGAAAGGCCGGGTTGCCATGAGGGAAATGGGTTGCCAAAGGAAAAACAGTAGCGCCGGTTAGCTTCAAAGCGCTTTAAAACCACCATTGGACTACCCGCACAGTAGTCTGAAACCATTGGGAATGGCAATGCTGATTGCCAAATGCAACCTAGAATTGTGGGGAATTCATTTGTTAAATCCCAAAAATGGGTGCAGTACCAGTACTCACCACTATCCAAAAGCCGGCGTTTTAAAACCACCCTGTGTCTCTGAAGGCAGGCTCAAAATGCCTATTTTCAAACATTGCAATATGTGCAAAATATTCACTGAACACCAGCAGACATTTGGCGGAATGGAGTTTTGTGTGCTTACAAAATCTGGGAAATGAAGAGCCCAAAACAATGCTTATAACAAAACTGCTATGGAGTCAGCAGTTAAGTTGCACTGGATTTAAAGACACTAAAATCGAAAATGTTTAGATTAAATGAGTGACCTATGTTTGATGTCACATGCCTTTGTAACTGTTGAAATGTCATAGTTTTGCACTTAGAATCAGCATTCTAGCTGCATGTGTAAAATTGCAAGTTAATTTAAAAAGCAACAAAAAAACATGACAGTTAGCTGAAAGTCTGGCTTAAGGAACTTGATTCTGCCTGGCAACTACCCCCATCAGGAGTGAAACTTGAGTCACAGCTGTGTTCCCAGGCTATCTGCCTTTTGCTGGCAACACTAAGGATATGCCATCTATCTGATAATTGAATTACCTGTGCTCTACAGGAGCTCTGAACAAAGCCTTTGCCTGACTCAGGCAAAGGTTTTATTACAGCAGTCGTAAAATGTAGCTTCCTCTTGGCAGAAGCTGGGAGGGGCACTGCCTGTGAGAGCAAGCTGGCTTGGCAGAACTGGATAAACCAGTATTTCTACCTTGTGCTGAGAGGAAACCACACCCCTTTGGAGCCAGAACATAACTTTAAAAAGATGGATCATTCATAGAGCGGACATGTGAAAATTTTATAAATGATACCATAATTCTTGTGATTTTTCTGCCCACAGTTTAAGAGGTTTTTAGAACCGGTGGTATGTTCAGGGGGGTGTCAGCGGAAAAGTGGATATTACTCTAAATGTATGCATGTTAAAAATCTGAAACTTCATCAGTTAATGTCCATACTCCCTGCGCACATGTATGTAAAGTTGGGTCAATGTCCGGAATTGCAAACCAGTTAAAAAGTGCAAAATATTGCCATTTCTGAATGCAAGCTCCCAGGAAGAGCAGAGTTTGAACAGGGTATACCTCCTGTAATGCATGATGGGTGCATATGATTTTAAAACAATATGTACCTCTGCAAATATGTATTTGTTTCAAATCTAGATTTGTGTGTAAGTTGACAGGAGGAGTGGACTCTCTGCAAGCCATAAAATGACACACACTTCCTTCCCCAATCAAATGAGAAATGGAAGTTTGACCAATTAGAAGCTGAGAGAGAGGTAGGGTCAGTGATGCTAGAACACACCCACATTCTAAACACATAAAAGCAGACAGACAGGACAGATGGGGACCTTCAATTCCATCTGCAGCGGGACGCTCTGCCGGAAAAATCCATACTTACCTCCATCAATCTTCAAAGAGCCAACACTTAGACTCCAAGATAAACAGAGACTTCAGAACCTTAACCAAAAAGGCCACTGCCAGCAAGAGTATTTGTCAGCAGGCCTCAAAATATTTTTGCAACTGAACTCTTCAGACAGCCGGGCGAGCCGTCTGAATTTTGCCAAGAACTTTTGCAAGAACCCGGTGACAGAAATATCCAAAGAGAAGGCAGGACCCGACCCAGAGAACCGGTGCCTAGCAGAGACCAGGCCATTGTATCCAGAGTGCTGACCCCGATGCTGTGAGCAGTTCCAGAGGCCAGGCGCTGTGAGCAGAACCCGGGAAGACCTGACCAGACTGAAGTCTGTGACCAAGTCGCTTTCCGGTTCAAAATCTCTTGTGAGTACTCAGCAAAACTCAGAACACATCTCTTAGTTAAAATCATATAATTCAATCTATTTAACCTAAGTAGAACTGCCTCCTAGCTGTCACCTGTCATTTTAGCTGCAAAATCTGCCACTTGTCATTTTGAGCTTTTAAAATTTGCAAAACCAAAAACGACCTCTATTAAATCGGTCATAACTCTGCGACCGTTTGTGCTAGAGACTTGCAGTAACTTTCATTTGAAAGCCTAGAATCTTAGCTTTGAATCGCACCAAGAACCACATTCCTACCCCTTATAGTTTTACCGCAATCGCGGAAAACGCACGCGCGAATTTTGCCGCGATTTGCAAATTTCTTCACGTGTAAAAAGACAGCAGTTTTGCTTTTCCTTGCCAAAACTTCGTTTACCTGCTAGTTACTACTAAAGCCTTGTTAAGGTGATCCTGAATTCATAGCGAGTAGCTATCACTCACCCTGAACCTCAGAAAGGGAATTAAAAGCATTTCCAGCATATTTCTCATCCATTGCTAGCACATATAAAAGCATTTGGGCCTGTGTTTTCAAAACTCCTATCTGTTTTCTTTAAGCTTGCTGGGGATTGAACTGAATTACGTTGATTGCATTTCTGAGAACTGTGTGCTTCCTTCCATTTCCTTGCATTGCATCAAGGGGGGGAGGGGATTGCCAGAGAAAAGTGATTACATTGTTTTGTTGAAATCATTTTGAGTATTTTCTATACTGCATTTCATTCATTCAACATTCCATCCATTTGAACTCTATAAAGCATTCTCTATCACATTATTCTTCTTTTGTTCCTATTTACCAGTGTGCTATCTCATCCATTTCATGTCAACTCCTTATTGATTATAGAGAAGCGTGTTAGTGCCAGATTCTCCGTTGTTAATCTTTATCATATCAGATTAAGTGTGATATTCAATTATTAATTTATTATAAAGCGTGATATATATTGTTTAAATTATCAAATAAACCTTTTAACTTGCAAAACAGAACTACTTCTTGGCTCAGTGGGGTCAGGAGGGTTCCAAGAGAGGGGTGTTATATAGGGGTAGTCATCCAGAACGCATGAACTGGACATAAAGATATATCAATAAGGGTTTTCATTCAGTATTATAGACTAGGCGTTGACTTAGCTGTAGTGTTGAATTGAATCCTCTTACATACCTTTGCCATGACAAGCAACTTTCTGTGTAAGATGTATGTGTTTACTCTGTCAGCATTCACTTTGCCAGCACTTTGTCATCTTTACTTTGACAGACATTTACTTTGTCTACATTCACTTAGCCAGACATGTACTTTACCGTTGCAGGGGGAGACCCAGTCAACCCCTTCTTTTCTACTCCATATTCTTCCCTCCTCCTGCCCCTTGACTTCAAACATAACCTAGCGCTATCCCTAACCACATCCATTACCATCTTTACAATGTGAAGATGCAAAGAAAATGCATGAAAATGAAAATGTATGACAAAGTAAATGTCTGGCGAAGTGATTGTATGACAAAGTAAGTGTATGTGGCGAGGTAAAACCTTCTGAGTGGAGAGGACAGACCGTACTTTTGTCCTCATTACGAGTTGGGTGGTAAGTGGTAAAGTTGGTGGTAACAGTTACCGCCAACTTTACCACTAAACCAAATTCTGAGTTTTGGCCTGGAGTGGAGGATTAGCCTCCAGGAAAATCCTGGAGATAAATCCTCCAAAACACCGCTGAAAAGTCAGACAAAGCGGCGGAATTACTGCAGCAGTAATTCCACAGCAGTAATTCTGTCAAAAAATCCATTGAGTTGGATTTACCGCCCAGATACCTACCAAACTTGTAATGAGGCTCTTTGTCACATAGGTTGACATTTGGAAGGCATCCTCCTTCACTTTGTGCATTCCAATCATCGTATGCACCTCGTAATGCTTTCCTAAGAAGCGTCCAACATTTTATTTGGACCCAAATTCTACTTTATTGTTTAGATATAGTTTCGAATGGATCCTACTGCACCACATTTTCCCTGCCTGGCCATGCATCTGCAGACAGTGCCCTTAAAGCGCCTCTCTCTTTACTTGCTAAGCACTCCTGCTCTTTCCCTCACACCTCGTTATCCTTCTTGCCTTCAGTCCCCTTTTTCACTTATTTCCTCTCTCCCTCATTCCTCGTAGAGAGTCTCTGCAATGCCTATAACGCAGGCAAATCTAGTAGCTTGTCAACGGTAGTTTAATATGCATATATCACTACATAGTGTGTTTACTGTTTTGTGGCATTTTCGACACTCAAGAGAACTGAGGCACAGAGGCACAGGGAAAGAAGATGAATTTCCCAGGATTACACAATTGTGAAATGTGCGGACTCCAGCTCTCCACTTTCCAAATTTTACACCAGCACTTACAACAATTTGACCCTAATATAAACTATCGTGTCAAGCAAAACCATCAAGCCTCCCACCCAACCATGTACAGTGCATTGGGTAGAAATAATTGGCATAACCATTTTTTATTTGGGGATAGCAAACAATATATCATTTGAGAGAACTATTCTCCCTCTCCACCCACACACATTATAGCCTGTCATGCGCATGACTTTTCTGTGAAACAACCGGGTCTCATAAGTGATTACAGAAACATGTTAGGCAGAACAACTATGGTTCACTTTAAATGGAGGAATGAGCAAAAACAATACAGAAATGTATGTGTCATTCTACAATGTGGAAAGTCAAATGCAAGGAAGGAAACAGAAAGTGAATAACGTTTTCAGAAGGTAAAAAACGAAATTAAACAACACCTACTACAATATAGTACTGTAAAGGTGGAGAACTGCTGAATTTGAAAAGAAAAGGAGACAAAGGCTTGGTCTCAAGTTTCATAGTTGCAGACAACTTTTGACACTTGCAGCTTAACTCTTTTGAATTGTGCTCACCTGTTTGATGTTCATGGGGCGAGAATGGGCCAGTAGGAGGGTCTGGCAAAAGAGCCTTCAGGCTTGAGAGATATCAACAAGAGAGTGGGAGGCGGCTGGGAGAAAGGAACAACAGCACCTGGTTCCTTCTTCGATTAGGCACTCTGAGTGGACGCAAAGCAAAAAACCTGCGTACTTCACGGTGCCCTGGTGTCCTGAATAAAGAGCGAGGCCCCATTTATATAATGAAACGTGGGGCAAATTGCCCACTGCCAGCTCCCACGTGCCAGGGCCCTCGCTAATTATTTCTCTTTGCCGGTATAACAAAAGAAAACGTTGTTTATTTTCAGACTCGGAGAGCATAACTTTCACGACCCCTACTCCATCCCATCCACACATCTACAAAGAGCGAGACACTGTTACAGCAGGGCTATAGATTCTGTGACATTCCTGACGGATGAGTCCGTGGAAAGGGTACAGGCAGCAAGCGGGTCTATGTGAACCTGCGGGTCCAACAATGCCAGCTGCACATTATGCTGGTGTTTGAAATGTAATGTAAAATCACTGGCTGATGTTTGCGGGACAGGAAGATTCATTTTGTGCATAAACACTAAATTGACTGTCATTGGCACATTTTCCATTTTTCTCTCTTTTTTTGGGGGCTCTCCCTGATTATGTCCCTTTTCATTGCCTGTGCCATCAGTAACTTCCTCTTAAGGCTGCAGCCCTGTGCTTAGCCCTACCATGCTCCCAGACGCCACCTCGCATCACTCCAACAGCAATGCCACTGGCATGGCTGCTGTTGCCATGTAATTAGCTTATGGCCCGACTACTCTGGTAAGATAGCTCAGCGAGGTGAGCGCTCGATGCTGCGATCTGCGTGTGATCTGCAGGTCGCAGGTTCGAATCCCGGCAAGGTCAACTCAGCCTTTCATCCTTCCGAGGTCGATAAATGAGTACCAATTTCGACTGGGTGATATTGTATGTAAATATGCGCTCTGTAAAGCGCTTTTGGATTAAGGTGCTATATAAATAACACATCATTATCATTAGCACCAGTGGAATTACTGGCAAGAAAATCTGTGGAAAACCAGTTGTAATTCCACCAGTGTGTAGAATTATAAGGTGAATTACCACCAAAAATGTGTTTCAGTTATCTCCACCTCAGAGGTGGAGCTTGTTAGAATGGATTTCTGAACTCTGCTCTGGTGAACAGATGTTCAGGAGGCCAGCCTTGTTTAGTGAAACAGGGAACACTGCTGCAAAGTTAGCCAGGACAATTCAAGGTAGCTTGGAGCGCAGTCAAGGCTAAGTCTCAGGAATAGGGGGGGGGGGGGTGATCTGAGGTCTTGGATGCACACACAGTAGGGCGACAAGAATTGTCCTTATACAAAATATACAATTTATTAGGCCCAGAGCAAACACAAGTGAATAATGAAGAACACAGTAATAGTACTACTTAAACACACACTATGTCAAATATATGTACAGTCACTTTTCGGTCAATGCGGTAAAGTGCAGATTCCTGCTAACTTGTGAGGAGGGAAAGCACACAGACTTTATCACAATGGCCAACTCCAGAAATGGATATCCCTAACATAAGAAGTCCAGCCCTATGAAGATTTGAGCCTTGTGCTCAATGTTATGTTTGTGTGTAAAAACAGTTGTTGATGTGTAAAGCTCACAAAGGACAAACTTAAATGGGAAGGAAAAGTTCGAAGAGGACTCTGGAGTGTGAGGCATTTGGTTCCAAGAGTCAGCGGCTGGTTTGCTATGGAGAACAAAGCTGTCCCCAACTTTTGGATGACTATAAGAAGCAAGAGCCACCCAAGTCAAGGCAAGGACCACAAGGGATCCTTCGTGCGTAAACATGGCATGGATGAACTAGTGTCCACCGGTAAGTGGTATGATTACTCACCGTCCTTAGCTCACTCCAGGTTGAAACTTTGCAGGTTTGAAGAAGGTCACCTGGACTACGAAATCCCCTCCTTGGTCACGCTTCAAAGTGCAGTGGCGCTGCGGGTGTGGATGCAGGTCCAATTTACATCAGGATCTGGATCCCTCATCACAAATTCAGGACAAAGAAAGCACTGATGCAGCTGGTCTCAGGACACTTGAAGAAAGGCGGGAAAGTTGCCAGCATTGACCGCCACTGTTGCACAGTGACGCAGGAACACCCAAGTCTCACAGACTGACGCACGCTTCTTTCTCGTGGCCCAAAGAAGTATGGATGACGAGATTTGGCAAGAAGAGGCTTTGTAGTGCCAACTAGTTTTCTCCCAAATCTCGAGCCAAAACTCAATGTAGCAACGCTCCAACACAGGTGCCAAAGTACAAGCTGGTCAGTCCACTGGAGGTCCCAGGGAGACTTCCAAGAAGGTTTGTTTACAGGCCACCAAGGAGGCATTTAATCTCATCACTCAAAAGGGTTGAAACACCTTGGCAGGTCTTTGGAGATCGAGTGCAAAGCAGGGCTCCACTGGAGCAACAGAGGGCTCAGGGTGCCAAACCTTCTCTGTGGGGTTCCAAACAGTCGTTGGATCTGCTTAGTTTCTCAGGATAGGGTGACCTGCTGTTCTCCATTCAGAGCCCCTCCTCATATCCCAAAGTCCAGCGAGTGGTTGCACCGAGGTGGCCAATGAGGAGATCTGCTCCACTCATGTATGCCAGCAGTGGTCCAACCAGGGACCTCTGCTGCTCTCATGCTCTCGTGCACACCAGATATCCTGGCACCAGTAGTCTGGATTGGGACCAAACAGTCCCAGCCCACTTCCTGGGTACCCACACAAGTGACATGCATTAGCCTGCAAAAAGAGCAGGCTTTCGTGGGAGAATGCATACCCAAATAAGGACTCCCTGTGTCAAAAAGAGCAACGGAAAGGTCAACAGACAAAATGGCCAAAGGAGAAGACAAAAGATCTCGTGGCACGGCCATGACAGACACTATCCACAGTCACAAGCCAAACGCGGTAAGGGCGGTATGGCTCAGTAAAAGTTAATGAAAACACATGAAAAGCTTCTGCTGCCACCGGTCTACTCCTCGTCACATTGTCCAGTTACCAAAAAATTCTTAAGGGATGTCTATTGCCCAAAAACGAAAAGACCCCAATGTGCAGTACTGTAATGTACTTTGCACACTGAAATACAGTTGCCAAAAGTGGCAACAAAGTCATAAGACTAAGGGAAACAATGTACTGACTGTCAGAAGGATAAGTCAGTTTCCCCAGAATGATGAGCGAAAGCCCAGTGAAGCCCAGTGTGCTTCACTCGCAGAAAGTCAGGAGATGAGGCTGAAACAAAAGCAAAATGTTGGGGAGTCCAGAAATATAGAGGTAAAACAGCAGTAATTGAAAATGTACCTAACAGAGGTAAATTAATGCAGGTTTGTAAAAAGAATGCACAGGTGCACCCAATCCACTCAGGAAGAGTACATAAGGCCCACACCTTCATCAAACACACATCCAAGCAACATGCAGCTACAACCAGACGTGAACTATGGGATCCACAACCTGCTACTGTACATTGAGCTACAGTGGCATGCAAGGCCACAGCAGGCGAGGAGACAGGCTCCACAAAGGTGGAGGAGATGTGTGCTGCAGAGGCATCCATACCACATGTCCGCCTGTCGCCTTGGACACTGACTGACAAAGAATTAGTCGCACTCTATCGCATGGACCGGCACACCATATCAGACCTGCAGACCCTAATCAAAGCTTTCCTTAGAGCACCATCGCCATCAGAACTGCCATCCCACCCCTGGTAAAGCTGGTGTACATCCTGCAATTCTGTGCCACGGGCATATTCCAGCACACTGTTGGGATGCTGCATGGGATGTCCCAGCCAACATTCTAGAAAGATAGATGAGAAGATGTTCTTGAACAAAACCAACCCACGCATCCCAGCCTTCTATATCATCCCAAAGATGCATAAAAATTCAGAAAAACTGCCCGGTAGACCGATTGTATCGGCGTGTGAATCCCTCCTGGAACCTTTGTCCCTTTACACAGACTATTTTTTAAAACCTTTTGTAATCAAAATGCCCTCCTACCTAAAGGATACCACACACACTATTAACTTACTTGACGACATCATCCTCACCACCGATAGCCTCCTTGTCACAATGGATGTCGAGGCTCTATATACATCGATACCACAACAAGAAGGTCTAGAAGCCATTCGTGACATCCTGAACACCAGAGAAGACTTAGATTCTACCCCCACAAATTTCATACTTGAGTGCACTAGATTGGCAATGTCTGAAAAGGTCTTCCTGTTCCAGAACCAAATCTACAAACAAACTAAAGGTGTGAGTATGGGCGCTACTTTCGCCCCGGACATTGCCAATCTATATATGGCCTGCTACGAAAAGAACCATGTCTTCACCCCAGACAACCCCTTCCTAGGAAACATCTCATTATGGAAGAGATACATTGACGACGTGATTATTATATGGCAGGGGACACCTTTGGAACTACAACAGTTCCACAGTTGGATCAACTTAAGAAATACTCACATTAATTTTACCATGCATTGGGACCACCACCAAATAGATTTCTTGGATCTGCATATCTACAAGACCGGGGATCGACTAAAAACTGAGTTGTTTCGAAAACCCACGGACCGCAACACTTGGTTGCACTTCCAAAGTTATCATCCGATGGGATTAAAGTACAATTTACCTTACGGACAATTTTTGCGTATACGAAGAAATTGTTCAGACCTGGCAATATTCCATCAACATGCGGAAGGTATAACCCAACGACTTGCAGAGAGAGGCTATCCAAAAAAGGCCATCAACCAAGCCAAAAAGAGAGCCAAACATACACCTAGAGAAATCTGTTTGGAAAACAAACCGAAAAAAGATTTGGGAAGACTGGTATGTGTCACCACTTTTGGACCCTTGAGCCTATTGATCCAGAAAACCATCAAGAAGAACTGGCATTTGGTGAAACACCCCGGCACTCTGCACAATGTGCCATGTTTTGCTTTCAAGAAAAACAGAAATCTAAGAGACGCTCTAGTACACACCTTCATAGAGCCACCCCCACAAACACAGAACACACTATGGGATTTACCTCCGATAGTTGGACATCACAAATGTGGTCAATGTGTGGCATGCCCTTTGACCCTACAAAAGAAATCTTTCGAACATGCACAAGTTAAATGGACAATGAAAGATTTTACAAACTGCAACACGAAGGGTGTCATATATGTAATACAATGCCCTTGCAAACTCCTCTACATAGGAAAAACCACACGTGCCATCAAAATGCGCATCTCTGAACATCGTTCCTGTATCAGGAAGAAGGTAGCAGACAAGCCCCTAGTAGAGCATTTTATCAGTAAGAACCATAGTGATACTGATCTAAGATGGTTTGTCCTCCAAAAAGTGAAACCAGCAAAGCGTGGGGGGGATCTGAACAAAACGCTGACCCAATTAGAACAACGGTGGGTCCACAGACTTAACTCCGTTCAGGCTGGTCTAAATGTGTCAGTTGAATGGAAGTCTTTCCTGTAATGACATGTGCCCAATGATTGAGTATGAGCTAGGAACTTCTTAACACTATGATCATTTTTCATTTCATGAAATGCAGAAGTCAGTAGACATTATGACACTGTGTTTTTTTTGTTTGTTTTTTTTTGGTCAATGTATGAAATCACCTACATGAAAAACTATACTTTCTTTGTTAATTCCAAATGTTTTCTGTCATTATGAAACTATGTGTTAAGTTTCCAGGCGACACGCCCTAATTCTCACCCTCTCGGGCTGTTAGTAATACAATACAAACTGTCCACCTACTTAATTATGGTTTTCTCTGCTGAGATTCCTGAGACACATACACATTTTGTTATCCATGCCACAACATATTGAAATGAAGTATTTTCGGTAATCACAACCTCATGGGGCCATTAGCTATGTTGTCTCAGAGTATAAAAAACCAATGCCACCCCTCAATGCTTACGTTTGCCATGACTACCGTTTGTCAACAATATTGTCTAAATTAACTTTTTAGACACGCGTTGACACTAATCACACCCATAATTGATTGAGCTTTTTTTGTGCCCCCCGGATGGAGCAGAATCCATCATTTTGTTTCTCACTCGATCCTAGGGCCATTCCAAGATGGCTGACATATAAATACCTACAGGGACCTAGCAACAGCGTTACCAACGCTTTGCAGTCAGGCCCCTGCAGTCTCAACTGTGACACAGCAGCCTGAGGAGCTCCAGCTCGTACTTTTCTGGCAGACAGGCTGCCCATGCTGCAACCCTCACAGGTACTTTAAAATAAACCCTGCACTTACTGCTATATATATGAGACAGTTGTTACTAGGTAACCACACTCACCTTGAGCCATATATATTTTTTTAGCTGTGCAAGCCGTGTCTGTTTCCCACTGATACCACCCTGGATCAGCATTTTTCGACCTCCAGCGAGAGGTAAGATTTTTTTCCCTGCATATAATAAAAAACTTTTTTTCATGCCTTTTTAAAAGGGGACATGGTTAGCTTCAACCTCCCTTTGCTTCTCTCGTTCTCTGTTATTTGCAACAGGACCATACAGAGACCAGCCCATGCGGCTAGCAGATCTCAAATTTAGCGCCTGTGAAATCTATTAACCCATAGGTAAGCTATGTGCTTTTTGATTTTACATCAACCACACGTGATTCACTCAAACTAAATACTTTTGGCTCAGACACCCCCCTGACTGTAGTCTCCTTCCCCTGCAGCACAGACGTCAATCTACACAGAACTCCGCCCTGATGAAGGCCGTGTTAAAGATGAGGCACACCTAGCCCCCCTTGAAACGGCTGGAACACCTGGTGTAGACGCACTACTCCCCCCAAAACTACAGCACATTAATGCTGTTTACGCAAGAAAAATAATTTTGTGTACCTACCATTGTTCTATGTGTTTTCCACAAATGTTGACTTGAATATGTACACTGCAATATGTGAATTTCTTGGCAAATCCTAATAGGAGTCGGGTTTGTTACACACACACAATTTGGAGATTGTCCCAAAAAATGTTTTTTTGGCACTGTGTGTTGTAAATATATTTTTTTGTCTGATTGTTCTGTTTTAGCAAACCATTTTGATGTCTTAATTTCTCTAAATGTTGGATTTATGTCTTTTTGCACACAACTTTAATATAAAAAAATGAGATTTATCTCTACAACATAGTATTGAAGAGTGATTCCTTCCTTAGCAATGCAGAGTTTGATAATACATGTGGAGGTGTTGTTCTGAGCCTAGCATCCTTGGACCTATTCATTTGTATCTTTTGTTTTCCTAGCCAACATTCTCCAAAGTGCTTGCGCAAGTCTTGCATGTATTTATGAGGCATGCCCATCAGCACATCTCCATGCCCGTAACCCAAGCTCAGGTACACTCAGATAAAGCATGTTTCTACGCCATGGCCTCTATCCCCGATATCATTGCAGCACTGGATTGCGCACATGTGGCATTAGTGTCCACCAACCCCCAAGCAGTGGAACTGGCATATCGGAACCGGAAACAGTATCAATCCATGAACATACAGATGACATGTGATGCAGGTCTCATCATCAATCACAGCTGCACCCGATTCCCAGGCGCACCCACAATGGCATGATACTGAGGAACAGTACCCTACCAGCTTACATGTATACACACAGAGGACAGCGTACCT
Organism: Ambystoma mexicanum; assembly: GCF_040938575.1. Classification (NCBI taxonomy): domain Eukaryota; kingdom Metazoa; phylum Chordata; class Amphibia; order Caudata; family Ambystomatidae; genus Ambystoma; species Ambystoma mexicanum. Next base: position 72,735,630 of record NC_090926.1, on the reverse strand, counting down.
GGCTTGTGAGAAGTAGCCAATCTAACAATGATATGGCACAGAGGCACACATGGAGACCAGATAGAGAACGAATGTGAGCAAACTGTAATGTTCAAATACATGCTCTCAATTTGTTGTAGGTGACTCACAGTTATCCTGGGTGATGACACCTGTGAGCAACCCTGGTACACTGCAAGAGATAGCCTATAATGAGGTACAGAGGAGGTCCAGGACATGATTTGAGCGTATGTTTGGACTGCTAAAGGCAAGACTGAGGTGCCTCCAACGGACAGGTGGTGCACTCATGTATAGCCCTGTTAAAGTCAGGAGAATTGTCATTATATGCTCAATGCTGCACAACATGTGTATATGACAGAATATTCCACTGCCTCCATATGAGAACTATTCCCCAAGGTCTCTGATGAAAACCCATTGGAGATGACATCTGGGCACCTCAGGATATATGTGTGGCGGTGACAGAACGATGCACATTCCGCCAGGACCAAATGGACAACTATTTTTGATTCCACACATATGCACCTCTCACAGTACTGTGACCATTCGTTGAATGCACGTACATCCCTTTAATTGAATAAACACGGGAAACATTAATTGGAACCAACAGTGATTCATTACATGTTTACACACCCTCCTCAACACCACCTCCCTCCCCACACCCTCATACCCAACACCATCCCCTCCCCACACCCTCATCACCAACACCATCCCTCTCCCTACAGCCTCACTTCTAACACCATCCTCCTCCCCACACCCTCATCCCCAAATGCCCCTTTCCCACCTACCACCCACATCCCCAAATGAATACCTGTGGCATGGTCCCTCTTACCTTCTTTGACTCTTGCCATGTCCCTGCGTCGGAGCTGGTGATGGAGGCTGTCTCCCACGAGAGCGCTTCAATGGGGTGCTGGGCAGGGATCCCTCAGTGGGCCTGGCTGAGATGGAGCTGGCTGTGTCAATCTCACAAATGTGCTGGACTGTTAGAGTCGTGGCCCCCAGCAAGGTCTCATTGTCAGAGGAAATGGACTCGGGCAACTCCTGCACCGTTCGTCCCACTACTGTCACTGCTGCTGTGACATCAGCAGCCCTCCTGCTCTGCCTCTTCACAATGCTGGCCACCCGTCTCAAGGCTCCCTGAATGGCATCCTGCATGGGCATGGCCTCCATGCAGTCCTGCCTCTGCTCAATTGGGCTCAGTCTCTGCCTTATCATATCCAGTAATGTTGTGGGGACTGGCAATGGTGAATCATGTGGCATGTCCAACCAGATGCACGTGGCCCAACAGCTGCAGTGTCATCATCATCAGGAGTGGAGTCACTCTCCTGATCATGAAGCCACTGCAGAAGCTGACCAGTGTATATGGGTGAAGACATCTTGGTGAGAAGGGAGGGGGAGGGAAGCGGTTTAGAGTCCAGCTGGTGGGGAAGTTCACTTGTGATGGCATGAGAGTCCACTGCAACCATTGTCGCTGAGCTGAGCATTGGCACACCAGTGGCTGGAGCCACAGAGACAGTTGCAGATGTGCCGGTTATCACCACTGTGGCTGTTGTGGAGGCACATATGGCTATGGTGGTGGTGACAGTGATGGTGGTGCTGGCAACAGCATCACAGGTGCAGAAGAGGGAAATGACACCGCTGTTACCAGTGCTAGTAGGTGCAGCTGCTGCTGTTGTCAGGGCATCAGGCACTATGGTGGCTGAGGCAAACTTCCTGCTTTTTTCCTCTTGCCAGCACTCTGGTCTGTATCCATGGCGGTGTGTCTCGAGGGTGGTGCTGGGGTCATAGTAGTGGTGTCAGAGTTGCCTGCTGTGCTGCTGCCTTCTTCTTGCTCCTTACTGCCAACGCATCCTGTGATAAGATGAGTTACATGCCATTAGATGCAATATTCATTAGGTTTTTTTGGTGTATTACATCACAGCTTTGTCCATAGCCCACCCACCCAGTACATTTCACATGAGGAAGGGTGAGGGTGGATCACATGTGACACCAGGGACTTGATGGCATTGGACCATGCAACTGGTGAATGCATATTGATTGATTGAATGCAGTAGGTGGTGTGGCCCTGAAGGGATTGTGTAGTGGCCACGAAGGGTTATCATGGCGGTGAGGCTGGTTGTAGCACTTCATTGAGTAGGCATTCACAGATGTGTACAGCATCCCTACAGCCCCTCATGTGGCTTGTTTGTGTGTGGATATGTCTTTCTGACCCATATCATTGTATGTTTCTCTATGCTTATGTGTGTGAGGATGATGCTGCATGCCAATGGACGGTCAAGTTATTGGTCCATATAGGGTACATATGCCTACTTATATGTTACACATACAGTACTTTTCACACTGTCCTCTCACTGCATGTCAATTATGCTTGGGTGTGAGTTGGCATGTGGCTTGCTCATTGATGTGCGCCATTGTGAATTCTTTTGGCATCCCCATAGTCAGCAGGTTGACCAGCAGTGGAGGCCGTGTACTCTTTATTGTAAGTCTGATGTTTCACATTGCACTTACCAGTCACAGGTTGGCTGCCAGCTCCGCACTCAGCTGGTCCTACTCCATCCAGTACGGCCAGATGGAGAATGGTGCTGACCGTCTCCTCACAGAAGGTCAGGACCCGGGTTGCCACGGTGCAGCCACCTGTGGCAGCTGTCTCTCTGTGGTGTTGGCAAAGGAGACTGCTCACCCTTGCATTCAGGTCATTCCACCTTTTTCCAGATCCTCCACATCCCTTGGTACAGCCCCCACTGCCACCACTTTGTCACATATCTCTGACCAGATGGTGGATTTACGTTGCTGTGTGGTTTTCCTGCTGCTGGCCCCATACAAAGCATCAGCGTTGTCCGCCACCACATCGACCAGGACTGTAAACTCTGCCTCCTTGAATTTGGACGTGTGCTGCTATATTTCCGGGACACCGTTTTTGAATTCTTCCTGAACATGGCAGATGTCTTCAGTTTACTTGGATGGCTGCTGCAACTTGAGATTTTCAGTGTATTTTGTTTTTCAATATGGCCACCGGTCAGCTTCCCCTTTTCAAAGAGATTCTGTTTCCACCTGACGGTAATTCCGATGATTTCTGGCAGAATTACTGTTCCGTAAATCCCCCATTCTTGTTGGTGGTAACAGTAATTCTGCTGTTTCTGGACAGAATTACCACTGGGAACCCATTTGTGGTGGTAATTACACCGAACGGAATTACTGTTACCACCATTGTGATATGGGGATATTTCTGATGGATACTCCAGCGGTAACAGTAATTCCACCAGGGCGGAATTACTGCTGTATTACCGCCAAACTCTCAATGAGGCCCTATGTCACATTTAGCAATGTTAAGCTGTGTCACTCCTTCCAAGGCTGTTTATGCTCATGGTTACTAACTGGTGCAACCCCTGAAAAATTGCATTGTGACATAGTCACGTCTTCTGACTTATATCAACTCTGGAGAGTTTAACTGGGCCACATTCAGGGCTTTCAGCCAGAGCTATTTAACAACCTCAGTTTAAATGGGGCTGTGAGGAATTGCCATCTGGCAGGGCTGTAGGAGCCCTGACTTTCCTGTTTTTAATGAATTAATACAATGATGGGGTAATTCCATCTATGAATGGGAAAACTGTGGGTCAGATTCCCCTTTCATATGCTCCATGCCAAATGCATAGTGTGTACTTGTGCCCTGCTGCATCAGTATCCTGATTCACAGTGCCTGCTCTACAAGTGGCACAAAGCTGGTTACAGGTGCCCTCTTGGCAGCTGCAGTGGCAGCCAAGACATTATCATGCAAGTGTGACATTTGAGATATGCACCACTATTCCAAAAACTGCATAACTCTGAGGATCCTGTCCTGATAGCACAGTAAACTGTAAATATAAGCCATGCCTGAGGTAGGGTAAGGGTGGCCAGCATCTACCAGACTTATCCCACCCACATTAAATTGATATCACACATATGTCAGCATTGTGGGCCCAGTTTAGCTTTGGAAGGGTTATGTGTATTCATTCCAGATAAGGCTCTTCCTGCTCCCTGTCAAGGCTGTAGCCTTGTGGGGATTGACTCTTGTTGTTCCTATGTAAGGGCATGTAACACCCTTTCCCCAGAGACAGCCACTACACAGGAAGCTGGCCTAGAAAATGGAAACAAGGGGGGCACCATTGAAAAAGGGCTAGGATACACACCATGGTGCTGATTTTTAGAAGCCATTGATTCTATTGAGAAGGGAGTGGTGAGGTTAGTGTAGCCAGAGATAGATATGTGCAGTTTTGGGAAGATTCTGCCCTCTTGGTTCTCTCTGCCTCTCTTTCTTTTCGCTGTTCTCTCCTCTTCCTGTAGCACAAAGCACTTTGGGTGTAATGTCAGCAGGGCAAAGTCCATTCTTTTCAAGAACAGGGATTGGATCCCGAAAGGGGCAGAATGGTAAATCAGAGGGTCAGAGCAAGGAGTAATGCTTTTAAGCCTTGATTTACCTCTCTGTCCCATGTTGGTGCTGTAACAATGTGGAGGAAGTGCACCAGGCTGATCTCCTCCATCTTGTCAGTGCATTTCATTTCACGCCTGCATAACATTTTCACGCAGGTGTGAAACTAATGGATTCCTATGGAATTAACCTTGGTTTGTTTGCACCTGTTCAAAACAAGGTAGATTCCATAGCAATACATTAGTAAACACTGCCTGCAAAGCATATTTGAATGCAGTGTTGACTTTTTTGCAAGAATGAGTTGGGAATATGAAAGAGTTAAAGTGAGATAGCCTCACATTTATTCTTTCCTTCTCCCCTCCGTCATGAAACTGTTTAACATTGTATACAGGGGAGCCAACAGCATTTAAGTGCAAACATTGGTGGTTCCGTGCATGCAATTGTACATTTGATTTAAAATCACAGGGTAATCTGAAATTAAAAACAACACTAACATTCCCACCATCAGCAGGAGATTTGCTCAACCACTAACAGGTGACATCTCCCTGACTACCTTAAAAAAAACTCACTTTTAATTCATGAGACTTTAAGCCAAAAAAAAATCATCTGCTCTTAAGTGTTAGATGGGGTTATGTAAAGTGGATTACGGAAACTTCATTGATATTCATTTCATAAGGGGTGGAGTGGAAAAGAAAGGTGTAAAAGCAAGGTGTAAGCAGTGCATGCCTTACATTTACACTCCAGCGTATTTTCAATGCATTTGAAGGAGGGGTTGGGACACCAACAGCCTCATTTTGCAATGGGTGCTGCATTAAATGGATGCATAAAAGTGAGCCATAATGCTGTTATGCCTCTTTTTAATGCTGCAGCTCATTTTCCAGCTAGCACAGTGTGGAAGACTGGCATGGAAAAACCTCCTCTGTCTTGTGTGAGCCCTTCATTTTACTCCTGCATGAGATTGCCATGCAAGTGTAAAACTCATGACATCCTGTGGAATCCAGCTCAGTTTAGCACCTACTCAGAACAAGGTGGATTCCATATGCATCCATTACCAAATGCAGTCTGCAAAGCATCATTTGTAGGTGGCATTTACTTGTCCACGAGATGGAGAGGAAGGTGAAAGAGTAAACACGATTTCCCTTTGCCTCATGGATATTTTGGGGATGAGCAGGCTCAACTGGCTCAACATGACCTTGGAGACTGATTGCACCTTGAAGAAGCTGGTAACGAGGCAGTCATTGTCAGGTTGGGGATGCACAAAGACCCCACGGATCTCAGGGGTGGAGATGGGGGAGCTCTGACATTTGCAGCAAGTGAAACCTTTAGATGTGGACGTGATCGAGTTTCGTGGTTGAAGATTACTCTGGTGGTTCCCTTGCAGCAGCTTGGATGGTGTTGAAGGTGTCCAATCTGGAGGTTCAGAGCTGCATGGAAAACTAGGGTCCCTTCCTCTGTTCCTTGGGTATTGGGAGAACCACTCCAGTGTTTCAGTGCAAATGGTTGTACTTTTATCTGCCCTTTTGTACTGGGAAGGTTTGTAGAACACTTGCAGGGTTCTTTCACCTCCAGAGAGCAGGGCTCATGTACCAGTGCCTCAGCTGTAGTCTGACCTTTACAGACAGCCGGTCTCCCCAAATAGGACCTTGGGATGGTAATGGGAGAAGATCTTTTCCCTTTGCTTTTAGCTCCTGGTCTTTGTCTTTCTGGCCCTGGCAGAGGACTTCGGAGTAGACTATCCTCCAAAACAGGTTCCAGTGAATCCTTCTTCAAGCTGGGTCCAAAAATGAATCAACTAAGGGGAAGGTCTCCCTCCCTTATATAGACGAAATGCAACAGCTGAATGGTCAACAGCAAGCTTGTTGTTAAGGGTCCAATCCTGGCTGCTGTAACAAGTGTTTTTTGTCTGCTGTCATACCCAGAGTGCCTCGTCTGCAGGATGTGAGGAGGGTGACAAGAAGATTGGAAGCCTTAG